>NC_138046.1:63732823-64458423 GCF_964194185.1 Rhinolophus hipposideros | reverse complement strand
CGTCAAGAAACAGACACAAAAATAAGCCAAATATTTTAATCCTACCACATTGTCAAGTATGATATCTATAGAGAACAGTTTTAAATATATAACAACTCAGGGTATACTGTATTTATAAGCTCTTCTTGAGGAACCTACTGAAAGACTACTGTGGTTGAATTATATCTCCCCAGAAAATATGTGAAATTCAAAGCGCCAGAACCTGTGAATGTGACCTTATTTGAAAATAAGGTCATTGGAAATGTAATCAAGTTATGAAGAGGTCGTATTAAATTAGGGTGGTCCATAACCCAATATTACTGGTGTTCTTATTATAAGAGGAGAATATACACAGGCACAGAGAGGGGAGAATGCCATGTAAAAATGGAGGCAGACATTGGAGAAATGTGTCTACAAGCCAAGCCATACCAAGAATTGCTGGCAACACCAGAAGCTAGGAGAGAAGCATGGAACAGATTCTCGCTCAGGACCTTCACAAGGAACCAACTCTACAGACACCTTGAATTTGGATTTTTAGCTCCCAGAGCTGTGATAAAATAAATTTTGGTTGTTTTTAAGCCACTTAGTTTGCAGTACTTTGTTACGGCAACAATTGGAAATTAATACAACTCTATTCATGAAACCAAGAAATAACTGGGGAAACTTCAGCAGAGAGACTGATGAGTGAAGAGTGCAGATATGAATGTGCTGATAAGTGTGAAAATAGTATATGTTACATGTCTGACACAGCAGAAATAATGCACTGAAACGATGGAAGGATAAAGAATGGAGAAAGGAAAACGAAGTTCACTGATTTTTTTTTCCTGTGTAGTAGATGGAAATCAAAAGCTATAAGTTAAAGCAGACAAGCCAAAGGGTCAAAAGGCATTATAAAATTTATATTTATACAGGTTACGTCTAGAAAAAAAAATAGTCCTTTGTAAATACAGAAGAAATCTTTTAAAACAGAAACAAGGCAGCATAATGAAAAACAAAAACAGCAAACAGATAATGCACATATAACAAAATAATATAACTTCGTTGAAATCAAATGTGTTACTCAAATCAGTAAATGTAAATTGGCTTAATTCACCTATTAAAAGCATTTTAATAGGTTGTAAAACAGATTGGTTTACAAAGGAAAATAATGCAAATATGTGTGTATAAGAAACCCACTTAGCGAAGCAACTCAGAGAAGCTAACAATAAAGGGCTGGCAAAGGTATCCTAGGCAATGAGAAAGCGATAGTTATAGTCTTCATAGCAGAGCAAATACAATTCAGGCCCAAATCCATTAAATACAGTAACCACTTTTGGAGAGGAGGTATTATAGGAAATGCCAGGAGAAACAGAGACACGCTCACAACAGAAACCTCTAAAACACCTATATCAGGTCAGTAATTTCTGAGACAGTGCTGCATATAAATCAATTTCAAACTCTCAGTTATTTTTACTATTTTTTTCTTGCTTACAGGTCTGCATTGATAAGGGTGTGCTACTACAGGTTGTGGGTTGGTTTGACAGGTATAGGTAGAGCCAGTTACATAATTTGTAGAGCTCAGTGCAAAATGAAACTGCAAGACTCCTGGTTCAAAAACCAGGGGGCAACCTCACTAACCATCAGAGAAATGCAAATAAAAGCCACAGTGAGATACCACCTCACCCCAGTCAAAATGGCTATCATCAATAAATCAACAAACAACAAGTGCTGGTGCGGATGTGGAGAAAAGGGAACGCTAGTGAACTGTTGGGGGGATTGCAGATTGGTCCAGCCTCTATGGAAAACAGTATGGAGGTATCTCAGAAATCTGAAAATGGAACTACCCTATGATCCAGTAATTCCACTCCTAGGCAGCTATCCAGAGAAATCCAAAACTCCAATTCAAAAATCTGTATGCACTCCTATGATTATTGCCGCATATACACAATAGCCAAGACATGAAAACAACCAAAATGCCCATTGGCAGATGACTGGATTAAGAAACTGTGGTACATTTATACAATGGAGTATTACACAGCCATAAAGAAAAAAAAATATGACCATTTGCAACAACATGCATGGATCTAGAGAACATTATGTTAAGCGATATAAGCCAGAAAGAGAAAGACAAGTACCATATGATCTCACTTATATGAGGAATCTAAAGAAAAGAATAAGTGAATGAACTAATCTGAAACAGTTCTGGGGACAAAAAGGAAAAACTGAGGGTTGTTAGATGGGCGGGGGGGTGGGGATAATGGTAAAGGTGAGGGGATTAGAAAACAGTCGGTAACCACAAAATGGCCTCAGGGTTTTTGAAAAATAATTTGGGGAATGTAATCAATAATGTTGTAAAGATTTTGTAGGGTATCCAATGGACATGTGTCCCATTTGGGAGACCCCCTCAGGGATGATGTAGATGCTTGATCAATGTACTATACACCTGAAGCTGAACAATAATGAATGCCAACTATAATTTTATATATATAATGTGATGGCTCGGTGCGATGTCGGAGAGATAGTGAAAGAGGGGATGGGGGAAGGGGGTTCACGGTGTGAGGGATATAAATGATGAACGTCTAAGTATTACCTTGTCTTCTGCACCTAAAACTAATAAAAAAAAAGGGGGGAAAGTGCCATTAAAGGTAAGAAAATATAAACCTTTTTAAACCTATTTTATAACTTATAAAATGCAATACAATTAACATTGACACATGAGTAACAACATAATCTTACAAATTGCAAAAAGTATTTTACTATCAAAATTGTATATATACAATAAATAATGAGATTTCACTAGTTTTATATATTTATTTATTTTCATTTTTTACTTATTTATTTTTTTACTGGTAACTGGTTCCTCTGTCTTTATTGTTGTTTCTTTTAAAAAAATTATTGGGGTGACAATTGTTAGTGAAATTATATAGATTTCAGGTGTACAATTCTGTATTACATCATCCATAAATCCCATTGTGTGTTCACCACCAAGAGTCAGTTCTCCTTCCATCACCATATATTTGATCCCCCTTACCCTCATCTCCCTTCTCCCACCCCCCTTACCCTCTGGTAACCACTAAACTATTGTCTGTGTCTATGAGTTTTTATTTCTCATTTGTTTGTCTTGTTCTTTTGTTGTTTTTGGTTTATATACCACATATCAGTGAAATCATAGGGTTCTCTGCTTTTTCTGTCTGAATATTTCGCTTAGCATTGTACTCTCAAGACACATCCAGGTTATCACAAATGTTCCTATATCATCTTTTCTTACCGCCGAATAGTATTCCATTGTGTATATATACCACCACTTCTTTATCCATTCAGTTATCGAAGGACATTTTGGTTGTTTCCATGTCTTGACCACCGTAAACAAAGCTGCAATGAACATTGGAGCACACGTGTCTTTATGCATAAATGTTTTCAAATTTTTTGGGTAGATACCCAGGAGAGAAATTGCTGGGTTATATAGTAATTCTATTTGTAATTTTTTGAGGAACCTCCACACTGCCTTCCATAATGGCTGCACCAGTCTGCATTCCCACCAACAGTGTATGAGGGTTCCGTTTTCTCCACAGCCTCTTCAACACTTGTTACTATTTGTCTTGTTGATGATAGCCATTCTGACTGGGATGAGGTGATATCTCATTGTGGTTTTTATTTGCATTTCTCTGATTAGTGATGTGGAACATTTTTTCATGTCTATTTGCCATTTGTATGTCCTCTTTGGAGAAATGTCTCTTCAGGTCCTCTGTCCATTTCTCAATTGAGTTGTTTGTTTTTTTGTTGTTGAGTTTCATGAGTTCCTTGTATATTTTGGATATTAGCCCCTTATCAGAGGCACTGTTTGCAAAAATCTTCACCTATTCAGTTGGTTGTCCCTTTATTTTGTCAATGGTTTCTTTTGTTGTGCAGAAGCATTTAACTTTCATATAGTCCCATTTGTTTATTTTAGCTTTTACTTCCATTGCCTTTGGAGTGAAATTCATAAAATGCTCTTTGAACCCAAGGTCCATAAGTTTAGTACCTATGTTTTCTTCTATGCAGCTTATTGTGTCAGGTGTTATGCTTAAGTCATTGATCCATTTTGAATTAATATTGGTACATGGTGACAGATAACAGCCCAGTTTCATTCTTTTGCACGTGGCTATCCAATTCTCCCAGCACCATTTACTGAAGAGGCTTTCTTTCTCCATTGTATGTTTTCAGCTTCTATGTCAAAAATTATCTGTCCATATTTATGTGGTTTTATCTCTGGGTTCTCAGTTCTATTCGATTGGTCTTGTGTCTGTATTTCTGCCAATACCATGCTGTTTTAATGATTGTAGCCCTGTAGTACAAGCTAAAGGCAGGTAGTGCGATATCTCCAGCATTGTTCTTGTTCCTTAAGATTGCTTTGGTTATTCAGAGTCTTTTGTGGTTCCAAACAAATCTGATGTTATTTTCTTCTATTTCTTTTAAAAATGTCATTGGGATTTTTATGGGGATTGCATTAAATCTGTATATTGCTTTGGGTAATATGGCCATTTTAACTATGTTGATTATTCCAATCCATGAGCACAGAATGTCTTTCCATTTCTTTGTGTCTTCTTCAATTTCTTTCAAAACTGTCATAGTTTTAGTTTCAGGTGCACAAGACAAGGTAATACTTAGACGTTCATCATTTATATCCCTCACACTGTGAATACCCCACCCCCCATCCACTATCCCTCCTACCTCCCACCGAGCCATCACATTACATATATAAAATTATAGTTGGCATTCATTAATGTTTAGCTTCTGGTGTACAATGCCATGATCAGGCATCCACAGTATCCCTGAGGTGATCTCCCAAATATAACACATGTCCATCGGATACCCGACAAAATCTTTACAACATTATTGAATACGTTCCCCAAATTAATTTTCAAATACCCTGAGGCCATCTTGTGGTTACCAGCTGTTTATAAATTAAAATTTAAAAAAATAAAAAAATAAAAGAAATATCACAAATCTACATTCATTAAAGACACTCTGAAAGATTAAAAAGGTCCAAATATATATAAAAAAAAAGTCATAGTTTTCAGCATATAGGTCCTTCACATCCTTGGTTAATGTTATTCCTAGGTATTTTATTCTTTTTGCTGCGATTGCAAAGGGAATGGTTTTCTGTATTTATTTTTCTGAGATTTCATTGTTAGTATATACAATGCAATGGACTTTTGTACCTTGATTTTGTAGCCAGCAACTGTACTGTATTCGTTGATTGTTTCTAACAGCTTTCTGGTGGAGTCTTTAGGGTTTTGTATATATAGCATCATGTCATCTGCAAAGAGTGATAATTTAACTTTTTAATTTCCAATTTGGATGGCTTTTATTTCTTTCTCTTGCCTGATTGCTCTGGCAAGGACTCCCAACACTATGTTGAAAAGCAGAGGTGATACGGGACAGCCCTGTTCTGTTCCTGAACGTAGAGCAAAGGGCTTCAGTTTCACCATTAATTATGAGATTAGCTGTTGGCTTGTCATATATGGCCTTTATGTTAAGGTATTTTCCTTCTATACCTATTTTATTAAGTGTTTTAAAAATAAATGGATGTTGTATCTTGTCAAATGCATTTTCTGCATCAATTGACATAATTATATAATTTTTGTCCTTTATTTTGTTTATGTGATGCATCACATTGATGGATTTGCGAATGTTGAACCATCCTTGTGCCCCTGGGATGAACCCCACTTGGTCGTGATGAATAATCTTTTTAACGCATTGTTGTATTCGATTTGCTAGAATTTTGTTTAGGATTTTAGCATCTGTATTCATCAGAGATATAGGTCTGTAGTTTTCCTTTTTTGTGTTGTCCTTACCAGGTTTTGGTATCAGGGTAATGTTGGCCTCATAAAATGAGTTAGGGAATACTGACTCTTTTTCAGTTTTTTGGAAGAGTTTGAGCAGGATTGGTATTAGATCCTCTTTGAAGGTTTGGTAGAATTCACTGGTGAAGCCATCTGGTCCAGGACTTTCGATTTTGGGAAGGTTTTTGATGACTGATTCAATTTCGTTACTGGTGATGGGCCTGTTAAGATTTTCCAGTTCTTCATGATTCAGCCTTGGAAGGCTATGTGTTTCTAAGAACTTGTCCATTTCTTCTAAGTTATTAAATTTGGTGGCATATAGTCCTTCATAGTATTCTTGGATAATCCTTTGTATTTCTGTGGTGTCCGTGATAACTTCCCCTTTTTCATTTCTGATTTTGTTAATTAGTGTCTTCTCTCTTTTTATCTTAGTGAGTCTAGCCAAGGGTTTGTCAATTTTGTTAATCTTTTCAAAGAACCAGCTCTTTGTCACATTAATTTTTTCTATTGTCTTTTTGTTCTCTATTTCATTTAGTTCTGCTCTGATTTTTGTTATTTCCTTTCTTCTGCTGACCTTGGGTTTCGCTTGTTCTTCTTTTTCTAGTTTTTTAAGGTGTAACATGAGGTTATTTATTTGGGATTTTTCTTGTTTCTTGAGATAGGCCTGTAATGATATAAATTTCCTTCTTAAAACTGCTTTCACGGCATCCCAAAAATTTTGGTAGGATGTATTTTCATTGTCATTTGTTTCTATGTATCTTTTGAGCTCTCCTCTAATTTCTTCTTTGACCCAGGCGTTCTTTAAAAGTATGTTGTTTAATCTCCATATATTTGTGGTTTTTCCTGCTTTCTTTTTGCAGTTGATATCCAATTTCAAAGCCTTGTGATCAGAGAATATGCTTGGTATGATTTCAATCTTCTTAAATTTGCTGAGGCTGGTTTTACGTCCCCATATATGGTCTATCCTTGAGAATGTTCCATGTACCCTCAAAGAGTGTATAGTCTGATATTGTAGGATGAAGTGCTCTATATATGTCAATTATGTCCATTTCATCTAATGTGTCATTTAGTGCTGCGATTTCGTTATTTATTTTCTGTTTGGATGATCTATCCATTGCTGTCAATGATGTATATAAGTCCCCTCGAATAATTGTGTTTTGGTCAACTTCTCCCTTTAGTTCTGTTAGTAGTTGCTTGGTATATTTTGGTGTTCCCTGATTGGGGGCATAAATATTGATGACTGTTATGTCTTCTTGTTGTATAGTCCCCTTACCATTAGGAAATGTCCATCTTTGTCTCCTGTTACCTTTTTCACCCTGAAGTTTGTTTTATCTGATATCATTAAGGCTACATCTGATTTTCTCTAGGTACCATTTTCTTTGAGTGTCAATTTCTACCTTTTCACTTTGAATCTATGCTTGTCCTTGTAGCTGAGATGTGTCTCTTGTAAACAGCATATGGTTGGGTTTAGTTTTTTTGATCCAATCTGCTACTCTGTGCCTTTTTATTGGTGAGTTCAGTCCATTTACATTTAGGGTCATTATTGATATGTGAGGATTTCCTGTCATTCTATCTTTAGTTTTCTGGTAAGGCTGTGTCTCCATTGTTTCTTTGCCTTTTTGTTGTCTTTAATTTCTGTGTAGTGGTATTCTATGATATTTCCCTCTTTTTCTTCTTTTATTGCAGTATATATTTCAGGTCTGGATTTTTCTTTGAGTGGTTACCCTTAAGTTTATGTAAAAGAAAGTTTGATATTTAGAATATTCCATTTTCTTCAGCAAGCTTACTTTCTCCATTCCATATTTTGGTTCAGGCCTTTAGTCTCCTCCTTTTTATGTTGTGGTTGCCACAAAGTGTCCCTGTTCATGGTAGTCGAATAGCATCCTTTAGTATGTCTTGTAGTGCAGGCCATGTATTAGAAAATTCCCTTAGCTTCTGTATGTCTGCAATGGCCTTTGTTCTTCCTTCATATCTAAATGATACTTTGCTGGATATATTATCCTTGGCTCATAATTTCTCTCTTTCAATATTTTGAATATTTGGTTCCACTCACTTTTGGCTTGTAGAGTTTCTGCCGAAAAATCTATTGATAATCTAATGGGCTTTCCATTGTAGGTTACCGTCTTCTTTTCCCTGCTGTCTTGAGGATTCTTTCTTTGTCCGTGATTTTAGACAGCTTCAATACAATGTGCCTTGGAGAATGCCCGTTGGGATTGAGGTAATTAGGTGTTCTATTTTCTTCTTGGATTCGAGGATCCAGTTCTGTCCACAAGTTTGTGAAGTTCTCATCAACAATTTGTTTGAATATATTCTCTGTTCCCTTGTCTCTTTCTTCTCCTTCTGGTATGCCCATTTTTCTTATATTGCTCTTTCTGATAGAGTCAGAAAGTTCTTGTAGAGTTCTTTCATTTCTTTTAAATCTCAAGTCTCTTTCTTTTTCCATCTGTGTAATTTCCAGGTTTCTGTCTTCGATGTCACTGATTCTTTCCTCCATTTGGTGAACTCTACTACCTAAGCTGGTTATTTCATTCTTAATTTCTTCCATTGAGTTCTTAATCTCCAGAAATTCCATTTGTTTCTTTTTTAAAATTTCAATTTCTTTCGTAAAATGCTCTTTTAAAGGTTGTTCTTTTATGGCGTTTCTGAGTTCATTAAATTGTCTTTCTGTGTTTTCTTGCATCTCAGTGTTTTTTTTCCCGAACTGCAATCTTGAATTCTCTGTCATTTAAGTCACATATTTCCATATCTTAAAGTTCCTTTTCTGGAGACTTTTCACTTTCTTTCTGAGCTGTCTTGTTGCCTTGGTTATTTATCACAATTACTGATTTATTATTTTTCTTCCTAGATATCTACAGGAGTGGCTTCTCCAACAGGGTGATAGGAAGAGCTCTTTCTTTTGTTTTCCAGTACTTGTTGGTAGAATATTTTATTTTCTCTCCAACTGCAGCCTTTCTTTTCCTCTCTCACACAGTACTGCCATGTTTTCTCTGCACTATTCCAGCTTCTCACACAATGGGGGTATTCCCTGGGAAATGGGCTTCTTTTCTGTTAACAGTTCACCTGTGTCATAGGGTGCCACGCCCTGTGGGGATGTATAGAGGTTGTGAAGTTCCAAAGCTCTTTCTGCACCAGATACAGAACCCGTATGTTTCAGCAGTTCTGTTTACTCCTGCAGGGATCTGCCCAGATATGTGTGGCTAGAGGCAGGGTGTTTTATGAGAGGTGGCCCAGAGCAATGGCAGCGACCACCACCTCAGCCGGTCCAGCTTCCACAGCTCCCTCCCCTTTGCTGGAACTAGTTGGGCTGCGAATCTATGTCTGCGGTCCACAGTTCTCAGAACAGCAATTATTCTGTTCTTT
The DNA here is from genome assembly GCF_964194185.1 of Rhinolophus hipposideros. Lineage (NCBI taxonomy): Eukaryota > Metazoa > Chordata > Mammalia > Chiroptera > Rhinolophidae > Rhinolophus > Rhinolophus hipposideros. Next base: position 64,449,280 of record NC_138046.1, on the reverse strand, counting down.
TGATTTGACACTGCTGCTGTTCTGCTTCTAGTACTGGGCAGGTGGGGGCGGCATGAGCTCTTGGAGGGTAGGTAGGTGGCCGCTAGTCTCAGTGCCTAAAGCTTCTGTTCTCTGCTCAGCAGTGAGGGCTTAAACCACCGTTTTCAGTCTTCTTTCCTCAGTCTTTTCTCCAAGTTCTCTGCTGTGAGTGTTGGGTTCAGCCGTGTTATATGCTGCCCCTTCCGCTCTGTGGGCCGTAAGCGGAGCCCTAGCAGTCCGAGTTCTTCCCTCTCCCACAGCTGCAGTAGTTCTGGGATTCAGCGAGCTTGGAGCACTGAGCCAGGTCTGCGTCCTGCACACGGGACGCTCAGTTTCTGCACTTGTCCCTTCCCTCCTCCCCTGCTCTCGGGATTCTCCCACCTTTAGGTGAATTCAGTGGTGGGCCTCTTCATCTTGCCTATCTGCTGTGCTGGGAGTCCTTTGTGGAGTTATTTTTGTTCAATCAGTTGTAAATTCCAGGGGCGCTTTACAGAGGCTCACCTCACGCAGCCATTTTGATCTATTATTGTATATATTTATTAATCAGGATATTTTTGTGTCATCATTCTGCAAATATATTTATTAGATCATCAGACTGCATACTTTCAGAAAATTCAATTCAATTAATATAATTGACAGGAACATCTGTTGCTTTTTGCAAGTGCATGACTGAAAATAAATTTTGATTCATTGTTTTATTTTGAGAAGTACTATTCTGCTGAAGCAACTGATACTGGCCTTGTTAGGGATATTATATAGGCTGTGAAAACACCACAATAGACTTCTGACCAATTTTGTCAAAATACAAATTTTGGTGTATGTAGAGCCTGTGATTTTTGCACAACTATTTTTCTAAAAATAATTAACTCTACATACATACCAGTAATGTGTAAATCTGAATTTAAATTTAAATATAAATTCATGCAATGTAATTTTAGAGTTTCCTCTGACTTTTTCTATAGCTCTTGAGTTTTTACAAAGTAAAAGTGGTTTCATGGTGTGCATGTAATTCAAACTATTTGTTTATACATTCTATTGCTATGTTTTCAATTACAAGGAAAACATAATTTTAAAATTATCTACCTCATTAATAACTGGTTTATTCTAAGCTTCATATAAAAATAATGTACTTTCCATCTTATGCAATGATCTTTAAATTTAATTTCTATTTCTAAGTATGTGGATATTTGCTTTGCAATGTTGCAGCAGTTTTCAAAACCAGGGATTATACATTCATTGATGAATTCTTATAACTGTCTTATACGCTTTATTTATTATGTCCACGTGTATCCTTTTGTAATAATTTCCTGACAAAGCTTACTGCCTGTGCACTGGCAGTTCCTGTTCCAGCACTCAGGCTGGAGAGTTAATATCCTCCAGATGACATGGAGGCCAGCTCCCACAATGCAAAAGCAGCCAGCCTCCTAACATAGGTGGGTGATGTCCCCGTGCAAAAGCTCACCTCTCTCCCACAGCTGCTGCAACTGCTGCTGCTTCTGCTGCTATTGCAGCCATCACCACCACTAATCTAGGACCAGATCCTAGCCTGGCTACTCCTTTTAGATTCCTTCAGTCATGTCCGCACCAGAGGCCAAGCCAACTTCTTGGTATGCACACTGCCTATCGTGCCTGTGGGCCTGCGCCCTCGCAAGTGCACACTGCTTCCCAGCCCAGGGTATCTTATATGATCATATGCATGTTCCACTACCCAATTAGATTTTACTTTCAAAACATAAGTACAAAAATAGAATTATTATCGTTTTCAAAATAACGACAGCAGAATATTGCAAGGTAATACACCCATGAAGCCTGTCCTGGCTACAGGTTGGATTCAGATCTGCTCCATTTTTTATTTGGAGCTGAGGCTAACGTGACAATAACTACCTGGAATACATGCTTCTCCTGGCAGATCACAGGAGTGAAAAACAGCAAGCCAAACCATGAAAGCATGTTTAAAAGTTCTCCTGATGTCACATGGATAAATATTCCACTGGCCAAAACAAGTCACTTGGCCAAACCCAGTATCAATGAGGTGGGGAAATATACTCCATTCACAGTAGGAGGAAATATACTCCACTCACAAGGTACTGCATAGCTGCAAGGAAATAGTGTGAATGCTTAATCCTATTATAGTGTAGTGAGAAACTGTGATTAATAATCCAATGTGATCATAAAGCCACTCCTAGCTAAAGAAGGTTAATAGACCAAAAAAAAGGACTAATATAGGAGATTCAAATGACATAATCAATAATATAGATTATAGCTATATGTCAACATTTATGCTCCAATAATTGAGAATAGACTTCTTGAGCATAAATGGGACAATCACAAAAATTGACAATACATAAATTCATAAAGGAAAACCTCAATAAGTTCTATAAAACAGAGATAATATAAAAATTTCTATGACCATATTTCAAGAAAACTAGAAATTAGTAAAAAATAAAAAAAAAAAACATTAAAAAAACCCAACAACATAAAATTTCCATTTGAACTACAAATTTACAGTTTGTATGAAATAACTCAGGTAAAGTAAAACAATAAGTTCTACTAGGATCAATTTTAGTTGTATTTTCTTTTTAAAAAAATAAATTTATTGAGGTCACATAGGTTAGTAAAATTGCACAGGTTTAATGTGTATATTTCTATAATACATCATGTATATATCACATTGTGTGCTCACCACCCAGAGTCAGTTCTCCTCCCATCACTATATACTTGACTCCTCTTACCCTCTTCTACCTCCCTCTTCCCTACTCACCTTTTTTTAAAATTTTCTAATTAAAGTTTATTGGGGTGACAATTGTTGGTAAAGTTACATAGATTTCAGGTGTACAATCTTTAATACATCATCTATATATCACATTGTGTGTTCACCACCCAAAGTCAGTTCTCCTTTCATCACCAGATATTTGATCCCCTTTACCCTCATCTACCATCCCCCTCCCCCATCACCCTCTGGTAACCACTAAACTATTCTGTGTGTGTATGAGTTTTTGTTTCTTCATTTATTTGTCTTGTTCTTTTGCTGTTTTCAGTTTTATACACCACATATCACTGAAATCATATGGTTCTCTGCTTTTTCTGTCTGACTTATTTCGCTTAGCATTATAATCTCAAGATCCATCCATGTTGTCACAAATGACACTATTTCATCTGTTCTTATGGCAGAATAGTATTGCATTGTGTATATATACCACAACTTCTTTATCCAGTCATCTATTGAAGGACATTTTGGTTGTTTCCCCATCTTGGCAACTGTAAATAAAGCTGCAATGAACATTAGAGCACATATATCTTTACCAATAAATGTTTTCAGATTTTGGGGAAAGATATCCAAGAGAGGGCTTGCTGGGTCATATGGTAATTTTATTCTTAATTTTTTGAGGAACCTCCACATTGCCTTCCATAGTGGCTGACTAATCTGCATTCCTACCAACAGTATATGAGGGTTCCTTTTTCTCCACAGCCTCTCCAACACTAGTTACTATTTGTCTTCTTGATGATAGCCATTTGACTGGGGTGAGGTGATATCTCATTTTAGTTTTTATTTGCATTACTCTGATGATTAGTGATGTTGAGCATTTTTTCATATGTCTATTGGCCATTTGTATGTCCTGTTTGGAGAAATGTCTATTCTGGTCCTCTGCCCATTTTTTAATTTTGTTGTTTGTTTTTACTGTTGTTGAGTTCTATGAGTTCTTTATATATGTTGGATATTAGCCCCTTATCGAAGGTGTTATTTGCAAAAATCTTCTCCCATTTGGTTGATTGCCCCTTTATGTTGTCGATAGTTTCTTTTGTTGTGCAGAAGCTTTTAAGTTTGATATAGTCCCATTCATTTATTTTAGCTTTTACTTCCCTTGCTTTTGGAGTCAAATTCATAGAATGCTTTTTGAACTCAAGGTCCATGAGTTTACTACCTATGTTTTCTTCTACGCAGTTTATTGTTTCAGGTCTTTATGTTTAGGTCTTTTATGCATTTTGAGTTAATTTTGGCACATGGTGACAGATAGCAGTCCAGTTTCATTCTTTTGCACATGGCTTTCCAGTTCTCCCAGTACCATTTATTGAAGAGGTTGTCTTTTCTCCATTTTATGTTTTTTACTATTTTGTCAAAAATTATCTGTCCATATTTATGTGGATTTATTTCTGGGTCCTCAATTCTATTCGAGGTCTTGTGGTTCCATACATATCTGATGATTATTTGTTCTATTTCTTTAAAAAATGACATTAGGATTTTGATGAGGATTGCATTGAATCTGTATATTGCTTTGGGAAATGTGACCATTTTAACTATGTTGATTCTTCCAGTCCATGAACATAAAATGTCCTTCCATTTTTTGTTTTGTTCAATCTCTTTTGAAAATTTCTTATCGTTTTCAGTATATAGTTCTTTCACATCCTTGGTTAAATTTATTCCAAGGTATTTTATTCTTTTTGTTGCAATTGCAAAAGGAATTGTTTTCTTTATTTCTTTTTCTGAGGTTTCATTGTTAGTATATAAGAAAGCAATGGGCTTTTGTAAGTTGATTTTGTAGCTGGAAACTTTACTGTATTTGTTTATTGTTTCTAATAGCTTTTTGGTGTAGTCTTTAGAGTTTTCTATGTATAGCATCATGTCATCTACAAAGAGTGGCAATATAACTTCTTCATTACCAATTTGGATGACTTTTATTTCTTTTTCTTGCCTGATTGCCCTGGCGAGGACTTCCAATACTATGTTGAAAAGCAGAGGTGATAGGGGACAGCCCAGTTATGTGCCTGAACATAGAGCAAAGGGCTTCAGGTTTTCACCATTAATTATAATAGTAGCTGAGGGTTTGTCATATATGACCTCCACTATGTTGAGATATTTTCCTTGTATACCCATTTTACTAAGTGTTTAAATCATAAATGGATGTTGTGTCTCGTCAAATGCTTTTTCTGCATTTCTTTATATAATCATATGGCTTTTGTCCGTTATTTTGTTTCTGTGGTGTATCATATTGATGGATGTGAGTATTTGAACCATCCTTGTGCCCCGAAGTGAACCCCATTTGGTCGTAATGTATAATCTTTTAAGGCATTGTTGCATTCGATTTGCTAGAATTTTGTTTAGGATTTTTGCATCTGTATTCATCAGAGATATTGGTCTGAAATTTTCTTTTTCTGCGTGATCCTTACCAGGTTTTCGATTCAGGGAAATGTTGGCCTCATAAATTGAGTTAGGGAGTATTGTCTCTTCTTCAACTTTTTGGGAGAATTTGAGTGGGACAGTTATTAGATCCTCTTTGAATGTTTGGTAGAATTCATCAGTGAAGCCCTGTGGTCCCAGACTTTTACTTTTGGGAAGGTTTCAGATGAGTGATTAGATTTCCTTATTGGTGATCAGTGTATTTAGATTTTCCATTTCTTTGTGATTCAGCCTAGGAATGCTATGTTTCTAAGAGTATGTCCATTTCTTTTAGGTTATTGCATTTAGTGGCACATAGTACTTCATAATATTCTTGGATGATCTTCTGTATTTCTGTGGCATCCTTGATACCTTCCCCTCCTTCATTTCTGATTTTGTTTATTTGTGTCTTTTCTCTTTTTATCTTAGTGAGTCTAGCCAAGGGTTTGTCAATTTTATTAATCTTTTCAAAGAACCAGCTCTTTGTTGCTTTAATTTTTTCTGTTGTTCTTTTCTTATCTATTTAATTTAGTTGTGCTCTGATTTTTATTATTTCCTTGCTTCTGCTGATTTTGGGTTTCATTTGTTCTTTTTCTAGTTCTTTAAGATGTAACATGAGGTTATTTATCGGAGTTTTTGTTGTTTCTTGAGAAAGGCTTGTAATGATATGAATTTCCCTCTTAAAATTGCTTTCACCGTATCCCAAAAATTTTGGTAGGATGTATGTTCATTGTCAATTGTTTCTATGTATGCTTTGATCTCTCTACTTATGTCATTTTTGACCCAATCATTCTTTAAAATATGTTGTTTAATATCAACATATTTGTGGTTTTTGCTGCTTTCTTTTTGCCATTGATATCCAATTTCATAGCCTTGTGATCAGAGAATATGCTCAGTATGATTTCAGTCGTCTTAAATTTGCTGCGGCTAGTTTATGTCCCAATTAGTGGTTTATCCTTGAGAATGTTCCATGTACCCTAGAAAAGAAGGTATAGTCTGATGTTCTAGGATGAAGTACTCTCTAAATGTCAATTATGTCCATTTCATCTAATGTGTCATTTAGGGCTGATATATATATATATATATATATATATATATATATATATATTTTAATTTTCTGTTTGGATGATCTGTCTATAGCTGTCAATGATGTATTTAAGTCCCCTAGTATAATTGTGTTTTGGTCAATTTCTCCCTCTAGTTCTGTTAGTAGTTGCTTGGTATATTTCAGTGCTCCCTAACAGGGGGCATAAATATTGATGACTGTTTTGTCTTCCTGTTGTATAGTCCCCTTTATCATTTAAAATGTCCATCTTTGTCTCCTGTTACCTTTTTTAACCTGAATTCTGTTTCATCTGATATCAGTATGGCTACACCTGATTTTCTCTGGATACCATTTGCTTGGAGGGTCAATTTCCACCCTTTCACTTTGAATCTGTATTTGTCCTTGTAGCTGAGATGTGTCTCTTGGACACAGCATGCGGTAGGCTTTAATTTTGTGATCCAATCTGCTACTCTGTGCCTTTTTATTGGTGAGTTCAATCCATTTACATTTAGGGTGAATATTGATATATGAGGCTTTCCTATCATTCTATCTTTGGCTTTCTGGTAGGACTGTGTCTCCTTGTTTCTTTACCTTTTTGTTGCTATTATTTTAGTGCGGAGGTATTCTATGATTTCCCCCTGTGTTTCTTCTTTTATGTTATATATTTCAGTTATGCATTTTTTGAGTGGTTACCATTAAGTTTATGTAAATAGTTTCATATTTAGAGTATTCCATTTTCTTCAGCATGCTTACTTTCTCCATTCCCTTATGCCAGTTCAGATCTTTCCTTTCTTGCCTTTTTTTTTTTGGTCACAAATTATCCCTATTTATGCTGGTCCAATAGCCTCCTTCAGTATTTCTTGTTGTGCAGGTCATGTGTTAGAAAATTCCCTCAGCTTCTGTATGTCTGGAAAGGTCTTTATTCTACCTTCATATCTGAAGGATATCTTTGCTGGATATGTTATTCTTGGCTCATGATTTCTCTCTTTCAATAGCTTGAGTACTTCAGTCCACTGCCTGCTGGCTTGTAGAGTTTCTGCTGAAAAAAAAAAAAAAACTGGTGATAACCTAATGGGCTTTCCTTTGTAGGTTACAATGTTCTTTTCCCTGGCTGCCTTGAGAATTCTTTCTTTATCGTTAATTTCTGACAGCTTCAATACAATATGCCCTGGAAAAGGCCTGTTGCGATTGAGGTAATTAGGTGTTCTATTTGTGTTTTGGATTCAAGGATCCAGTTCTTTTCACAAGTTTTGGAATTTCTCCTCAACTATTAGTTTGAATATACTATCTGTTCCCTTCTCCCTTTTTTCTCCTTCTGGTATTCCCATTATTCTTTTTTTTTTTTAAATTTATTGGGGTGACAATTGTTAATGAAATTACATAATTTCAGGTGTACAATTCTGTATTACATCATCTATAAATCCCATTGTGTGTTCACCGCCCAGAGTCAGTTCCAGTTGCGCAATCGGTTAGCGTGCGGTACTTATACTGCCCATTATTCTTATATTGCTCTTTCTCTTGGAGTCAGAAAGTTCTTGTAGAGATATTTCATTTCTTTTAATGTTTAAATCTCTCTCTTCTTCCATCTGTGTTACTTCCAGATATCTATCTTCGATGTCACTGATTCTTTCCTCCATCTGGTCAGCTGTATGACTTAAGCTGGCTATTTCTTACTTCATTTCTTTTATTGAGTTCTTAATCTCCAGAAATTCTATTTGTTTTTTTATAGAAATTTGAATCTCTTTGGGAAAACGTTCTTTTTGTTGTTTGATTGTGTTTCTGAGTTCATTAACCTGCCTGTCTGTGTTTTTTGAATCTCATTGAATTTTTTAACAACTTCAATCTTGAATTCTCTGTCAATTAAGTCACATATTTCTATGGTGATGGAAGGAGAACTGATTCTGGCTGGTGAACACACAATGGGATTTATAGATGATGTAATACAGAATTGTACACCTGAAATCTATGTCATTTTACTAACAAATGTCACCCCAATAAATTTTTAAAAAGTCACATATTTCCATGTCTTTAAGTTCATTTTCTGAAGACTTTTCATTTTCTTCCTGTGCTGCCTTGTTACCGTAGTTATTCATGACAATTTGTGAATTATTATTTCTCTTCTTAGGCATCTACAGGACTGTGTTCTGTAACATGTTGGTCGGAAGAGGTGTTTCTTTTTCTTTCTAGTAGTTGTTGGTTGAATGCTTTATTTTCTTTCCAACTTTTCATGCTGTAGTCTTATATTTTCTTTTCACTGTTCCAGCTTCTCACACAATGGGGGGATTCTCTGGAAGGTGGGCTTCTCCTCTGTGAGCAGGTTGCCTGGTTCTCAGGGCACCTCCTCCTTTGGGGGATGTGGAAATCTGGTGAATTTCAAAGCTCTTCCCGTACCAGATTCAGGGCCTGTATGTTTCAGTGGCTCTGTCTCAGTGGCTTTGAAGGGATCTGTCAAATAAATGGGGGTGGGGGCAGGAAGGACTGTGAAAGGTGGCTATAAGCAATCGCTGTGACTACCAGCACAATTCGTCCTACACTCAGTGCTCCCTGCCCTTCACTGGAACTGGTTGTGCTGTGAGTCCATGGCTGTGGCCCACACTTCTCAGAACTGCAAATATTCTGTTCTTTTGATCTGACACTGCTACCGATCCTCTTCTAACATTGGAAGGGTGGAGGTGGGGTGATCTCTGGGAGGCTGGAGAGGAAGTGGTTAGGCTCCTAGCCTAAGACTTCTGTCCTCTGGTTGGCAGTGAGGGCTTAAACTGCTCTTTTCACCCGTCTTCACTCGGTCTTTGCTCCAAGATTTCCGCAGTGAACATTGGGTTCAACTGTGTTATATGCTCATTCCTCAGGTGGGACTGTAGGCCATAAGCAGAGTGCTAGTAGTCTTAATTCTTCCCTCTCCTGGAGCTTCAATAGCTCTGGAATGCAGGAAGCTCAGAGCTCTGAGTTCCGATCTGTGTCCTGTACCTACACAGCTTGCATCTTTGCATTTCTCACTTCCCTCCCCCCAGCCCCTTACCCAATTTGCCCACCTTTAGATGATTTCAGTGTGCATCTCTTAGTCTTGCCTGTCTGGTGTGCCAAGAGTTCTTTGTGGAATTGTAGTTCAATTTGTGGTAAATTCCAGGGGAGGTTTCAAGAGGCTCACCTCAGGCTGCGATTTCTATGACATCATCCCCCCAGTTAGTTGTATTTTCTTAAGAAAATATCCACTTCACATAGGTTTTCAAATTTATTTGTAAAGAGAGGCAAATTGGTCTTGATTTTAAAATTTTTCATTATTTCAATGATTAGTCCCCATTATCATTTCTCATTTTGCAACAGGCAAACCCCGTATAACACAGTTGTTATGTTCCAAAAATGCCGTGTTATGGAATCTGTGTTATATGAAACAAAGAACTAGTACAAAAAAGGGGGTGAGGTTCCAAAAATTAAAAAAAAAAACATGCTATTATATTTTTATAATGCAGAGAAATTTCTTTATTAAAGCAATTTTCACCAAATGTATAGCATAATAATATGTATTAAATAATGTTTTCTTCATGATCGCTACTAAGCTTTCATTATGTTCCATGTTGTTCGGGGATTTCCCTAATTTCGAATGAGATTTTTTTTTGCTCTTAAAAGCTCTGATTACACTCCGCGTTGTTTGGGGATATCTGTAATTCTCAAACTGTGTTAAAGTGAAACCGTGTTCTAGGATGCCATATTTTATGAGGGTTTTCTCCAATTCTTGAACCAGGTCAGAGCAAAGTCGTGTTATAGTAGTGCTATGTTATGTGGGGGTTGCCTGTATTTGTATGTTTTCCCTCATTTTCTTGAGGAGTTTACCTATTAGAGTGTATATATATATATATATATATATATAATAGCAGTTTGACTGATATTTAGTTGTACTGTTTTTCTGTTTTCTAACTCATTAATTTCTGCTTTTATTTTATTGTTCCCTTACTGTTCCTTTCTTTTGGTTTACCTTTGTCTTTTGCTTTAGCTTTTTGTGTTATGACTAAAATTTATTGATTTTTATTCTTTCATTTTTATTGATATAGCATTTAAGGCTATAATTTCTTCTCTGGTTACATTTTAATTTTATCCCACAGATTACTCTGTATTTTTTTATTGTCAATACAAGTAACTAAAATCGAACCTAATAGAACTTAAAAAAAAAACATTTAGTTCAATTTCCAGAAGTAGTAGAGAAAATAATTTTAAATACTATCTGCCCTCACCCACACAAAAAATTCACCAGGTTCAGATGAGTGGATTTACAGAAATGCCAATAAAACTTCAAAGGCTAGATAATACTAATGCTACATTCATTTTCAAAAGCTTAGAAAAAGAACAACCCCCAAGTTATTTTTATGAAGCAAGTATAACATTGACCTTGAAACCAATATAGGTAGCACAAAAAATAAAAAACTACAAATCTCACTTATGCATGTCAATATAGAAATTCTTAACTCAACACTACAGTAAAAAAAAATACATAACTGAGATAGATTACAAAAAATGGCCACATACTCTTTTCGTCCATGTATATACACCTCTTTGAGATGTGACTTTGGCACTCCACTGTCAAAAGGTGGAATCCACTTTTTCCCTTAAATCTGGGCTTAACCACATCATGTACTTTTGTGTGTTAGACATTGGGAAACACAATGCAAGTAGAGGTTTTAAAAGAACTTACACATTGGAGTTTGGCCACTTTGGGTCTTTTGGGACTCTTGCAACCACCATCATGTAAAACAAACAAACAAACCCAGGCTAGCCTGCTACATAGGATAGACACATGACACATTCATTCCCATTGCCTCAACTGACAGCCAATTCTGGCAGCCACCATCAGTTACCAAATATGAAAGTGCATTTTAGACTTATCAGTATGCAGCTAACTTCCCAGCTGACTAGAGTCACCCAGTCACAGACTTATGTGTTATAATAAAATGGTTGTTGTCTTAAGACACTAAGTTTTAAGATGTCTCTTTTGGCAGCATAAGCTGATACAACAATCAGGTGAGATTTATTTTTCAGGAATACAAGAATGGCAAAAACAAAACAAAACAAAACAAACAAACAAACAAAAACACCAAAAGCAAAGCCAACAAAAAATGGCAGACTAAGAGAAGATATTTGCAACATATCATGGATGAAGGGGCTAATGTCTCTAATATATAAATAAATCTTAAAATGAATTAAAAAACAAACACAAAAGGGAAAATTCCATGAACAGACAGTTCAAAGGTAAATAAACACAAATGGACTTGCACATATAAAAAGGTGCTCAACTTCACTCATAATAAAAGATGCAAAAGTACAAAAGCATTACAATAGACCCTGCTGATGAGGCTGTGGTCAAAGACTCTCATACACTGTTGGTGGGAGTATAAAATGGTACAGACTTAAGGAGGGGAATTTATCAGTGTCTAACAAAAACGACATATGTGTATGCATTTGACTCGGGTCATGATTATATTAGGAATTTGCCTTGCAGATACAGCTTTGCAACTATAAATGAAAACAAAAACACACAAGAAAAACAAAATAGAAACTAATGACAATGGTTTTCCATGGAGGATACATGAAAACGAAGTGGAAAGAATAGGAAATAGGTCTCTGAATTTTTATGGAGTTTTTATGTTTGACCATGTACATGTGTTTACATGTTCAAAGATAAAATTAACTCAAAAAAGATAATTTTTAGACTATAAAATTGCTTAAAATAGCAAGAAGAGATTAACCTAAATATATTTCAAATTTATAACATAAAGAAAGAGAGTGAAGAAATAATTCAAGACTCACAAAGGGAAAAATATACCTTTTTTTTCTTTTTTTAAATTAAATGTATTGGGGTGACAATGGTTAGTAAAATTACATACGTTTCAGGTGTACAATTCTGTATTACATCATCTATATATCACACTATGTGCTCGTCACCCAGAGTCATTTCTCCTTCCATCACTATATTGACCCCTTTTACCCTACTTTTATACAACGGAGAAATGTAGGGACAACAAATGATCAAACTCATCATCACTAATAACTAGAAAAATATAAATTGATATTTTATACTTGGTATGTATACAATATCACCTCTGTAGTATTCTTGCCACAAATGTTTAACCTGAAACCAATCATAAGAAAGCAATTATAAAATTCCCGATTGAAAGACATTCTTAATACAATGGCCTCGAATCTTCAAAACAACCAAAAAATTTCAGTGAAATAAAATAAAAGAGGAAGACTGTTCTACATTAAAGGAGACTAAGGAGATTTGATAACTACATATAATTCATGATTATTAAATGTATCCTAGATTTAACAGATGAAAACACATTTGTAAATAATATTATGGGATTATTGGAGAAATTTGAATTTAGACTATATGTTAGGTAGTATTGTTTTCTCAATATCAAATGTGTTTAGTTCGATAATGGTGGTATGGCTATGTAGCAGTATGTCTCTGTTCTAAGAAGATGGAAAAATATCATGTTGGCAACTTACTTTCAAATGATTCAACAATTATGCATATTATATACATAATATATCATATACACACATGCACATTCACTAGATAGATAGATAGATAGATAGATAGATAGATAATAGATATAGATAGAGTCAGATGACAGAGAAAGAGACAGAGGCAGATAGATAGGCAGACAAATAAGGCAAAATTGCAAAAATACATAAATCTATATGAATTTTCATTTTATTATTTTTTCAATTTTTCTATAGTCTGGACATTTTTCAAAATAAAAATTTGGTGGGGGGAGGAGTAAATAACTTGAAGTTCTCAAAACAGGGTTTATTTTGTTAACTGCTTAGCTTTACTGTCAATTGTTCAGGAGATCTGGCCTTTTATTCTACTGGTCCTTTCATTTTCTTTTTAATTGGTCAGTTTCCCCAGATTGTTATTATTCAATCTTCTGCATGAGATAGAAACATAGCTACCAGCAGTTATGGAGTTAAATGGAGAAAGGAGGCTGGGAGATCTCAGTGCTCAGTATAGAGGCTTTCACTTAACCCATTTACTGCTTCTGTGTGTTTTTTTTAATTTATTGGGGTGACAATTATTAGTGAAATTACATAGATTTCAGGTGTACAATTCTGTATTACATCATCTATAAATCCCATTGTGTGTTCACCACCCAGAGTCAGTTTTCCTTCCATCACCATATTATGATCCCCCTACCCCTCATTGCCCTCCCTCCATCCCCTTCCCCTCTGGGAACCACTAACCTATTGTCCGTAGTGCAGCATCTCACTGATGTGTCCAACTCCTCCTGGCCCAGCAAGTCCACAGCTTGTCTGGCTCAACCTGTATAGATAGAAAACCTCAATCACACTGTCTAGCATAAGTAAGTTTGCAAGAATGTCTAGCTACATGGGGTTAGGAAGGAAAGTGGTGATCTGGATATTAATTTTAAGACTTTCAACTAATTTATGTGTTTTGAACCTTGTCTTGAAAGCCCACCCTCTATGTAGCCTTGTATTTCTGCTTTCCAATAGCCACACAAGGCTATTCTCATGGACTATTTCATGGACTATTCATGGACTATTCATGGACTATTCATGGACTATTTCAAGGCTATTTCATGGACTCTGTGGAGGCAATAGCTTGCTTTTTTTTTTGGCTTTCCCCTGCAGGTGTAGGTTTCAGCTTTCTTTCGTTGTCAGAGTCATTTACAATCACTCCATTTGTTTTATAGTTTCCAAACTGTTGATTTCTAATATCTTCCAACATCTCCTCACCTATTTCTTTTGTTTGTGTATTTATGTTGTTTTGTCTTTGCTGCCACTTTAGTGGTGCTTTAAAGTGTACAAATATAAATTAATATGTTCAATCCATCATGTTTAATAAGAAATCTAATATTAGCAAATCTAGTATGTAATTCATTTTGTGACAGTGTTAAATCTCAAAGTATCAATCTGTTTGTTTTCTGTGTATTTTTCCGACCCTCCTCTGTCAACAGTATCTCACACACGATTTTCCCTTTGCTGGACTACACTAAAGTAGAAACATGGATTGAAAAAGAATAAATAATCTGAATGTTAAATGAAGATCTTCTCATTCATGCTTGCAGAGGTAGTTCATTTGCTCCGTTAGGCTAGCCTGGAAGAAGGGGAAAGAAGTTAGAGTCATGATGGAAATTTTTAGGGAGTGAATCAGGATGCAAAGTGGAAAAACTACTCCTTAATTATGAAGACTAAATTGTCCTTCAATATGGATTCCTCACTAACTCAAAGGTGTCTGGGCAATAGTCCCGGACATTCGTAAGCAAGGGACAACATAAAGGAAATATAAAAATATGTATATTGGACTCTGTCCCTGGTTCCTGGCACAGAGCTCCCCAAACCCTTGTGATGTCCTAAGTGATAAGGATCATCTTTTGTTCTAATATTTGGTCTTTGAGCCTGGTTCCTAACTCTCAGATCTTAACCTCTTGGAATTTTCTGGGTGATAGCAGTGCTTTTTGCTCTGATGAGGTGACTCTTGGTGGGCTCCTGGATGATGGCTGGTAACAAGAAAGACCAAGCCATGATTAGAAGCTTGAAATTTTCAGCCCTATCCCCTCATTCTCCAGAGAAGAAAAAAGGGCTGGAAATGCCTGCCTTAAGAAGAATCCACAAAAATCCCAATAGTATGAGTTTTAGAGGGCTTCCAGTTTAGTGAACACATTCACATAATAGGATGTCATACTCCCAATTCCATGGTGACAGAAGCTTCTGTACTTGGAACCTTCCTAGACCTTGCCCTACATATCTTTTCATCTGACTGTTTATCCATATCCTTTATGATATCCTTTATTATATAATAAACTGATAAGCATAAGCATTTCCTTGAGTTCTGTGACTTACTTTAACAAACAACCAAATCCAAGGAGGAGAAGGTCGTGGGGAGGTCTGACTTGTAGCCAAATTGAACAGAAGCTGCGATAACCTGAACACCTGCTATTTGCAATTGGCATCTGAAGTGTGTGTGTGGAGGGGGCGGTCTCATGGGCTGAGCCCTTAACTTGTGAGATCTGACACTATTTCTAGGTAAATAGTGTCAGAATTGAGTTAAACTGTAGGATACCCAGCTGATGTGACAGAGAATTACTTGGTGTGGGGAAATCCCCCACACATCTGGTTTCAGAAGTGCTGTGAATGTTGTAGTGGTAGGAGTGTGAGAGTAAAGGAGAAACACAGGAGAACTGAGGTTTTCTAACACATACGGGTATATGAAATGAGGAAAGGAGCAATTCACCTTTGACGAAGATGGAACTGTAGAGAATTACTCGCAGTTTGAAATTGATGAATGGGGCAAAAGTGGTCAAAGCACCATTGTTTTAAAATATAGAAATACCTGTATCAAATGAGAAAAATTATAATATCAATAGATGACCAAAAAGCATTTAATCAAATTCAAGACTTCTTTTTAATAAAAACATTGAGTAAACTAAGAATAGAAATATACTTCTATAATGTGACAGACATATTGGTTGGAATGAAGCAGAAAGTATCACACATGACAAGCAGTCTCTTTGAACCTAGATACTATATAAGGATGGCCTATTTAACTGGTAGGGAAATTGAATAGTCACATAGGGAAAAAAATGTTAACTTGGAACCCGAACTCACACAATGCATAAAAATAAGTTACTGCTAGATTAAAGATATAAGGGTACACTGCACTTTTAAAAAGTACTAGAGAAATATTGAAGAGTATTTTTTATGATATTGAAATGAAGGCAACCTTTTAGGAAAAAAGCATAATACCTAGAGTTGATAAAGCAAATAAGTGACAAATTTCAGTAAATAAAAAGAAATAACTTATGTTTGGTGAATAACACCAGCAATAAAGATGTCAAAACAAAACAAAAAGCCAATGCACTTAATGAAACTAATTACATCAAAGAATAAAAATTAATAATATCCATTCCATATCAACATTTTCTACATACCAATGGGAAAAGATCAATAATTAAACAGAAAATATTAATAATGGAAATAATGCTTATATAATTCTTAACATGAGATAAGCCTTTTCAAATGCCATACAAATACAAACCCACTTAAGCATCATAACACCTCTATGGTGCTGGCACAAATACTACCCTCATTATTCACATTTTAGAATTGAAGAAGTACAGGGTAACTTGCTCAGGTAAAAAACAAAAACAACAACAACAACAACAAAAGTAAAATAAAGATATGATTCAAATCTAGATCTAGAGTTCATATTCTCAACTGGAATTCTACAAACTGGAAACACAGATGAGTAATAAATTATATAAACCTTTCTTTGTCAGAAAAAATATAATTTAAATGAGGTAAAGATGAAGAGTGAATTAACATGGGTAAACTAAATCTTGAATCAGTTTGTAAAATTTCCCAGGGCCTGAAGACCAAAGAAAGTGGCTGATGACTCCAGAATTACATCAAGAGTTTATTAATAATAAAGACACAGAAGTGGGATTGCTGGCTCTTTCTTTGTCTCTTGTTATAGCCACTGTTTTAAAGTCTATTTTGTCTGGTATAAGTATTGTTACCCCAGGTGTTTTCTTCATTTCCACTTTCATGAAATATATTTTTCCATCCACTTACTTTCAGTCTCTATGTGTCTTCCAATCTGAAGTGAGTCTGTTGTAGGCAGCATATGTAAAGGTCTTGTTTTCTTATCCATTCAGCCCCCCTATGTCTTTTGATTGGAGCATTTAATCCATTTACATTTAAAGTAATTGTTGATAGATATGTAGTTACTACCATTTTATTATTCATATTTTATTTTTCATATTTTTATTTTATTATTCATATTTTTGTATGGATAAAAAAGAGGTGGTACATATGTATGGAATGGAATATTACTCAGCCATAAAAGAGAATGAAATCTTGCCATCTGCAAGAACATGAATGAACCTCAGGGTATTCTGTTGAGTGAAGTCAGACAGAGAAAGACAAATTAAGTATGATTTCATTTATGTAGAATCTAGAGATCAAAATAACTGAACAAGCAAAATGGAAACAAAGACATAGATACTGAGCACAATTTGATGGTTACCAGATGGGAGAGGAGTTGAGGGGATGGGTGAAAAAGGGGAAGGGATTAAGAAGTACAAATTGGCAGTTACAAAATAGTCATGGGAATGTGAACTATACATTGGGAATATAGCCAATAATATTGTAATAACTACGTATGGTGTCAGATGGGTACTAGATTTATCAGGGCAATCACTTTGTAAGTTATGTAAATGTCTAACCAACTATGTTGTACATTTGAAACTAATATAACATTGCATGTCAACTGGAATTGAAAAATTAAAAAAAAAAGTTTTTGAAAAAAGTTTATTAATGGAATTTACAGAGGAGATGCATCTGGGGTCATGGCAAGATGATGTGGATATCCTCTGTGTCATGTGGAAGGTGCTAACATATTACACAGAACAGGGCAGGGTAGACAGGGGTAGTGGTGGGTGACTCGCCCCAGATAAGGGGAGAATTCCTTGCATGCTTGCTGGAGGGTAGAGCAAAGACTGTTTCAGGAACCAACACACTGTGGGGCATGGGAGAGGGGACAATCAGACAGCCTCTTAGCGGATTTCCAGAAAGCAATCTTTGTTCTGGCCATGATCTAGCTCACAGGTCCAAAGGCAGTCACTTCATGGAATAGACTCTCCTCCACAAAGTACAGAAAGAAAAGACACCGATGGCAGAAGTAATAAGAAGTATATTGTATATAGAGAAACTATTTCGTAAAGAGATCAGAATTTAAATAATTAGAAAATAAGGTATCAATAAAATTCAGATCACCAAACAGGTGAACAATGGTATATACTTGGAGATGACGGGAAAAAAATGAAAACAGAATAATAACTTGAGTGGAGGGAGATATAAAAGTGACACGTTGGAGAAAGCATTAATGGGTCAGTGATAATAGAAATGAGTTAAGTGCAGGTGACTAGCATGAAAAGTAACAAGAAAAAGAGCACGATCTTCACAGTTGCCTTATTTGAATATCATCTTCTCATTAGTCTAAATGCTGCAAATGTTCCATAATTTTCCCAGCTAGCACACACTGTAATTTAACTCTATTTAGAAGGTCTTGACAAGGCTATAAGTCAACTTTATGTTGACATCCTCAGAACATCAGAGCCAAAACTAAAACATTTGAAAATGGATTTTTTTTTACCAGACTATACTATACTACACTATTCATAGAGTCCTGGAATTATAATTTATAATTTATGTTCTATGGTTCTGTAATTATTGATGTGTTTCAACTAACAGTCCACTGGTTTTAGTAGCAGATGCAAAATACGGTAAATGAATTAACAGAAGGTCAATATAAAGAATTATGACTTGATCTTTTAATTGATTTTAGTCCAGTTGGCTATGAGACTTTCCAGTGCTAATTAAGTACTCTCTGGATTTCAGATACTAATGAGAAAGAAGGTGTTGTAAAGTAAGATTTCTTTATCAAAAATTTTCAGGTGAAATATAGTAACTGATTATAAAGAAAGATTATGCTGATACCTTTGCATAATTGGGTGAATATCTGATTAAATTGTCCAAGTGGTTGATCTGGGGCTTTGTGAATTGATGTAATTCAACAGTAACATTAGTCTGCAGTCAATTTTATATTTTCTAGGAATTTTAATTATGTAGCTACTTTGGAAGTGGACAGTGGTTGCAAAATGACAATATACCAATGGAGCAGTAAACACAATAAGAAGATGTTTCACGATATAAGCTAATGTTGTAATGTTTTAAATCATAATCCAAATTAATGTAATTATAAGAAAGCAAATGTCATACTGGCAAAAATATTGTGCTTGTTAAAAATGACTGCCACCAGAGAAATAAGAAACTTCAAGTCGGAGCACAGGCAAAATGCATAGCACCAGAAAGCAAGACAAAGCACGTGGTGTTCTTGTCTAATGGCTACATCAAACACTTCTGGTATTCATAAATCACAGAGAAATAAATATATAAATAGTAGCTCCAATTATTACTGGAAAATCTAAGAAGCTTCTGTGCAATTGTTTGCTGGAAATATAATGTCAAGCCATAAAATGGACACTCAGGCACTGTGAAACTGACATACCATAAACAGTGAAATAATAAGGGATTATGCTTGCAGAGATCAGTTTGAAAAGGGAAAGCTTCAGTGAAACCAGTTTACCAGTCTATATCAAATACATATTACCTAGTTGAAAAGTGAATGCTCAAGAAAAACATCAGACATTGCATTCCAAGTTGACTAGAAAAAGAAAATTGGGGAGTCCTTTATTAAGGTTTATGAAAATGGTACCGATAGCTTGCGGGAGTCAATTCCACTAATATTTATCTCATGTACAATTTTTACAAGATCATTTTGCAGAGAGTTGGGAGAATACAGTGGAGGTCAGGAAAGGACAAACTGGAATTGGCTAACATTTATTCACATGTATGAGTTCTGACAATTAAGTTCATGAACTCACCCTAGAAACCTTGCTACATACCTCACTGCTGAATATCACTACAGTCACCTTTGAAGTACATACCTTGGGAAGCTATGCACCGATGCCAGTACCTAGTCCACCCTTCAAAGCAAGTTTGGAACTTTTTCTGGAATGGCCATCAGAGCTGTTGTCATATTACCCTTGATGTCCTGAATGTCATCAAAATGTCTTCCTTCTAATATTTCCTTTATCTTTGGGTAAAAAAAAAGAAGTTATTGGGGCCAGATCAGGTGAGTAGGGAGGGTGTTCCAATACAGTTATTTGTTTACTGGCTAAAAACTCCCTCACACACAGTGCCGTGTGAGCCGGGGCATTCTGGTGATGCAAGAGCCATGAATTGTTGGTGAAAAGTTGAGATCATCTGACTTTTTCACACAGCCTTTTCAGCACTTCCAAATAGTAAACTTGGTTAACTATTTGTCCAGTTGGTACATATTCATAATGAATAATCCCTCTGATATCAACAAAGGTTAGCAACATCATTGCAAACAAGTTCGCGAACTTAATTGTCAGGCCTTGTATGAGTTTGTGTGTATAATATTACAAAAGTAAGATCATATCATAATTGTTATTCTTTAAACACCTGTTTTATTTATTTATCTATAATATATATCATGGAGGAAATATTCAGTCAAGATGAACTTGTGGATTTCTTCGAAGGCTCATATTTCACCACGCCCAACAGAATATTAATAAATTATTATTAAATAATTTAAAAGTTACCCATGATAAAATTAGATAACCAGCTCCATGAACCAGATGACCATTAGGATGGTTATAATAAAAAAAAAAATAAGAGTACTAACAAGCATGGGGAAAAATTAGAAACCTTATAATTTGCTGATGGATGTAAAGTGCTACAGCTCCTGAGGAAAACTTCAGTGATTCCTCAAAAGGTTAAAATAAAATTACCACATAACCAAGCAATTCTACTTCTAACTATATACTTAAGGGAATTGGGGACATTCTTCCACTCAAATATTTGTATAGGAATGATCATAGCAGCTCTATTTACAATAGCTATAAAGTGGGGGGGAAATTGATGAATGGGTAAACACAACGTGATATATCTATGCAATGAAATACTATTTGGCAATAATAGAAATGGAGTACTGATTGGCACTGCAGCACAGGTAATTATTGAAAACATATGCTAACTGAAATAAGCCAAACGCAAAAGGACACATACTATATCATTTCATTCATATGAAATGTCCAGAGTAGCAAACCTATAGAGAATGAAAGTAAATTAGTGGTTTCCAGGGGCTGGGATAAGGGGTAATAAAGAATGACTGGTAATGGGTATTAGATTTATTTTCCAGGTGATGAAAATATTCTAAACTCAGATAGTAGTAGTGGTTACATGATTCTGTGACTATGCTAAATACCACTGAATTGTACACTTTTAAATAGTTAATTTTATGGTATGTGATTTTTATTTTAATAAAGCAGTTGTTAGAAAAAAGTACAATTGCCACTGGAAAATGCTTTAAGAAAGGATCAAACTAGAGCAAGAGATTATTAAGCAAAAGCAGATAGATAAGGATCAAAAATAGTTAAATAGATTTTAATAGATAAAAACACTAACCTCAGACATTTTAGATATGAAAAATTTATGTAATTGGAATAAAAAGAACATTTTTATTTTATTGAAATTAAAATTTTAACAGGTTAAATTATAAAATTTTAAGATTAATGTTCATAGTATAAAATATATGTAACTATACATATTATATATAGTATAATATATAAAAATGTATATGTAGTTTATGTATATTATATAAGTATAATGAATGTATCACTGAACTGCCATGAGAATAAGGAATGTGCAAATCTCAAAAATGCAGTAAAAGGAATATCCTGGAACACCAGCACCAAAGGCAGATTTCATACTGAGAATTGATGTGAAACCCTGGAGATTTTGTGTTTCCACTTCAATGTTTGTATGGAGCATAGCTAGCAAGAGTTTTATTCCTAGGACCAGCCCAAAGTAGGGAACCTAATCAGCAACATGCTCAATAATCTAGGGCCCTAAAAGGCAACACCTCAGGATAAAGTTTCATGAAAAATATACCTTACTTCTGTAAAAGTCACAGCTAGGGGACCAGCCCGGTGGCTCAGGTGGTTAAAGCTCCATGCTCCTAACTCCGAAGGCTGCCTGTTCGATTCCCACATGGGCTAGTGGGCTCTCAACCACAAGGTTGCCAGTTCAATTCCTTGAGTCCCGCAAGGGATAAGGGATGGTGGGCAGCGCCCCCTGCAACTAAGATTGAACACGGCACCTTGAGCTGAGCTTGCCTCCCGGATGGCTCAGTTGGTTGGAGCATGGGCTCTTAACTACAAGGTTGCCGGTTCAACTCCCGCAAGGGATGGTGGGCTGTGCCCCCTGCAACTAGAAAATGGCAACTGGATCTGGAGCTGAGCTGTGCCCTCCACAACTAAGAATGAACAACTTGACAACAACTTGAAGCTGAACGGCACCCCTCACAACTAAGATTGAAAGGACAACTTGACTTGGAAAAAAGGCCTGGAAGTACACACTGTTCCCCAATAAAGTCCTGTTACCCTTCCCCAATAAAATCTTTAAAAAAAAAGTCACAGCTAGGACACTTGTTTCAACCATTTCATTTGTCTCCTAGGAATTCATAAACATAAGCTAATCTTCCTACAAATTTTCAGCGCAAACTAATGATACCAATGTACTCCACTTGTTCTGGATTTGTTATGTTCTCAAGTAACTGGCAGAAGCAAATGCTAATTTTACTTGAGGGAACTCAACTTGAATATAGTCCTCAGAATATTCCCACTGATAAACATCTAAGGAAAGTAACCAGTTCAGAGTTAAATATGGGTACATATAAAATATGGCTACTACGCATATAGCTAATTTGACTAGGAAAATGAAATACATAGCAAATATTGACAAGAGAATAAGGAAAAATTAAACCACTCTCAGTAATTGCCAGATCACAAAGACAAAAAGTTACAGAACATGTAGAAAGTTTGGGTCTGGGCATGATGGTGAAGTAGGTAAATGCTGTGCTTGCCTCCTCTCATGACCACATTAAAGTTACAACTAAATTATAGAAAAATCAACTTGGAGAACAATCTGCAGATTAGCTGAACAGAAGTGCTATAACTAAGGTTATAAAGAAGCCACATTGAGACATGTAAAAAGAGTGGAGATGTCCAAATGAGCTGGACACACACCTACCTGTGACAGTTGAGAATTGGGAGGGATCTCTTTGCTGTGAAGTTCCCCCCTGAGGAGCCAGGGGTCCCAGCCCCACACCGGGCTCCCCATCCCAAATTACCTGTGCTGGGAAGAGGAGCCCAGACCACATTAGGCTGTAAAAATCAGTGGGGATTCAATCAATCTGGGTGAGACAGAAGACTGCTGGAAACCCAGGAGTCTTCTTAAAGACTCAATCACATGCAGGCAAGTTACCCTAAGCTCCAGTGGAAGGATGACAACTCAGGACGTGCCAGAGACATGCAGAGAGTGACTGAGTTGGGTGTTCCAGGTCGAGGGCTGGAAGGACAGCCACCATTGTCCCTGTGTTGAGCCCTCCTCCCATGCACCCCATCTTTCCTGTGCTGAGATCTCCTCCAACAGGGCCAAATTGGAATCTGCATTAACCTGGTGAAATCTGCTTATTCTACCCTGATGACTCCCTGGGACTCTGCCCCACATAACTCACTCACCACCAGAAGCATTTTAGGAAGCAGGCAGCAGCCCCAGCCCACATTGCATTCTTTCTTAGACAATGCTCAGGGATCCAAGGACCCCAAGTGAGTGGCAGCTGGCCTTGGTGTGCTCTAAGCCTTTTGCTTAGTGGCCCCAGCCTCAGCTTTGGTGTCAAACCTGAATCTGTATTAAACTGTTAAACAGATCATGCCACATCCTGGTAACTGCCTAATATCTTGCCTCACCCAAACCACATAATGCATGAGGTTCTTTAAGTGGCAGAGGCAATGGCAGGTCTCAGGGTGTCTTGCACCTTTTGCTGAGATTCCCCAGGACTGGTAATGGTAGTGGCCAGCCTCGGTTCACAGCATGGCCTCTCCCACAAGCCACCAGGCCCAACACAGGCAGCAACCATCATGGATCACTTTGTAGCTCCTACAATGTAACCCCACAATCAGCGGTTGATCTTGGCCTGCAGGAGAATCACTTCCAGGAAGCCCCAGAACCAAAAAACTGGGAGGCTGGTCTCAGAGCACAACAAAGCAGCACATGATTAGCCCCAGAAGCAGCACACACAAAGGGTGGTATTGGCATGCACCAGAGTCTGCTGGGGCAGATCTCACTCCCCGGGGTCAGCCCTGCACAGCAGCTCGTACACTGTGGTTGTGGCTGATCCTCACAGCCAGTAAGCATAAGGGCCAGCAGCAATCAAGTCTCAACTACAACAGGAGGACACACACAGCCCACATGAGGGACACTCCTGGAGCACCTGGTGCAGGTGGTCAGGGAGACTACACCACTGGGCCCTACAGGAAACCTGGTGAATAAGACCAGCCTGCCAAGACTGGAGATGTAGTATATCTACCTAATACATAGAAACAAACGAAGAGAAGCAACGCAACTGAAGAGATGAAGAAACATGTCCCAAATGAAAGAACAGGAGAAAACTAAAAAAAAAAAAAAAAAAAAAAAAAAAAATGAACTAAATGAAATGGAGGCAAGCATCTACAAGACAAAGAGTTCAAAGAGTTCAAAACACTGGTTATAAAAATGCTCGGAGAACTTAGTAAAAATTTCATTAAAGAGATAGTGAGCATAAAAAATTACATAGAAACCATAAAAAAGAACTAGTCAGAAGTGAACAACATTAGCTAAAACGAAGAATGCACTAGAGGGAATCACAAGCAGACTAGATGAGCAGAGGATCAAATCAGCAATTTAAAAGGCAAGGTAGCAAAAAACACCCAATCAGAACAGAAAAACGAATAGAATAGTTTAAGAGACCTCTGGGACATCAAGTGTAACAATATTTGCATCATAGGGGTACAACAAGGAGAAAAGAGAAAGCAAGGGATTCAGAACCTATTTGAAGAAAAAAAATTACTGAAAACTTTCCTAACCTGGCAAAGGAAACAGAGATACCAGGCTGAGAAGTGCAGAGTCCCAAACATGATGAACCCAAACAGGTCCACACCAAGACACATTATAATTAGAATGGCAAAGGTTAACAACAAAGTGAAAATTCTAAAAGCAGCAAGAGAAAGGCAAGGAGTTACTTACAAGGGCACTCTCATGAGATTGTCAGCTGATTTTTCAACAGAAACTTTCCTAGCAAGAAGGCATTGGAATACAATATTAAAAATGATGAAAGCAGGGGCCTACAACCAAGATTAGTCTACCTAGCAAGGCTATCATTTAAAATTGAAAAGAGAGATAAAGAAATTTCTAGACAAGAAAAAGCTAAAGGCATTCATCGCCATGAAACCAACATTACAAGAAATGTTAAATGGACTTCTTTAAGACCAAAAAAAAAAAAAAGATCAAAATATGAATAATAAAATGGCAATAACTGCATATCTATAAATTACTTTAAATGTAAATCGATTAAATGTTCCAATCAAGAACACAGGGTGGCTGAATGTATAAGAAAACAAGACCCTTACATATACTGCCTATAAGAGCATCACTTCACATCGAAAGACACACAGACTGAAAGTAAATGGATGTGAAAAAGATGAGGTACCGGTAGCAATACTTATACCAGATGAAATAGACTTTAAAACAAATGCTATAACAAGAGTCAAAAAAGGACCTAGTAATCTCATGTTTAGGTATTTATCCAAAGAAACCCAAAACTCTACTTCAAGGGGACGTGTGCATCCATATGTTCATTGCAGTACTATTTACAATAGCCAACATATGGAGGTAACCTGAATATCCCCGAATAGATGAATGAATAAAGAGGAGGTGATACAGTCTCAGAGTGGCTCCAGCTGGACCTTTAGCCTTGGCGTCAGTCTCCTTCATCACTGTTCCCATTGGCTATCAGTCTGGGATGTCACAATGACTGCAAGCTGGAGCTGAAGTGAGACTAAAGATACTAGGATGAGGAGAAGGTCCAAGATGGCAACTTAGGTCAATACTATGCCTGCTGCCTCCCCCAAATCACATAAAAATGACAACTAAAGTATTGACAATCAACCTCAAGAACCACCTGAAGACTAGATGAAAAGAACCCCTATAAGTAAGAATATAAAGAAGAACCCACATTGAGATTGGTAGGAGGTGCAGAGATGTGAAATGAGCTGACCTCAAAGGCACAGGTAGTGATAGAGCACCTGGAGGGCACCTCAGTGGTGGAGGTAACCCCTGAAGAGGGAGAGGTCCCAGGCTCACACAGGACTCCACAGGCAGGGGTCCTGTTTTGGGAAGAGCAGTCTCCATAACATGTGACAATGAAAATCAATGAGGGCTCTGTCTGTCTGTCCTGGTGAGTTAAAAGGTGGCTAGAAATCCAGATGTCCTCTTAAAGGGCCCATACATAGACTTATTCACTTGCAAAAAACATACCTAGGCTCTGGTGCAGGGGCAGCTACTCTAAAGGCACCAGAGACTTTTGGGGACAAAATGCGTTGTGTGGCTGCCAGGTGAGGG
Organism: Rhinolophus hipposideros; assembly: GCF_964194185.1. Lineage (NCBI taxonomy): Eukaryota > Metazoa > Chordata > Mammalia > Chiroptera > Rhinolophidae > Rhinolophus > Rhinolophus hipposideros. Next base: position 64,422,956 of record NC_138046.1, on the reverse strand, counting down.
CTGGAGGACAGCCACCATCATCCCTGTGTAGAGCCTGATACAAGTGTAGCCTACAGTAGGGCACCATCTTTCCTATGTTAAACATTTCCCCAAAGGGCCAAATCTGAAACTATATTCATCTGAGCATGCACACCATCTTGGTGACAACATGTGTCACTGCCCTGCCCAGCTAGTGCTACACCACTGGAGCATGCTTGGCTTTGGGTGGCTCATCCTGCCCCACAAGCTGCAGAAGTCTTTTATAGTGGCAAAAAGGCTGCAATGGCCTGGGGGATTTTTGGTGCCCACAACTTGGGCTACAGCCTCTCATGGTTTGCTCTGGGGGATATGTGGGCTTCAGGCAAGAAGTAGCTGGCCATGGGGTTCTCAGGGCATTTTCCAAAGTGGTCACAGGCCCACCCAGCACAGGTGCAAGAATTGAATCTGCATTAACTTTTCAAAAATCACCAACCATCCCTCGTGACTCCCTGGGACCCTGCCCTGCCCAGCTAGTGCTGCATTGCCGGTGACATTCTCAACACTGGCTCAACTAGCCTGTCCCATGCACCTAAGGAGGTTCTTTCCATGGCTGAGACTTACAGGCAACCAGCAGGAGAAAATAGGCTAGGGGAGCCCTGGACTTTTTGCTAAGCTGCCCCAGGCCCAACACTGTGGCAATCAGCCTTGGTTCACAGCAAGGGCACCCACATATACCTTCAGGTCCAGCACAGGCAGCAGACAACCACATATAGCTTTGAGGCTCCTACCAGGTAGCCCCAGGCCTAAAAGCAAGGCTAAAATTGGCCTGCATGGGAGTTCCTCCCGAAGACACCTGAAACAACACACCCAGAAGCCAGCTTCAGACCACACCAGAGCATGACCTGGCTAGCCCCACAAGCTCCACACCCAAAGCATGGTCTCAACAGACAGAAGAGCCTGCTCAGGCAAATCCCCCTCTAAGGAGTCAGCTCTCACACAACAACTCATACACTGTAAGCATAGTAATACTCAGTGCCAATAAGCCCAATGACGTGCCAAAAGCAGTCAAGTCTCAACTACAACAGGAGAATATACAAAATACACACAGGGTACACTCCTAAAACACACTCACAGGTGATCAAGGAGAATGTGCCACAGGACCACACAGGACACATGCTCCATAAAGTTATCCAAAAAAGACTGAAAGGATATCTACTTAATACATAAAAGAAAACATAGACGTGCAGCCAGAATGAGGAAACAAAGAAACATGTCCCAAATAAAAGAACAGGAGAAATCTCCAGAAGTCAAACTAAATGAAATGGAGTCAATCAATCTACCAGAAACAGAGTTTAAAACACTAGTAATAAGAATGCTTAAGGAACTTAGTGAAAACTTCAACAAAGAGACAGTAAGAAAAAAGGACATACTAACCATAAAAAATGAGCCAAATATAAAATATAAAATAACCAAAATGAAGATCATGTTAAAAGGAATCAACTGCAGATTAGATGAAACAGAGGGTAGAATCAGTGATGTAAAAGAGAATTAGCGAAAACATACAATTAAAACAACAAAAAGAAAAAAATAATGAAAAATGAAGCTACATTAAGGGACCTTTCAAACAACATCAAGCGTAAAAACAAGCATAAAAACATTTGCATCACAAGAGTACCAGAAGAAAAAAAGAGGGAACAAGGGATTGAGAAACTATCTGAAGAAATAATGAATGAAAATGCCTGTAACCTAGCAAAGAACATAGACATACATGACAGGAAGTGCAGAGAGTCCCAAATAAGATGAACCCAAACAGACCCACATTAAGACACATCATAATTAAAAGGGCAAAGGTTAAAGACAAAGAAAAAATCCTAAAAACAGCAAGAGAAAGGCAAGCAGTTAATTATAAGGGAGCTCCCAAATGAAGATCAGTTGATTTCCCAAGATAAACTTTGCAGGTCTGAAGGGAGTGGTAGGAAATATTCAAAGTGATGACAAACAAGAGTCTACAACCAAGACTGCTCTACCCTGCAAGGCTCTCATTTAAAATTGAAGGAGAGATAAAGAGCTTGCCAGACAAGAAAAAACTAAAAGAACTAATTACCACCAAGCCAGTATTACAAGAAATGTTAAAGACTTCTATTAGAAGAAGATGAGGGAAAAGAAAATAATGAAGTCTGAAAGTATGAATAATAAATATCAATATCAATAATCACTTTAAATGTAAATGGATTGATAACTCAAATTTAAAGACATACCATAGCTGAATAGATAAGAAAACAAGACCCATGCATATGTTGTTTACAAGAGACCCACCTCATAGTAAAAGATATTGACTGAAAGAAAAGGAATGGAAAAAGATATTTTACACAAATGGAAATGAGAAAAAGCTGGGGTTTCAATAGTTATATGAGACAAAATAGACTTTAAAACAAAGAATATTATATGAAACAAAGAAGGACACGACATAATGATAAAAGGATCAATTCAACAAGAGCACATAACCCTAGTAAACATCTAAGCACCCAACATAGGATCACCTAAATATATAAAACAAATATTGATTGCCATAAAGCAGAGATCAACAGTAACAAAATCATAGTAGGGGGTCTACCACCCCAATGATACAAATGGACAGAAACTCCACACAGAAACAATAGCTGTAAATGACACACCAGACTAGCTGGATTTAACTTATATATTTAGAGCACTTCACACCAATACAGCAGAATATACATTCTTTTCAAGTATATATGGAACATTGTCCAAGATAGACCACATGTAAGACCACAAAACAAGACTCGATAAATTTAAGAAGACAGAATTCATATCAAGTGTCTTCTCTGACCACAATGATATGAAACTAGAAATCAATTGCAAAACAAACAAAAAAACAAATGGAAAAGCACACACAAAAAAAGAGGCTAAAAAATAAGCTACTGAATGATTAATGGATCAACAAAGAGACCAAGGAAGAAATTAAAAGATACCTTGAGACAAATAAAAATGAAAACACACTGACTCAAAATCTGTGGGACACATCAAAAGCAATCCTAAGAGGAAAATTCATAGCACTGCAAGCCTTCCTCAGGAAACATGGAAAATCTCAAATAAATAGTCTAACTTTACAACTAAGGGAACTGAAAAAGGAAGAGTAAACAAAGCTCAAAGTGAGTACAAGGAAAGAAATAAACATCAGAATGGAAATAATAAAAAAAAAAAACAGGACTAAAAACACAATACCAAAGATCAATAAAACCCAGAGCTGGTTTTTTGAAAACATAAACAAAATTGACAAACCTTTAACAGGCTCATCAATTAAAAAAGAGACAGGTCTCATAAAATGAGTTAGGGAGTACTGGCTCTTCTTCAATTTTTTGGAAAAGATTGAGCAGGATTGGTATTAGATCCTCTTTGAAGGTTTGGTAGAATTCACTAGTGAAACCATCTGGTCCAGGACTTTTGCATTTGGGAAGGTTTTGGATGAATGATTCAATTTTGTTATGAGGCCAACATTACCCTAATAACAAAACCTGGTAAGGACAACACAAAAAAGAGAACTACAAACCAATATCTCTGATGAATACAGATGCAAAAATCCTAAACAAAATTCTAGCAAATAGAATACAACAATGCATTAAAAAGATTATTCATCATGACCAAGTGGGGTTCATCCCTGGGACACAAGGATGGTTCAACATCCACAAATCCTTCAATGTGATACATCACATAAACAAAATAAAGGACAAAAATCATACAATTATATCAATTGATGTAGAAAAAGCATTTGACAAGATACAACATCCATTTATGATTAAAACACTTAGTAAAATAGGTATAGAAGGAAAATACCTTAACATAATAATGGCCATATATGACAAACCCTCAGCTAATCTCATAATCAATGGTGAAAAACTGAAGCCCTTTGCTCTACGTTTAAAAAAACAACAGTGCTGTCCCCTATCACCTCTGCTTTTCAACATACTGTTGGAAGTCCTCGCCAGAGCAATTAGGCAAGAGAAAGAAATAAAAGGCATCCAAATTGGGAATGAAGAAGTTAAATTGTCACTCTTTGCAGGTGACATTATGCTATATATAGAAAACCCTAAAGACTCCACAGAAAGTTATTATAAACAATCAACGAATACAGGAAAGTTACAACAAAATCAACTTATAAAAGTCTGTTGCATTCCTATACACTAAAAATGAAATTTCTGAAAAAGAAATTTTAAAAAAAGAAACAATTCCTTTTGTAATTGCAGCAAAAAGAATAAAATACCTAGGAATAAACTTAACCAAGGATGTGAAAGACCAATATGCTGAAAACTATAAGACATTTTTAAAAGAAACTGAAGAAGACACAAAGGAATGGAAAGATATTCCGTGCTCATGTATTAGGAAAATCAACATAGTTAAAATGGCCATATTACTCAAAGGAATATACAGGTTCAATGCAATCCCCACCAAATCCCAATGACATTTTTGAAAGAAATAGAAAAAAACATCATCAGATTTGTTTGGAACCACAAAAGACCCCGAACGACAAAAGCAATCTTAAGATAAAAGAACAATGCTGGAGGTATGACCCTCCCTGACTTTAGCTTGTATTACAGGGCAACAATAATCAAAACAGCATGGTATTGGCAGAAAAACATACATACACGAATGGAATAGAATTGAGAACCCAGAAATAAAACCACATAAATATGGACAGATAATTTTTGACAAAAAAGCCAAAAACATACAATAGAGAAAAGACAGCCTCTTCCAGAAATGGTGCTGGGAGAATTGGAAAACCACGTGAAAAAGAAACTGGACTGCTATCTGTCACCATGTACCAAAATTAATTCAAAATGGATCAAAGACTTAGGCATAAGACCTGAAACAATAAACTGCTTAGAAGAAAACATAGGTACTAAACTTATGGACCTTGGGTTCAAAGAGCATTTTATGAATTTGACTCCAAAGCAAGGGAAGTAAAAGTTAAAATAAATGAATGGGACTATATGAAACTTAAAAGCTTCTGCACAGCAAAAGAAACCATCGACAAAATAAAGAGGCAACCAACTGAATGGGAGAAGATTTTTGCAAACAGTGCCTCCGATAAGGGGTTGATATACAAAATATACAAGGAACTCATGCAACTCAATAACTACAAAAAAGAAACAACCAATTGAAAAATGGGCAGAGGATCTGAAGAGACATTTCTTCAAAGAGGACATACAAATGGCAAATAGACAATGACAAAATTCTCCACATCACTAATCATCAGAGAAATTCAAATAAAAACCACAGTGAGATATCACCTCACCCCATTTAGAATGGCTACTATCAACAAGACAAATACTAACAAGTGTTGGAGAGGTTGTTGAGAAAAAGGAACCCTCATACACTGTTGGTGGGAATGCAGACTGGTGCAGCCGCTATGGAAGGCAGTGTGGAGGTTCCTCAAAAAATTACAAATAGAATTACCGTATGGCCCAGGAATCCCTCTCCTGGGTATCTACCAAAAAATCTGAAAATATTTATATATGAATACATGTATGCTCCAATGTTCATTGCACCTTTATTTACAGTGGCCAAGACATGGAAACAACCAAAATGTCCTTCAGTAGATGAATGGATAGAGAAGTTGTGGTATATATACACAATGGAATACTACTCGGTGGTTAGAAAACATGAAATAGAACCATTTGTGACAACATGGATGGATCTTGAGTTTATAATGCTAAGCGAAATAAGTCAGACAGAAAAAACAGAGAACCATATGATTTCACTGATGTGTGGTATATAAACCAAAAAAAAAACAACAAAAACAAAAGAACAAAGACAAAGAGATGAGAAACAAAAACTCATAGACACAGACAATAGTTTAGTGGTTACCAGAGGGTGAAGGGAGTGGGGGTAGGGAGATGAGGGTAAGGGGGATCAAACATATGGTGATGGAAGGAGAACTGACTCTGGGTGGTGAACTCACAATGGGATTTATAGATGATGTAATACAGAATTGTACACCTGAAATCTATATAAATTTACTAAAAGTTGTCACTCCAATAAACTTTAATTAAAAAAAAGAGACAGGATTCAAATAAATAAGATCAGAAATGAAAGAGGAGAAATCAGAACAGACACCACAGAAATACAAAATTTTTAAAGAAAATACTAAGAGCATCTATACACCAACAAATTGGACAATCTGGAAGAAATCAACAAATTTCTAGAAGCACACAATCTTCCAAGGCTGAACCCAGATAACAGAAAATCCGAACAGACCAATTACTACTAATCAATTTGAATCAGTAATCAACAAGCTCCCAACAAACCAAAGATCTGGACCAGATGGCTTCACAGGTGAATTTTACCAAACATTCAATGAAAAATTAGCACCTATTCTCCCCAAACTATTCCAAAAAATCCAAGAGAAGGGGAGGCTCCCAATCTCATTTAATGAACGCTTATTACCCTGATTCCAAAACCAGACAAAAACACTACAAGAAAAGAGAACTATAGACCATTATATCTAATGAACATAAATGCAAAAATCCTCAATAAAATATTAGCAAACTTAATTCAGCAATACATTAAAAAGGCTATACACCACGATTAAGAAGGATTCATTCCTGGCATGCAAGTTTAGTTCATAATCCACAAATCAATTAATGTGATACACCACATAAACATAGTGAAAAATAAAAATCATATGGTTATACCAATAGATGCAGAAAAAGCATTTGACAAAATTGATCATCAATTTATAATAAAAACTCTCGGCAAAGTGGGAATAGAGGGAACATATCTCAACATAATAGAGGGAACATATCTCAACAGCTAATATCATACTGAACATGGAAAAACTAAAAGCATTCTCCTTAAGATCAGGTACAAGGCAAAGTTGCCCACTTTCACCAATTTTATTCAACATAATACTGGAAGTTCTAGCCACAGCCACCAGACAAGAAAAATAAGTAATAAAAAACATCCAAATGGGAAAGGAAAAAGTAAATTTGTCATTATTTGCAGATTACATGATACTGTATATAGAAAACCCCAAAGATTCCACAAAACAAAGAAACAAACAAACAAACAAAAACTATTGAACTGATAAATGAATTTAGTACAGTAGCAGAATACAAAATTAATATTCAGAAATCAGTTGCATTTTTATTAATAACAAAGTGTCAGATGGAGAAATTTTTTTAAAAAAGTATCCCATTTATAATTCCACCAAAAAATAAATATGTAGGAATAAATTTAACCAAGAAAGTAAAAAACCTGTGCTCAGAAAATTATGCATGATTGAAGAAGAAATTAAAGAAGATACAAATAAATGGAAACATATGCCATGCTCATGGACAGGAAGAATTGATATTGTTAAAATTTCTATACTACCCAAAGCAATCTATAGATTCAATACAATCCCTATCAAAATACCAATGGCATTTTTCACAGAACTAGAACAAATAATCCTAAAATTTATGTGGAATCATAAAAGAAACTGAATAGCCATGGCAATCCTGAGCAATAAGAACAAAGCTGGAGGTATCTCACTACCTGATATGATATTATATTACAAGGCCATTGTAATCAAAACAGCATGGTATTTTGTATAAAAACAGGCACATAGATGAATGAAACAGACTAGAGAACCCAGAAATAAATCCATGCCTATATGGCCATTTAATATGTGACAAAGGAAGCAAGAATTTACACTGGGGTAAACACAGTCTATACAATAAATCGGTGCTGGGAAAACTAGACAGACACATGCAAAAAAATAAATAAATGAAACTGGACATCCTTCTTATGCCATATACAAGAATAAACTCAGCGTGGATTAAAGCATTAAATGTAAGACATGAAACCATGAATCTCCTAGAAGAAAATATAGAAAGTAAACTCTCAGACATTACCCTTAGTAATATTTTTACTGATACATCACCTATGGCAAGGGAAATAAAAGAAAAAAATAAACAAATGGGACTACATCAAACTAAAAAGTTTTTTTCACAGCAAAGGAAACTATCAAAAAAAAATGATCCTAGTGATGGGAGAAGATATTTGCTAATGACTCATCAAATAACGGGTTAATATCCAACATTTATATATGTAAAAAAAAAAAATCATACAACTCAACACCAAAAAACCAAACAATCCAATTGAAAAATGGGCAGAGGACATGAAGGAATATTCTCCCAAAGACAACATGCAGATGGCCAATAGACTTAAGAAAAAATGCCCAGTCACTAATCATCAGAGAAATGTGAATAAAAACCACAATGAAATATCACTTCACACCTATCAGGATGGCTATCATCAATAAATCAACAGACAACAAGTGCTGGGAAGGATGTGGAGAAAACAGAACTCTTGTGCATTTTTGGTGGAATACCAAATTAGTGCAGCCACTATAGAAAACAATATGGAGGTTCCTCAAAAAATTAAACATAGAACTACCTTATTACCCAGAAATTTCACTAAGGGTATTTATCCAGAAATACAAAACACTAGTTCAAGAAAATATATGCACCCCTATGTTTACTGCAGTGCTATTCACGATAGCCAAGAGATGGTAACAACTGAAATGCTCATCAATAGATGATTGGAGAAAGAAACAGTGGTACATTCATACAGTGGAGTATCGCTCTGCCATTAAAAAGAATGAAATCTTACAATCTTATCCAACAACATGGATAGATTTAGAAGGTATTATGATAAATAAAACAAGTCAGACTGTGAAAAACAAATACCATATGATCTCACTTATGTGTGGAATCTAAAGAACAGAATAACCAAACAAACAAATCATAAATAGACTCGTAGGAACAGAGAACAAACTGATGGTTCTAGATGGGAGAGGGTTGGGGAGATGAGTGAGAAAAGTGAAGAGATTAGGAAGCACAAATTGGTAGTTGCAAAATAGTCACAGGGATGTGAAATGCAGTGTGGGAAATGTAGTCAGTAATGTAAAAGTGTGTATGGTGTTGGGTGGGTGCTGCACTTGATGGCGAGATCACTTCATTAGTTGGATGCCTGGCCACTGCACTGTACAACTGATTCTATAATAAAATAGTTTTGAATGTCAACTATTATACACACACACACACAGAGTATTACATATATACACACAGAGAGTATTATATATACATATATATAATGTATGTTATATATATTATATAACATATAACATATATATATATACACACACACACACACACACACAGAGTTTTATATATATATAATCACAGGATGTAAAATAGAGCATAAGGAATATAATCAATGGTATTGTAATAGTTATTTATGGTGTCAGAAGGGTAGTAGACTTGTTATCACTTTTTGAGGGGTGTAAATGTCTAATCATTATATTGCTTTGTACACATGAAACTAATAACAAAATAATAATAGTCCTTATAATTTTTATTTTTTATCATGTTTTATTGCACCGGTAGGACTCCAGAAAAGTGTTTGTGGTAGCCAGCATCCAAGATGGTCCTCAATGATTTCTCTCCTGGTCCTCACACCCTTGTATACTCCTTTGTGCTTGGTATCAGGGTTGTTCTGTGTGACCAATAGGTAAGATACAGCATTACTGATGACATCTCACTTCTGAGATTAGCTTATAGAAGACTGCAGCTTCCATCTTGAGCTCTCTTTCAGCTCACTTACTCTGGGGGAAGCCACCTACTATGTTTACCCTGAGGTGATTCAGACCCGCTTGGCAAGAAACTGACCCTGCCAACAACCATGTAAGTGAGTTTGAAAGTGGATCCTCTAGTCCCATTTGAAGCTTTAGACAATAGCAGCCCGTACTGACAGCTTGACTACAAGCTTGTTAGAGCTACTGAGGCAGAACCACCCAACTAATATGTTGTCAGATTCATGATCCACGGAAGTTGTGAAAAAGTAAATGTTGTTTTAAGTGGTTAAATTTTGAGGTAATTTTTTAATGTAGCAGATCACCAATAAAATGAGAAAATGAAGTGGTAATAGTAGCCATTCTTGTTTTTATCTCAGAAGAAAGGATTTTAATATTTTACCTTTGATCATCATTGCTTGTACTTTGTTTTTTGTTTGTTTTGTAGATTTTCCTTTGTTCCCAGTATTTTTTATTAGTTTTATGTGTACAAAACAACATCGTGTTTAGACACACCTCACAAAGTGATAACCCCAATAAGTCTATTACCCATCTGACACTGCAGATAGTTATGGGACTATTATTGAGTATACTCCCTATACTGTACTACACATCACATGATTTCTTTTTAATATGAAAGATGTTCCCTTCTATGTTAGCTTTCTAAGGGGTTTATGTTTTGTTTTAAATTCATGAATAGATTGTGAATTCTATCAGATTTTGGAGCATATATTGATATGATTATAAGATTTTTCTCATAAGAAGAATTACATTGGATTTCCTTCTTTATTAAAATGTATTGGAGTGACAATGGTCAACAGAACTACATAGGTTTCAAGTATACATTTCTATAATACATCATCTGTATATTGCATTATTTTTTCACCACCCAGAGTCAGTTCTCCTTCCATCACCATATATTTCACCCCCTTTACCTTTTTCTATCATCCCTCTCCCCCTTACCCTATGGTAACCCCTAAACTATTGTCTGTGTCATTAATTTTTTTATTTGTCTTGTTCCTTTGTTGCGTTCAGTTTTTTATCCCACATGAGTGAAGCCATATGCTTCTCCACATTTTCTGTCTGACTTATTTCACTTAGCATAATAATCTCAAGGTCCATCCATGTTGTCGCGAATTGCAGTATTTCATCTTTTCTTATAAGAGAAGGATTTATTTTTAAATACTAAACCAACTTTACATTTCTGCATAAACCATATATAATTATAATTTATACCTTTACATATTACTGTGCCAGATGGACTTTAATATAGTCCCCCTAATCCCCACTTCCTGGTGTTCATGTCTTTATATCATCCTTTCCTCTTGAGTTTGGGCAGAACGGTGACTTTCTTGTAAACAATAGAATATGGCGAATGTGATGGGATGTCGTTCCTCTAATTACATTATGGTATATAAAATTGTCTTGCTAGCCGACTCATTCTCTCCCTTGCTAAATCTGAAGATGCAAGCTTCCATGTTGTGAGAGATAATATAGAGATGCCCATGTAGACTCTAAGAGCTAAGAGTGCCTCTGACAGGTAGCCAGCAAGAAGCCAGAATGCTCAATCTTATAATCACAAGGAAATGAATTCTGCCAATGATCTAAGTGAGCTTAGAAGTGGATTCACCCCTCGTTGAGCCTCCAGATGAAAAATGATCTCTAGTCATCACCTTAATTACAGTTTTACAGAGAGCAGATAAGCCATGTCTAGACTCCCGGACCATGGAAATGGATAAACACTGATTGAAAATTGTGTGTGTTTTAAGTCATTATGTTTGTGATTATTTGTTACATAACAACAGAAAACTAATGCAACTACTGTATCCAATATGCTAATAATTTGTTTGGCATTTTTTGCATCTATGTTCATGAGAAACAGTGGTCTGGTATTTTTGTTTCTTGTAATGTCATTAACCAGTATTAGTATCCATGTTATGCTGGTCTTTTAAATTGAGTTGTGAAGTTCTCCTTCTTTTTATATTTTCTAGAAGTTTATGTAAATTTTTTGTTAATTATTTCTTAAACAGTTGGAAGAATTTAGTGATGATGCTACCCAGCCTGGATTTTCATTTAGTAATGTTTTATTAAATAATAAATCACATTATTGAATAAATACATTACCCTTCAGATTTTATTTTTTCTTCTTTTGTCAGTTTCAGTTAGTAGTGTTTTGTAGAGAATATGTCATTTCATCTGTAGTTTTAAATGTATCCGTATAAGATTGATCATAACATCCTCACATCACTTTTCAAGCCTGTAAGCCCTTTAGTTATGTCTCCTTTTTCATTCTTGATATGTGTCTTTTCTATTTATTTATTGGTCAATCACTAGGGGTTAATCAATTTTATTGGACTTTTCAAAACAATTTTCCTTATTGAATTTCTCTATTGTATGTGTGTTCTAATTCATTTAATTCTGTTCTTCTTATTTTTCCCTTCCTTTATATTTCTTTTGGATCTAATTTTCTGTTCATTTCCTAAATTCTTGAGATAGATGCTTATATCATTAATATTCAACATTTCTTCTTTTTGAATAAATGCAGTTAAGGTTATTACTTTCCCTCCAAACATAGGTATTGCTGTACTCCAGAAGTTTACATGTTACCACTTCAATTTCATTTCAAGGCATTTTCTAATTTCTATTGAGATAACTTCCTCCATCCATGGCTTACTTAAAGGTGTGTTGTTTTATTTTTATACAATAATGTCTTTTTAAAACATCCTTTTTTAAGCCATTGTGTCCATAGACTATATTCTGTATGACTTTGATCTTTTGAAATTTTTTGACACATGGTTAACAGCCCAAAGACATTCTCAGTTTTTGGTAAAACATCCTTGTGCACTCTAAATGAATGCATATTCCATTATCTTTATTTGTAGTGTTTGTGTATTTGTGTTTGTAATAGATTAGCTGTTAATCTCAGTATTTAATTTTTTTATATACTCACTGATATTTTTGATAGCTTTAATATGTTAAAATATTCTACTATGAATGCTAGTTTGTCTGTTACTCATTTAATTCTATTATTTTCCCTGTATACATTGAAGCTATTTTATTAGGTGTATACAATTTATAATTGTTTTATTACAACGGATTGACAGTAGGATACTATCCATTTATCTTCAGTGTAACTGCACTTCCTTTATATTGATTTGTGTTCCCATAGTATACCTTTTTTCTTTAAATATTTAAATCTTTGTGTGTTCATGCATTTAAGATGAGTCTCTTGTAAGCTGTATACTTTTGTGTTTTGTTTTATTTATCCATTTTATAATCATTAAAGATATTTTAGTATAGCAAGATACTTTAAATATTAAAATATAACTTCAGAAATAATTTTACCTCATTCTAAGTTTCATTTTTGTATGTGCCTTATGATTTACCATAGGATATGTTTATTTTCTGTGCACACGGAGGGCGCCAAAAAATGTATACACATTTTAAGAAAGAAAAAATATTAAAATTGTAATACTCAATATATACCGATACCGAAAGATGAATACAAGTCACGTTTGACTTCTGCAATTACAAGAGGTGTTCGAAGTGGTTACCATCAGCGTTCAGACACTTGTGATTATGGTGAACTACTGCTTGAGCAACGTTGACCTAAGTGTTCACTTGTATACAGTTTTTTTGGCACCCCCGGTATTTTTATATACTGCAGTGTATGTTTAAAAAACACTTTTGTTCTGATAAGGGTGAATGTAAAAAATGTTTGGAGACCCTCAACTATGCACAATAAGAGATGTGGTCTAGAATATCAAGTAAGGCTTTTTAGAATTATGAAATCTAAGTATTTAAAAATAGGGTTCAACTATACTTAATTATTCAATAAATAAGTATTTATGATTGTAGTTAATTCATAAGTTAATATATGTATACCTTATATGTAACATACAAATATGAGTATATCTAGATAATAACTAATTTTGACTAACAAACATTATGTCTGATGCTGCCTTCTCAGCTGGCAATACTATTACATGACATTCATTCAGTTCTATGATGTAAAAAAATCTTCAGTTAATGTTGGGTGGTGATTTTCCCCTGTTTTTTAAATTCCCACAGAGTACAACTCTTATCATTCCATCCTTGGATCAGAGAAATGAGCTGAAAGATTTTGATTTGTTTTATCAAAACTGTATCTAGATAAGCCAAGGTAAATTTAGATGAGAACAAGACATTTTGCTGTGGTAGCTTTGTTGGTCCTTCAAAAGTGAAACTTACTGTGTAAGTTCAAAAAGGTCAGTGAAATGCTGGGAAGCATCAGAAAGACTGCTGAAAGCCAAAATGGAAACATTATCTTTAACACTAGAAAACCGTGATGTGTCCACACTTATTTGGTTCTTTTTAGTCATTGCCCCCTGAGAAAAGACATAATGAGGCTGAAGAAGATCTTCAGAAAATATAAAATGATCAAAGGTACATATGTGTATTATAGGAGAGTAGGGTGCCATAAGAAGAGAGTTTTAAAGGAAAGAATGTTTTCGTGCTAGAAATCTAAGAGTAAAATGGTTCTACTAGCCCCAAGGGGTTTAATAGAAGCAGGTAGAGTAGGGTGCTGTGGACTGGGAAAGAAATGCATTTGATATTTATTTCATAATGTAAATTGCTGCATTTAAGAACTAATTTGAGCCTTTGGTGTGTATCTGAGGCTGGTTTTAAGACAATTATCTCAAAGTTCTTTAAGGCATCTCCTTCAGGACAATGTTCTCATGCTTCTGATATTCATAAAAGGTTAATGTCACATGAGAAGAGGGTTTGGGGCTTTTAGTTTCTAAGTGCACAGCTCAGCAGGAGAACAGTGTGTGGTATAGTTGCTGTACTGATTAAAGTTTTGAGTCCTGTTCAGTTAGGGCATGTGGATATAAGGAAAGCTGCAAGGTTTATTGCAGTAGTTTAAAAATAATGTATAAAGTCTTAAAATACAATACAGACATAAGCAAACTTCTCTGACAGAAATAGGTTAGAGGGTGCAGGGCTCCACATTTTTGTCTTCCTTTCTCTCCCTATGGCAAAACCTCACATATTTCTACAGTCATTTAGTGCTCAGAAAAAGTTTAAAAGCATTAGGTATAGTAGGAAGAATACTGTTTTAGACCAGGAAACTGGGGGTCTAGTTGGGGTCTTAAAACTAGCCATAATGTTAATTGAATGAGTTCACTTTTCTATTCATGTTAACATGATCTATTCTACTGGGTCAGCACATTGGAAATTCATTCATTTTTATTCAATGAACATGTATTTAGTCTTACTATGTGTTAGCATGCTTTGTATTTCAGTTTGAAAGGAGTACATTGTATGACTTAGCAATGAGTTGTCAATCACCTTTGGAAAGTTGGCTAGTTGTCCAGAGAGGTTCCTCATGAGGCGGCACCTTGTTGAATTCACCATAATCCAGAAGAGCAGATTTCAAACTTTCTAATGTAATGCCCTGTAAGAAATATATTTTATGTAGTGACCTAGTGTATACACACACTCACTGATTCATTAGCACCAACATATATACGGTGCACTCTGAACGGTTCAGTCTGATTCTATTCTATCCTTTCTTGTTCTATTTCATTAAAAAGAATGATGGAAAGGTTGAGGGATAAAGGAATAGATAGGTGGAGCACAGAGGATTTTTAGGACACTGAAAATACTCTGTATGATACTATAATGATAGATACACTTCATTACACATTTGTCAAAAACCACAGAATATATAATACCAAGAGAAAACTCTGACATAAACTATGGAATTTGGGTGATAATGATTTGTCCATGTAGGTTCATCTATTGTAACAAATATACCACTCTGGTGAGGGATGTGGTTAATGAGGGAAGTTGTGCTGTGTGAGTGCAGGGGATGTGTGGGAAATCTTTGTGCATTTCTCTGAATTTTTTTTTAAAGTTTCTTAAATTTTGGGGGTGACATTGGTTAGAAAAATTATATAGGTTTCAAGTGTACATTTCTAGAATACATCACCTATATATTGTGCTTTGTTTTCACAACCCAGAATTAGTTCTTCTTCCATCACCATATATTTGACCCCTTTTACCCTCTTCTACCATCACCTCTCCCCCCTTACCCTTTGGTAACCATTAAACTCTTGTCTGTGTCTGAGTTTTTACTTGTTTGTTTGCTTGTCTTGTTTGTTGCTTTCAGTTTTATATCCCACAAATGAGTGAAATCATACACTTCACATACACAATTGTGTCCTTGACAATTAGGTTTGAGAACTTGTTTGCAATGATGTTGCTAACCTTTCTTGATATCAGAGGGATTATTCATTATGAATTTGTACCAACTGGACAAACAGTAAACTAAGTTTACTATTTGGAAGTGCTGAAAAGGCTGCATGAAAAAGTTAGACGACCTGAATTTTTTGCCAATAATTCATGGCTCTTGCATCACGACAATGCACCAGCTCACATGGCACTGTCGGGGAGGGAGTCTTGAGCCAGTAAACAAATAAGTGTATTGGAACACCCTCCCTACTCACCTGATCAGGCCCCCAATGACTTCTTTCTTTATCCAAAGATAAAGGGAATATTGAAAGGAAGACATTTTGATGACATTAGGACATCAAGGGTAATACAACTACAGTTCTGATGGCCATTCCAGAGAAAGAGTTCCAAAATTGCTTTGAAGGGTGAACTAGACACTGACATGGGTGCATAGCTTTCCATGGGGAATACTTCGAAGGTGACAGTAATGATAATCAGCAATGAGGTATGTAGCACTTTTTCTAGGATGAGTTCATGAACTTAATTGTCAGACTTCGCATGTTTCCAATGTTTTTTGTCTGACATAGTTGGTTTAGTGGGATAATCTCAAGATCCATCCATGTTGTTTCAAATAGCAGTATTTCATCTTATGGCTGAGAACTAGTCAATTGTATATATGTAACCATCTTCTTTATCCAATCATCTATTGAAGGACACTGTTTGTTTTCATGATTTCACCACCGTGAATAATGCTGCAATGCTCATAAGGGTGCGTATATTTTGTAGATAAATGTTTTCATATTTGTGGGGTAGATATCCAGAAGAGGGATTGCTGCGTCACATGGTAATTCTCTTCTTCATTTTTCGAGAAAACTCCATACTCTTTTCGGTAGTGGCTGTACCAATTTACATTCCCACCAGCAGTATATGAGGGTTTTTCTTCTCCACAATCTTTCCAACACTTGTTATTACTAATCTTGTTGATTATAGCCATTCTAACAGTTGTGAGGTGATATCTCATTGTGGTTTTGGTTTGCATTTCCCTAATAGCTTGTGAAGTTGAGCATCTTTCATATATCTGTTGGCCTTTTGTTTGTCTTCTTGGGAGAAATGCCTTTCTCTTAATTTTGATGTGAATCTAAAACTGCTCTAAAAAGTAAAATCCTTAAAATCAAATTTAAATATAAACTGAAAAACAATCCTTATTTATAATTCTAATATCTGAGTTTTCGCAGGGTAGGTGTCTATTATTTTTTCTTCTTAAACAAAAAGAATGCTGGGCACAGGTGATTTAATAACTAAAAATGGGTTGCCACTTGCAATTTAGAAAATGCTAGTTTGGTTTCTAGCAGAAGCCTTTCAAGATGGAGAATGCTTGAATAAGATCTTCTTATTTGCCTCTTAAATTTTCTAGGCTGTTTCCTCTCTTCATATTGTGTTTCTCCTCATAAGCTTCACCCTATTAGGTTTCCATTTACTCATTAATTATGATAATAATGGTAACAACAACAATAATAATAATGAAATTTTATGGAGCACTGGCTATTTGCCAGAAACCATCCTAAGAAGTTTACATTCATTGATTCATTTTATTTTCACAACATTTTTATGAGTTAGATACTATTCACATCTTCATTTTACAGATGAGGAAACTGAGTTACAAAAAGGTTAGTAAGTGCCACTCATTAAGTGGCATTGTGCTAAGTACTTTACAAAGAATTTTCTCATTTAATCTTTAAAAAAAAACAAAAAACAAACCTCCAAAATATTATTACTGGTATGATCCCCATCTTACAGATGGATTTGTAAAAGGTTCAGAACCTTGCTCAAAGTAATACAGTTTGTAAGTGGTGCAAAGGAATTCAGAGTCCTGAACCCAAGGAAGTAATTATTGTGAATTCCAGCCTTACTTTTTCTCCTTGATCAATTTTGGGATTTTCTATCCCTTCAGTTAATTATTTATTCACAGATTTATCAGTTAAGTTTCAAAAATTGCTAGTCACATCCATGCTGTGTGGCTTTGCTGAGTTTGATTTTTGAGGACAACAATATTTCCATTGTCTCATCTATTGATGAAGGTTTCTGAATTTCAACTTGCATTAATGGCATGGGATATCTGGGACCAACAAAGAATAAGGCATAATTCCTCCTGCCGAGAAGCTCACAGTCAGTAGTCAGAAACAGACATGTAGGTAGATTACAGTAAAAATGGTTAAGTATTTCTACACAGATATTAAAAAGATGCAAACTGAAAAGACAGAGTAACTAATTATGTCATGGAAATTTGGGTAAGATTTCAAAAGAAGAATTATTTAAACTGAATTTGGAAGGAAGAGTAAGACTTTGCCAGGTCACAAAGGGACAATGACAGTCTAGGAGAATATAATTATGTCATTACATGTCAAAATACACACTGTCTATTGTATACTAGGACCTATTGTGATGGTCACCCTCTAAAATCATCTCAGTGTAAAACTTAGAGTTCTCTGATAATCAATTTAATCCACCAATATACTATATCCAGTTGCTGATGTCACAATTCAATATGTTTCTTGGCATTTTGCACAAGTATATGATATCTAATTTCATTCCAGTTTACTGTGATGAAATTTACCAGTTTACTGTGCATAATTTCATTCCAGTTTTGAAAGACATGGGTTAAAAATACCAACTGCATGTGAATGAAAATGTGAAAGACTTTTGTCAAATGTTTGAAAAAAATTATTTTAATAACACTGGACAGTTAAAATCTTATAATGGATATTATACAATTATATGTGTTAATCAAGAAAATTAGTAATAGTTGTTAACATTTTGTTAGCCCTTATTATGTGCTAAGAGCTTTAAATATATTAATCTTAACATTAATCTTTAGAACAGTCTCGTAAGATAGATGCTATTTTATCCTTATTTAACCAAGTCAGAGACAGAGAGCCTCAGAGAGACTGAGTATCGTGCCTCAACAATCTAATGAGTAGCAGATTTAAACCTAGGGAAACTTAACTGTAGAACTTGTTACCCTAACCACAGGTGCAAGTCACAAATATAGAAAATACTACCCTTACTTTCAAGCGGAATTTAAAATACAATGAAGAGCAGAAACCTTAAAAAAAAAAAGGAAAGTGGGGTCAGAAATGGCTGCATGGGAATTAGAATCTGAGAGACGAAGGGTGACCTGGAGTCCTGGGCTGTTTGTGGTGAAAAAAAAAATCCATTGAAGAATGCATATGTGTGCATAATTGTTAGAAAGGAGTCACTGAAAACTGAAAATAGAGGTTAAAAATAAATTCAGAGTTTGCAGAGAAATACCAGTCACTAGTTTCATACAAGAAACTTGGATTACAGGGAGACATGTAAGCATTCCCTGCTTTGTTGTTGGGGAAATATTATAACTTTAAGAAAAATGATAGAATTCTCAAAATGCAAGAAATTTAAAATGTCCGTCATGGTTCTATTTGTTCCATGATATTGTAAAGTTCACTTTTTTTTCCATCAAAACGAAAGAAAAGCTATTGCACTTTTAAAGTAATTCCTGACCTTCCTTCATATATATATATATATATATATATATATATATATATATATATATTCTTTACTATGAAAGTTATATATGATTATGATGAAAGATGATTCAAAGATAACAGAGGCGTGGGAAAATACAAAGTTTAGGCACACTAGTCTGCTATTTCATTCCCCAACTGTAAGAATCATAGAGTTGCTTTCCAAATACAAAATGGTTTATATATGTTTTTAAGACATCTGTTTTCTAGGGACCACACTTTCATGCTTCTATTTGGTTGTTTTACTTTTTCTTATTAATTCCAAATAATAGAAATAGCCTTATTCTACCCACAAGATATTGTAAGTCTATTTTATGGAGGCGTGACTTTAAAAATCCTGGCTCATTGAATGATGGCAGAGATATGTCCAAAAAGCATGGGTAGGAAACTTAGCCAGAGTGACAATTTTCTTTGAAATTCCCTCCCAGATTTCAGGCTACTTTTTGGGGCTATAGAATTAAAATGAAACTAATAACAAAAGTGACTCCACTTCACTCATTATTTAATATTTCACTACAGTTTAACTAAGATTAATTAAAGGAATGCCAGAAAATCTATAGTCAATGAACTTTTCATCCTTTTCATCTATATATTTATTCATGTAAAAGACTTTAGGGGCATTTTTGCTACTTTTTTTTTTCTATTAGAAAAAAAACTTTTTTTTCTAAAGTATCTCAATATATTTTGAACTTTAATATCTGACAGTCATGGATTACATATATGTAATATTTATAATAAGTAATTATGTATTACCTCACATTACGATTCATATTTTTCCAATAGTAAAAATGAATATATGAGGTGTGATCAGAAAATGCAGTGAATGCTGCTGCCGAGTGCCATCCAACAGAAAGGCAGGGATATTCAATACAGGAAACAGCATGTCTAACCTTAGTTACAATGTATGACAAGTTTCAACTTGTTCCATGCAGTCAATCGGAGCTCCGGTTGAGAGAAGGTGTGTTTTAAAGTGTGCCATAAATTATGGATCACCAACAATGCATTAACTAAAATGGGCAAACCAACAATGCATTAACTAAAATGGGCAAACGGTTTCATTGTTCATCATGACAATACTCCTTGGGACACAAAGCTTCTGGTACATGGCAATTTCTGTCAAATAAAAACATTATGGTGTGTCCTTATCCACCTTATTCACTGAATCTGGCACCATGCAACTTCTGGCTCTTCCCCAAAGTCAAAATGACCATGAAAGGTAAACGTTTGGAATTGATTCAGGACATTGAGGCAGCCGCGACAGAGCAACTAAAGACACTCACGAAAGAGGACTTCCAGAACTGCTTCAGAAAGTGGCAAGAATAATGGGATAAGTGTGTTTGAAGCAAGGGGGATTAATGGCAGTATGTCTTTTACTGTAATAATTTTTTTAAAATTGAAACATTTACCGTATATTTTGATCATTCCTCAGTCATTTTTTGATGACTTTAAAAGAAAATACAACGTGTGTAGTTCTAAAACTCAGATTTCTTTTTGAAAACATTAGTCAGCAGCAGATAAAAAAAATTGGTAAGTTTTATATGACTTAAGCCTAAAGACCCAGTAACCCAGATACACAGAATTCTTACTACCACCACCAACTGCACTGTCCCCCAAACCTAGCAAATTTGAGGGTAAGTTTCAAGGGCATGCACACCTAAGCATTCATTTATTTTGATTACAGCTGTTCTTGAGACTGACGTTGGTTAAGTGATTGACGAGAAAATGTCATTGTATTTTCAATAGCCTCTTGTTTTTTTCTAGCTGCTTTTAAGACTTTTTTCTTAATGATTTTGAGCAATTGGATTATGATGTGCCTTGGTTTACCTTCATGTTTCCTATGTTTCATGTTTCAACAGAGTTTCTTGTATCTGTGGGTTTATAGTTTTTGTCAAATTTGAAGAATTTTGGACATTGTTTACTTAAAAAAAATCTGTTTCAGCCTCTCTCTCCTCTCCTGCAGGGACTCTAATTAAACATATATTAGGCCTCTCAGAATTATCCCACAGTTCACTGATGCTCTGCTCATTTTAATTGTTTTCTCTGTGTGTCATTTTGACTAATTTCTAATTCTGTCTTAAAGTTCACTAATTTCTTTGTCAATGTCTAATCTACTTTTTATCCCCTCCAGCACATTTTTCTTCTTAGAGATTGCAGTTTTCATCTCAAATATTGTATTCTTCATGGTTAGAAGTTCAATTTTGGTCTTTTTCACATCTTTGATGTCTCTAGTTAACTTTTTGAACATGCAGAATACAGATATAATAACCTTTCTGAAATCCTTATTTGTTAATACTAACATCTATGTTATTTCTGGGTCAGTTTCAAGACTGATTTACTCCTCATTATGGGTTGTATTTTCCTTCTTTGCATGCCTCGTAATCTTTTATCAGATAATAGATATTTGTGAATTTTATTTTGTTGAGTGCTGAATAATTTTGTAGCCCTATAAATATTCTTGAGTTGTTAAAGGATACCGTTTAGTTACTTAGAAATAGAGATTTCTCCTTTTGGTATTTTATGATTTGTTAGGAAAACAGAAGTGCTCAAAATAACAACTTACTATTTTATTTCTAGACATGAAAGCTAATTACTCTCCACTACTGAGGTAATACCTTTTTGAGTACTCTACTCAATGCCTCCTAAATGATGAGGTTTTCCAGTCTGGCTGGTCGAAACAGGCAGGAAACAATACCCCTTTGTGAACACCAGACATCATTCCCTCAAATCCTTTCTGTTGGTTCTTTCCTTAGACTTGGGTAGTTTCCTCACACATTTGTGTTGACTAACACACATTTGAATACTCAAGGGGGACCCTCTGGAGTTATCTGGAGTTCTCACTCTGTACATCAATCTCCTCTCTAAAACTTTGAATTATGAACTCGAGTCTCTTTGGTGTCCCTAACTCTTAGCAGTGACTCCTGTCTGTTAATCTCATGAAGTCCCCCAGACTTGGAAACTTCATATCAATAAGCTGGAGCAATTGTAGACCTCACCTCATTTATTTACCATCTTTCATGGATTATTGTCTTTCACTACCTATTGTTCAATGTCTTGCAAACTATTATTCAATACATTTTGTTCAATTTTGCATTGTTTCAAGAAAGAAGGAAAATCTGACCCCTATCACTTCATCTATTCCCTAATCAAAAGTTCCTGTATTCTCATATGTCCTATCATTTCTTGAGATAAATACTTTGGAGGGATAAAGCTATTCCAACTCCTGATCAACCTTGGTGTAGTCCTTTTCTGAGGGATCATACATCCAGATTTCTACATAAATTTGGAAGAAACACAGATTCTGAGACTACTTATCATGCCACCTGTAAATTCCCAACAGAAGTTCAATTAGAAAATTGAGAGAGAGCTTCTTTCCTTTTTTTCTCATGAAAACATATTTCTGTATTATCTTTTCTCTTTTTTCTCACCTTTGTAAAACATTTATTTATTTATTTGTTTGTTTGTTTGTTTATTTATTTATATTAAATTTATTGGGATGACATTGGTTAGTTGTAGTTGATGTTGATGTGGTTAGCATGCGGGCCTCCACCCAGCACTGGCAGCCTCATTTGGAAATGGTCATAGGATATGATGTTTCTGTATTGATTCTTGTGGTTTTCATTCTCTTTTGCTGTGCCTCATGATGCTGTCTGCCCCTCAGATAAGGACTCATATTCCTCCTTGAACCCGCAGCCCTGGTCTTGCTTCATTTGGCTAATGTACTGCAGCAGGTCAGCCCCTCGGTTGGCAGATTGGAACTGGTCCTGAGTATAGCTCATCTCTATTCTGTGACGTCACAGGCCCAGTAGGGCTGAGTCTGGAACATGAGAATGGGCCGGGGCGACTCTCTGCGGCTACCATCTTATTCAAATCTTGCCAGTTTTACATGCATGTGTGCGTATGCTCATGTGTGCCCGTTTTGTGAATCTTGTTAGGAAAAAAATGGTACTGCTCTTTGTTTTTATTACAATAGTAGTTCTATATTTGTTCTAGAAAATTTGAAATCTATACAAAAATCATAAAGAGGAATAGTTTTCAAAAAAACCATATCTATAATACCACTATCCAATGGCATTTTTGTCTGCTTTCTTCCAATGTTTGAGGACTGCAAATTAAAAAATAATAATAATCTCACATTGTAATGGTTTTCTTTTGTGCTTTCTTCATTTAACATTATTTCAATATTCTTTGATAACCTAATTCTAATGACCACATTCCATTATATGGATATATCATAATTTATTATACCACTTTATTATGGCCGTACAGTTAATTTACTTGCAAAGAAAAAATACAGAAAATGTCCTTGTATACATTATTTGGAGAACACTTCAGATTTATACTTTAGAATAAATTATTAGAAGTAGAAATACAGATACACAGTGCCAAACTGTTTTCTAGAAAGTTTGTGTAAACTTACACAACCACTGGTATAAATCTGCTTCATTGGATTGTTTCTAAATACTGGGTGTGTTTTGTTTATTTGTTTTGTTTTGTTTTGTTTTGTTTTTTCCATTTGCCAATTTTTAGACAAATTTATTGCCTCACTTTATTTTTAAATCACTTTTGATCATTGATTATATTTAACATTTTGAAAGTAAATATATTGCTATTTGTATAATTGACTTTAAAAAAGTTTCATGTGAGGTACATTGGAGAGGCAAGAAAGCAAAAATATCTATCATGCTGTTCTGAAATTCAGTCTATTAGAGGACCCCTTAAAAGACTATTGAATAGTATTGTTATAATTATATATAGAGAAGATAAGAGCTTGAAATATGACTGTGGTCATGGAAATAGTGCAATAGAAGTTTGGAGACATGTCAAAAATAGAAGTTTGAAGGTGTGATAGCTGATGAGATAGGGGAGAAAGAGAGAGAGAGAAATAACAAAGATGACAACACAGTTTCTTGGCTAGGTGACCAGAAGAATGATAATGTCATTAAATGTGATAAGAATTGTGTGAAAAGCATGTCGAAGGAAAAAATGATGAGTGTATGTTCAACATGAGGTAATTGAAGTATCATTATATATAACCTGAGATAATGGTTTAGCAACAGGCAGAGTTCCTACATCTCCATTTCTATATACCTGTAGAATAGTAAAGTATCCCCTGAATACACACACACACACACACACACACACACACGTGCAAATTTTATTTGGAGATCTATCTATTTAGAAATAAAAGTTAGACTATCTCTCACACCTTACATCAAAATAAATTCCAGATAGCTTGAAGTTTAAATGTAAAAGGCAAAACCTAATCATATCAGAAGAAATTCATTTTATGTTTTAACCTTAGGTAAAGAAAGACTTTGTAATTATGACATAGAATCCAGGATCCTTAAGAAAATACATCAACCAATTTGACAACATAAAAATTTTTAATTTATATATGGTAAAAATAATGGGCGAAGACATTGGAACATATATATCAGACATTGTGTAATGTACATAATATACATATATACACAAAAGTCTTATAGGGTAAAAATAGAGAAGTAACCCATTAGACATAAAAATGGACCAACAAACATAAAATTTATTTAAGATCACTAGTAAACAAGAAAATAAAAATTGAAATGAAAATAAAATTGAAAAAATGAAAATAAAGCATCAAAGAGTTACTGATTATTTTTTTCATCACATTGGCAAAATTTTTAAAGATTGATAATAATCACTTTGATAAAAATATTGGGAAAACGGTTTCCTCAAAGAAGATTACTGGGAGTGCAAGTTCGAAAAGCCTTTTAAAATAGCAGTTTGGAAAAAAAGGAAACAACAAAATAAATAAATAAAATAGTAGTTTGATGACATCTACTAAAATCCTTATGTGTGCCTTAGATCAAGCAATTTTACTTCTGAGATTATATTTCACAAAGAAACTTGTACATGTACACAAAGATGTAGTATAAATTATTGCAGTGATATTTGTAATAGATTAAAAATATTAAAAATAAGCTAGGCGGAAGGGGGAAAAATGGTGGCGTGAGGTGAGCCTCTGTAGCGCTCCCCTGGAATTTACAACGAATCAGACAACAATAATTCAACAAAGGACTCCCTGCACAGCAGACAGACAAGACGAAGAGGCCCACTGCTGAAATCACCTCCAGCTGGGTGAATCACGCAAGCGGGGGAGGAGGGAGAGAAGTGCGGAGACGGAGCCCCGCGGGCGCAGGACACAGACCTAGCTCAGTGCTCGGAGCCCGCTGCTCCCGGATCTTCCGCAGCTGCGGGAGAGGGAAGGACTCGGACTGCTAGGGCTCCGCTTACGGCCCACAGGGCTGAGGGGGCAGCATACAAAACCGCTGAAACCAACGCTCGCTCACAGCAGATCTCGGAGCAAAGACTGAGGATAGAGGGCTGGAATCAGTGGTTTAAGCCCACACTGCCGAGCGGAGAACGGAAGCCTTAGGCAAAGAGACTAGCCGCCCCCTACC
Organism: Rhinolophus hipposideros; assembly: GCF_964194185.1. NCBI lineage: Eukaryota > Metazoa > Chordata > Mammalia > Chiroptera > Rhinolophidae > Rhinolophus > Rhinolophus hipposideros. The sequence continues at coordinate 64,397,151 of NC_138046.1, read as the reverse complement.
TACCCTCCCAGATCTCGCCCCGCCCCCACCTGCCCGGTGCTAGAAGCGATAAAGAGGCAGTGTCAGATCAAAGGTCAGAATATTTGCTGCTCTGAGAACTGTGGACCGCAGACACAGATTCGCAGCTCAACTAGTTCCGGCAAAGGGGAGGGAGCTGTGGAAGCAGGACTGGTTGTGGTGGTGGTCGCCACCATTGCTCTGGGCCACCTCTCACAATTCACCACGCCCCTGGCCCCACCTATCTGGGAGGATCCCCCAAAAGTAAACAGAACTGCTAAAACAAATGGGCTCTGAATCTGGTGCAGAAAAACCTTTGGAACTTCAAAAGCTCTTCGCATACCTATCAACTTCTTGCAGAAGCCACTCCTGTAGATGTATAAAAAGAGAAATAGTAAATCAGTGATTGCCATGAATAACCAAGGCAACAAGATAGCTCAGAAAGAAAGTGAAAAGTCTCCAGAAAAGGAACTTAGAGATATGGAAATATGTGATTTAAATGACAGAGAATTCAAGATTGCAATTCTGAAAAAACTGAACGAGATGCAAGAAAACAAGAAAGGCAGTTTAATGAACTCAGAAACACAATCAAAGAACACCATGAGCATTTTACAAAAGAGATTGAAATTTTGAAAAAGAACCAAATAGAATTTCTGGAGATTAAGAACTCAATAGAAAAAATTAACAATAAAATATCCAGCTTAGGTAGTAGAGTTGACTAGATGGAGGAAAGAATCAGTGACATCGAAGATAGGAACCTGGAATTTACACAGATGGAAGAAGAAAGAGACTTGAGACTTAAAAGAAATGAAAAGAACTCTACAAGAACTTTCTGACTCCATCAGAAAGAGCAATATAAGAATAATGGGCATACCAGAAGGAGAAGAAAGAGGGAAGGGAACAGAGAATATATTCAAACAAAACGTCGATGAGAACTTCCCAAACTAGTGGAAAGAACTGGATCCTCGAATCCAAGAAGCAAATAGAACACCTAATTACCTCAATCCCAACAGGCCTTCACCAAGGCACATTGTATTGAAGCTGTCTAAAATCAATGACAAAGAGGAGTGACGTCATAGGAATGGCGGCAGCGGGGCACATTTTCTGAGTTCTCCTCCGGATTTTATTACAAACGGGACATATAACCCATCAAACAACTCTTCGCTCATCACGCAAAACAGCTAAGAGACTCCTAAGAGACTCGTGTAAGGATTACTTGAAGGTGCGCAAATTGGGCGAGCAGGGGAAGAAAGAAGGGAGCGGAGAGGAAACGCGCGGTCTCGCGGTGGAATCAAACCGGCGGCCACGGCTGCGGCGGTAAACCGCAGCTCTAAAGACACAGGGAGATATAGAACACGCAGAAAAGAGGGGAGACTCGTGGAGGAATTACCTGAAGGTGAGCGCGGATTGCAAACAGGGGAGGAGGCAGGACAGCAAAGTGGAAGCGCGTCCCCCACCCCCACCCCCGCGGAGCCGAGGCCAGCAGCAACCCGCCACCGCGGCGCCAGGACGACGGAGCGCAGACTCGTGGAAGGTTTGCTTTGGAGTGCGCTAGCTAGGCAAGCGAGGGAGGAGAGAGGGGCGCAAAGTGAAAACACTAACCCCCACACAGCGGAGCCCAGGCCATACAGCAACAGCTGCGCTGCGCGGCTCCCAGGACTGAGCGGAGACTCGTGGAAGGTTTGCTTTGAGGTGCGATAGTTGGGCGAGCGGGGGAGGAGTGAGGAGGGAAAGAGGAGAGTGCCCATAGGAGGAGCGGCAGGCAGCACCCGGGGCTCTAGAGTCCCACGGGAGCCCAGGGTGCAGCGGAGAGCATAGGGTCCAGGAGGTGGGCTCTTTCCCTGTGTCCCACAGCTGATCGCTCCCGCCGGGGCGGGCAGCTCGTGGGCCCTAGGGCAGACAAAGAACTGAGACGCCACACCTGGGCCCCTCACCGCGCTTTTCGAATCCTCCCCCCGCCCTTCCAGAGATTTAAAATACCCCTAAACTGAGAAATAGTGTCAGATTACAGAGGGGCGTCTGCGCTCAGGTGCTGGGAAGATTGGCAGCCGGCTCTGACCTTCGGAAGAGGCTGGGAGGAGGGGATTTTCGCTGGACGAGGAGAGAGGAGACTCCCACACCCCCAGCCACCACCTTTTCAGGCCTGCAGGAGGAGTGTGAGTGGCTGGCCTGGGAGGGAGGAGACCCCTCCATCCCCAGGCCCCACCCTTTCTGGCTGGCCTGAGGCGGGGCAAGGGCAACCGCGGAAGCAATCCCTGAGTTCAGCAGTAAGCGGCAGTCGCAGCTCCAGGCTTTCAGCAGCTTAGAGATCTCCCGCCCGCCCCCTCCCACACACCCATGGAAGGAGGGCCCTAAGACTCAGGAGTACTGGGCACAGGGCTGGTGGAGCTACTCTCAGCGTGCATCTGTGCAGGAAAGGACAGAAACTGCATGGTCTCTCTGAAAACTGTCATCCAGACCCCTCAGCCCCTCGCATTTAAATCTACACTCCCAAATTCACTCTGGGCACCAGGTGACTAGCGCTGCCTGTGCACTAGGCAGGGAACTCTTTGGCACAGCGGAGGACAACCTGGAGATTACCTGGTGGGCTTAAGCCAAGACTGGTGTTGCTTTCTGTTTTGCTTTGCTTGGTGGTTTTTTTTTTTCTTCTTTCTTTCTTTTTTTTTTTTTTTTTTTTGTTTGTTTGTTTTGTTTTGCTATTTTGTTTTTTTGCTTTTGTTTTTGTTTTTGTTTTGTTTTGTGTTGTTTTGCTTTGTTTTTCTCTTTTTTCCTTTCTTTTCTTTTTCTTTTTTTTCTTTCTTTCTCTTCTTTTTCTTTTTTTTCGCTTGTTGTGATTTGCTTTGTTCTGTCTTTATTTCTTTGATATCTTTGCCTATGTTGAGTGGGGATTGTCGGTTGTATTTTACATGTGAATGTACTTGATTTGTTTTCCTTGTTGTTGTTGTTGTTGGTGGTGTACTTGGTAACTTTATTTGTGCTGAAACTGCCCTACAAGGGCCCAGCTTAAGAGGCACAAGATTCAACATATCCAGAAGCCAACTCTGGACCAAACCAGAGTACTACCGGGTTTGACCTACAAGTCACCCATGGAAGGAGGGCCCTAAGACTCAGGAGTACTGTGCACAGGGCTGGTGGAGCTACTCTCAGCGTGCATCTGTGCAGGAAAGGACAGAAACTGCATGGTCTCTCTGAAAACTGTCATCCAGACCCCTCAGCCCCTCGCATTTAAATCTACACTCCCAAATTCACTCTGGGCACCAGGTGACCAGCGCTTCCTGCGCAATAGGCAGGGAACTCTTTGGCACAGCGGAGGACAACCTGGAGATTACCTGTTGGGCTTAAGCCAAGACTGGTTCTGCTTTCTGTTTTGCTTTGCTTGGTGCTTTTTTTTTTTTTTTTTTCTGCTTGTTGTGATTTGCTTTGTTCTGTCATTATTTCTTTGATATCTTTGCCTATGTTGAGGGGGGATTGTTGGTTGTATTTTACATGTGAACGTACTTGATTTGTTTTCTTTGTTGTTGTGGTTGTTGTTGTTGTACTTGGCAACTTGATTTGTGCTGAAACTGCCCTACCAGGGCCCAGCTTAAGAGGCACAATTCCAGAAGCCAACTCTGGACCAAACCAGAGTACTACCGAGTTTGACCTACAAGTCACACACCCAGAGGGAATTCTCTGAAGGCACAAGTGCCCATAGAGGCCAAACCTCATTTAAGTGGCCAACCCTCACCCAGCAGAACACCCTGTGGTGAGCAGAGCCAAGTTTCACAACTAGACGGCCTAGGAGTTAAACCCACCTACTCACAAGCAAAAAGCAATTAAAGTTCTTCTTGAACAGGACGATATACTAAACACACGAGCCACCTGTGGAGCACATGCAGAGAAGAACGAAGTAGTCCAAGTCAAATATAAAAGACACATACTACATAAGATAACCCAGCAAGAACTAAGAGCTCTAGGGTATCTTCCTAATACACCAAAGCAAACACAGAGAGTCAGTCAGAATGGGGAGACAAAGAAACATGTCCCAAATAAAAGAACAGAAGAAACCTCCACAACTGGAACCAAATGAAGCAGAGGTAACCAACATGTCAGAGGCAGAGTTCAGAACACTGGTGATAAGAATGTTTAAGGAGCTTAGAGAAGATTAAAGAAGGATATAGAAATCATAAAGAACAACCAGTTAGAGCTAAAAAAGGATGTAGAAATCTTAACGAACAACCAGCTAGAACTAAAAAACACAATTACCGAAATTAAGAACTCACTTGAAGGAATGACCAGCAGGTTAGATGAAGCAGAGGATCGAATCAGCGACTTAGAAGACAAGTTAGCAGAGATCACTCAAACTGAACAACAGAAAGAAAAAAGAATAAAAAACAATGAAGATGGGTTAAGAGACCTCTGGGATAACATCAAGCGCAACAACATGCGCATCATAGGAATACCAGAAGGCGAAGAGAAGAAGCAAGGGATTGAGAACATATTTGAGGTAATAATGTCCGAAAACTTCCCTAACCTGATGAAGGAAACCAACATACAAGCCCAGGAAGTGCAGAGAGTTCCAACCAGGATAAACCCAAACAGGCCCACACCAAGACACATTATAGTTAAAATGGCAAAGCTTACAAACAAAGAGAGAATCTTAAAAGCAGCAAGAGAAAGGCAGAAGGTTACATACAAGGGAACTCCCATAAGACTATCAAATGACTTTTCTACAAAAACATTGAAGGCCAGGAGGGAGAGGCAGGAGATACTCAAAGTGATGGAACACAAAGGCCTACAACGTAGATTGCTTTATCCAGCAAGGCTATCATTTAAAGTTGATGGAGAGATAAAGAGCTTCCCAGAAGAGAACAAACTGAAAGAATTTATTACAACCAAGCCAGCATTGCAAGAAATACTAAAAGGACTTCTGTAAATAGAAGAAAGATGAAAACAATTTACTACAAATCTGAAAATGGCAATAACTATGTACCTATCAATAATCACTTTAAATGTAAATGTAAACGCTCCAATCAAGAGACATAGGGTGGCTGAGTGGATAAGGAAACAAGACCCTTGTATATGCTGTATACAAGAGACTCATCTCAGATCAAAAGACACACACAGGCTGAAAGTGAAGGGTTGGAGTAACATATTTCATGCAAATGGAAGCAAAAAAAAAGCTGGAGTTGCAATACTTATATCTGACAAAATAGACTTTAAAATGAAAAACATATTAAAAGACAAAGATGGGCACTATATAATAATAAAGGGATCAATCCGACAAGAGGACATAACCCTAGTAAACATCTATGCACCTAACATAGGAGCACCTAAATATATAAAACAGGTACTGATGGACATAAAGACAGAGATCAACAGCAACACTGTCATAGTAGGGGACTTCAACACACCTCTGACAACAAGGGACAGGTCCTCCAGACAGAAAATCAATATGGAAACAACAGCCTTAAATGATACTTTGGAGCAGTTGGATTTAATTGATATTTTCAAAGCATTTCACCCCAATGCTGCAGAATACACGTTCTTCTCAAGTGCTCATGGAACATTTTCTAAGATAGATCATATGTTAGGACACAAGACAAGCCTCGATAAATTTAAGAAAATTGAAATCATACCAACTGTCTTCTCTGACCACAGTGCTATGAAATTAGAAATGAACTACAGGGGAAAAAAACCAGGAAGATACACCAATTCATGGAGGCTGAATAACATGCTGCTAAATAATGAATGGGTCAAGCAGCAGATCAAAGAAGAAATCAAAAGATATCTTGAGACAAATGAGAATGAGAACACGACGACCCAAAATCTATGGGATGCTGCGAAAGCAGTCCTAAGAGGGAAGTTCATAGCACTGCAGGCCTACCTAAAGAAACAAGAAACATCACTAATTGACAGTTTATCTTCACACTTAAGGGATCTGGAAAAAGAACAGCAAAATAAACCCAAAGGGAGCACAAGGAAGGAGATAATAAGGATCAGAGCAGAAATAAATGAAATAGAAACCAGAAAAACAATACAAAAGATCAATGAATCCAAGAGTTGGTTCTTAGAGAAGATAAACAAAATTGACAAACCTTTAGCCAGACTCATTAAAAAAAGGAGAGAGAGGACACAAATTAATAAAATCAGAAATGAAAGAGGAGAAGTGACAACAGACACCACAGAAATACAAAAAATTGTAAGAAATTACTATGAGCAACTATATGCCAACAAATTTGACAACCTTGAAGAAATGGACAATTTTCTAGAGGCGTACAACCTTCCAAGGCTAACTCAAGAAGAAACAGAAAGCCTGAACAGTGTGATTACCACCAGGGAAATTGAATCAGTAATCAATAATCTCCCAACAAGGAGGGGATTTTCGCTGGACGAGGAGAGAGGAGACTCCCACACCCCCAGCCACCACCTTTTCAGGCCTGCGGGAGGAGTGTGAGTGGCTGGCCTGGGAGGGAGGAGACCCCTCCATCCCCAGGCCCCACCCTTTCTGGCTGGCCTGCGGCGGGGCAAGGGCAACCGCGGAAGCAATCCCTGAGTTCAGCAGTAAGCGGCAGTCGCAGCTCCCGGCTTTCAGCAGCTTAGAGATCTCCCGCCCGCCCCCTCCCACTCATCCTTGGAAGGAGGGCCCTAAGACTCAGGAGTACTGGGCACAGGGCTGGTGGAGCTACTCTCAGCGTGCATTTGTGCAGGAAAGGACAGAAACTGCATGGTCTCTCTGAAAACTGTCATCCAGACCCCTCAGCCCCTCGCATTTAAATCTACACTCCCAAATTCACTCTGGGCACCAGGTGACTAGCGCTGCCTGTGCACTAGGCAGGGAACTCTTTGGCACAGCGGAGGACAACCTGGAGATCACCTGGTGGGCTTAAGCCAAGACTGGTGCTGCTTTCTGTTTTGCTTTGCTTGGTGGTCTTTATTTGTATTTATTTTTTTATTTTTATTTTTTATTTTTTATTTTTTTATTTTATTTTATTTTTTTTTCTTTCTTTCTCTTCTTTTTTTTTCTTTTTTCTGCTTGTTGTGATTTGCTTTGTTCTGTCTTTATTTCTTTGATATCTTTGCCTATGTAGAGTGGGGATTGTCGGCTGTATTTTATTTGTGAATGTACTTGATTTGTTTTCTTTGTTGTTGTTGTTGTTGTTGTACTTGCTAACTTTATTTGTGCTGAAACTGCCCTACCAGGGCCCAGCTTAAGAGGCACAAGATTCAACATATCCAGAAGCCAACTCTGGACCAAACCAGAGTACTACCGGGTTTGACCTACAAGTCACCCACGGAAGGAGGGCCCTAAGACTCAGGAGTACTGGGCACAGGGCTGGTGGAGCTACTCTCAGTGTGCATTTGTGCAGGAAAGAACAGAAACTGCATGGTCTCTCTGAAAACTGTCATCCAGATCCCTCAGCCCCTCGCATTTAAATCTACACTCCCAAATTCACTCTGGGCACCAGGTGACTAGCGCTGCCTGTGCACTAGGCAGGGAACTCTTTGGCACAGCGGAGGACAACCCGGAGATTACCTGGTGGGCTTAAGCCAAGACTGGTGCTGCTTTCTGTTTTGCTTTGCTTGGTGATTTTTTTTTTTTTGTTTGTTTGTTTTGTTTTGCTTTTTTGTTTTTTTGCTTTTGTTTTTGTTTTGTTTTGTGTTGTTTTGCTTTGTTCTTCTCTTTTTTCCTTTCTTTTCTTTTTCTTTTTTTTCTTTCTTTCTCTTCTTTTTTTTTCTTTTCCTTGCTTGTTGTGATTTGCTTTGTTCTGTCTTTATTTCTTTGATATCTTTGCCTATGTTGAGTGGGGATTGTCGGTTGTATTTTACATGCGAATGTACTTGATTTGTTTTCCTTGTTGTTGTTGTTGTTGTTGTTGTACTTGGTAACTTTATTTGTGCTGAAACTGCCCTACCAGGGCCCAGATTAAGAGGCACAAGATTCAACATATCCAGAAGCCAACTCTGGACCAAACCAGAGTACTACCGGGTTTGACCTACAAGTCACCCATGGAAGGAGGGCCCTAAGACTCAGGAATACTGACCACAGGGCTGGTGGAGCTACTCTCAGCGTGCATTTGTGCAGGAAAGGACAGAAACTGCATGGTCTCTCTGAAAACTGTCATCCAGACCCCTCAGCCCCTCGCATTTAAATCTACACTCCCAAATTCACTCTGGGCACCAGGTGACCAGCGCTGCCTGCGCAATAGGCAGGGAACTCTTTGGCACAGCAGAGGACAACCTGGAGATTACCTGGTGGGCTTAAGCCAAGACTGGTTCTGCTTTCTGTTTTGCTTTGCTTGGTACTTTTTTTTTTTTTTTTCTGCTTGTAGTGATTTGCTTTGTTCTGTCATTATTGCTTTGATATCTTTGCCTATGTTGAGGGGGGATTGTCGGTTGTATTTTATTTGTGAATGTACTTGATTTGTTTTCTTTGTTGTTGTTGTTGTTGTACTTGGTAACTTGATTTGTGCTGAAACTGCCCTACCAGGGCCCAGCTTAAGAGGCACAAGATTCAACAGTTTCCAGAAGCCAACTCTGGACCAAACCAGAGTACTACCGAGTTTGACCTACAAGTCACACACCCAGAGGGAATTCTCTGAAGGCACAAGAGCCCATAGAGGCCAAACCTCATTTAAGTGGCCAACCCTCACCCAGCAGAACACCCTGTGGTGAGCAGAGCCAAGTTTCACAACTAGACGGCCTAGGAGTTAAGCCCACCTACTCACAAGCAAAAAGCAATCAAAGTTCTTCTTGAACAGGACGATATACTAAACACACGAGCCTCCTGTGGAGCACATGCAGAGAAGAACGAAGTAGTCCAAGTCAAATATAAAAGACACATACTACATAAGATAACCCAGCAAGAACTAAGAGCTCTAGGGGATCTTCCTAATACATCAAAGCAAACACAGAGAGTCAGTCAGAATGGGGAGACAAAGAAACATGTCCCAAATAAAAGAACAGAAGAAACCTCCACAACTGGAACCAAATGAAGCAGAGGTAACCAACATGTCAGAGACAGAGTTCAGAACACTGGTGATAAGAATGTTTAAGGAGCTTAGAGAAGACATAAAGAAGGATATAGAAATCATAAAGAACAACCAGTTAGAGCTAAAAAAGGATGTAGAAATCTTAACGAACAACCAGCTAGAACTAAAAAACACAATTACCGAAATTAAGAACTCACTTGAAGGAATGACCAGCAGGTTAGATGAAGCAGAGGATCGAATCAGCGACTTAGAAGACAAGTTAGCAGAGATCACTCAAACTGAACAACAGAAAGAAAAAAGAATAAAAAACAATGAAGATGGGTTAAGAGACCTCTGGGATAACATCAAGCGCAACAACATGCGCATCATAGGAATACCAGAAGGCGAAGAGAAGAAGCAAGGGATTGAGAACATATTTGAGGTAATAATGTCAGAAAACTTCCCTAACCTGATGAAGGAAACCAACATACAAGCCCAGGAAGTGCAGAGAGTTCCAACCAGGATAAACCCAAACAGGCCCACACCAAGACACATTATAGTTAAAATGGCAAAGCTTAAAGACAAAGAGAGAATCTTGAAAGCAGCAAGAGAAAGGCAGAAGGTTACATACAAGGGAACTCCCATAAGACTATCAAATGACTTTTCTACAGAAACATTGAAGGCAAGGAGGGAGTGGCAGGAGATACTCAAAGTGATGGAACACAAAGGCCTACAACCTAGATTGCTTTATCCAGCAAGGCTATCATTTAAAGTTGATGGAGAGATAAAGAGCTTCCCAGAAAAGAACAAACTGAAAGAATTTATGACAACCAAGCCAGCATTGCAAGAAATACTAAAAGGACTTCTGTAAATAGAAGAAAGATGAAAACAATTTACTACAAATCTAAAAATGGCAATAACTATGTACCTATCAATAATCACTTTAAATGTAAATGGATTAAACGCTCCAATCAAGAGACATAGGGTGGCTGAGTGGATAAGGAAACAAGACCCTTGTATATGCTGTATACAAGAGACTCATTTCAGATCAAAAGACACACACAGGCTGAAAGTGAAGGGTTGGAGTAACATATTTCATGCAAATGGAAGCAAAAAAAAAGCTGGAGTTGCAATACTTATATCTGACAAAATAGACTTTAAAATGAAAAAAATATTAAAAGACAAAGATGGGCACTATATAATAATAAAGGGATCAATCCGACAAGAGGACATAACCCTAGTAAACATCTATGCACCTAACATAGGAGCACCTATATATATATAACAGGTACTGATGGACATAAAGACAGAGATCAACAGCAACACTATCATAGTAGGGGACTTCAACACACCTCTGACAACAAGGGACAGGTCCTCCAGACAGAAAATCAATATGGAAACAACAGCCTTAAATGATACTTTGGAGCAGTTGGACTTAATTGATATTTTCAGAGCATTTCACCCCAATGCTGCAGAATACACGTTCTTCTCAAGTGCTCATGGAACATTTTCTAAAATAGATCATATGTTAGGACACAAGACAAGCCTCGATAAATTTAAGAAAATTGAAATCATACCAATTGTCTTCTCTGACCACAGTGCTATGAAATTAGAAATGAACTACAGGGGAAAAAAACCAGGAAGATACACCAATTCATGGAGGCTGAATAACATGTTGCTAAATAATGAATGGGTCAAGCAGCAGATCAAAGAAGAAATCAAAAGATATCTTGAGACAAATGAGAATGAGAACACGACGACCCAAAATCTATGGGATGCTGCGAAAGCAGTCCTGAGAGGGAAGTTCATAGCACTGCAGGCCTACCTAAAGAAACAAGAAACATCACTAATTGACAGTTTATCTTCACACTTAAGGGATCTGGAAAAAGAACAGCAAAATAAACCCAAAGGGAGCACAAGGAAGGAGATAATAAGGATCAGAGCAGAAATAAATGAAATAGAAACCAGAAAAACAATACAAAAGATCAATGAATCCAAGAGTTGGTTCTTAGAGAAGATAAACAAAATTGACAAACCTTTAGCCAGACTCATTAAAAAAAGGAGAGAGAGGACCCAAATTAATAAAATCAGAAATGAAAGAGGAGAAGTGACAACAGACACCACAGAAATACAAAAAATTGTAAGAAATTACTATGAGCAACTATATGCCAACAAATTTGACAACCTTGAAGAAATGGACAATTTTCTAGAGGCGCACAACCTTCCAAAGCTAACTCAAGAAGAAACAGAAAGCCTGAACAGTCTGATTACCACCAGGGAAATTGAATCAGTAATCAATAATCTCCCAACAAACAAAAGCCCTGGACCAGATGGCTTTACAGGTGAATTTTTCAAAACGTTCAAAAAAGAATTATCACCTATTCTCCTCAAGCTCTTCCAAAAAATCCAGAAGGAAGGAAGACTCCCAAACACTTTTTACGAAGCCACTATCACCCTGATCCCAAAAGCAGACAAAGACACCACAAAGAAAGAAAACTACAGGCCGATATCTCTAATGAACATAGATGCAAAAATTCTCAACAAATTATTAGCAAACAGAATTCAGCAATACATTAAAAAGATCATACACCATGATCAAGTGGGATTCATCCCTGGTATGCAGGGGTGGTTCAACATCCGCAAATCAATTAATGTGATACACCACATTAACAAAATGAAAAATAAAAATCACATGATCATATCAATAGATGCAGAAAAAGCATTTGATAAAATACAGCAACCTTTTATGATAAAAACCCTTAAGAAAGTGGGAATAGAGGGATCATATCTTAACATAATAAAGGCCATATATGACAAACCCACAGCTAACATCATACTCAATGGGGAAAAGCTAAAACCATTCCCCCTAAGATCAGGAACAAGACAAGGTTGCCCACTTTCTCCACTTCTATTCAACATAGTGCTGGAAGTTCTAGCCACAGCAATCAGACAAGAGAAAGAAATAAAAGGCATCCAAATTGGTAAGGAGGAAGTAAAATTATCATTATATGCAGATGATATGATACTATATATAGAGAACCCTAAAGACTCCACCAAGAAACTATTAGAACTGATAGATGAATTTAGTAAAGTAGCAGGATATAAAATTAATATTCGGAAATCAGTTGCATTTGTATATACCAATGATAAAATAGCAGAAGGAGAAATTAAAAAAACAATTCCATTTACAATTGCTCCAAAGACTATAAAATATCTGGGAATAAATCTAACCAAAGATGTAAAGGATCTGTACTCAGAAAATTATACAACACTGAAGAAAGAAATGAAAGAAGACATAAATAGATGGAAACACATTCCATGTTCATGGATAGGAAGAATTAATATAATTAAAATGTCCATACTGCCTAAGGCAATATACATATTCAACGCAATTCCTATCAAACTACCAACGACGTTTTTCACAGAAATAGAACATATAATCCTAAAATTTATATGGGACCATAAAAGACCCCGGATAGCCTCAGCAATCTTGAGAAATAAGAACAAAGTGGGAGGTATAACGATACCTGATTTCAAACTATACTACAAGGCTACAGTAATCAAAACAACATGGTACTGGCATAAAAATAGATACATAGATCAATGGAACAGAATAGAGAGTCCAGACATAAATCCATGCCTATATGCCCATCTAATCTACGACAATGGAAGCAAGAATGTACGATGGGGTAAAGATAGTCTGTTCAATAAGTGGTGCTGGGAAACCTGGACGGACACATGCAAGAAAATGAAGCTGGACCACCTCCTTACACCATATACAAAAACAAATTCAAAATGGCTTAAAGACTTAAATGTAAGATCTGAAACCATAAAATATCTAGAAGAAAATATAGGAAGAAACTTCATGGACATTACCCGGAGTAAGATTTTCACTGATATATCCCCTCGCGCGAGCGAAGTAAGAGAAAAAATAAACATGTGGGATTACATCAAACTAAAAAGTTTTTTCACAGCAAAGGAAACCATCAATAAAACAAAAAGGGATCCTACTGTATGGGAAAAGATATTTGCCAATGATATATCTGATAAGGGATTAATATCACAAATCTATAAAAAACGTACTCAACTCAACTCCAAAAAAACAAACAACCCAATTAAAAAATGGGCAGAGGACTTGGGGAGACATTTCTCTAAGAAGGACATACAGAAGGCAAGAAGACATATGAAGAAATGCTCAACCTCACTAACCATCAGAGAAATGCAAATAAAAACCACAATGAGATACCACCTCACTCCAGTCAAAATGGCTATTATCAATAAATCAACAAACAACAAATGCTGGCGCGGATGTGGAGAAAAGGGAACGCTAGTGCACTGTTGGTGGGACTGCAGATTAGTGCAGCCACTATGGAAAACAGTATGGAGGTATCTCAGGAATCTGAAAATGGAACTACCCTATGATCCAGTAATTCCACTCCTAGGCATCTACCCGGAGAAATCCAAAACTCCAATTCAAAAATCTGTATGCACTCCTATGTTTATTGCAGCACTTTACACAATAGCCAAGATATGGAAACAACCAAAATGCCCATCGGTAGATGACTGGATTAAGAAGCTGTGGTACATTTATACAATGGAGTATTACGCAGCCATAAAGAAGAAAGAAATCTTATCATTTGCAGCAACATGGATGGATCTAGAGAACATTATGTTAAGTGAAATAAGTCAGAAAGAGAAAGACAAGTACCATATGATCTCACTTATATATGGAATCTAAAGAAAAGAGTATGTGAATGAACTAATCAGAGTCAGTTTTGGGGACGCAGAGAAAAAACCGAGAGTGGTTAGATGGGTGTGTGGGAGGGGGTTGGGGATAAGGGGAAAGGTGAAGGGATTTGGAAGCAGCTGGTAACCACAAGATGGCCTCAGGGTTTTTCTTTTGAAAATTAATTTGGGGAAGGTATTCTATAATGTTGTAAAGATTTTGTTGGGTATCCGATGGACATGCGTCCTATTTGGGAGACCACCTCAGGGATACTGTGGATACCTGATCATGGCATTGTACATCAGAAGCTAAACATTAATGAATGCCAACTATAATTTTATATATATAATGTGATGGTTCAGTGTGAGGTCGGAGGGATAGTGGATGGGGGGAGGGGGGTTCACAGTATGAGGGATATAAATGATGAACGTCTAAGTATTACCTTGTTTTGTACACCTGAAACTAATAAATAAATTAATTAATAAAAAAAAAAAAATCAATAAACATCGCAGGATAGATTATAATCTGGTCTCTATAGCTCTACATTTTCCTTAGTTATAACCATCGTTTATATGTAATGTTCCATTTTCTGGGCTCCATTGTTGAAAATAAACTTTTATATGCTGAGATGAAAAAAAAAAAAAAAAAATAATCTCCCAACAAACAAAAGCCCTGGACCAGATGGCTTTACAGGTGAATTTTTCAAAACGTTCAAAAAAGAATTATCACCTATTCTCCTCAAGCTCTTCCAAAAAATCCAGAAGAAAGGAAGACTCCCAAACACTTTTTACGAAGCCACTATCACCCTGATCCCAAAAGCAGACAAAGACACCACAAAGAAAGAAAACTACAGGCCGATATCTCTGATGAACATAGATTCAAAAAGTCTCAACAAAATATTAGCGAACAGAATTCAGCAATACATTAAAAAGATCATACACCATGATCAAGTGGGATTCATCCCTGATATGCAGGGGTGGTTCAACATCCGCAAATCAATTAATGTGATACACCACATTAACAAAATGAAAAATAAAAATCACATGATCATATCAATAGATGCAGAAAAAGCATTTGATAAAATACAGCAACCTTTTATGATAAAAACCCTTAAGAAAGTGGGAATAGAGGGATCATATCTTAACATAATAAAGGCCATATATGACAAACCCACAGCTAACATCATACTCAATGGGGAAAAGCTAAAACCATTCCCCCTAAGATCAGGAACAAGACAAGGTTGCCCACTTTCTCCACTTCTATTCAACATAGTACTGGAAGTTCTAGCCACAGCAATCAGACAAGAGAAAGAAATAAAAGGCATCCAAATTGGTAAGGAGGAAGTAAAATTATCATTATATGCAGATGATATGATACTATATATAGAGAACCCTAAAGACTCCACCAAGAAACTATTAGAACTGATAGATGAATTTAGTAAAGTAGCAGGATATAAAATTAATATTCGGAAATCAGTTGCATTTGTATATACCAATGATAAAATAGCAGAAGGAGAAATTAAAAAAACAATTCCATTTACAATTGCTCCAAAGACTATAAAATATCTGGGAATAAATCTAACCAAAGTTGTAAAGGATCTGTACTCAGAAAATTATACAACACTGAAGAAAGAAATGAAAGAAGACATAAATAGATGGAAACACATTCCATGTTCATGGATAGGAAGAATTAATATAGTTAAAATGTCCATACTGCCTAAGGCAATATACATATTCAACGCAATTCCTATCAAACTACCAACGACGTTTTTCACAGAAATAGAACATATAATCCTAAAATTTATATGGGACCATAAAAGACCCCGGATAGCCTCAGCAATCTTGAGAAATAAGAACAAAGTGGGAGGTATAACGATACCTGATTTCAAACTATACTACAAGGCTACAGTAATCAAAACAACATGGTACTGGCATAAAAATAGATACATAGACCAATGGAACAGAATAGAGAGTCCAGACGTAAATCCATGCCTATATGCCCATCTAATCTACGACAATGGAAGCAAGAATGTACGATGGGGTAAAGACAGTCTGTTCAATAAGTGGTGTTGGGAAACCTGGACAGACACATGCAAGAAAATGAAGCTGGACCACCTCCTTACACCATATACAAAAACAAATTCAAAGTGGCTTAAAGACTTAAATGTAAGATCTGAAACCATAAAATATCTAGAAGAAAATATAGGAAGAAACTTCATGGACATTACCCGGAGTAAGATTTTCACTGATATATCCCCTCGCGCGAGCGAAGTAAGAGAAAAAATAAACATGTGGGATTACATCAAACTAAAAAGTTTCTTCACAGCAAAGGAAACCATCAATAAAACAAAAAGGGATCCTACTGTATGGGAAAAGATATTTGCCAATGATATATCTGATAAGGGATTAATATCACAAATCTATAAAAAACTTACTCAACTCAACTCCAAAAAAACAAACAACCCAATTAAAAAATGCGCAGAGGACTTGGGGAGACATTTCTCTAAAAAGGACATACAGAAGGCAAGAAGACATATGAAGAAATGCTCAACCTCACTAACCATCAGAGAAATGCAAATAAAAACCACAATGAGATACCACCTCACTCCAGTCAAAATGGCTATTATCAATAAATCAACAAACAACAAATGCTGGCGCGGATGTGGAGAAAAGGGAACGCTAGTGCACTGTTGGTGGGACTGCAGATTAGTGCAGCCACTATGGAAAACAATATGGAGGTATCTCAGGAATCTGAAAATGGAACTACCCTATGATCCAGTAATTCCACTCCTAGGCATCTACCCAAAGAATTCCAAAACTCCAATTCAAAAATCTGTATGCACTCCTATGTTTATTGCAGCACTTTACACAATAGCCAAGATATGGAAACAACCGAAATGCCCATCGGTCGATGACTGTATTAAGAAGCTGTGGTACATTTATACAATGGAGTATTACGCAGCCATAAAGAAGAAAGAAATCTTATCATTTGCAGCAACATGGATGGATCTAGAGAACATTATGTTAAGTGAAATAAGTCAGAAAGAGAAAGACAAGTACCATATGATCTCACTTATATATGGAATCTAAAGAAAAGACTATGTGAATGAACTAATCAGAGACAGTTTTGGGGACGCAGAGAAAAAACCGAGAGTGGTTAGATGGGTGTGTGGGAGGGGGTTGGGGATAAGGGGAAAGGTGAAGGGATTTGGAAGCAGCTGGTAACCACAAGATGTCCTCAGGGTTTTTTTTGAAAATTAATTTGGGTAAGGTATTCTATAATGTTGTAAAGATTTTGTTGGGTATCCGATGGACATGCGTCCTATTTGGGAGACCACCTCAGGGATACTGTGGATACCTGATCATGGCATTGTACACCAGAAGCTAAACATTAATGAATGCCAACTATAATTTTATATATATAATGTGATGGTTCAGTGTGAGTTCGGAGGGATAGTGGATGGGGGGCGGGGGTTTCACAGTATGAGGGATATAAATGATGAACGTCTAAGTATTACCTTGTTTTGTACACCTGAAACAAATAAATAAATTAATTAATTAATAAAAAAAAATTTAAAAAAATTAAAAAAAAAAACGAAAATGGAGACGCAGCAATTTCACTACTGGGTATTTACCCAAAGAAAATAAAAACACTCATTTGATTAAAAAAAAAAAAAATAAATAAATAAATAAATAAATAAATAAATAAATAAATAAATAAAATCAATGACAAAGAAAGAATCCTCAAGGCAGCCAGGGAAGAGAAGACGGTAACTTACAAAGGAAAGCCCATTAGATTATCATCAGATTTTTCAGCAGAAACTCTACAAGCTAGGAGGGAATGGAACCAAATATTCAAACTATTGAAAGAGAGAAATCACGAGCCAAGAATAATATATCCAGCAAAGATCTCTTTTAGATATGAAGGAGGAATAAAGACCTTTCCAGACATCCAGAAGCTGAGGGAATTTTCTAATACACAACCTGCACTACAAGAAATACTAAAGGAGGCTATTAGACCACCATCAACAGGGACAACTTGTGGCAACCGAAACATAAAAAGGGGGAGCGTAAAGGCCTGAACTGGAATATGGGAATAGAGAAAGTAAGCGTACTGAAGAAACTGGAATACTCTAAATATCAAACTTTCTTTTACATAAACTCAAGGGTAACCACTCAAAAAACATTTAATTCTGAAATATATACTGTAATAAAAGAAGAAATAGAGGGAAACATCATAGAATACCACCACACATAAATAACAGACAACAACAAAAAGGCAAAGAAACAATGGAGACACAGCCTTACCAGAAAACTAAAGACAGAATGACAGGAAATCCTCACATATCAATAATCACCCTAAATGTTAATGGACTGAACTCACCAATAAAGAGACACAGAGTAGCAGATTGGATCAAAAAACTAAACCCAACCATATGCTGCCTACAAGAGACACATCTCAGCTACAAGGACAAGCATAGACTCAAAGTGAAAGGGTGGAAATTGACACTCCAAGCAAATGGTACCCAGAGAAAATCAGGCGTAGCCATAATGATTTCCGATGAAACAGACTTCAGGGTGAAAAAGATAACAAGAGACAAAGATGGACATTTCATAATGGTAAAGGGGACTATACAACAAGAAGACATACCAGTCATCAATATTTATGCCCCCAATCAGGGAGCACCGAAATATACCAAGCAACTACTAACAGAACTAAAGGGAGAAATTGACCAAAACACAATTATACTACGGGACTTAAATACATCATTGACAGCTATGGATAGATCATCCAAACAGAAGATAAATAACGAAATCGCAGCCCTAAATGACACATTAGATGAAATGGACATAATTGACATATAGAGCACTTCATCCTAAAATATCAGACTATACATTCTTTTCTAGTGTACATGGAACATTCTCAAGGATAGACCTTATATTGGGACACAAAATCAGCCTCAGCAAATTTAAGAAGATTGAAATCATACCAAGCATATTCTCTGATCACAAATCTTTGAAATTGGATATCAACTGCAAAAAGAAAGCAGGAAAAATCACAAATAAATGGAGATTAAACAACATACTTTTAAAGAACGACTGGGTCAAAGAAGAAATTAGAGGAGAGCTCAAAAGATACATAGAAAAAAATGACAATGAAAATACATCCTACCAAAATTTTTGGGATGCCGCGAAAGCAGTTTTAAAGGGAAATTTATATCATTACAGACCTATCTCAAGAAACAAGAAAAATCCCAAATAAATAACCTCATGTTACACCTTAAAGAACTAGAAAAACAAGAACAAGCGAAACCCAAGTTCAGCAGAAGAAAGGAAATAACAAAAACCAGAGCAGAACTAAATAAAATAGAGAACAAAAAGACAATAGAAAGAATTAACGTGACAAAGAGCTGGTTCTTTGAAAAGATTAACAAAATTGACCAACTCTTGGCTAGACTCACCAAGATAAAAAGAGAGAAGACACTAATTAACAAAATCAGAAATGAAAAAGGGGAAGTTATCATGGACACCACAGAAATACAAAGGATTATCCAAGAATAATATGAAGGACTATATGCCACCAAATTTAATAACTTAGAAGAAATGGACAAGTTCTTAGAAACATGTAGCATCCAAGGCTGAATCATGAAGAACTGGAAAATCTTAACAGGCCGATAACCAGTAACAAAATTGAATCAGTCATCAAAAACCTTCCCAAAATTAAAAGTCCTGGACCAGATGGCTTCACCAGTGAATTCTACCAAACCTTCAAAGAGGATCTAATACCAATTCTGCTCAAACTCTTCCAAAAAATTGAAGAAGAGTCAGTACTCCCTAACTTATTTTATGAGGCCAACATTACCCTGACACCAAAACCTGGTAAGGACAACACAAAGAAAAAAAACTACAGACCTATATCTCTGATGAATACAGATGCTAAAATCCTAAACAAAATTCTAGCAAATCGAATAAAACAATTCAATAGAATGATTATTCATCACGGCCAAGTGGGGTTCATCCCCGGGGCACAAGGATGGTTCAACATTCGCAAATCCATCAATGTGATACATCACATAAACAAAATAAAGGACAAAAATCATATGATTCTATCAATTGATGCAGAAAAAGCATTTGATAAGATACAACATCGATTTATGATTAAAACACTTACTAAAATTGGTATAGAAGGAAAATACCTCAACATAATAAAGGCCATATACGACAAGCCCTCAGCTAATCTCATAATTAATGGTGAAAAGATGAAGCCCTTTGCTCTACGTTCAGGAACACGACAAGGTTGTCCCCTATCACCTCTGCTTTTCAACATAGTGTTGGAAGTCCTTGCCAGAGCTATCAGGCAAGAGAAAGAAATAAAAGGCATCCACATTGGGAATGAAGAAGTTAAATTGTCACTCTTTGCAGATGACATGATGCTATATATAGAAAACCCTAAAGACTCCACCAAAAAGCTATTAGAAATAATCAATGAATACAGTAAAGTTGCTGGCTACAAAATCAACGTACAAAAGTCCATTGCTTTCCTATATACCAACAATGAAATCTCAGAAAAAGAGATAGAAAAAACAATTCCTTTTGTAATTGCAGCAAAAAGAAAAAAATACCTAGGAATAAACTTATCCAAGGATGTGAAGGATTTATATGCTGAAAACTATAAGACATTTTTGAAAGAAATTGAAGAAGACACAAAGAAATGGAAAGACATTCCGTGCTCCTGGATTGGAAGAATCAACATAGTTAAAATGGCCATATTACCCAAAGCCATATGCAGATTTAATGCAATCCCCATCAAAATCCCAATGGCATTTTTTAAAGAAATAGAACAAAAAATCATCAGATTTGTTTGGAACCACAAAAGATCCCGAATAGCCAAAGCAATATAAAAAAAAAGAACAATACTGGAGGTATCACACTCTCTGATTTTTGCTTGTTCTACAGGGCTACAATAATCAAAACAGCTTGGTATTGGCGGAAAAACAGACACATAGACCAATGGAATAGAATTGAGAACCCAGAAATAAAACCACAAAATATGGACAGATAATTTTTGACAAAGAAGCTAAAAACATACAATGGAGGCAAGACAGCTTCTTCAATAAATGGTGCTGGCAGAATTGGATAGCCACGTGCAAAAGAATGAAACTGGACTGCTATCTGTCACCATGTGCCAAAATTAATTCAAAATGGATCAAAGACTTAAGCATAAGAACTGACACAATAAACTGCATTGAAGAAAACATAGGTACTAAACTTATGGACCTTGGGTTCAAAGAGCATTTTATGAATTTGACTCCCAAGGCAATGGAAGTCAAAACTAAAATAAACGAATGGGATTATATGAAACTGAAAAGCTTCTGCACAGCAAAAGAAACTATTGACAAAATAATGAGGCAACCAACTGAATGGGAGAAGATTTTTGCAAACAGTGCCTCTGATAAGGGGCTAATATCCAAAATATACAAGGAACTCATGAAACTCAACAACAAAAAAACAAACAACCCAATTGAAAAATGGACAGAGGACCTGAAGAGACATTTCTCCAAGAGGATATACAAATGGCAAATAGACATATGAAAAAACGCTCAACATCGCTAATCATCAGACAAATGCAAATGAAAACCACAATGAGATATCACCTCACCCCAGTCAGAATGGCGCTCTTCAACAAGACAAATAGTAACAAGTGTTGGAGAGTCTGTGGAGAAAAAGGAACCCTCATACACTGTTGGTGGGAATGCAGACTGGTGCAGCCGCCATGGAAGGCAGTGTGGAGGTTCCTCAAAAAATTACGAATAGAATTACCATATGACCCAGCAATCGCTCTCCTGTGTATCTACCCAAAAAATCTGAAAGCATTTCTCTATAGAGACACGTGTACTCCAATGTTCATTGCAGCTTTGTTTACGGTGGCCAAGACATGGAAACAACCAAAATGTCCTGCAATAGATGAATGGATAAAGAAGTTGTAGTACATATACACAATGGAATACTATTCGGCGTTAAGGAAAGATGATATAGGAGCATTTGTGACAACATGGATTGATCTTGAGAGTATAATGCTAAGTGAAATAAGTCAGACAGAAAAAGCAGAGAACCCTATGATTTCACTGATATGTGGTATATAAACCAAAAACAACAAAAGAACAAGAAAAACAAATGAGAAACAAAAACTCATAGACACAGACAGTAATTTAGTGGTTACCAGAGAGTAAGGGGTGGGGGGTGGGTGATGAGGGTAAGGGGGATCAAATATATGGTGATGGAAGGAGAACTGACTCTGGGTGGTGAACACACAATGGGATTTATAGATGATATAATACAGAATTGTACACCTGAAATCTATGTAAATTTACTAACAATTGTCACCCCAATAAATCTAATTAATTAAAAAAAAAGCTAAATATCCCTCACTGGGTAAACTGTTAAATATATAAATATATATATATATACATATATATACATATATATATATATATATATGTATATATATGTATATATATATATTTATATATTTAAGCTATGGAATATCATGTAGTTTATTGAAATTTTTCTATGATCTACCATGAGGTTAAATAATCAAGTCACAAATAGTACATAGAGTATGATCCTAGTTACGTGTGTATATGTTCATGTTTGTGTGTGCACATGTGTGTACATGTGCATGTGTGTGGGAGAGACTACCTGCCTTACAAATATTCAGTTCCCCCAATGTTCACATGCACTCTCTTTTGGTTTCTTAAGACAACTCATTTTTCAACAAATCTTTTTCACTTAAACATTTTTGAATGGATTTCTGTTCCTTGTAGGGAAATAATCCTTAAATCAAATCGACAGAGGGAGTTGAAGGTAGAATTTTGTATTACTTTGTTAGGAAGAGTAGTGTTGGGCACAAAGAGGCATAATAAAGATAATTTAGCAGACAGGAAAAGATCAAAAGTAGGAGAAAAAGGAGATGAATAACAGAAGTAAAATTCTAGAAGGCACATGAAGTTTTAGTCTTGGAAAGGAGAGTTACACTTTTTGTTTTAAAGCCACTTTTTTTTTAAGCCTTTAAGTGAGGAAGATAAATTTAGAAAGAAAAAAAAAGATCAAAATTTCTCGTTGATTTACATACTACAGTATAGCTAAAATGTGTTGAAGGTCCTGGCAATGGCTTAACCATAGGGATAACTATCCTGGTTAAAGGAGAGAAGGAACCTAAACTTTTATAACTTTATTTGATAAACTTCTGAATAACATGGGAATCTATTCCACTGACATTATAAACAACTTCTAGATGCAGAATATGAAACCAGTCTCGAACAATTATTTTAATCCCCTGCTCTCCCCCATCCAAGTTATTTTGTTTTCTTTATTGCTTCAGTATGAAGATTATGTCCAACAATATTTTTTTTGCTTAATAAACATTTCACGTTTTTATTATTGACTTTTTAACAGTAATTTTTACAAATTATTGAAAGCATGAATTATAGGCACATTACAGAATTAGTCTTTTTATTTGTTTATGTATTTGTGTATTTTTATTTTATTAGTTTCAGGTGTGCAAAGCAATGTAATAGTTAGACATTTATGCCTCTCACAAAGTGATAACCGCCCCTCCAATCTACTACCCCTCTGACATCGTATATAGCTGTTACAATTCCAGTGACTCTATTCCCTACGTTGTACTTCACATCCCATGATTATATATATATATATATATATATATATATATATATATACACACACACACATATATATACATATACATATACATATATATGTGTGTATATATGTGCACATGTGTATATATATGTATATATATGTATACATATACATATATATATATATATATTAAATTATAGTTGACATTCAGTATTCAGCTTCAGATTCAGGTGTACACTGCAGTGGTCAGGCATCTACACCGTCCATGAAATGGTCCCCCTAACCAATGGTGGGTGTTGCTTCAGATGAAATTTAATCCGAGTTAACTCTCAGGAGGTAATTGGATAAAAAGCAACTGTGCTGGACCTATCTTTATCCTGGCATTTTAGCAATGCACTAAATATATAAATATAAATAACACTAAGAAGCTTGAGATTACTGAGGAGAAAATAAATGTTTTATTATATTGGTGATAATCTCATAGACCATGTGTGTAGTAAAGAATTTAATCTTGTCTAAAAGAGACTATTTCTTCCTTCTCTTATAGACTCTATCATTTTGTGTGTTTACCACATTATTGATTCCTCTTCCCTGTCGCCTCTTTCTGTGAAATCATGTCTTGCATATTCATTAATGAGTTTAGTGTTTTTGTGCTATGAAGCAAAGTGAATTTTTATAGATATCAATCCACACTCTGCACATCAAAGGCTTTTTTTAGTAGCCATAGGCCAAGGGAAACAGGCAAAACAAGAATAATGACCAGAGAGACCAGTGAAGGGTTCTTGTTCCTGAATTTATGTGAAGGAAGAGACTATGCATTTTTTCCAAATGAAGAGATGACCATGTACCTGTTCCTTTAATGTGATCTAAGTAAGAGCAGTTCATTCTCATAATGCATTTAAATTATACACACACATATGAAAAAGTGAGAAGTATATATAATTCTGAGCATCTTCTATAATAGCTAGTATTTGCTCTGACCTTTTTCAAAACCTTTATGTTGATCTGGAAATGTTTTTTTTTGTTTGTTTGTTTTTATCATTTGATATAGAAAAGTTTGCAGTAAGGCTAGTCATTGAGAGATGGAGAGAAATAGACCGGGAAAGAAGAATCATTTGTCATTTTTGAATTGTCTTAGAACAGCATGATCAAAAATCATAAAAGAACCTTAACCTATGAATGAAGCAGATGGAAAAAATAAAATACCCTCCAATATAAACTTGCAATATAACACAGAACTCTGATACTAAATAACCCAAAAGCACCTTTAGTTAAATCTCAGTCTATGTTTTTCATTCAATGAAAATAAAATTATGGCTAGCAAATGTCTCAGGAAAAGTTTCTTTCCCATGACATAGTGTATTCAAGCTGTAAGGTAGTATCCATTAAACTATAATTCTTTGTAATTTAGTCTGATTTTAATTATCAGTTAGTTACTTATTCAATTATTTATATGTAGCTATTTTGTAAATAGCTTTATAATAACTATGAAGAGCTAGCTATATTATTGTTCAATAGTTTTGCCCCTTGAGGCTGTTGCTGACCAAATGCTATATATTTTGAAAAGAAAGTCTTAATTATGCAAGCACTGAACTAAGAAATTCCGTTGTTTAGAATACCCACATCATTTGCATGTCTATAGTTCCAAATTACTTAGATTATGATGTGTTTTATAAATTAACTACCATGTACAGAATGAATTAGCCACCTACTGTGCTTTGTAAGTGGGTTAATTTCTTCCATGGCTTGAAATACAAGAACCATTTTGAATTAATGTTGTCATATACAAATTGATTTTCCCAGTGGTATTTCACTGACATCATCGTTATCATAATCATTATCTTCACCCTCATCCAGTAATGTTGATTGAGTTCCTGGGTATATGTAACTTATACCAGATAAACAGCTAATCCTGAAATATTGACCAGCAACCAAACAACTAAATAATTGAAATGTAGTTTCTCTGAAAATGAAGCTAAAACAAATCAACTCAAAAATTCCTTTTTAAGCTCAGTAGCATGTAGTAATTTACCCTCTGGATTTGTGCAGGAAAAATAATTCTCATGTTAATCCTCTCATTGATTTTCAAGTAATTATTGGCTTAACTGGCTTGCCTTTCACCACTTTTTTCATATAAAGGAAAGCACTAGAACATGGTTATACAAGTAACTGGAAACTTACTAGAAAATAAAACAAAACTAGCTCTCATCTTCTCGAATGGTTATGTCATAGAGTTTGAATTTAGAGGAAGGTGTTAACAAATTTTTTCCAAATTTCCCTCCCCACCTACTCAAATAACTGAAAGTTTGCCTAGATGAGAATTTTGCTATCACCAACTTAGAATTTTAAAAATAGAATTCATTTAATAAATATTTATATATAAATTTTAGAAACTTGTTTCCAAACTTGTTACTCTATACTTTTTTAAAATTAAATTTATTAGGGTGATAATGGTTAGTAAAATTACATATGTTTTAAGTGTACAATTCTGTAATACATCATCTATATTTCGCATTGTGTGCTACTGCTGCATTTGATATTATTAGAATATTTCAAAATTATTTTCTGTTGTATACAAAATGATATATAGGAATATACTTAACCTTGTTTATATATATAAACAAATAGCAGTAAAAACAAAGTTACTCAACCTTGGCACTGTTAACATTTAGGGCTGGATAATTGTTTGTTGTGGGGCTGTCTTTCAGATTGTAGGGTGGTTAGCAGCGTTTCTGGCCTCCATCTACTAGTTTCCAATGGCACCTCAATGCCCCGCCCACCCCAATTGTAACAATCAAAAAGGTCTCCAGATTACCAAATGTCTCCTGGGGGCAAAATCACCCCTAGTTATGAACCAATGAAATTAAGATATCTCTGTGTACTTAAGAATTAAAGGCAGTTGTTTTGCGAGGATAGTACAACAGATCCAGACTCTTGGAGTTCAAATACTGACTCCTGATCTTGAGCAACTTAATCTCTGCAGCTCATCTTCTCTATCTGTAAAATGTGGATAATAATATACTGTAGTGCTTAAGAGGGCAGGTACTGGAGCCAAACTGATCAAGTTTAAATATTGGGTAGGAAACTCCTGTGACTTTGGGAAAATTACTTTAATTCTTTGAGTCTCAGTTTCCTGATTTTTAAATGGAATAATAATAGTATTTATCGGATAGAATTGTAATGCAAAACAAATGTGTTAGTATATAAACAATGCAAAAAATAGTGTCTGACACATAGTATGTTCATGTTAACTAATATTGTTATTATTAAGATGTTTGAAAGATCTGAGCAACTATGGCTCATTTTATAGTTTCAAAGTTACTGACACCTCCTTTATGTGTACCTGGCTATTTAAAGGACTAAGCAAAAAAGACAGAAAACTGTAAATTAACAAATGTGTCTAAAATACTTTTTTTGGTCTTTTTCACTACCAAAACAATCAAACTGACATTAGTTATACAATGACACGTTTTTAGGCATTTCTTTTGTTTCAGTTTATCTTACCTATTCTCAGTAAAATACAATTCACATATTTTGTATTGAAATGGAAAGGTCACTGGTTTCAAGTCAGAAAGGCTGGTATTTTAGTATATACTCTGCTTGAATCTTTGTGATCCTAGACAAGTCACTGGAAGTTGCCACACTTTCCTCATCAGGCAAACAGAAATAGTCAACTCAGCCCTAGTGATTTCAGTGAGAAATTTTGAGGAACATGAAGTCAGTGAATATTTTGGAAAAGCTATGTGTTATGATAATGCTGCTGCTGCTGATGTAGTAGCAGCACATGGTACCAAATTCCTAAACTCTAATGAACAAGACTGCGTTGCATAGTATTTCAAATTATTATAATTTATTTGATATAATGCTGTCTATTAAAAATAAGAAAGATAAGATAAGAAACACAAACATATCATGAGATTACTGTCATCGTATAAGTCAGCTATTACAATATTACACTTACTATGCTTTACTTTAGTTCATAGGGAGAGCGTTTTAATACGTATTCTTACATTTAGTCACATTTTACTTTGAATGGTATATTCTGAAAATAAGCATCACGCAGTATTTAATAGAATTTTATATTACTAATTAAAATAGAGGAAACATGCAAGAAGGTTCAATTGTAATTTCAAATTATGCAATTGTCTACTTATATTAGGCACATTTCTCCCTTTTAAGTATTATTTAAAAAGTATAATTTAATAGTGTTCTTTTGCACTGAACATGGAGTCCACTGGTCCTAGTTTTTATAAAGGTTGATGAGATGACCTCTAAAGTCTTTTCTGTCAAAATATAGTACTCAGCTGGTCTTAGGATAAATCAGGCCCCAAAAGTCTGAGGCACAATGAATAGGTAGATGTGTTGGGGTATGCAGACCACATGGAGGAGTCCTGTGCGTAGTTGGGGAAGGAATCAAAGCAGGTATAAATTATACTTTTTCATTACCATGGGAGTCGGAGGATTCTGTCCAGCATCCAAATACCTATGCCTACGTAGGAGGAATCCCGCATTATGTGCAGTCGTGGTAGATTAGAGTGCATTCTTTCCCACAACAAACAGAAGCAGAAGTGGGCAGGTTTCCTTGTCCCTACCATATTAGGTAGCAAGGCCACAAACCTGAGACCAGTGCTTAGCCAGGGCCTTTTACTCTCTAGAGTTGAAGCAAAGGAATGTCCAATATTAGTACTGCCTTGAAGCAATTGTAATAGCTTCTTTGCCAGACAGTGCCTAATAAAAAAATAAACCCTGACCAATATAACAATCACTCAATCTCCAAAAAATTAGTGTATTACAGTTCAATTATATAAAACTTTGTGAATACTGAAATAGTTGGTACCATGTAAATGAAGTATCCAGCTATATTGAAGTTATAGCAAAGATTTTGAGACTTTTACCAACACGGCCAGGAAGAATTAAAGACCCTGAATGAATGTTTTAGGAATAACTTCAATCATTTTATTTATTCAACAAACATTTACTCAGTACATATACTCTAGTAAGTTCTGCTGTTATAATCCTTGGTAACCACAAGACGGCCTCAGGGTTTTTTTGAAAATTAATTTGGGGAAGGTATTCTATAATGTTGTAAAGATTTTGTTGGGTATCCGATGGACATGCGTCCTATTTGGGAGACCACCTCAGGGATACTGTGGATACCTGATCATGGCATTGTACACCAGAAGCTAAACATTAATGAATGCCAACTATAATTTTATATATATAATGTGATGGTTCAGTGTGAGGTCGGAGGGATAGTGGATGGGGGGGGAGGGTTCACAGTGTGAGGGATGTGGATGATGAACGTCTAAGTATTGCCTTGTTTTGTACACCTGAAACTAATAAATAAATAAATTAATTAAAAAAAAAAAAAAAAAGCTTGTGGCCTAAAATGAACTATTCTAGGATGTTCTGTGAGAGAAATATATAGGTCCAAGGTACCTTACGAGTGAAGAGGAAGGGCAGCCAGCCAAAACTAATGTGGAAGGGAGTAGAGAGGGGACATTTTCCTTGGAAGGTTTGACCCCTGAGCTGAGCATTCATGAGTGAGTAGGCACTCACCCATTATGGAGAATATAGGAAGGCAGAGGAGCCACACAGGCTGCAAACACAGCTTCACCTGGAATGAGGAAAATGCAGGGTGGCAAATCATAACTGTCTCTGAAAGCTGAAGATGATTTCTATATTCTTGTTGAATGACAAATAAAAATGCACTTGAGTCGGGTAACCAAAGGCTTTAAATGAAGAACAGGTAACGTGTTATAGGAGGCGCACTGAACGCAAAGTGAGTATGTAAGTAAGACGCCAGGTTGGAGTGAGTTTCCAGGTGTTCAGGGACTGTCAGTACTGTTAAGTCTCCTTTATCCTATAGGTAGATGCTGGGCACCAAAGAGAAGACTAAATGCAGCAACAAATACAACCAACAAATGGTGATCAAGCACAATAAAGTTTTGTCACTCATATCCCAGTCCAATATGGGTTGGTGAGGAGTAGGTATTCTTTTATATGCCCTACTTCTTCTTCTCCTTCTTCTCCTTCTTCTCCTTCTTCTCCTTCTTCTCCTTCTTCTCCTTCTTCTCCTTCTCCTTCTCCTTCTCCTTCTCCTTCTTTCATTTTTGTGCTCATGATAGCTTTTTTCAAAAATTAAATTTATTGGGGTGACATTGGTTAATAAATTATATACATTTCAAGCTTCAAGTTCTATAATACATCATCTGTGTATTCCATTGTGTGTTCATCACCCAAAGTCAAATCTCTATCACCATATACAGTGGGTGCCAAAAAACACACCCATATACACATTTTAAGAGATGTTATCTATGCTCAAGCAGTAGTTCGCCATAATCAGAAGTGTCTGGAAGCTGATGGTAACCACTTTGCGCACCTCTCGTAATTGCAGAAGTCAAAGGTGACTTGTATTCATCTGTTGTTATCGGTACATCCTGAGTATTACAATTTTAATATTTGTTTCCTTTCTGAAAATGTGTGTACATTTCTTTGGCACCCTCTGTATTTGACCCCCTTTTCCTTCTTCTATGACCCCCCTGCCTCACTTACCTTCTGGTAACCACTAAACTGTTATATGTGTCTATGAGTTTTTGTTTGTCTTCTTCATTTCTTGCTTTCACTTTTATATCCCACACATGAGTGAAGTCATATGGTTCTGTCTGACTTATTTCGCTCAAGATCCATCCATGTTGTCACAAATGGTTTTATTTCACCTTTTCTTATGGCCAAAAATGTTCCATTGTATATATATACCATATCTTCGTTATCCAATCGTCTATCGAAGAACACTTCGGTTATTTCCATGTCTTGGCCACTGTGAATAATGCTGCAATGAACATAGGGATAAATATATATATGGATAAATGTTTTCAGATTTTTTTGGATAGATACCCAGAAGAGGAATTGCTGGGTCATATGGAAATTCTATTCTTAATTTTTTGAGGAATCTCCATACTGTTTTCCACAGTGGCTGTACCAATCTGCATTCTCACGAGCAGCGTATGAGGGTTCCTTTTTCTTCACAACCTCTCCAACATTTGTTATTCCTTTTTTGTTAATACCCATTCTAATAGGTGTGAGGTGGTATCTCATTGTGGTTTTCATTTTCATTTCCCCAATAGCTAGTGAAGTTCAGTTCATTTGTATGTCTTTTTGGGAGAAGTATCAGTTTAGGTCCTCTGCCCATTTTTTAATTGGATTGTTTGTTTTTGTTTTTCAGTTGCATGAGGTCTTTATATATTTTGGATACCAGCCCCTCATCAGAGGTGTTGTTTGCAATTATCTTCTCGCATTCAGTTGGTTGCCTCTTTGTTTTGTTGATGGTTTCTTTTGTTTTGCAGAAACTTTTTAGTTTGATGTATTCCCATTTCCCATTCATTTATTTTTAATTTTACTATTTTGTTTTATTTTATTTTTTTGCCTTTGAAATCAAGTTCATAAAATCCTCTCTAAACTCAAAGTCCATACGTTTAGTACCTATGTTTTCTTGTCTGAAATTTATTATTTCAGGTCTTATATTTAGATATATGATCCATTTTGAGTTGATTTGGGTACATGGTGACAGACAGTAGTCTAGTTTCATTCTGTTGCAAGTGACTTTCCAATTCTCCCAGTACCATTCATTGAAGAGGCTGTTTTTCCTCCATTGTATGTTTTTAGCTTCTTTGCCAAAAATTATCTGTCCATATTTATGTGGGCTTATTTCTGGGTTCTCAATTCTATTCCATTGGTCTGTATGTCTGTTTTTCTGCCAATACCATACTGCTTCAACTATTGTTGCCCTGAAGTACAAACTGAAGTTAGAGAGTGTGTTACCTTCAGCATTGTTCTTTTTTGTTAGGATTGCTTTGCCTATTTTGTGGTCTTTCGTGGTTCTATACTAACCTGATGATTTTTTGTTCTATTTCTTTAAAAAATGCCATTGGGATTTTGATGGGGATTGCATTAAATCTGTATATTGCTTTGGGTACTATGATCATTTCAACTACATTGATTCTTCCAATCCATGAACATGGAATGTCTTTCCATTTCTTTGTGTCTTCTTCAATTTCTTTTAAAAATGTCTTATAGTTTTCAGTATATAGTTCTTTTACATCCTTGGTTAAGTTTACTCCTAGGTATTTTATTCTTTTTATTGCGATTGCAAAAAAAATGTTTTTTTAAATTTCTTTTTCTGAGATTTCATTGCTAGTGTATAGGAATGCAATGGACTTTTGTACATTGATTTTGTAGCCAGCAACTTTACTATATTTGTTTATTGTTTCTGATAACTTTTTGGTGGAGTCTTTAGGGTTTTCTATATATAGCATCATGTTATCTGCAAAGAGTGACCATTTAACTTCTTCACTCCCAATTTGGATGTCTTTTATTTCTTTCTCTTACCTGATTGCTCTGGTGAGGACTTCAAATCCAATGTTGAAAAGCAGAGGTGATAGGGAACAACCCTGTCATGTTCCTGAACATAGAGCAAAGGGCTTCAGGTTTTCACCATTAATTATGATAGTAGCTGAGGTTTTGTCATATGTGACCTTTATTATGTTGAGGTATTTTCCTTCTTTACCCATTTTATTAAGTGTTTTAATTATAAATGGATGTTGCATCTTGAAATTTTTTTTTGTACCTATTGATATAATCATATATTTTTGTCCTTTATTTTGTTTATGTGATGTATCACATTGGTGGATTTGTGTATGTTGAACCATCCTTGTGCCCCTGGGATGAACCCCACTTGGTCGTGATGTATATTCTTTTTAATGCATTGTTGCATTCGATTTGATAGAATTTTGTTTAGGATTTTTGCATGTGTATTAATCAAGATATTGGTCTGTAATTTTCTTTTTCTGTTATCCTTACCAGGTTTTGGTATCAGTGTAACATTGACCTCATAAAATGAGTTAGGGAATATTGTTAGGGAATATTGTTAGGGAATATCTTCTTTAATTTTTTTGGAAGAGTTTGAGTAGGACAGTTATTAGATCCTCTTTGAAAGTTTGGTAGAATTCACTAGTGCAGGCATCTGTTCCTGGCCTTTTGTTTTTGGGAAGATTCCACATGATTGATTCAATTTCCTTACTGTTGATCAGTCTATTTAGATTTTACAATTCTTCATGATTCAGCCTAGGAAGGCTATATGTTTCTAAGAGCTTGTCCATTTTTTCCAGATTATTGAATTTGGTGGCATATAGGCCTTCATAGTATTCCTGGATGATCCTTTCTGTGGCATTTGTTACAACTTTTCTTCTTTTGTTTCTGATTTTTATTTGTGTCTTTTTTCTTGTTATCTTAGTGAGTCTAGCCAAGGGTTTGACAATTTTATTAATCTTTTCAAAGAAGCAGCTCTTTGTCACATTAATTTTTCTGTTGTTATTTTGTTCTCTATTTCATTTAGTTCTACTCTGATTTTTATTATTTCCTTCTTCCTGCTGACTTTGGGTTTCATTTGTTCTTTCTTTTCTAGTTCTTTAAGGTGTAACATGAGGTGGTGTATCCTGGGTTTTTGTTGTTTCTTGAGATAGGCCTGTAATGATATAAATTTCCTTCTTAAAACTGCTTTCACTGCATCCCAAAAATTTTGGTAGGATGTATTTTCATTGTCATTTGTTTATATGTATTCTTTGATTTCTCCTCTTGTTTCTTCCTTGACGCAGTCGTTCTTTAAAAGTATGTTGTTGTTCAGTCTCCACATATTTGTGGTTTTTCCTGCTTTCTTTTCACAGTTGATATCCAATTTCAAAGCCTTGTGATCAGAGGATATGCTTGGGATGATTTCAATCTTCTTAAATTTGCTACAGCTAGTTTTATGTCCCAGTATGTGGTATATCCTTGAGAATGTTCCATGTACGTAGAAAAAATGTATAGTCTGATGTTTTATGATGAAGTGCTCTATAAATGTCAATTATGTCCATCTAATCTAATATGTCATTTAGTACTGATATTTCTTTATTTATTTTGTGTTTGAATAATCTACCATAGCTGTCCATGACGTATTTTGGTCCCCTACTATAATTGTGTTTTGGTCAATTTCTCCCTTTACTTCTGTTAGCAGTTGTTTTGTATATTTTGGTGCTCCTGATTGAGGCCATAAATATTAATGACTGTTATGTCTTCTTGTTATATAGTCCTCTTTATCATTATGAAATGTCCATATTTCTCTCATTACCTTTTTCATCCTGAAGTCTGTTTCATCAGATATCAGTATGGTACACCTGCTTTTCTCTGGATACCATTTGCTTGGAGTGTCAATTTCCACCCTTTCACTTTGTGTCTATTTTTGTCCTTGTAGCTAAGATGTGTCTCTTAGAGGCAACATATGATTGGGCTTAGTTTTTTGATCCAATCTGCTACTCTGTGCCTTTTTATTGGTGAGTTCAGTCCATTTACACTTAGGATGATTATTGAATGTGAGGATTTCCTACCATTCTATTTTGGTTTTCTGCTAGGACTGTTTCTCCATTGTTTCTTTTCCTTTTCATTGCTGTCTGTTATTTCAGTGTAGTGGTATTCTATGATTTTTCCCTCCGTTTCTTCTTTTCTTATGTTATATATTCAGTTCTGGAATTTTTTTTTGAGTGTTTACCATTAAGTTCATAAAAAAAGTTTCACATTTAGAGTATTCCATTTTATTCAGCATGGTTACTCTCTCCATTCCCTTATGCTGGTTCAGACCATTACTCTTCCCCCTTTTATATTTTTGCTATCACAAATTGTCCCTATTTATGCTGGTCCAATAACCTCCTTCAGTATTTCTTATAGTGGATGCCATGTGTTAGAAAATTCCCTCAACTTCTGTATGTCTGGAAAGGTCTTTATTTCTCCTTCATATCTAAAGGATATCTTTGTTGGATATGGTATTCTTGGCTCATAATTTCTCTCTTTCAATAGTTTGAGTATTTGGTTCCACTCCCTTCTGGCTTGTAAAGTTTCTGCTGAAAAATCTGATGATAACTTAATGGGTTTTCCTTTGTAAGTTATCATCTTTTTTTTCTTTGGCTGCCTTGAGGATTCTTTCTTTGTCATTCATGTTTGACAGCTTCTATATAATGTGCCTGCAGAAGACCTATTGCGGTTGAGGTAATTAAGTGTTCTATTTGCTTCTTGGATTCGAGGATCCAGGTCTTTCCGCAAGTTTGGGAAGTTCTCAGAGACTGTTTGTTTGAATATACTCTGTTCCCTTCTCTCTTTGTTCTCCTTCTGGTATGTCCATTATTCTTATATTGCTCTTTCTGATGGAGTCAGAAAGTTCTTTCATTTCTTTTAACTCTAAAGTCTCTCTCTTTTTCCATCTGTGTCATTTCCAGATTTCTATCTTCGTTGTCACTGATTCTTTCCTCCATCTGCTCATCTCTATTACCTCAGCTGTATATTTCATTCTTCATTTCTTTTATTGAGTTTAATGTCCAGAAATTCTATTTCATTCTTTTTTTAAATTTCAATCTCTTTGGTAAAATGTTCATTTTGTTCTTTGATTGTGCTTCTGAGATGATTAAGCTGCCTATCTGTATTTTCTTTAATCTCATTGAGGTTTTTTTTCAGAACTGCAATTTTGAATTCTCTGTCATTTATGTCACATATTTCCATGTCTTTAAGTTCATTTTCTGGAGACTTTTCACTTTCTTTCTGAGCCGCCTTGTTACCGTACTTATTCTTGGCAATTAGTGAATTATTATTTCTCTTCTTAGGCATCTACAGGAGTGGGTTCTGCAACAGATTGGTAGGAAGTGGTCTCTCCATTTCTTTCCAGTAGGTGTTGGTAGAAGCTTTATTTTCTTTTCAACTGCAGCCTTTAATTCTCTCTCTCATTGTAGTGTGATATTTTCTCTGCAATGTTGTGGCTTCTCACACAATGGGAAGATTCTCTGGAAGGTGGGCTTCTCCTCTGTGAGCAGGTTGCCTGGGTCTCAAGGCACCACCTCTGTTGGGGTATGTGAAAAGCTTGTGAAGTTCCAAAGCTCTTTCTGTACCAGATTCAGGGCCTGTGTGTTTCAGCAGTTCTGTTTACTCCTGTAGGGATCTGCCCAGATAAGTGGGGGCAGGGGCGAGGTGGGTTGTGAGAGGTGGCTTGAGCAATGGCAGCAACCACCAGCACAGCCTCTCCTGCAACCAGGGCTCCCTCCCTTTTTCTGGAACTAGTTGTGCTGCAAGTCTGTGGCTGTGGGCCGCATGCAGTTCTCAGAACTGCAAATTTTCTGTTCTTTTGATCTGATGCTGCTGCTGTTTTGCTTCTAGCACTAAGCTGGTGGTGGTGGGGTGAACTCTGCGGGGGGAGGGGTCAGCTAGGCTCCGTGCATAAGCCTTCCATCCTCTGCTTGGCAGTGAGGTCTTAAACCTGCATTTTTGCCATTCTTCCCTCAGTCTTTGTTCCGAGGTCTCTCCCGTGAGTGTTGGCTTTAGTATTATATGCTGATTCCTCTGGCGGGACTCTGTGCTATAAGGGGAGTGCTAGCAGTCCGAATTCTTCCCCCTTCCACGACTGTGATAGCTCCAGAATGCAGTGAGCTCTGAGCTAGGTCTTCGTCCTGCTCCTGCAGGGCCCATGTCTCTGCACTTCCTGCTTCCCTCCTCCTTACTCACCCACCTTTATTTTTTATTTTTTTTAATTTATTTATTTTTTATTAGTTTCAGGTGTACAAGACAATGTAATACTTAGACGATCATCATTTATATCCCTCACACTGTGAACCCCCCTCCCACCATCCAATATCCCTCCAGCCTCACACTGAGCCATCACATTATATATATAAAATTATAGTTGGCATTCATTAATGTTTAGCTGCTGGTGTATAATGCCATGATCAGGCATCCACAGTATCCCTGAGGTGGTCTCCCAAATAGGACGCATGTCTATCGGATACCCAACAAAATCTTTACAACATTATTGAATACGTTCCCCAAATTAATTTTCAAAAAACCCTGAGGCCATCTTGTGGTTACCAGCTGCTTCCTAATCCATTCACCTTTCCCCTTATCCCCAATCCCCCCCCGCCCATCTAACAACTCTCGTTTTTTTCTTTGTGACCCCAAAACTGTTTCTGATTAGTTCATTCACATATTCTTTTCTTTAGATTCCACATATAAGTGAGATCATATGGTACTTGTCTTTCTCTTTCTGACTTATTTCACTTAACATAATGTTCTCTAGATCCATCCATGTTGTTGCAAATGATACGATTTCTTTCTTCTTTATGGCTGCGTAATACTCCATTGTATAAATGTACCATAGCTTCTTAATCCAGTCATCTACCGATGGGCATTTCGATTGTTTCCATATCTTGGCTATTGTGTAAAGTGCTGCAATAAACATAGGAGTGCATACTGATTTTTGAATTGGAGTTTTGGATTTCTCCGGGTAGATGCCTAGGAGTGGAATTACTGGATCATAGGGTAGTTCCATTTTCAGATTCCTGAGATACCTCCATACTGTTTTCCATAGTGGCTGCGCTAATCTGCAATCCCACCCAATTTGCCCACCTTTAGATGATTTCAGTTGTGTGCCTCTTAGTCTTGCCTGTCTGCTGCACAGTGAGTTCTTTGTGGAATTACAGTTGTTGTAAATTCCAGGGGAGATTTCAAGAGGCTCACCTCACACTGCCATTTCTATGATGTCATCTCCTCCTCATTCCAAAGATAAATTCTTAATCTAATATTTTATTTCCATTGCTATGGATTCTAGAAGAGCTGCAATTATTAGGCAGAATGCTTGGTGAGTATGTTTGGGGCATTAAGAAATAGTTCTTTTGTCAATTTTTCTTCTGTTTCAATAAGAATTCCTCTCCATTCAAAGTAGCCAGAGTGCTTGCAGGTGAATTGATTGATACTGTTAATTTTTTAATGATCCCCACCATTCCGGATAGGAACTTAAATAAAGAGAAAAAGGTGTGTGTCATGCAGGGTCTACTGCAGGGTCTCTGCTCCCCCTCACCATATAAGAACACAGGACATGCTGAGGTCATTAAGGAACATCCACGGAGCCATAAGTAAGGGAGTCATATCACTATTTTCTCACTGGCGGCATCCGCCTCCTTACAATCCGCTCTTGCTAGCTCAGCCACCATCTTCTTACTAGCCCCCTTTATTCTGCTAGCATAGCCATGGCAGTTATATTAGTGGCCAATGACTCACTGGTTACAGCTGACGGCCAACTAGCCACAGCTGATGGCCATCCAATCACAGTTGATGGCCACTTAATACCTGAGTGAGCACCTTTCCACGTGAGGCTGAGAGCCTGGAAACTGCACTCCTGGCTCTGTCCCCACACTCCACCTCTACAGGGTCTTGCCTCACAATCTACGCGACAGGCGTCTTCCGAGAGTGGCCCTGTGCAAGGAGCAATATCCTAGACACAGCCAGGGTTTCTCAGGGCACCACCAGTGCTTCTGGGCACAGCCAGACTTCCTGGGCTTCTTAGGGTACCACCAGTCTCCCGGGGCACAGCCACGGTTTCTCAGGGCACCACCAGTGCTTCTGGGCACAGCCAGACTCACTGGGCTTCTTAGGGTACCACCTGTCTCCTTGGGCAGAGCCAGGCTTCCTGGACTCAGTCAGGGCTCTCAGGGCACTGCCACTCTCTCTGGGCACAGCCACACTTCCTGGACTCAGCCAGGGCTGTCACATATTCTCAATGGCAGCCTGTCAAGGCACAAAAGCAAACATCCACCGGTTCCACCACATGGTGCTACATTCCCAACCAAACAGTCAAGCGGTCCATTAAATTAGGGATGGAAGGCAGTTCTCTATAGTCCATAGTCATTCGTCAGGGCTGTCCTGGGGCTGAGGGATGACCTTGACCTCACCCGCATCTCCCACAGAGGACTCAGCAAGCGTTTCCTCCTGGGACAAGTCCTGCATCCGGGCTGCCTTAGCAAGAACTTCCCACCTCACAGGGCCGCAAAGACCTTCACTTTCTCCGGCCTATGCTGGTTGGAGAACCATCCACGTCTTCCCACCCCTCCACGGGCGTCCAGCTCTCCAGCAGCTGCTCCTCCTGTTCTTCCCGAGACTGAGTTTTCACATGCACAAACAGCTCCACCGACCTTTAGAGGGCTTTGGCCGGCACCATACCCTGCTTGCTGCACCATTTGTTGTGCGGCGTCTCCTGCGGGGTCTCTGCTCCCGCTCCCCATATAAGAACGCAGGACATGGTGACGCCATTAAGGAACACCCATGGAGCCATAAGTAGGGGAGTCATATCACTATATTCTCACTGGCGGCATCCACCTCTCTGCAATCTGCTCTTGCTAGCTCAGCCACCATCTTCTTGCTAGCCCCCTTTTTTCTGCTAGCGTAGCCACAGCAGTTATATTAGTGGCCAATGGCTCACTGGTTACAGCTGACGGCCAACTAGCCACAGCTGATGGCCATCCAATCACAGTTGATGGCCACTTAATACCTGAGTGAGCACCTTTCCACGTGAGGCTGAGAGCCTGGAAACTGCATTCCTGACTCTGTCCCAACAGTGTGACATTTTCATAAAGTAAAACCAGTCCCCAGGCCATCTAATGATTACACTAAAGGTTTCTGTATCCATCGTACTAATTGGAATGTCGTAGATACATCCATGAGGTTTTGTGTGCTACAAACTCAGAAACTCACTACTGTTGATTGTTAAAAATATAGTATAATAGCTATATACTAATAATTTCAATTAAAAGTGCTTTCCTATTAGCATTAATTGACATTGCTTGTTTTGCATCATTCAAATAACATAGTTAATTGTTAATTAATTCTATTTAAATATGTATTTAAAAGTTACATATTATTTTTACGTTTTATAACTTGTTTGAATACCATAACCTAATATATGATTAAGCCTCTTAAATATACTTGAGATTTCTCAATTTCCAGTTATGTCCTTCGTTAAGCATTATTCAATAATTACTGTCAAAGGAGATTTTCTTTGATGTCTCATTATTCATTGAACTCTTTCTCTTGTACTCAGTTAATCAAATACCCTCCTGCTGCAGTCAGAGCAGTCTCTGGTAATTGTTCTACTAGTGACATTTCCTACCCTCACTCTCACCCCTATCATCTCCTTCACTGAAACAGTCCACATGAAAAGAAAGCACATCCTACACACAAACTTCTTTGGTTAGCAGCAACTATCTTTGTTTTGTTGTTTTGTTTGTTTTGTTTTTAATGTTAGTGAAACACATTATAAAGATTAGCTACACTTTGGAAATGAAATGTACAATTCTTTGCTGTAAATCAAACTGAAATACTGCTTCCTATCAACAAATTAAAACAAAACAAATTTTAAAAATATATTAACACTTGAGGGGGCAGAAACCAAAATGAGAATACCCAACTGAAGAAAGGTCTACCTCAGAATAAAAACTAACCTTTTTTTTTTTTTCAGTGCTGCGTGCTTGACTAAGAGAGATTTCCTTCTAAAATATATTTGGAATTAAAATGTCCAAAGGGGACCCCAGAGGGCAAATCAAACTACAAATGAAGCACTAATACTGAATAAATTAAATTGTGAAATAAAATCAGCTTAAGTTTCATTAAGCAATATCAAAGACCAGTGTAAAAGGATAGGAGGTAGTGCTGTTTCTTTTTTATAAGAAAAAAAAAGTAAAGAACTTAATGTACAGAAAGGACCTCAGCTAGAGCACAAAACACTGCTCTCTCTTGCTGAATTGGAGATGCCTGCAATAGGTAAAATATTGGTCTCAGGTTTGGGTTGGAGGATGCATATGGAGAGTCAGGAGTATCCCCTGGGGTCTCCCCAAAAATAGATACCACATTACTATTAGGATAATTCAAGGAGGGATTATTTACAAACAGGTTAATTACAAAGGTACGGGGAAGATATATGGGAATTACTAGGGATTGGGCTGAAACCAGGGGTAGCAGCAATGTGACACCACTCCTTGGTCTGAGGAACAGTGGTAGGAAATGGTTACCAGAAGCTGGAAGGAGAGAGTATGGTAAGGCAAATCACCTTACAAGTACCCATGATCTTACGTGGAGGGGCACATACATGATACGATTTCACAGATAGGTAATCAGGAACCCTGACTCTACATCCCTTCTTTTATTAATCTCTTGATGTATCTTCTCTTGGCTGAATCTGACTAAAAGTCAGAGGGTATGCAAGCCCATTTGTAGGTATAAGCCACATATGTTTCACTCCTAGGATACAGAACAAAATGGAAAAGAATGGAGAACCTAGAAGAAGGAGCAATCAGACCATGTCCAGCGCATCATATATAGAGATATACTGTGGGGAAAGAGTCTCT
Organism: Rhinolophus hipposideros; assembly: GCF_964194185.1. Taxonomy (NCBI): domain Eukaryota; kingdom Metazoa; phylum Chordata; class Mammalia; order Chiroptera; family Rhinolophidae; genus Rhinolophus; species Rhinolophus hipposideros. The sequence goes on along the minus strand of NC_138046.1, from coordinate 64,356,572 downwards.
GAGAGCAGTTTCCAGGCTCTTAACCTCCCATGGAAAAGTGCTGGCTTGGGTAGTAGATGGTCATCAGCTGTGACTAGTTAGCCATTAGCCACTGATATAACTGCCGTGGCTAAGTTAACAAGGTGGCGGAGTGTGGATTGTGGGTCATGTGGCTCCTGTTTCCTGTGTCTCCAACCCAGCCACCAGCAAGAATATAATGGTATGACTCCCCTATCTATGGTTCCATTGGTGTTCCTTTTTGGCCTCACCATATCCTGCTTTCTTATGTGGGGAGAGGGACCAGAGACCCTGCATGACACCCTGAATGACACATACCTCGCAGAATTACTAGATAATAGGTATCACTGAAAGGTCAGTGTCGTGCGGGAAACCCTGCTCGCTGCGCCATTTGTCGTGCAGGGTCTCAGCTCCCACTCCCCGCCCAAGAACGCAGGACACGGTAAGGCCAAAAAGGAACACCCATGGAGCCATAAGTAGGGGAGTCAAACCAATATATTCTCGCTGGCGGCTGGGCTGGAGACACAGGAAGCAGGATCTACATAATCTGCCTAACAGCAGTCCGCGCTTGCCAGCCACCATCCTCTTGCTAGCCCCCATTCTCTCTCTGCTAGCGTAGCCACAGCCATTATATTAGTGGCCAATGGCCTACGGGTTACAGCTGACGGCCAACTAGCCACAGCTGCTGGCATCTGATCACAGTTGATGGCCATTTACTACCCGAGCCAGCACCTTTCTATGTGAGGCCGAGAGCCTGGAAACTGTTTTTTGGGGTTTTGTCCCCACAGTCAGAGAATGCCCATTGCTTTGTGATGATGGAAATACCCTAAAACTGAATTGTAGTCATCATTGCCAACTCTAAATTCAATTGTACACTTAAAACAAGTGAATATTATAGTATTAAAATTATACCTCAAAAGCTGTGTTTTTTTAAAGAAATACATACAAAAAATAAAAAGAAATCTAAGACATGCATGTGAAGTAAGAAGGAAAATAAAGCTTGAAAGGTTAGTTTTCCTGGGGCAAAGAAAGATACCTTATCTTTTGAGATTGGAGAAAGGAAATGATTTGGGGCATGAGTAAGGATACATTTCCAGGTGTTTGGGGCTGCAAGTTGAGAAAGTGCAAATTTGATTGCCTAGAGTTTATTGATGAAGTAAGAATAGAAGTGCTCCAACAGCACCCTGGGCATATAACTAAAATTGCACCATGTCATAGCACATTGAAATTATTTATGTAACTTTTTCACTTACTAAACCAGAGAGTCTTAAAGTGTGGTTCATGGACACCTAGGAATCCCCAAAATACTTTCCAGGGGTCAGAAAGGTCCTCCATTTTCCAAGTACAAATCAGTGAGAGCTCAAATTTCTCCATAGACTACAATAAATAATATATCGCAACAGATTGAATGCAGAAACTATTATGACAATCCAGCTTTTCTTTTTAAGCCATATATTAAAGAAATTTGCAAAAATATAAAATAGTGCGACTTTTCCTGTTATTTTGTTGCTGTTGTTTTTGAAAATGTGGTCTTGTTATTTTTCATAAAATGTTTATTAAGAACATCATTATATAATTGGTTTCTTACTGGTATTTAAAATAAACTAATAAATTAGTATTATAAAAATTCTGCTTTAATTTCTACTGTTGCAAAATATCAATACATATAATCCATATAAACAAAAGCATTTGGGTATCTTCAATAATTGTTAAGAGTACAAAGAACTCTTAAGAAAAAAAAAGTTTCAGGAGAACCAACTAAAGACTAGCTGAACAGAAGTCTTATAACTAAGGATATGAAGAAGAAACCATGTCAGGACTGGTAGGATGGGGGAGGGGTGGAGACACAAAATGGGCTGATGCCACACTCACATGTGATAGTTGAGAATCAAGAGGGATATCTTCACTACAGAGGTCCCCACTGAACTGGAGGGGTCACTGAACTAGGGAGCCCCACACTAGGCTTCCTAGCCTGGAGCACTAGTGCCAGGAAGAGGAGCCCCCACAACATCTGTCTGTGGAAAATCAGTAGGGATTCCGTCTGTCCAGGTGAGAAGGAAGACTGCTAGAAACCCAGGTGTTCTCTTAAAGGGCCCACACACAGACTCTCACTCACAGTCACTTATCCTGGGCTCCAGTGGAAGGACAGAGGCTTGGGGGCACCAGAGACATACAGGGAGAAACTGAGTTGTGTGGCTTAAAGGCAAGGGCTGGAGTGACAGCTGCCATTGTCCCGGTGTTGAACTCTCCTCCCACAATACCTGTGTGTGTGTGGGGAGGGGGGACTCCACGTCTCGTGTATTAAGCCTTCTCCACCATGGCAAAATCTAAATCTGGATTAACCTGGTAAGTACCATGCACACCACTCTGGTGATACACTGAGACCCAACTCACATACTGCCTGAGGCTTTTTTAGTGGTTGAGCCTTATCGGTAGCCCACAGGCCTTATTTGAGTGGTCCCAGGCCTGGTACTGGTGGCAGTCAACCTAGGTTCAAAGTGTGGCCTCTCCCACATACCTCCAAGCTCAGCATAGGCAGCAACCAATCACAGATCATTTTGTAGCTCCTACCACATAACACTAGGTGGTCACAGGCAGCCACTGACTTCGCCTGCACCAGGGCCCCTCCCACAAAGCCCCACAGCCAATACATGCATGGTTTTGGACCACAACAGAGCACCCCATAATTAGCTCCATAAGTGGTACTCCCAAGGGAGGTCGGCAGGGACTAGGGACTGCTGGGATAAATCATGCTCCGTGGGGTAACACCTGGCACAGTAGCTAGTATGCTGTGGTCATGGACAATATTTACAGTCAGCCTGAGTGTCAACCCCACCCACTGACATGACAACAGCAATCAAGGCACACACAAACCACACAACTGACACTCTTGGAGCACCCAGCTCAGGTGTTCAGGGAGACTGTGTCACTGGACCCCACAAGACACCTACTACATAAGGCCACTCTTAAGACTGGAAGATATAGCAACTGTACTTTATACATAGAACCAAATACAGAGAGCCACCCAGAATGAGGAGACAAAAAACATGTCCCAAATGAAAAATCATAACAAAGCTCCAGAAAAAGAATTAAACAAAATGGAGAGAAGCAATCTACCAGATGTAGAGTTCAAAACATTAGTTATAAGGATTCTTAATGATCTCAGGAAGAACTTCAACAAAGAGAAAGGGAACATAAAAATGGACATAAAGTGATATACATAGATGATGTATTACAGAATTGTACACATGAAATCTAAATGTACACCTGAAATGTAACTTTACTAAAAATTGCCACTCCAATAAACTTTAAAAAAGGACATAAAAAACATAAAAAAAGAACCAGTCAGAACTGAAGAATACATTATTGGGAATCAACAGTAAATTAGGATCAAAATCAGCAACTTGGAAGATATGGTAGCAGAAAATACCCAATCACAACAGAAAAAAGAATCCATAAAAATAAGGATAGATTAAGGGGCCTCTGGATCAATATTAAAAGTAACAACATTCACATCATAGGGGAGCCAGAAGGAGAAGAGAGAGAGAGAGCGCAAGGAATTGAAAACCTATTTAAAGTAATAATGACTGAAAACTTCCCTAACCTGGTGAAGGAAGTAGACATGCAAGTCCAGGAAGTGCAGAGAGTCCCGAACAAGATGAACCCAAAGAGGCCCACACTAAGACACACCATAATTAAAATGCCAAAGGTTAAAGACAAAGAGAGAATCTTAAAAGTAACAAGAGAAAAGCAGTTAGTTACCTACAAGGGAGCTCCCGTAAGACTGTCAGCTGATTTCCAAAAAGAATCTTTGCAGGGCAGAAGGGATTGGCACAATATATTCAAAGTGATGAAAAACAAAGACCTACAACTAAGATTACTCTACCAAGCAAAACTACCATTTAGAATTGATGGACAGATAAAGGTATTCCCAGACAAGAAAATGCTAAACGAGTTTGTCAACCAGTATTACAAGGAATATTAGAGGGACTCATTTAAGAAGATGAATAAGAAAAAGAAAAAGATAAAAATATGAATAATAAAATAGCAATAACTACATATCTATCAACAATTACTTTAAATGTAAATGGATTAAATGCTCCAATCAAAAGACATAGGGTGGCTGAATGGACAAAAAAATAAGACCTATGTGTATGGTGCCTACAAGAGACTCACTTCAGATCGAAAGACACACACAGACTGAAAGTAAAGAAATGGAAAAATATACTTAATGAAAATGGAAATGAAAAAAGAAAAGCTGGGGTAGCAATACACATTCCAGACAAAATAACTTTAATAAGAGTCAAAGCAAGATGCAGCAATTCTCCTACTGGGTATTTATCTGAAGAAACCCAAAACACTAATTTGCAAAGGTATATGCATCCATATTTTCATTGCAGCATTATTTACAATAGCCAAGATATGAAGGCAACCTAGGTGTCTATCAATAGATGAATGGATAAATAAGAAGTGGTACATATGTACAATGGAATATTACTGAGCCATCAAAAAAGAATGCAATCTTCCCATCTGCAACAACATGGATGCTAATTGATATAAATCAGACTGAGAAAGACAAATACCATATGGTTTCACTTATATGTGGAATCTAACAAAAAAAATAAATGAACAAAACAGAAACAAACTCATAGATACAGAGAACGTTTTGATGGTTGCCAGAGGGGAAAAGGATTGGGGCGATGGGTGAATAAAGGGAAGGGATTAAGAAGTACAAATTGGTAGTTTGCAAAACAGTCATGGGGATGTAAATTACATCATAGGGAATATAGTCAGCAGTATTGTGATATCTGTACGGTGTCAGATGGGTACTAGACTCATTGGGGTGATCACTTTGTAAGTTATATAAATATCTAATCACATATTGTACACTTGAAAGTAATATAATATTGTATGTTAACCGTAATTGGAAAATAAAAAAGTATTACATGAAAGAGAAAAATGTTTGAAAACTGCTAAATTAGACCATAGGTTTGCTGAGGTGAGATAATGACATTCCCCTTTGCATCTTCGGAGTTTACACAGTGATTGCCACATCGTAAGTGCCACCCAATTTAACTGAACTTAAATACCAAGGGTGAGGGAGAGCGTAGACGATTTGCATCGAATCGTAAAGATATCTAATAGTTGGCTGAAGGAACGTAAATGGGATCCGATCAAGAGTGAGTAAAATGACTGCCAACAGTTTTTGAGTGCCCTGATGAGTTGGAGACCCTGAATTTGGAGAGGTATCAGTCTTTTGGGTTGAAGGATTTTATTCAACAGTAATAAGCTGCGTGCATGCAAAAATGAAGGATATTACAAAGGGAAAAAAAGGATATATTTTCTTATTAATCTACTTTTCTTTCAGAGCCTAGGACAGAGCAGGGAGTAAATACAAATATTACTTTAAATGCAGTACACAGAGTGCCCTTCAGTGTCTATTGCTGAAGTCAGAGTGGCACATTTTTATGAGAAATTTTCAAACGTCTCTTGCCATTGACCCTTTCCCTCCTCTTGCCCTGTAAAGGAATGTAGAGAAAGCTAATGGAGAGAGTAAAGCTTGTGTATTGTTTCATTAATTTTAGGACATGTTTGAACCCATACTGAATGATGGTCATGTCACTTAGGCATCTGTCGTGCTTTTGGACTTTGTCAGGATGATATCTGTGTTTTCCTAACAGTTTAGAAGATACTTATACTTTTTCAGTAGAAATGTTTATTTTTAATTTCTGACTCTCAGTCTCCACTATCTCTATGGGTAAAATTAACTTAGTTTGAAATTTGGAATATACTCTTGGCTCAGCAAGACTTTTTTTAAAAATGGAAATGATCACTTTTATTTTTAAAATTGAATTTGTAATGAAAGAGTTGAAGATAGGATTTTTTTGGATGGAGGGATTGTTGACTGGTAATGTAATAAAATATCCAGTTTGAGTGCTGGCACCCAATCTTAGCTTTTAATTTAGATTCAATTTGTATTAAAATAGCTAGTAGATGAGAAAACCATATTAATAAAAAAATGGATTAATTCTATCCAAGATAATTTGATAATGTTCCTTATATTTTTCAGCTTTGTGGTATCACTTACAGACTTTGACAAAGGTCTTGTTAAATAATTTTGATGCTGTCATGTCATGGATGAATACATTCATAATTCTCTGTGCAATGTTTATTTCAACAGTTTTTGGACATTTTTAGACCACTTTTTCTTTTTCTTTTTTTCATACTGTATTTTTTTTTAATTACAAAAGTATTAAATGTTCACTGACCCAGATTGCACAGCAAGATCTGGCACCCATTACCTTCTCTGATGTCATCTCCTACTACTCTTCTCCTAACTCTAATGGGCCCAGCCACACTGACCTCCTAACGATTCATTGACCATGTTAGATATGCATGCAACACAAGGACGTTGCACTTGCTTTTCTTTCTGCTGGGAATGTTTTTACCCAAAGAATAGTCATGGCTCTTTCTCTCATTTCCTCCAGATGCTTTTCAATTATTGCCTTCTCAGGATCTTTATCCACTTCAATTTTTATTTATTTTTATTTTGTATTATTAGGTTCAGGTGTACAAAACAACATAAAATTAGACATTTACAGACCTCACAACGTGATAACTCCAACAAGTCTACCATGCATCTGACACTGTTCATAGCTATTATAATAACATTGACTATATCCCCTATGCTGTACATTACAGTTATAATTATAGTTGACATTCAATATTATTTTATATTAGTTTCAGGTGTATAGTGCAGCGGTTATGCATTTTTATGGTTTAACAAGTGATCCCCCTATATCAGATGAAGAGATCCAAGATGATAGAGGAGTAGATAAACACTGTGCCTTCATTCTTCCATGACCACATTAAACTTACCACTAAATTATCGAACAATCAACCTGGACAACCATCTGACGTCTAGCCCAACAAGTTCTACTAAGTTGGTGCAAATAAACCGCAATTATTTTTGCACCAACCTAATATAACTGAAAATATAAAGAAGAAGCCATGTCGAGACTGAGAGGAGGGGCAGAGATGTGGAACAGGCCCCACACCTGTGCGTGGTGGTTGAGAATCAAGAGAGATATCTTGGCAGCCTTGGTTCCCCCTGGAGGAGCGAGAGACCTCTGCCCTCCACTAGGCTCTCCAGTCCTAAGTACTTGTGCTGAGAAGAGGAGCCCCAACAAAATCTGACTGTGAAAAACAGTGGGGATTCTGACTGTTCAGGTGGGCCAGAAGGCTACGGGAAATGCAGACATTCTCTTAAAAGGCCCATGCACTGACTCACTTGCTCATAGGCACCTTGGGCTCCAGTGGAGGGACAGTGACTCATGGGGGCTTTGGAGACATACAGGGAGCAGACTGAGGTGTGTGGCTTCAGTGGGAGAACTGGAGGACAGTTGGCATTTTCGAGTGAGGGGTCCACTTTATGTGCAGCCAGCAGGTGTGCACCATCTTTCCTGTGTTGAGCCTGCCCCCTCTGGCAAAATCTGAATCTGATCGGCCTGGTGAGCTCTGCTGCTCTGTCCTGATAACTCACTGGGACCCTGCTCCCACTAAATCATGCCCCACCTGAGGCACTTTCTCCACAAGCAGCCAGTCCCACTCACACTACACTCTTTCTTGGAAAACTATTACAGTCCAGCAGGCCCCAGGTGGGCAGCAACTGGGCTTGGTGTGCTCTGAGACTTTTACTGAGTTGCTCCAGGCTCAGCTCTGACACCAAATCAGAATTTACATTAACCTGGTGGCCACAACTCTTTCCACTCTAGTGACTCTCTGAGACCCTGCTTCACCAAACTGGTGTTTTCCATGAGGCATTATCAGTGGCTGAACCTTAAGGAGGCTGGCAAGTAGCAGCAGGCCTCGGGGTGTCCTGGCATTTTGAGGAGTTACCCCAGACCAAGTACTGGGCAGCTGTAGCCAATTCAGAGCATGGCCTCTCCTATGGGCTTTCATGTCCTGCACAGGCAGTGAACAACTATGGATCACTTTGTAGCTCCTACCAGGGAGCCCCAGGCTGGCCATAGGCAGTGGGTGACCTGGGCCTGCACTGGAGCCCCTCCCAAGAGGCCCTAGAACCAACATACTTGGAAGTTGGCTTCAGACCACAGCAGAGCACCACGTAAAGCCCCACAAGTGGCACACATAAATGGTGGTCTCAACAGGCACCAGAGCCCACTGGGAAAAATCCCACTTAGTGGAAGAAGCCTCCCACACAGCAGCCCATAACCTGTTGATATGGCCAAACACCACAGCAAATCAGCCTGAGGGTCAATCCCACCCACTGACATGCCAACAGCAATCAAGGCTCAACTACAATAGGAAGGCACACACAACCCACACAAGGGACACTCCTGGAGCAATTGGCTCAGGTGACCAGGGACGCTTTGCCATTGGGCCCCACAGGACACTTACTACATAAGGCCACTCAGCCAAGTCTGGGAGACACAGCAGATCTACCTAACACATAGAAACAAACATAGAGAGGTAGCCAAAATGAGGAAACAAAGAAATGCATCCCAAATGAAAGAACAGGAAAAAACTGTTCATCAATGTTATAATGAAACGATGTTGAATGAATGTTATTCAAAGTCTTGCTTTATTGAAAATAGAGTGTATACTAAAAAGTCCAGACCTGGGGCAATGCTGGAAATTTCCTTTTCTTGTTAGGATCATTAATAGTCTCAACATTAATAGAAGAACTATGAACAAATTAATTAAGGAGTGCAACTATTTTTAACTTTGAGTAGGCTATCCACTAATAAAAGAGCCATATGAAAAGACAAAAAATTAATAATGCCTGATCTGACTACTACTATTTTTGAAATAAATATATTACTAATTATTCTTCACATTAATTTAAAAATCCTTCCTTAACATTTTGAGGGAAATATGCATAGCATTGCTGTTCTTTAATATTAATTTAAGTATCAGATATGGCAAAACATAGTTGCAAAAAAAAATCTCATGTAAAATTTGAGATTTTACATATGGAAAAAAACAAGCAATATAAATATCAATCTTCAAAAAATTAAGCCAAGTGCTTCAAGTAATGGAAGAAGCTATCAAGAATTTTGTACTGAGCTGTTTTAATGAATGTGATTAATTAAAATTTGGGCTACAAAATTAGTTGCGAGATGCATTAAAACAGAAACAAAGGCCCTTCTACTCACTATGGTTCATCCTGATATACGTCCTTTGCATGGCTGTTCCTTTTGTCTGAAATGTTCTTCCCTCACTTCTAATCCAAATTAAGTTCTATTTCTACCTCACTCAGTTCTTAGTTCAGGTAACAGAACTAAAACAGAGTTCTCAGCTTAAGTTACATAAAATATATCATTCAATTATTTCTTCTTTCCCTCTTGTATTCTGCTGCCTGTAGATTGGATATGATGGCTACTATCTCAGAACAGAAGGATGAGAGTATTGCCATAGCTCAGTAGGAGAGAGTGATAAGCTGACAGAACTCTGAGTCTCTAAGGACATTGTGGGGGAAAGACAACATATTAGTCGTGATGGCCTTTCTCTAGACTCTTATGTGAGAAACAGCATTCATCTTGTTTAATTCACTATGTATGGGTTTCTCTTACTCTCAGTTAATTTTAAGCCTAATTGTTAAACCATTATTTTAGAGTCTGGTAGAGTAATCCATCACTCTTTCAAGACACTTATCCAGTTTTTACTTATGGATTTATTAGAGTTATTAACTATTTGATTAATATCTGTCCCTACCTCACCAAATATTAAGTTTCATGAGAGCAAGGACTATATTCACCATTGTACTCTTGTCACCCTAGCACAATGCAAAATAAATATCTTAAAGAAAGGAGGGAGGGAAGGAAGAAGAGATGGAGAGAGGAAGGAAGGGAGGGAAGGAGGGAGGGATGGACGGAAAGAAGAAAGGAAGAAGGAAAGGTAGAAAAACATTACGTATGCTAAGTTTATTTTTATCTTCCCTACATAGTCTTTGGTCTTCCTTCTCTCCTCTTCTCAGTGGTGTAGTTTCCCTTATAAGAATGTGTCCTTAAGTTCTCTTTACTTTTGAATACTTTTCATCAGGTGATCTAATAAATCTATTATTACCATGAGTCTTCTTAGAGGCATTAATGTTTTAACAAACGAATAAGTGAAAGGAATGTCTTAAGAGAAAGGATTTGGTCATTGATCATGGAATTACTTGTAGAAGCTGACCCAGACAAAATCATTAAATTATTACACGTTTCTCCTTAAGAAAGTTTTATTTCAAAAAGATCATAAAGATATTCTCAAAATGGAATATTCCGCTGAAAGGATATTGTGGTCAGTCAGTTTCTAGATTTGTCTGCTTTGACTTTAATAGCTTCAGAGGAAAAAGAGAAGGAAAAAAAGATACTGCTGCTAGGAGAAAGTAATCAATTTTAGAAAGAATAATAAAACTAGGGAAATTGCAACTACTCTTCTTCAGACACAGAGGTTGGGTTAGAGATTGTTTTCCATCATGAACAAAAATAAGAAGGAAAACAGGTTAGCCTTATTCTAAGCTTGTTTTTCATGTGTGTAAATGTTTTTTCTGTTTCTTTGATTGTATACTGATGATCATTTTATAAAGAACTCTATTGAAATAGAAAAATAGAATGATCAAGTGGTAAATTCTTTGAAGCATTTATTTTGTGCAATTTTTTTCATCAGGGAAGAACTAGAACTCTTATCAATTAGAATTTTAAAAATAATACTTTTGTATTAATTCAGAATTCATGCCATCTTCAACATTTTTTGTGATGCCAATAAATTATAAAATTTTCTAGCAAGAATTTGAGACTCGTAACTATCATAAACCAAAATAGTTTGACTAGGAAGGTGATAGTTTGACATTTTGGTGATGACAAATACATTTTTATTATTTATAAGATAATAAAATAAATAAGATAAAGATAAGAAGTAAAGATAAAGAGATAAAGTTGAGACAAAAATGTAATATAGTATAATAAAATACAATGTAACATAATGTCAAGCAGTGACACATGCAATGAGGGAAAATAAGGCAGAAATGGGGATACTGAATCTGGAGCTATTTTATATAGGATGATGAAGGAAGGTCTTCCAGAGGAAGTGACATTTAAGCAGAGACCTGATCTGAATGAAATGATGATGATGATGAATATTTCAGGCAAAGGCAACAGTTAGATGAAAATGGGGGTATATAGAAGTTCATTGACCAAAAGTAACCACGTAGGGTGATCTGATCATAAATTCCTAACTGGGCAGGTCATGGTGGATAGTCATGTGAAAGGTTTTTAAGTCTGCCTTGTCCATTGTTTATTTTTTTTTAATTAAAATTTATAGGGGTGGCAATGGTTAGTAAAATTATATAGGTTTCAAGTGTACAATTCTGTAATACATCATCTATATATCATATTGTGTGCTCACTACTCAGAGTCAGTTCTCCTTTCATCACCATATATTTGATCCCGTTTACCCTCATCTATCACCCCCTCTTCCCCATTACCTTTTGGTAACAACTAAACTATTGTCTGAGTCTATGAGTTTTTGTTTCTGTATTTGTTCATCTTGTTCCTTTGTTGCTTTCAGCTTTATATCCCACATATCAGTATGCTTCTATGTTAACACACCTTTGAAATGCAAGAAGTAATCCTCTTTTCCAGAACTCTGGAATACATACCACCTTGAAGGGAGCACATAACCTTGTTAACTAACCTGTACTTTGCTTTCTCCCACCTTCATGTAATCTTACATTCCCTCCTAATTTGAAACATGTAAAAGAAACTGCAACAAACAAGAAGTGTAGGCAAGGATGTGGAGAAAAGGGAACCTTTGTGCACTGTTGGTGAGATTGGAAGTTGAGGCAGCCTTTGAGGAAAACAGGATGGAGGCTCCTCAAAAAATTAATGATAGAACTACCTTACGACCCAGCAATCCCACTCCTGGGTATTTATCCAAAATACAAATTCAAAAAGATATGTGTCCCCTTATATTTACTGCAGCACTATTCACAATAGCCAACATATGGAAAAATGGAAATTTCCATCAGTAGATGATTGGATAAAGAAAGTGCGGTACATATATTCAATGGAATATTACTCATAAAAAGGAATGAAATCTTACCATTTTCAACAACATGGAGGGACCTAGAGGGTATTACGCTAAGTGAAGTAAGTCAGACAGAAGTACACATACCATATGAATTACATGTGGAATCTAAAGAACAGAATAAATGAACAAACAAAACAGAAACAGACTCAGATACAGAGAACAAACTGATGGTTGCTAGATGGGAGGATGTTTGGGGGGAAGGGTGAGAAAGATGAAGGGATTAGAAAGTACAAACTGGTAGTTGCAAAATAGTCACGGGGATGTGAAATACAGTATGGGGAATATAGTCAAGAATATTATAAAAACTATGTATAGTGTCAGATGGCTACTAGACTTATTGGGGCATCACTTCATAAATTATATAAATGCCTAACCACTATGCTGTACACCTGAAATTAATATAAAATAATATTGAATATAATTTTAAAATATAGTCATGGGATGTAAAGTACACCATGGAGAATAGAGTCAATGGTATTGTAATAGCTATGTACAGTGTCATGTGGGTACTACACTTGTTGGGTTGATCGCTTTGTGAGGTATACAAATGTCTAATTATCACATTGCTTTGTACACCTGAAATTTTTTTAAAAAATAACTGCAAAACTGTAATTCTCCAGAACATTTGAGATCTTGCTATCCAACATAGCATAAATTTAATTCAAATAAACTCTGATATATATATATATTGTCTACAGGTTTCTTACATCAACAATAGCAAAACAAAATTCCTAAAGTGAAAAAGAACTTGATGTTTTCAAAGGACAATAAGAAGGCCGGCATGGACAGAGTGAGAGGAGAGTAGTAGTAAATGAGGTGAAATACAGAGTCCAGAACTAGATAATGTATGGCCTTGTTGCTCATGTTATGGAGTTTGTATTTTACTCTGAGAGTGATTGTACAGCCATTAGCAAATTTGAGTGGCATGATTAGAAAAAAAATTTAAATGATCATTCTGATTGTTTTTTAGAAAGCAGTATTAAAGGGGACTAGGAAGGAAGCACAGAAAATCATTTAGGTGAATATTGCAATGGTCCTGATAAGAAATATCAATGGCTTGGCCTAAGATAATAATGGTGAAGGTGGTGGGAACTAATCAGACTGGATGTATTTCTAAAGTAGAGCTTAAATGTTGATGGTTTAGGTATAAGGGTGTGAGAGAAAACATGGGAGTAAAAGTGACTCTTGGGTTTTAAGCTTAAGCAATTAGATGGTTGCCATTTACTGAGAAGGAGTGAATTGTGGGAGGAACAGGGTGGTGGGTGGGAATCAAGAATGTACTTTAGGACATTTTATGTTTGAAGTACCCACTAGATAACCAAGTAGAAAAGTCATGTATTAAACCGCAATTACTTTTGCACCAACCTAATAGATGTATGAACACGTAAGTCTGTAATTCAAAGAAGAGGTTGGGCTGGAGATATAAATTCAAGTCAAGCACATAGACAATACTAAATCTTTGGTAGTGCTTATGACAAAGAAAATGTCTGAGAACTGAGCCTTAGGATACTCTAATATTTAGAAGTGTACAGAGAAGAAGGAAACATGAAAAAAGAGTGAAAGGTAGCAGATAGTGATGTACTAAGTAGACCAGGAGTTTCTGAAGCCAAATGAAAAAAAAAGTATTACAAGGAGACAATGTTCAACTGTTAAATACTGTTAAGAGGCCAAAGTGAGGACTAAGCATTGACCATTGGATTTGGCAAGGTAGTGGTCATCCATAATGTTGATAATGGTTTTTGTAGCTGAATCGTGGGGACATTTTTTTTTTAATTTTAAAGTCAATCTTAAAGGATATTGAATCTTAAGGATAACGATAACACTATTAAAGTTTTTGAACTCATACTATGTTTAAAGCATTGTGCTGATTATATGCATTATTTTATGTAATCCTTTCAACAAGCCTCTATTATTATATTAGGATCTCTATTTCATGAAAGAGGAAACTGAATTTCAGAAAAGTTAAATTACTTTCCTTTACACACAGCTGCAAAAAGCCAGAGCCAGGATTTAGACAAATGTTTCTTTATTCCAGACCCTCAGTATATAACCATTTTAAATACTGCCTTTCATCTCAAGGAGGCAAATTGGACATTCTATGAAAGTTTTAACCTTGACTCTGGATTTTCTTTGTGATTTCTCTCTTAGTGAGTACCCCCATACTGTGTCATCTCTATGTGAACCCTCATTCAGTCATTATTTTCATTCACACTTATCTTTTCTGAGTTCAGTTGTTTTTTGTTGTTGTTGTTTTTATGTACTTATTGGACATTTCTAGACTGTCATCTCAAACTCAGCAGGTGAAAAACATAACTCTTTTTCTTTCTCTCACATTCAATTATCTACTTTATTATTTTGGTTAAGGATTTCATTCAGCCACTTGGACACCAAACACTGGCACAATCTCAGATGTGCTTTCTTCTCCTACTCAGCTAAGAAGCTCTCCCTATTTTCCTATCATAAGGTCTATCTTTTTTTTCTGTCCATTTTCATATTCACCTCCTTAGTTTAGGCCTTCATTTCTTCAAGATTAACTATTCCAGTAGCCAATTAACCTGGATCTGTGGACAAAAAAAGGGTTTCTATGGAAAGTAACCTCACAGGGTGATCAGATCATACATTCCTAACTTGGCAGGTCATGGTGGGTAGTCGCACCCCAGGCATGTAACTTCTTTAGTAAAAGGTTTGTCTTTGTCTTAACAAAGTCCTGTCTGTTGTTTCTGTGCGTCTAGGTTAACAGACCTTGAAATGCCCTATTTCAGACCCTTCCATTGAAAGTGTGAGTTTAACTATCCTGTAATCTAACCTCTGCCTTGTTTTCTTCCACATTCATGCAATCTTCCTTATATTCCCTCCTTAATATCAAACGCATAAAAGAAACTACAAAACTGTTATTCTCCAGAGTATTTGAGATCTTGCTCCCTGACATATGTTGTCAGTTTGGCTCAAACTCTTATAAAACTTCTGTACAGGTTTGGATGTTTCTTATGTCGACAGGTCTTTGTTTATCTCTATGAAATTATGTTTTGTCAACCTTTGTTTATACTACCTCCTTTCTTAAATTAAAAATAAATATATCCTGTAAGCTAAAGTCAAACTCCTTTGTCTAGCATTCAGGGTCTTTTAATGTTCTCATCCAGGCCTTTATTTCCAACACAAGCTCCCATTACTCCAAAATACAAATACTACACTATGTCAGTCAAACTGGAGCTTTGTAGTTCTTACGTTTACATGCTTGTTAATGACATTTCTCTACCTGAAAGTCCTGCTCTCACTTTCTTTATGTAGTGAAGTCAAATCTATCCTTCAAGGCTCAAACCACATCATACCTGTCCCACAATGTGGAGTCTATGAATCCTACCCTCTAAGGAAAGTGATTTCTACCTCTTCCCGGCTTATCTAGAATTTCTTTTATTCATCACTTTTTCCATGTGATTGTCAGACATCTCTTAGCTTAAATACCCAGAACAGTGCCTTATATTTATAAAACATATTTGGGAAACGTGCATCAACTTGATATATTAAGAGGAGTATTTGGTAGTTTGCTGTGAACTTTGAATGAAGGGTTTAAATCCATGTAAAGTACTTAATACAATAATTGAAACTAGGAGATCAAAATATTACCTATTTTATTTTAATTAATAAGTATAACGTCACTTGTTATCTCAGACTTTAGAAAAAAATTCTATTTTCAGAGGTTCTTAAACATATGTTAAATGCTTAGTAATATGTATATTGAGTATTACAATTTTAATAGTTTTTTTCCTTTCTTAAAATGTGCATACATTTTTGACGCCATGTATACACACACACACACACACACACACACACACACACAGTGCCAAAAAATGTATGCACATTTTAAGAAAGGAAAAAAAAACCTATTAAAATAATAGTACTCAATACATACCAATAACAAAAGATGAATACAAGTCACGTTTGACTTCTGTAGTTACAGGAGGTGCTCAAAGTGGTTACCATCAGTGTCCAAACACTTCTGATTATGGTGAACTACTGCCTAAACAACGCTGACCAAAGTGTCCACTTATATACATTTTTGGGCACTCTTGGCATGGGAGTTAATAATTACAATAATAATGATGACTTTCTATGATGGTAAGGACCATATCTAATTTGTTCATCACTATACATATTGTAACTAACTCAGTACTCAATATATGGAAGGTGCTAAAGAAATACTTTCAAACAAATAATTATTCATTATGATACTCATAGCTAACACTTCTGCAGCATCTGGTATGGAATAGTAATTACGCTAGGTACTTCATATGCATTATAATACTCCTTACAAAAACCTTTGTAGTACGTAATATTATCTCCACTTCACAAATGAGGACAGTGAATGCTAGAATAATCAACTAACTTGCCTAAGAACACACACTAGTGAGTGGTAGAGCTCAACTTCAAATGCAAGTCTGTCTGACTACAAACCTGGGCATTTTCCCCTATGTCATTTCCTCTCTTAATAGCAATTTAATAGAATTTCAAATTACTCATTCACCAAAAACCAGTTATAAAAGAGTAGTTTATTGCTGAATTATACTATCTTCAATTGCTAAAATTGAAGAAATATATCATAACATCTGGGTTATTATAAGGAGATATGTTAAGGAAAAGAGTATTATTCTTATCACACTGTTCCTCTTCTCTCTGGAAACTTCCTTTAAAACAAAAACAAAAACAAAAACCCTCTGAGATGTGATTTGTGTATCAGTTTGAATGAAATGTATTTGTCATATAAGGTGAACACTTTAGAAAGCCTTAGTAATTGGTAATATAGAGATAGGTCTCCCTGGACACTTCCACTTTTATACTATGCCTAAACAAGCAAAATCCATTTTAGTAAGTGCAATCAGGTCCAACATTACAGAGGACAGAAAAGAGATATGAGTTGCTTAGATGGAAAAAGTGGCAAAAACTGAATTTTTCAGTTGTGAACATACTTAGTGTAAAGAGAACATTTTTTTTTCTTCTTAGTTTTCCCATTCTCTGTTATTTGAGATAATTCCTTGTTTTCAGATACAAACTGACTTATCTTAGATGAAATATCCTTTAGACATATTTTCTGTAACAACAAAACTGTCTACAAATTCTAAAACATTTATAAGCTTCCCTACTGGGAAGAGTGCCTAACAATTTTATAAATATCTTTTTTAAAAAAAAATTATGTCTAATACACATTTTGACCCAGTTATTGTTACTCTAAGGATTTTTATTAAACAAACAATGAACTGAGTTATTTTTCATTAAAACTTGTAGGGATTTGGAATT
Source organism: Rhinolophus hipposideros (assembly GCF_964194185.1). Taxonomy (NCBI): domain Eukaryota; kingdom Metazoa; phylum Chordata; class Mammalia; order Chiroptera; family Rhinolophidae; genus Rhinolophus; species Rhinolophus hipposideros. The sequence goes on along the minus strand of NC_138046.1, from coordinate 64,339,187 downwards.
TTAGAAAGGGAGAAGACTTCATAGGAAGGCAATGGTAGGAATCAGAGGTGAGGGGTAAGGTAATGAAAATAACAATACAAAATAATAGCTAACATTATACTGGGTATTCACCAGACATCATTCTAAACACTTTACCTATATTAGCTCACTTAATCTTCTGTACAATTCTATGAGAAAAGTAACATCCCCATTTCACTGATGAGATATATGAGCCACAGAGAAATTAGATAATTTCCCCCAAATCAGACCACAGGTAAGTATGGTGAAGCCAGAATTCAAACTGAGGCAATCGGGTTCTAGAACATACGTCTTAACAGTACACATGGGTAGGGAATGAGCCAAAAATGTGGAAAGAGACCAGGAGTTTTGAGGAAGAAAGTCAGCCAAAAATATTTCCTGTGGCTGATAAAAGCAAATACTTTTTAAGAACAAAGATTTCCACTATTTAATTTTACTTCTCTGCCGTGTATTTTTGTGATAAAATCTCCCATTCATTATCTTCCTGAAACTTTAGTAAGTATGTACCATGCACAACCAATGTACATAAAAGACTTTGGAGAAACGAAGGGAAAAGGACAATACTCTATGTTTAGGTACACAAAGCTGAGAGTAAAGGAAAGAGAAGAGGCAAAAGAAGAATATGTTGAAAATTCTGAAGCAGAGAGAACAAGATGTGATTAAAAGAAACAAATCTCATGAGAATCTTTAGATATTGGGGAATGCTAAGTGCCCTATCATTTTTAATTGAATTTATTGGGGTTACATTGGTTAATAGTACTACATATGTTTCAAGTGTGTAATTCTATAAAACATCATCTATATATTGTGCTGTGTGTTCATCACCCAAAGTCAATTCTCCTTCCATCACCATATATTTGACTCCTTTTACTCTCTTCTACCACCTGCCTCCCCCCTAACCCTCTGGTAACCACTAAACTGTTGTCTGTATCCTATCATCTTTGAGATAAATACCAGAGCCATTTTAATTTAAATATTATGTGTTATCCTGTACATCTGAGGAGAATGGTATACCCAAGGCCTTAAGACTAGAATAAAACTTAAACAATTTTCTGAAGATGAATCTTTTTAACTGTGAGCAAAACTGACAGAACTATGAGATACATAGTCATATATTTTTAACTTTTTAATGAAATTTTGCTGTAATGATAGATAATTAGGGACCCACTAAAATGATCAAGAATTTACACAACAAGAAGAATAACTCTGCTGTGTAATTTTGGGAAATTCTCCAGGACACTATCCTCATTCCTTTTTTTGTTTGTTTTTGGTTTTATTTTTTTTTTATTCCATACACTCAGCCTGTGCAATCTCAAACACATTCTTCAGCTTCAACTACCATGTTTATGCTAACAATTCCCTATATGCATCTAAAATTCCCAGTTTTCTCTCCTAAGCTTAAATTCTACTTAACATCTCCCTCCCTGCTTTTCCCAATGTCCTCTCATAACAAACATCTCTAAATCTGAATTTTTCATCTCTTCTAACGCTGGCACTCCCTTTATATGCCCCCCCCCCGCATCCTTCTGAACGGCATTATCAACCCTGTCGCTTAAGCCAGAAACTAGGGAGTCATCCTGTATTCTTCCTTCTCAAATATCCCCTGGCACACAATCAATCATTGAGTTCTGCAATTCTCTTGTACCTACACTATTCTCTCTATCTCCACTGCCACTGCCTAAGGTCAAGTCCTCATCATCTCTCACTTGAATTATTTCAATAATTCCTTTCTTGCCTACAGTTTTCAAACTCTCCAATATAAACTCCCAACTCTCTGCAGAGTGATACTTTTAACATACAACCTTAATCATGTCATGCTCTTCTCAAAATGTATTATGTGTTAACTATTCCCCTTCTCAGTTAACACTAGTTATCCTGAACTGTTCAGATTTTTCCACACATACTATCCTACCTCATGCCTACATGCCCCAACATATAGCATTTCCTCTGCCTGCCATGTCCTCCATTTCTTTATACTTGTAAAGTCCTATCCATTCCTATAGTCTGGACACAAATGTTACCTCCTCAGAGAAGCCTTTTCTGATGTCTCAGGCAATTGGGTGCTCCCTCCTCAATGTCACTAATGTCCTTTTTTTAAATCAAGAACATATACCTCTATTTTATCAATTAACTTATTCTATTGTAGTTTGTTGAAATAATAAGCAAGAGAATGAAACTAATGAATTAAATATTTGTACAGAAAAAGGTTAAAACAAAAACTAAATGTTATTTAAAAATTAATGCCTAAAACTGTAGAGATGAGATATGAGAAAACAGGTATGGAGGTATATTGTACCGCAATGAAAGAGTAATCAATATTCAGCAGAATAGAAATGTGCATAAGGAGCTGCAATATGAACTCATAGAGAGGCTCAAGTGTTATCAAGGGAAGTTAAACCTAAGGAAATGAATGCAGACATTTAGAGAGGAATCAGTAGCAAAGCAAAGAAAAAAATATATTTTCCATATTTTGAACCTAGAGTAAAAGGAGTGACACTCTCTTCCAATTCCACACCTAATAGCACTTAAAATGAACAAAGAAAAATCTCTGAAGAGAGAGTCAAAGATGAAAAAGAAAGAAGATACTCTGAAAGAGTGGCTTGGGAAAGTAATTACTCTCTTGCTAGCCTTACCTAGGTGGGCTATATTTTATCCAGGTTATCTGCTGGCCAACACACACCCACAGAGAATATTTAGTACTGCTAGAAGCATTGACACTGAACAACAACCTCTGCTGCCAGAAAAAGTGAACAACCTAATATTTCTCTAAATTATCCATGACATCTTTACAGAAAACCCTGTGTCATTGCCAAAGCATTGTTCTGTTACCCAAGAGGAGGTTATTAACAAGAGTGATGACAAGCAGTGGATAAACACTGAGAAGCACATAGACTCATTTTTACAACATAGGTTTTTATTAAAGCTTTTGGACTGTGTGTGCTTTTTGTTTTTCTATGATATCAGAAAACACAGACAGTGAAAATAAACAAGTTATTTATGGAGAATTATATTCATTAGACATTCTTTTGGGAACTGTTGCACATGTGTTGCTTCACTTAACTCTTTCAACTTGTAGAAGACAATCAGGGAAAAGGTTAATCACCAAAGGCATTCCTAGTGAAATTAGGGGAGAAATTAGACCCCAAGAGGTCCAGTAAAGAGAAATCCTTTATGAATTCTAGGAGCACCTTTAATACAGTGCTGTGTAAGAAAGGCTTGACTACTAATAGCCTACAGTCATATCTATCCAATTTTGACTAAATTTAATTTCCTTGATTTCATTTACAGCTGCACTTCTTGAGGCTTGCCTAACGATTCTGGATAAATTAGAATGACTTTATCTTTTAATCATTTCTAATCTTATTTCACTTTTTTATAGGGTCACTAGACTGATAGATGAAGGAAGCTCTGTAGACAGTGTATCTGTACTTCAGCAAGACAATTGGCAAGCTCTCTCAGATATCTTTGAGCACAGGATGAAAATATATGTGCTACTTACTAATAAAATTAGGCGGATTTGTAGCTGGCTGAATGATTTTATTTAAAAGATGCTAATTAGTCAATGTCAAATGGTGAGATGTATCATATAGGGTGTCAAAGTACAACTATTTTTCCCCCGACAGTTTCACGAATTGCTTGAACGAAGATGGAGGATGCATGGTTATCAAGTTTTAATTTGACAAAAAGCTATTAAGGGTAGCAAGTAAACTGGATGATAAAATCCAGATCAGGTAGTTCTTATTGGGCTAAAATAATAAATAGAATCTCAGATAAGTTCCTGTACCTGCATCTAAAACCCCAAAATCACTAATATAGGACAGAGGAAACCTCACTTTCAAGATAATATGGGTAAAACCATTTTTTGACTTTTAGTCAGGAGGGAATTCCATTGTGAGAAAAAAGTGTGCTGTGGTTACCAATTAACTAATTTAATCTTGGTTGTTTTAGTAAAAATATATAGTCAGAATGAGTCATCAGATAGTATGTATCTAGAAAATTATGTTTATTTCTCTTTGGGTATTACATGATAGGAGTCTATAGGCAAACGGGAACACATTCAGAAAAAGTGACCAAGATGGTGAGAGGATTCAAAATTATGTCACTTGAGGAATTTTTGAAGGAACGAAGATGTTTAGTTTGAATATGAAAAAAGAAGGAAGGGAAGAGGAGAGAAAGGAAGGGAAAAGAATGAAAGAAAATATTCACAGCAGATATCATAGATGCCCTCAGATATTTACAAGGCCATCTTGTACAAAAAGAAATTAGAATTTGTTTGTAGGATACAAAGGGCCAGAATGAAGACTAAAACAATCCAGTTAACCTAGAAATATAGTTCAGGTCAATTTAAAGAAGACCCCTGTAATAATCAGAGCTCTATCAAGAGATGATAAATTTACCTCAAGTAAAGGTTAAAGGTCCACTCAGCAGGATAATAAAAAGGCAAAATGAACATTAGATGAATGGGTAGAGAGATCACATTTTGCTAGAAATTCTATCTTGGATTTTGCTGTTAGGCGAGATTATTTATCTCTAACTGAACTTTCCAAATATTTCCACCTATCACCAACTAAAGAATTTGTTCTGCAAAACTGCTTTCAAGCAGGATGACTAATGACATTGAGAGAGGAAAGCATGTTGGACTTTGGGGTTACAATGATAAAAGATTAAATAGAGATTAGGGCATTTAAAGAGAGCAAGGGCAGGTGTTGTGTATATTGTGATCACTCCATCTACATTAGCCATTTCACTGTGTTATTGGTAAATACCTTAATTTTTATCAGCTATTCATACCTCTCCCATTCCTTTGTGCTTTGGAAGAAGATAACTGCACCTCTAGTCTCAGGATAGGTCATGTGAATTAGGCCTAAGAAAATTAGTGTAATACCATTTACTACCAATAGTTACTTTTGGGGGTAAGTTATTTTTAGGGGTAAGAATATAACCTAATTCAGTGCAATAAGTAGGTAAGAATACTATATATATAATGATCTATGTAATTTTCTAGAACACATATAAGAGAGAAAAGGGGGTTCTGTTAATAATTACACCAAAACATGCAGCATAAAACTGGAAATGTCCCAAACTAGAATATATGAGAAATCTAACAGTAAGATATATGAAGTGTGCTGGGAAATTTTAAGAAAAAAGTCCCCTGATTCTATAAAGAAAACTTTCAGTAGTTAGTTTATGCATGTCTTCATGTTTCTTCCTGCTCTAACATTCCGTAAAATTTATATATTTGTCTTAGCTATTATAAAGACAAAAGGCCAAAAAATGTATTAGATCCATTCCAAATTAACTTGTTTACATTAACCAAGTCAATGATTTCAGCCACCTTAAAAATTAACTAACATTCTATTTAGTCAGTCTAAAATTTTGGTACTAGATAAGCTCTCTAGTATTTTGAAAATTGTATCCTTTATGATGGAAAAGGGATGACAGAAAATCAAAGATGTAAAGGTGACACTTCTGCCTTCTCCATCTCAAAACAAAACAAAACAAAGGCAAAACCATTCGACCCCATTGTATTAGCCGTTGGTGTGATTATGACCCTAAATGAATTTATACAAAAATGACCATATAACTATGCCACTAAGCTAAGTGATTTTAAGAATCCCTGAATCAAACAGGGTCAACTTTCAAGTTTCACCTGATTTATAACCCACAAAAAAAGGAAATGAAAAGAGCAAGAAGTTGCTAAGAAAAAGGATAGCATTGTTCTTGCTTTTATTATTTAACTATCTTTGTCTTCAATCAGTGAATTGAACTCAGTTCTGGCAGGGGGAACCCTATTCCTACAGGGCATACAATGTACAATAACTTCCTCCTTCATGCTTAATAATCTTGTAGGTGAAGAACCAATCTAATTTGTGGAAACAAATTGTTCCTTGGAGATATGTTATTTCAACCCAAATGGAATATATTACTCATTTTTAAAGTAGCAATAAAGATTATATAAGATGCAATTCATTACTTTTCTAACTGTTTCATGCTTCCATTGGGAGGTGAGGTTTAAATCTCATACAGGATGTCTACCTTAATTAGGTTGCTTTTGAAATCAAATACAATATAATTTTAACATAAAAATGTCACTCAAGGGAAACATTTCATTTGCAAAGACAATTAATGAAATTTAAAGCAAAATATCTTGGTGAGAGTAATACAGAACCTGTTAAGTTCTGATCAGCATTAAAATTGCCAGTAGAGACTTCAGTAGCGGATTCTTCTTTCTAACACACTAGGACACCATATTAGTTTTCAAGTTTGGGAAAAGACTTTAGAAAGACATTAAAATTATGCCATGACATAAAAATACAGGTGATAATATCCAAACTTAAAAACAATGCAGCATACCAGGAAACGCATTAGATAACTAGGAGCTCTACTAGGAGATTACTGTGCAATTACTAACAGTTGCCTTAGATTTTCCCCCATTCAACCATAAAAGATCCTTCTCCCACCTTGACTTTGCCCAACTAATCAAATCTAGTGTTCAAGGTTCTCTGTGATCTGACCTAAAACGAACTGTTCAGCCCTATCTTCTACTACTGCTCTTCACACATGTACATTAAACCAAATGGAAAAAAAATATGCATACATAATTCTTACCATCTGTCAAGAATCATCTCCTCCAGGAAGAATTCTCTATCTTCCCATAAAGGAGCAGTTATTCTATCCTTTGAACCTTCCTTATGACCTTTTCTAACCCACCACTGTCTGTATACATATCCTATTTCATTGGCAGCATGTTGAGATTGAAAGAGCACTATTGTGGTTTTAAAGAGAAGGAGATTCTTTTCCAGATTGCCAGTAACTAGCTATATGACTATAAGTAAGTAAATTAATTTCTCTCAGACTGTAAAAAGAGAATAGGGTCCTTCCTCCATCCTCATGGGTATAATTCCGTTAGACTTTAAGCAGCTTAAGGGCCTTGTCTGTGGCTTCCCAAACAAATGCAGTGTTTTGCATATAGTAAGTATAGTAAGGATTTAATAAATGAAGAAATTAATCGATAAAATGAAGCCATCGATATTTATTTATGTCAGTATTATGGTGCCATGAGAATGAATTAAATATTTTAGGTGAAAGCCTTTTCAGATGAAAAAAATGTAATAGTTGAGACAATTTAATGTTTTCATTTATATCCTAATTGAAATCAGCAGCTAGAAATAGTGTCAAATCATAGGATCTTCAAGTTATTTAGACAAATGTACAAAACGTTTTTTCTCTATGAACTAGAGACCAAAAACTATGGAAATGAGTGAAATCATATTGTTCTCTTCCTGTTCCATCTGACTTATTTACTCAGCAGGATACTCTCAAGATCCATCCCTGTTGTCATAAATGGCAGTATTTCACTCATATGTGGGATATAAAAACAGAAAGCAACAAATGAACAAATAAACAAATAAAAATCTAATTGACACAAATAATGCTGTGGTGGTTTCCAGATTGGAATGGGGTTGAGAGGAGGTAAAAGAGGGTAGAGGGGGTCAAATATATGGTGATGGAAGGAGACAAAACTTGGAATGATGAGCACACAGTGCAATACAAAAATGGTGTATTATAGAATTGCACACTTGAGACTTACATAATCTTATTAACCAATGTCACCCCAATAATTTTAATAATAAAAAAGAAAGAAATCGAAGACACAAAGACATGGAAAGATATTCTATGCTTATTGATTGGAAGAATTACTATTGTTAAAATGTCCATACATACTACCGAAAGAAACATGCAGATTCAATGTAGTCTCTATCAAAATTCCAATCACATTTTTCACAGAAGTGGAACAAACAATGCTAAAATTTGTGTGGAACCATAAAAGACCCCAAATAGTCAATACTATCTTGAGAATGCAGAACAAAGCTGGAGGCATCATGTTCCCTGATTTCAAACTATGCACAAAGCAATAGTAATCAAAATAGTATGATACTGGCACACACACAAAAAAGACATAGGTCAATGGAACAAAATAGAGAACCCCAAATAAACCCACACATATATGGTCAATTAATCTACAGCAAAGTAGGAAAGAATATACAATGAGGAAAAGACAGTCTCTTCAATAAATTGTTTTTCGGAAAACTAGACCAAGACATGAAAAAAAACAAGACACTAGACTACTTCTTATACCACATACAAAAACAAATTCAAAATGGATTAAAGACTTAAGTATAAGACCTGAAACCATGAAAATCCAAAAAGAAAACATAGGCAGTAAACTCTTTGACATCAGTCTTAGTAATATTTCTTTGGATATGTCTCCTCAGGCAAAGGCAACAAAAGCAAATATAAACAAATAGGACTACATCAAGCTAAAAAGCTTTTGTATAGCAAAGGGGACCATCAACGAAATGAAAAGGCAACCTAATGAATGGCAGAATTTTTTTACCAATGATATATCTAATAAAAAATAATATCCAAAATATATAAAGAATTCATACAACTCAACATCAAAAAAATCCCAAACAATTCAATTTTTAAAAAGTGGGTAGAGGACCTGAGTTGACATTTCTCCAAAGAGGAAATAGAGATGGCCAACAGACATATGAAAATATGCTCAACATCACTGATCATCAGGGAAATGCAAATCAAAACCACAATGAAGTATCACCTCACACCTGTCATAAATGGCTATTATTAAGAAGGCAACAAACAGCAGGTGTTGGTGAGATATGGAGAAAAGGAAAAACCCTTGTGCACTGCTGATGGGTTGTAAAGTAGTGTAGCAACTATGGAAAACAGTGTGGAGATTCTTCAAAAAATTGAAGAAGGGGATTAAGACTTACAAACTTTCAATTATAAAATAAATCACAGGGATGTAATGTAGAGCATAGGGAATAGAGTCAATAATACTGTGATATCTATGTACGGTGACAGATGGTTAATGGACTTATTGTGGTGATCACTTTGTAAGGTGCTATATAAATGTGGAATCACTATGTTCTATACCTGAAACTAACATGATATTTTATGTCAACTATAATTAAAAATAAATTTTAAAGTAAGAAAAAAGTAAAAATGGCATCAAGAGCTTCTGAGAAACAAAGAGAATCAAGGTAGCTGTATTATTTTTCTAAGGTTGCTAAAAATATACCACAAACTGGGTAACTTAAAGCAAAAATTTATACTTTCATATTTCTGGGGGCTAAAAGTCTAAAATCAAGATCATAGATTCCTCTGAGACTCTGGGTAGAATTCTTCTTTGCCTCTTCCTACCTTCTCTTGGTGGCCATCAGTTATTGGCATTCCTTGGCTTGCAGTATCATCACTCCAATCTCTGCCTTTTTCTTCAAATGGTGTTCTCCTGTATTCTCAGATTGCCTGTTTGTCTTCATATGGAATTCACCTCTTTGTGTGTCTGGTTTCTCTACTTATAAGGGCACCGGTCATATTGAGTTAGGGTCTACCCTAATTGAGTATGACATCGTATTAGCCTCATTCTATCTGTAAAGACCATATTTCCAAGTAAAATGACTTTCACAGGTGCCAGGGATTAGGACTTCCAAATATCTTTTGGGAGGATGCAATTCAAGCCATAATAGTAGCTAACTCACTGTCTTTGGGATCTAGTCAAAGGGGAAAAAAAAATGCAGCTCCAATTCTCACTTATTAGAATAGTTATCCTCAGCTTTAGTTCTAGCTTTACTTAGATGTCAGGATTTGAGGTCCTGAAATTTCATATGATAGTAGAAAGTGCAATGAATTTGGAGTCAAAAGATCTGAGAATTCTCTTTGACTCCCTAGCTTTATATTATTGAACAAGTCACTTCCCCTCTGTAAAACTCAGATTTCTTTTCTGTGAATTGGTGATAATAATATATAAATTTCTTAGAGTTATTGTAAGGATTAAGTAATAAAATATATAAAGCTCTTATCAAAATACCTGGCCCATTGTAAGAGTTCAAATTTTTTTAGCAAGTATTATTTCCATACTAAAGCACACTGTGACACACTACTTATTAAAGTCAGCCTGGGTTTACATTTCGTAGTTCTATCTGACTCATTAGGGAAAGAAGTTCTTCAGGACTATTGACCAGGTGTCAGGAAGCATTTTCTGTAAATGCCCAAACAGTAAATATATCAGGTTTTGTGGCAATTGCTCAATTCTCTTGCAATTGTTCTGTGCAATTACTCAACTCTGTCATTATAGCACAAAAGCAGCTACATATAATATGTAAATGAGTGTGGATGTGTCCTGATGAAACTTTAAATATGGACAATGAAACTTTAATTTCATATAATTTTATGTGACAAAAGTATTTTTCTTTAAAATTCTTCAGCCATTTAAAATATAAAATACAAAGGAAGAATGTCAGCAAAATAGGAAGCTTCCAAACCTCCTTCCTCAATGGAGAAACTGTCTTAACAATAATATATAGACAAATTACCTTTGTGAGAAATTCAGACTAGTTAAAAGGTTTTTACTCCCCAGGTGATGGTAAAGACAATTGCATAAAACAGGTTAGGAAAATTTGTGGTGCTCACTTACCAGACCTCCTTACCTTGGAAAAGCACTGCAAGATTAGGAGAAAACTCTAAACCCCCAACTTTTCCCTGAAGATGGAGAGAGGTGAATGGAAGGTTAATCCAATGTTCTGATTTTTTTTTTGGGGGGGGCGGGTGGTTGTCTGAAGGAATGGTTTCTATCTTGCCTGAATCTACGGACTGATAGAAATGGTGCACGATTTTGAGGGCCAGTTGAGAACAAAGGTAATAATTTGGCTTGGTAAAGCACCAGAGTCTGATGCACCACAGAAAGACATGAGGGGCAGCTCCTGAGTAGAGACCAGAAAACCTCCTCTTCAATTAGGAGATTATACATACCTGTCCAGAGAGGACACATTCCCAGAAAAGGCTTATGACTTATCCAGAATCTCTACTAAATATGATTGGTGAAAGTCCTTCCTGTACAGAATCAGACCACAGAGACTGAGAGAGGTGGCTGATATTTCACATGCCAAACTCTCAACAGCAGATAACAAGGCACACAAAGAAGTAGGAAAACATGGCCCAATCAAAGGAACAAATTAAATCTCTAGAAACTGATACTAAGAGCTATATGAATTACCAGACAATTCAAAATAGCTGTCATAAGAATGCTCACTGAATTAAAAGAGAGCACAAGTAAACTACTAAACAAAATCAGGAAAACGATGCATGAACAGAATGACAATACCAACATAGAGGTAGAAACTATGAAGGAGAGCCTAAAAGAACGTGAACTGGAGAATACAAGAAGTGAACTGAAAAAATTGCTAGAGGGATTCAACAGCAGACTTAAGCAGACAAATTAGTGAGTGTGAAGATAAAACATTTGAAATTATCCAGGCAGAAGAACACATGAAAAAAAGTATAAAAAAAGTGAACAGAGCCTAAGGGACTTATGGAAAACCATCAAATGGAACAATATACACATTATGGGAGTAATAGAAGGAGAAGAAAGAGAAAGAGAGTATATTAAAAAAAAAAAAAAAAATGGCCCAAAACTTCCCACACCAAAGGAGAGAAATGGATACAGAAATTCAAAAAAATAAAAAACCTCCAGTTAGGATGAATAAAAAGAGAATTATACTGAGACACAATATAATCAAACTGTAAAAAATCACAGACAAAGAGAGAATCTTGAAAGCATTAGGAGTAAAGCGACTCATTGTGTACAAGGAAGCTCCCATAAGATTATCAGTTGATTTCTCAGCAGAAATTTTGCAGGCCAGGGGAGAGTGAAGTTATATATTCAAAGTCCTGAAAAAAAAATCTTTAAATGAGAATAATATAGCAAGTAAAACTGTCCTTCAAAAATAAAGGAGAAATTAACACTTTCCCAGATACACCAAAGCTGAGGGATTTCATCATCATTAGACCCACTCTACAAAAAATGCTGATTGGAGTCCTTGGAGTCAACATGACAGGATGATAAACAGCAACACAAAACCATAGAAAAATATATAACTCCCTGGTAGAAGTAAATATATAGGCAAATATAGACTCCTGCAGTATTACAATTCTGGTGCATAAATCACTTCCAAATTCTAGAGAATTTTTAAAAACAAAAGTATAAAAGAAACTATAAATCAATGTTAATAGATATGTAATATTAAAAGAGTTAATTAATGCCATCAATAACACAAAGTGGTGGTAGAGCACAGATGAAAATGAGTTTTTATATGCAATTGAAGTTAATTTTATTGGTTTAAAACAGCTTGTTATAACTTTAAGATGTTTTGGGAAGTTGCAATTGTAACCACAAAAATAATATCTATAAAATATACAGAAAGGAAAATAAGAAGGGAATCCAAGCACATCTCTACAAATAATCAATAGAAGACAAAAAAAGATGTGTGGAAAAGAGGTAAGGAAGAACAAAAAGCTGCCAGACAAAAATAAAACAATTAATAAAATGACAATAGCAAATCCTTCCCTATCAGTAATTATTTTAAATGTAAATGGATTGAACTCCCCCGTCAAAAGGCATATACTGGTTGAATTGATAAAAAACAAAAAATCAAAACAAAACCAAAAACGGAATCCATTTATATGCTGCATATGAGAGATTCGCTTTAAATTATAGGACACATATAGGCTAAAAAGTGAAAGGATAGAAAAGGGTAGCAGTTTAGGAAAATGGAAACCTAAAGACATCAAGAGTGGCCATACTTATCTTAGACAAAATAGACTTAAAGACAAAAGCAATAAGGCAAGACAAAGGTGGACATTATATAATGACAAAAAGGCCAATTCACAAGGAAGATAAAACAATTGTAAATATATATGTACCTAACATAAGAACTCCCAAATATATGTAGCAAACATTGATAGACGTGAAGAAAGAAATAGACAGCAACACAACAATGGCCGCAAACTTTTATTTTTAACTAAAGTTTATTGGGCGGCAGACTTTAATACCCAATGTTCAGTTATGGACAGAATCCGATAGAAGATCAATAAGGGAATAGAGGAATTGGATAACACTACACATCTATTGGACCTAATAGACATATGCAGAACTCCACACAACAACAGAAGAGTATACATTCTTCTTAAGTGTACATGGAACATTATCCAAGATAAACCAAATGTCAGGTGACAAAAAAAGTATTAACAAATTTAAAGAGATTAAAACAATACCAAGTCTCTTCTCCAACTGCTATGGAATGAGATTAGAAATCAATAGCAGAGGAAAAAGAAAAAAAATCCACAAATATGTGGAAATTAAACAACTCATTCTTAAACAACCAATGAGTCAAAGAAGAAGTCATAAGTTATTTTAGAATATATCTGAAAACAAATTAAATTAAAACACGGCATACCAAAATTTATGGGATTCAGCAAAAGCAATTTTAAAACGGAAGTATATAGTAATAAAAACATTAAACAAGAAGAAAGATCTCAAATCAACAATCTAACTTTACACCTCAAGGAACTAAAAAAAGACAAACTAAGCCCAAAGTTAGCAGAAGGAAGGAATGAATAAAAATTAGAACAGAGATACAAAATAGAGAAGAGAACAATAGAAAAAAATCACTGAAACCAATTTTTTTGTAAAAATCAACAAAGTGGAAAACCCTCAGCTAGACTAACTAAGAAAAGAAATAGTCTTAAATAATTAAAATTAGAAATAAAAGGGGGCATTACACTGGATGTCACAGAAGTAAAAGAAAAGATTTGTGAGAGACTACTATGTAAAATTATATACCAACAAATTGGTTAACCTAAAAAAAAGGATAAATTCCTAGAAACATACAACCAACCAAGACTGAATCATGAAAAATAAAAATTGTGAACAAAAGAGTAACTCGTAAGAAAACTGAAGCAGCAGTCTAAAACCTCCCATCCGAAAATGCCTAGAATAAGATGGCTTCACTGGATTATTCTACCAAACATTTAAAGAAGAATCAATACCAATTCTCCTCAGAATCTTCTGAAAAAAATTTCAATAGAAGTTAACAGTTCTAAATTCATTCTACGAGGCTAACAATACCCTGATACCAAAAGCAGACAAAACCATAACAAGAATTTAAAACTACAGACCAACAAACATCCTTGGCGAATATGGATGCAAATGTCCTCAACAAAATATGAGCAAACTGACTTCAACAGCAGAGGAAAAGATATTGCAGTATGACTCAGTGGTATTTACGCATATACTGGAATGCAAGCATGTTGGTTCAACATATGAAAAGCAATCAATATAATATACCATTGTAACAGAATAAGAACAAAAAAAACATGTTCATCTCAATTGATGCAGAAAAAGCATTTCACCAAATTCAACATCTGTTCAAAACTGAACAATTCAACAAAAACAAACGAGGAACAGAAGGACACTACCTTAACATGATAAAATCCAGAGATGAAAATCTCATAGTTAACATCATCTTAAATGTGAAAGACTGAAGGCTTTTCCTATAAGATCAGGAACAAGGCAAGATGCCCATTCACACCACTACTATTCATTATAGTACTTGAAGTCCTACTCAGAACAATTACACGAGAAAAATAAAGAGCATCCAAATTGGAAAGAAAGAAGTAAAAACACCACTTTTCACAAATGACATAGTCTCAGATGTGCAAAACCCTAAAGATTTAACATAAAACTCTTTTTTTTTAAATTTATTTATTAGTTTCAAGTGTACAAGACAAGGTAATACTTAGACGTTCATCATTTATATCCCTCACACTGTGAACCCCCCTCCCCCCATCCACTATCCCTCCGACCTCACACTGAGCCATCACATTATATATATAAAATTATAGTTAACATAAAACTCTTAAAATAAATAAATGATTTCAGCAAAGTTGCTGCATACAAAATCAATACACAAAATTCAGTTGCATTTCTATACACTAACAATAACCAATGTGAAATGAAATTAACAAATTAATCCCATTTATAGTAGCATCATAAACAATAAATACTTAGAAAGAAACTTAACCAAGGAGGTGAAAAATATGTACACTGAAAACTACAAAGCATTGCTAAAAGAAATAAAAAAAGATACAAATAAATGGAAAGACATCCCCTGTACATGGATTAGAAGATTCAATATTGTTAAAATGTTCACACTGCCCAAAGTGATCAACAGATTCAGTGCATGCCCTATCAAAAGCCCAAAGGCGTCTTCTGCAGAAATAGAAAAAAAAACTGAAAATTCATATAAAATCTCAAGGGACCATGAACAGCTAAAACAATCCTTAAAAAGAAAAACAAAGTTGGAAGCCTCATATCTTCCAATTTCAAAATACACTACAAAACAACTATAATCAAAACATACTACAAAGCATCTACAATCAAGATGGTGTGGTACTAGCCTAAAGGCAGATATCTAGACCTATGGGACAGAAAAGAAAGACCAGACAAACCCTTGTATATATGGCCAAGTGATCTTCAACAAGGATGCCAATACACACTGGGAAAGGTCAGTTTCTTCAATGAATGGTGCTGGGAAAACAAGATGTTCACAAGCGTAAAATGAAGTTGGACTCTTACCTTATACCACACAAAAAATTAACTTAAAATGGATTAAAAACCTAAAATTATAGCACTTCTAGATTAAAAAAAAAAAAAACATAGAGGAAAGCTTCAGGACATTGAAATTGGCAATGATTTCTTGGATATGACATCAAAAACTAGGCAATAAAAGCAAAAATAGATAAATGATTTTATAACAAACTCAAAAACTTCTGCAAAGCAGAAGATACTATTAATAGACAGAAAATCCAACCCATGGAAGGGAGAAGATATTTGCAAACCATGTATCAGATAAATGGTTAGTATCCAGAATATATTAATTGAAACTCCCACAACTTAACAACACGAAAACATATAATTCAATTAAAAAATGGGCAAAGGTCTTCAATAGAAATTTTTCCAAAGAAGAATTATATCATCCACTAATTTTACTTCTTGGTATGTATCAAAAAATTTAAAACAGTATCTCAAAGAGATATTTACACACATATGTTCACTGCAGCATTATTCACAATAGCCAAAAGGTAGAAGCAATCTAAATGTTCACTGATGAAACAATGAAGAAAGAAAATTGTATAATATATATATATATATATATAATAAAATTATATATATATATGTGTGTGTATATTTGTGTATATATATTCATATATATGCACATATATATACATATATATATACATATATATATGTATATATAGCCAAAAAAGTATATGCACACTTTATAGTAATTATGAAGCCAGTATCTCAACAATATATTCCAGCAACATATTCCAAGCTACCGGACTATATCAACAAGATCAGACCATGTGAAACTAAAATTGCATGAGACATGGCACATGGGAACATATTGAACATATTGAACATATTGAACATATTGAACTATCCAGAAGCTATTCCCTTGGCCATACCAGTTATTACTAGTTCCTTATTAAGGTGAACTAGAGATTACTAGCATAGTCCGTAGAATAAATTTAATAGTTCATATACAGGTTCTGACAATTAGGTTCACAAACATGTTGGAACGATGTTGTTAACCTTTTTTGATATCAGAGGGATTATTCATTACGAATTTATACCAACTGAACGAATAGTTAACCAAGTTTGCTATTTGGAAGTGCTGAGAAGGCTATATGAAAAAGTCAGACGACCTGAAATTTTTGCCAACAATTCATGGCCCTTGCATCACGACAATGCGCCAGCTCACACGGCACTGTCTGTGAGGGAGTTTTGAGCCAGCAAACAAAAAACTGTTTTGGACCACCCTCCCTACTCACTTGGCCCCCAGTGACTTCTTTCTTTACCTGAAGATAAAGGAACTATTGAAAGGAAGACATTTGGATGACATTCAGGACATCAAGGGTAATAGAAGGACAGCTCTAATGGCCATTCCAGAAAGAGTTCTAAACTTGCTTTGATGGGTGAACTAGATGCTGGCGTCTGTACATAGCTTCCCAAGGGGAGTACTTCAAAGGTGACTGTAGTGATATTCAGCAATGAGGTATGTAGCATTTTTTCTAGGATGAGTTCACGAACTTAATTGTCCGACCTCATATATGCATAATAAAACCATATCTACTACTTAACATAGACAACACGTTCTTTAATCTTTTCAAAGGCTAGAATTAACCACGCTAGGTACTCATATGTAAATAATTGGATCAGTATACTATACCTGACTATTAAAGTCAACACTCATGTATCCACAATGGACAATAAAAGTAACCACTATTATAAGATTTTTTTCTAATAAAGCATATTTCTTCTCTCTAGTTATTCTACATATTATAATCCATCCTACCTGCCCTTCCTCAGTACCTCAAATAAAATGACTATCAAACATGAATACTGCCGTGTTCATAAGAGACAAACATCTTGAAAAATATGACAGGCATGCGTTCATTTCATACTTTCCTTTTCAGCTTCAGCTTTAGGATATAAGGGAAAGAGGCTACTTTTGACACTTTAGCTCCAGTATCCAATTCCTGCTATGTCTCATCCAGAAAAATGGCATCACACTGGAGAGCTGACAGTGATGTTTCCTTTTTAGCAGGTAAGGCAAAGTAAAGATGTAGAAAAGACAAAGAACTAGGTCTGGGGTGGCAGGCATGCTATGAGAGAGAAATGGGTTAGCCAGTAGTAATGAGTGCCATTTCCTAATTCTCCCTTACTTTCTATTTCCCCATGATCCATCCGTAAGTAAATTTCATTATCTGAATTGACCAAATTTAAGTAGGTGAAGAGATAGAACTAATCTGTATAAGCATGTGCAAAACTCGATACTACTCTCTATAATTGCAGTAGTAGCTCAGAGAAAGGAGCCACCAAGCCAGTTCCTATGCTAGTTTAGTTCTTTGTTACCCCAGGTGTTAGTGATAATTGTTTCATACTAATTTAGTATAAAAAAGTAGAGTCGGGTTGACGGAAATTATATTAGAGAACATAAATCTTCATTTTTTTCTCAAAATGTATATGGAAAATTAAGCATAAATGTAGGAAGGAAAAATGCAGAGGCACACTAACAACAATGCACTCTCATGATAATTAAAATGCACTAATCAACATACATATATATAGGCCTCTTATAGAATTAAGCTTCCCTTTTAAAGCAGGTAAATAAAATTTGGGTCTCAAAACATTAAGGAAATGCAGTAACAATTTAAAATAAAAATTAAAAAAGTCTTGATCTTACAAATAGTTATTGAATGAGTCAATGATATAAATGGAATCATCAGTAATACATGACTGTACTATATAAAAATAGTTTCAATATACAGAGTATATATGGTATTTTAGAAGAAATAAATTGATAAATAGTAGAAAAAAACACTTGACAGGGGATAAGTGGAATTTTAAGCTGAATGTATTTCTGCTCTCTGATTTTAAGCAGGTTGTCTGATTCTTTGCACACGAAACAGTCCTCTCTTATATTATCTGTAGAGAAGAGATAAGAATCAAGTATTTTGCCTTAAATTCTCTCTCATGAGCCTCAGTATTCCAACAGTATATTGATAGAAACATCTGTGTCTTAAGTACACACAATTTTTTTGATGTGGGACAGAAATTTTATAGCAAGTGTCTAAATAAGTATTTTTCCATCACACTCCAATGTCAGTGAAGGATATCCATCATGACCTAAACAAAATCATTAATTTTCAGAACTGTCAGTCTAAGCAGATAGATATACAATGGGCACCCAATCTAACACCAAACAATATGGGTGTTTATCATCTTAAGGTGAATTCTCATGTGAACCAAGTTTTCCTTTCTGACAGTTATTTCCCCCTTTACAGTAAGCAGTTCAAGTATTGTGATAAATGCAAGCACATATTAACTTAGTAATAACAAAAGAAAGTTTTGTTGTTGTTTTGTTTTAAGTTTGTTGAAGGTGTAGATAAAATAAAGAAAAAAATGACAGGAAGCCCACTGGTCTGCCTTAAAAATATATAAAGGTAATGGTTTTTATACGACACGGGCAATCTCTGTTTGATATTGACTATCTAAAGACAACATACCTGTTAGTAATCCAAGTATTTAATAGGGGAATAGCAAAGAGTGATGTAACCAATGGCTAGAAAACAGAGGCATTCAACAACTTTGAGAGCCTTTGAAAAAGTTTTGCTTAAAGGTCATTGCGACAAGTATTTTTAACCCAGGTAACACTTTAAGGCAGATGATGATGTTTTATGGCCCTTTCTTTTTTTTAATTAAATTTATTGGGGTGATGATAGTAAAATTACATAGGTTTCAAGTGTACAATTCTGTAATACATCATTTATATATCACATTATGTGTTCACCACCCAGAGTCAATTCTCCTTCCTTTCCCACATTTCTTACCCCTTTCACCCTTATCTACCACCCCTTCTCCCCTTACCCTCTGGTAACCACTAAACTATTGTCTGTGTCTATGAGTGTTTGTTTCTTTATTTGTTTGTCTTGTTCCTTTGTTGCTTTCAGTTTCTAAATATGCCATATGCAACATCATGGATGGATCCTGAGATTATTATGCTAAGTGAAATAAGTCAGACAGAAAAAGTCAAGAACTGTATGACTTCACTGATATGTGGAATACAAAACTGAAAGCAGCAAAGGAATATGGACCTTTCTTGCACTGGGCCTGGGCAACATTGACTTAAGTGTAATTTGCAGCTAGTTGTGTCACGTGAGAGCAAAGCTATGCTATCACACCAGATGGTGACTTGTTAATATGTTATGCTTTCAATTATACCCTAGCAACTGTTTTCTGTGTTGCAAAATAAAGTGGCATGTTTTTCTTGTCAGAAAATAAAGGTATTTATTTATTTATTTACTTATTTATTTATTAAATATTAGCCATTGTAGAAACTTGAAAATGAAGTGTGCCTGAATCCTACAATTACATAAAATCTCTAGAATTTTCTAGACAGGAGATGAAATCAGCTAAACACATGACAAAATTAATGTCTCTATTCCTTAGAGTTTGAAAATTCCCTTTAATATGTTTAGTTTTCAATAATTATCATAGTACCTTAACTACTTGTTGTTAAATATACCAAATTATCAGACAATTACTAAGGTAGTGACGATTACTGTAGCCACGATACTGTTCCTGAGCTCTCACAATCTAGAGAACTATCTCATACATAAATCTCTTAATCAACCCCCCATAAATGCACTAATTTAGTTCAATGATTCATTCACTTTTGGGGAAGATGTTATAAAATGATGTATATTCAGTTAGGAACTGGCTAAATAAAAACCTTCCCTAAATGATTGCCGTGAAGATAGGTACTTAAAAAAAATCTTCCATTAACATACATATGAAGTGAATGTGTATAAGAATGATGGTTATCCGAGTTGACTGAATTTCAGCATCAGCTTTTAACACAGATATTTTAAATGGCCACTTATAAAATTCAGTAATGGTAAGATAACCAACTGTGTTCAAATTTCCAAAGCAAGTATGCAACTCTGCATCAAAGAATAAGCAGATTACTGCTATCTTGTGTTATTTATACCACATTTCTCCACAAAGAGATAAAGAATTTAGTACATCAGTCATGACTATCATGATTATCCGCTTTCACGTAGACCATTGTCCTGAAAAGCTTGTGTTTACAACTTGTCAAACAAAACATTGATGTACAATTTAGATGGCATATCTATAAGCTTGTAAGCATATGGGGTGGGGATGGGAGGAATTAATATATTTATTATATAAATGAACTGTACTTGAAGTTCAACCAAAGAGAAGTACATATAGAATTTATAAAAGCAACCAAAATAGCAAGCTCGGGGGCTTCTTCAGAAATCCCTTTAGAAAACTATTGTACAATATATGATTAAAGGGGCATTACATTTAATAATTATGAAGATCCTGTTTGAGCATGCCACTTTTCTGATTAGAAAGTGTCATTGGCTCCCTACTGAAAACCGACTACTGTCCTTACTCGTAACCAACACACCTCTCAACTGAAACACTGCAATAGCCATTAATGGGTTTTGCTGATTCCACTTTGCCACCCGCCCTACCCCTGTTCTGAAATCCATTCTCCACACACCCAGCAGCCAGAGTAATTAATATCTTTACAACATCAACCAATCACTGCCCTAATGTAACCTCTCAAGCAGCTTCTTATCACATATACCATTATTATCACTAATACTTTTTGAGCAATTCCCCTGTGCCAGGCCCCATTCTAGGTATTCACCACACTCATGTAATGATGCAAACCCCCCTCAGTATGGTCTTCTGTGCCCAGCATGATATAGGCTCTGCCTATCTCAGGGTATACCACTCCCCTGCCTCCTCAATTCCCTCTATCTGTACTGGTTCCTTTATTTTTCTTGGAACACATCAAGTTCATTTCTGTTCCAAGGCCTTTGAACTAGCTGCTCCCTCTACCTTGAAGATTCTTGTCCTGGATCTATGTGAGACTGTCCCCTTTCAAAATTTGACAGCTCAAATTTAACAGCTAAACTTGTCAGCGTCAATGTCATTTACTGAAAGAGAACATTTATGATCCCTTTATCTAAAACAGACCCTGCCTCCCTCACCTCTGAATCTCTGTATCACATTGTCTAGTTTTATTTTATTATCTGAAATCATCTTATTTATTGATTTGATTACTTTTAAAAAGTCTTGCCTTTCCTTATAGGAAGTTATGAGGGATGATATTTTGTCTTGCTCTCCACTGTATTTCCAGTACAGGAATAGTATTTGGCATACAGTAACAACATAATAAATATTTGTTAAATCAATAAAATAAGGAATCTCTTGAAGGTATTCCCCAATATACATTTCCAAACTGGTTGATAATTATTTTCAATCGTGAGCCCTATGCTCTAGGTGTACTGTATTCTTTGTTATCTTCCAAATAGAGCCCTTACTTTTCTCTTTATATGTCCTTACTCATGCTCTTCCTTCTGCCTGAAAATATCATCTGCATGATCATTTCCAAGTAAAACTTTGAAGAATATCCATCCTTCAAAGGCCAGTTCTCGTTCCATTTCTTGAGTGATGCACTTTGGTTTCCTCAAGGCAAAGAGCACCCCTCTCGCCTCTGTGCTGTCATAGCATTTTGTATCTTACGTACAACTTACCACATTGTCACATGTGTCTATGACATATATATGCCTCCATGTCATGTTTTCAGGGGCTACCCATTGTATCTACTTATATAATGGAAGATCTACCAGAAAGGCAAAGCAATGTGTCTTTTTAAAAACATTTTTTAATGAAAAAATTTGCTAGCTACTTCAAGGACAGTAAACAGTCTTGAAGTAGATCTTGCTTGTTTTGTGAAGAGTCACTTGTGTTGTCTCACTAATGTAAGTGTGGGTTAAGTAAGACCCCATTGTCCAAGAAGAACTATAGAAGGAGATTTTAGGAGATTCTGAATTGCCTATAAAAAGGCTCTCTTCCAACTTGTGGGGAATTGGTCTCCCATAAGTTAATTAAAGGGGTCAGCAGTTCTGGCTCCATGTGGCAGCTACACTAAAGAAGATGATGGCCAAGAGATTCAAACCTTAACCTATTAAAGTATGAAGAGTTTCAGTTAAAAATAACTATGGACTCATCACCCTATAAAGAACTATTAAAAAGTCTGTTACTGAATCCATGAACCCATGACAGCATACTGTGAAAAAAACAGTCTCCAATCTACTTCATAATTCAGTCCCAATCTTCACAAATAGCTTTGACAGAGTCACCATATAAGATTACACAGGAGGCACTATTTACAAAGTCTGTGATATGAATCGTGTCCTCTAGAGTTGTGGGTGCATAACCACAAAATTAGTGCCCTTAGATGTTGATGACTTTAGTGATGTTCCACACCTCCCTTGATAATGGATTATGTCTTATCATTCCGAGAATAAACAGAGCATCCCATATTGCTATGACCTGATGTCCATGAGGCCACTGACACTAGAATTTATCCTATATCTGTCACCCTAGGACAGAATTTTATACATGACTGAATAAAAGCAAATAACTTTATTTCAAAGAGTCCTCACCAGTTTGGTGGGGAGCCCTTTCACTAATTATAATAATACTGGGAAGGGAGCATCTCCCTTTGAAGAGTCTGTAAGAAAGCAGGTGATGTTACTCAGTTTTCCTGCTAAACTTGATTCATCAGCAGCAAAAGCCCTTAGGTTTTAATACATACAATATAAAAAGAAGGGGCAATAAAAACAGAACTCTTCTCACCCTCAACTCCCAAGAAAATATTCACAAAAGCTTAGATATCCCTGGATAACAGAAGGAGAAGAGAGAGATACTTGGAACTTTGGAAGACAATAGAATAAATTTTTGAACTTCCTGGTAATACCCATAGTGATGGCGTAGCATTTGTTACACTCTGAGTATTGATACTTGAAATATTTTTCATTTAAAATTGTATAGGAACTCTCTAATTTCATTTGTTTCTTTGCAATAATTTAAGTCAGTGCTTTGCATACAAGAAGTGTTTAATAAAATTTTATTAAGTTATAGTTAGTTGCCCATTACCTTCACCTGCATCCAATACAATTAGTGGAGCAATTATTTAAGTTCATGTGTAGTCTCAAATTTATTTCAATGGCTTCCTAACTCCTGTGTCCTTTTTGTAGAGAAGAATTTGTATGATTTTTCTTTTATTTTTACCTCTGTTCTTAATGGCTATGAAACGTTTACTTGGTTGTTTTATTGCCAATCTTTCTATACTTTCTATTTATCATTGACTCCTACCTTTTACTTTTCTGTCACCTTTAAACTAAATTACCCATTGTTGCTCATTTCTCTACATCATCTCACTTTCAGACTCTAAAAGTGTTTAGTAATGTTAAGGTCCACTCCAAAGTACAATTGACTGTGTGACAACATTCACCATGCTTTCCTTGCAATTCGTGATTTGATAGCGGGAAACGAGGTGACAGATAGAATGTCAGTGAGGTACAGAGGGAATCAATATAGGGAAAAACATGAGGAAAAGTATTTTTAGAAAGCCCTTCCTGTAACTGCAGTGAAACATCATTCAATCCCATAGAAATACAATTTCTACACAACCAATGTAGATGGGAATTGAAAATTATAATAATCTTTCTAAAAGGGTGACTAGTAGAAAGTAATAAAAAAGACATTTTTTGAGTAGGATCCAAGATGGTGGAGTAGATAAATGCTGTGTTTGCCTCCTCCCAAGACCACATTAAAATTACATTAAATTAAAGAACAATTAATCTGAAGAATCATCTGAAGACTGGCTGAACAGAAGTCCTATGACTAAGTATATAAAGAAGAAGACACATTGTGACTTGTAGGAGGGGCAGAGACGTGAAACGTGTGGTCCCATATTTGTATGTGGCAGTTGAGAATCGGTAGGGATAACCCGGTTGTGGAGGTGCCCCTGGAGGATGCGGGAACCCAGCCCCACACCAGGCCCGACACTGCCAAGTACCAGTACTGGGAAGAGGAGCCCCCATAACATCTGGCTGTGAAAAACAGTGGGGATTCTGACCATCCGGGTGGGATGGAAGCACAGAAGTCCTCGTAAGGGCCTGTGAACAAACTCACTTGCTCACAGGCACTCACTCTGGGCTCTGGCAGAGGGAGAGTGACTCAGGAGGTGTCAGAGACATACAGAGATATTGAGTTGTGTGACTTCAGGGTGAGGACTGAAGGGACAGACACCATTTTCCCTATGTACAACCATCTTCCCACCCCCCCAACAGATACATGCAAAAAAATGAAACTGGACCATACATAAGAATAAGTTCAAAATGGATTAAAGACTTAAATGTAAGACCAGAAGCCATAAAACTCCTAGAAGATAACATAGGCAGTAAATTCTCTGATATTGCTCTTAGTCATATTTTTTCTGATATATTTCCTCAGGCAAGTGGAACAAAAGAAAGAATAAACAGGTGGGACTACATCAATCTAAAAAGTTTTTGCACAGCAAAGGAAACCATCAATAAAATGAAAAGACAGCCTACTGAATGGGAGAATGTACTTGTCAATGATACATCTGATAAGGGATCAATATCCAAAATTAAAAAAAAAAAAAAAACTCATACAACTCAACACCAAGAAAAACAAACAATCCAATTTAAAAATGGGCAGAGGACCTGAATAGAAATTTCTCCACGGCCAGTAGATACATAAAAAGATGGTCAACATCACGAATTATTAGAGAAACAAAATGAAAAGCAATGATATACCATTATACACCTGTCAGGATGGCTACATTAATAAATCAAGAAACAACAAGTTTCGGTGAGGATGCAGAGAAAATGAGTACAACTCTTGTGTCCTATTGGTGGGATTGCAAATTGGTACAGCCACTATGCTAAACAGTTTGAAGTTTCCTCAAAATTTTAAAAATAGAACTACCTTATGACCCAGCAATTCCACTTCTGGGTATTTATCTGAAGAAATCTGAAACACTAATGTGAACAGATGCACGCACCTTTATGGTCCTTGCAGCACTATTTACAATAGCCAAGATATGGAAGCAACCCAAGTGCCCCTCAATAGACAATTGGATAAAGAACATGTAGTACTAGATTGGTTTAAAAGGTTAAAAATAATTGCAAAAACTGCAATTGCTTTTGCACCAACTTAATACGTATACTCGTACACAGTGGACTATTACTTGACCAAAAAAAAAAAAAAAAAGAAGAAAAGAAAGAAATCTTACCATTCATGACAACATGGATGGACCTAGAGGGTATTATGCTAAGTGAAATAAGTCAGACAGGGAAAGACAAATGTCATGTGATCTCACTTATATGTGGAATCTAAAGAACAAAATAAATGAACACACAAAACATAAACATACTCATAGATACAGAGAACAAACTGATGATTAACAGAAAGGGGTGGGGATTGAAGAGCTGGGTGGAAAAGGTGAAGGGATTAAATACAAATTGGTAGTTACAAAACGTAAAGCACAACATAGGGAATATAGTCAATATTGTTGCAAGAAGTATGTATGGTGCCATGGGAGTACTAGACTAATCAGAGAGATCACTGCATAAATTAGGTAAATGTCTAACCACTATTCTGTATATCTGAAACTAATATAAAGTAATATTGAATGTCAAATGTAACTGAAAAAATAAATAATTAAAAAACTTTCACACACCCAAAGACAGTTATTGTATAGATTCTTGTAATTCTTAATATGACTGTATTTATATTATTATGAAAGTAATGACCATTTGTCTTCTACCTAAAAACTATTCATAACAACAAAATAACAAGCCAAAAGTAAACCAATGACAGATGTTTGTCTACTTTGGTAGACAAACAGTGTGTGGTAGAGGTAACTGAATTAGAAAAATTACTATAATTTAGAGTGATAAACAGATTTCTTCCATTATCTCATTACACTTCTCTTGAGTTTTTGGATAATCATAATAAGAAACACTCAGATGGTATTTTGAAAAAATAAACAGCTCCCCACCCATGAAGATAATAGTGCTTTAATCTTTATTCTTGGTATACACTAGAGAGAAATCACAGATTGTACTGAAAAATAGCCAGCAGATTAGAAAAGAAAAAATGCAACTAATTACCAAATGGAGCAAACTGCTTCATATCTTGAAAGAAAAACATACTTTGAGTTAGAAATTGGGCAATGATAAGGAAATTTTGAAGTTAAAAATAGTTGTATATTTCACTGTGTTAGATATTTCACCTTAAAGTGAGAACAGAATAGTAAAAATAGATGGAAATTGAAAAAAAATGGGAAAGTAGATTCAAATAATATTAATCAAATAAGAAATGTATTTTTAGAAGTAAGGTACAAGCACAGCTCCTCTTATTTTAACTAAACATCTTATAAAGATCTTTGAACTAAGCAAAATAGAACATTAGATGACATTAATTATAACAAATCATGGACAAAATATTTTTTTCAGGCAGAGGTACGACAGCTTTAGAGTCTGCATTCAAATTTTAAGGTACATACAGATTTTAGTCCCTGTAAATGACCAAAACAAAATAAAAAAGATAGATAAATCTAAAGAATTATAAGAAATTAAAAACTGCCTTATTACCTGTCCAAATCTCTTTTGATGACATGCATATTTCCTGCAGTTTTACTTATAAGATATCTTTTTCACAGTGCTCAATATAGCACTGGGAAGACACTTTCCCATCTAACAAGTTAATAGGAAAATATTAATTTCATTTTTTATTGCTCCGAGAAAAAATAAACTATATGAACCTTATTTTCCACATCTGAAAAATGGAGATAACAAAAGTCCCTCCCCACCATTGACCAGGTTGTTATGATAATCAGATGATGATAACATACTTATAAACCTATAAGGAGATTTCCGAGGTGAGCTATTACAGCACGGTTATCATTATCATCATCAATTAGGTAAATCTGCCAGGGATAAAGCGCTGGTCAAATTAATGACCAAGTACCCTCCTGGAACAGCAGTTTCTTAGATTTTTGTCCAACAGCTATATATCTATTTATATCTGTATCTGTATCTATCTCTATATCTATATTTCTCTATATCTATATATACTATCTCTATCTCTATGTCATATATATGTATATACATAATATACATATAGAGTATAGATGAGGTCAGACAAATAAGTTCACAAACTCATCCTAGAAAAAGTGCTACATAACTCATTGCTGAATATCACTATGGACACCTTTGAAGTACTCCGCTTGGGAAGCCATTCACAGACACGAGCACCTAGTCCACCCTTCAAAGCAATTTTGGAACTCTTTTTCTGGAAGGGTCATCAGAGCTGTCTTTGTATTACCCTTCATGTTTTGAATGTCATCAAAATATCTTCCTTTCAATATTTCCTTTATCTCTGGATAAAGAAAGAAGTCATTGGGGGCCAGATCAGGTGAGCAGGGAGGGTGTTCCAATACAGTTATTTGTTTACTGGCTAAAAACTACCTCAGACAGTGCCGTGGGAGCTGGTGCATTGTCGTGATGCAAGAGCCATGAATTGTTGGTGAAAAGTTCTGGTCATCTAACTTTTTTCATTCAGCCTTCTCAGCACTTCCAAATAGTAAACTTGGTTAACTTTTTTCCAGTTGGTACAAATGCATAATGAGTAATCCCTCTGATATCAAAAAAAGGTTAGCAACAAGTTTGCAAATTTGTCATGTTATATATATATATATATATATATATATATATAACATATTATATATATTATGTACATACCTTGTTTCCCCGAAAATAAGACCTATCTGGACAATCAGTTCTAATTAATCTTTTGGAGCAAAAATTAATATAAGACCCCGTCTTATGTTACTGTAATATAAGACCCCATCTTATATAATATAAAGCTGGGTCTTATATTAATTTTTGCTCCAAAAGACGCATTAGAGCTGATTGTTTGGCTATGTCTTACTTTTGGAGAAACAGGGTAGTATACACACACGCACGTTATTTTTAAGGACTTGAAAGACTGATTTGAGCAATTTTTACAAGTGCAGAGAGTGATGGGGAAAGTAATATGAGACAATGATAGAGATCAACAGGAACCAGACCAAGCCAGGCCTTTTAGAAGTAAGTAACATGTATTAAAACTTCTGATCTTGATTTTTAGAGCTATGGGATTTCACTGACACATTAAAGCAGAAGTGACCCGATAAGATCTACATTTTCAAAGGATTATTCTGGCAGTTGTCTGAGCTTTAGCACTGAAAGTCCTGTTTCCTGATAAATTCCTCAGCTTTGGGGGAACCATGATAATTGGTCACCCTACTCAGGAAGACAGAGCCCACAAAACATGGTATGGAATTTCATTCGAATCTTGATTTAGAAGCTCAGTAACCCGATGCAGCAGTGCTTCCAATCATAAGAGAGAAATGAGACAACTGAGGGAATCTGAGAAGGAACACGCTATTGTGTCCAATTCATTGTTCAAAACAACTAATTCACACCCACTCTCTAAAATGTTTCTCTCCTACTCTTTGCCAAGCCAATATGTGCACCATAATTCATCAGCTTCTTAGGACAAAATTTTTGGACTTCTTTTTTCCTCTCACAATCCATATCTAGTCCACCACAAATCCAGATGGCTCTACCTTCAAAATATATCTAGGATCTGATCGCTTCAAACCTTTTCCATCATGTCAAAGATACCATGATCTCTTTCCTGGACTTCTGCAATAGTTATCCGACTGGTATCCCTGTTTTCACTTTTCCCCATTCTGTGTTGACAGCTCTGCTCCAACCATACTTACTTCCTTACTGTTCCCCCAATATACCACGCACGCTTTCACCTTAGGGTCTTTGTGCTCACTGTTCCTGCTGTGTGGAAGGCACTTCTCCTAGATCATTGTATCTTTCCCTATCACTACAACCAGATGTCTGCTCAATGATCACATTCTTATTGAGGTTGCCCCGTACCATCCTGTTTAAAATACTTGCATAACGCTTGATATTATGATAAGTATTATCATAAATCCATTATAGGATTTATGTACTTGTTTATTACATGAGATAATTATGTATTTACCATATGACTTTCTCCATTAAAATATAAAGCTCCACAAAGGCATGGATTTTCTTTCTTATTCACAGTATCCACAGAACCCACAATGGCAAATAGTGATGGCATTATGAGGAAAAATAAAGCAGGATAAGAGGGTAACTGGCGGACATTTCAGTTCTCATTGACGCTTTGCTACAATAAAAGATGCAGTGATTGTCACCCTTGTGCATATACCCTTATGACCCTATGTGAAAATTTATCTGGTGTGCATCCAGGAGTGAGAATGCTAAGTAATAAATAAAATTCTTTTTTTTAATAAAATTCTTTCTTAATTTCACCCCATCACCCACCCACAGCACTAGATTATTCTCTAGAATAGCTGTGCCACTACATACTTACATTAACAGGGTTTGGGGATTCTCATTGTTTCTGTAGTTGTTACCATATTTTTATACTATTTTTGTTTATTCTGTTCGTTTTGGTTTTGCCTTTCCAGATTTTTTAATCTAATTATTGTTTAAAAAATAGCCACTTTTATTTAAGTGTTAGTCTTTGTTCTTTATTTGTTATCAATTTTATTGATTTTATTTTACTATTTTCTTGATTCTTTTTTTTGGGGGGGGGGTGTTATACTATTGTTACAGTATTTCCAGTTTCATCAGTTCAATACTTAGCTTAAGAAATTTCAATGTTTCTTGTTTTCTAGAAAATGTATTCAAAGTTAATAAATCGTCCTAAAAGTGCTGCTTTAGCTGCATTTCACAATTTATAAAGCTAAATTTTCAATGTCATTCAGTCCTATGTATTTAATAATTTCCTACATAATTCACACCTTTCTCTGTTTCATATTGTTGATTTTATCCTATTCATTTACTTGGCCGTAATTACTGTTATGTTAGAGCATTTCTACCATCTTAATTCATGTTGTGAGTTTATTATTTTTAACTTTTATTTCTCTTTCCCACTCTTTCCTTCCTTATTTTTTTAAATTTGGGAAGATAACCTCATTGTCCCTAAGTTATTAAATATAATACATATGTTTACCTTTCACTATCAATTCCGTAAGTTTTCCAATATCTTTTCTCAAAGGTGGGGGGTCTGGAGGAGGAAATGCATAGAGGCTTGAATCGATTAATTTCTCCCCAGTCCAGTTGGGCTCCTATTCTTTACTGAAAATTTCCATCCATCTCTGCCTAGCACTAATGATTTTCCATGACTGCAGTGGTCATAGGAAAAGCAGTGATGCTCCTGACTGTATCACCCAGCCCACTATTTCTCTAGGATACTATTATCCACCCACACACCCACACACACACAGGCAAACACTGGAACCCAACAATCTTTTATTTATCCACACATTTTTCATAGTTGTCTTAGGTTCAGAAGTCCATCCACTTCACGGTCAATTAACAGCCCTACTGTTTCTATACCAACCCCAGCATTAAATCCGGGACAGGGAGTCTGTATCCCACATCAATTCACCATCTCATCAGAAATCATATGTCTGGCTCAGTATTTCTGTTTTTATTCCACATTTTAGTAGATGGCACAAGCATATACCACTTTCCCCAAGATTAAAACCTAGAAGTCATTCTAAAATCTTCCCTACTCCTTAGATCTCTTATCTGATCCCTAATTCTCTAAATATGGCTCTCTGCTCTTTATGGGCTGCCACTGCCCTAAGTAAGTGCCTCAAAAAGCTATCACCATTAACATGATAATACCCTCTTGTTTATTTATTCTTGCTTTTATTTGGTTGGTTTGCCTTCCTTGCTACACAAAACTTTCTTGGGGCAGGGATCATGTCTTTTTAATATTTGCATCTCCAGCATGCAGCACAGTACTTCGTATAAAGTACATGCTCAGCAAATATTTCTGGAACAAATGAAGCTGTAGTGAATGTTGATACAGTGATAAATTACTTTGGGTAACATATTATCTCACGTGTATAGAATAATTCAAGTTTTAAATGTTTTAGTTTTATATTTCTTAAAGTAAATATGTATTCCTTAAATATTTTCAGTGATCTGAACTGTTTACCTCATGCAGTCAAGAGTTTCCATGGCAAGTCAATGTATTGAGCTAATAATTCCTTTATAAATATACTTTATTACACAGTTATTATTATTATTATTATTATTATTATTAATGCAGCAAGCTATTAATATGTGGTATGACTTAGATGAATCTCATATTCATTTTGCCCAGTAAATCAGATTCAAAAGGCTACCTACTATTTGCTTTTATTTATATGACATTCTTTAAAAGGCAAAACTGTGGGGATAAAGAACAGGAGTTAGGGATGGGAGGGAAAGGTGTGACAAAGGGACAGTATGAGAGCATTTTACAGGAGTGAAGGAACTGTTCTGTACCTTTATTGTTGAGGCGGTTATACAACTATGCATTTATCTATATTCATAAAACTGTACTTTAAAATGTGCAAACTTTACTGTATATGAAGTTTAAAATAAATATTTAAAAGTAAGAAAAGCATTAAAGTTATTCAATATCATCCAATTGAAAAAAATAACATTGACACCTTTATTACAGTATCAGCATAATCTGAAAAATAGTCAAATTTTGTTGTATCTATGTCACTAGTTTTCTTCTAGAACTATTTCTTTCTAATGTGAAAGTTATACAATTTATAATATACAAAACTAAACACAAATGGTGCACAGTGGATCTTAACATCAATCCTAAATTCATTCTACTTAGAAAACAGGCAACTTCTCTTAATGTTTGGGTTTTAAAAAATAGTTCTAAATCCTCCTCTGTGTGTCTCACACTAGATTTGTTCCACATACAAAGATCGGACAAGTTTGTGAACTCACTCTAGAAACAGTGCTACATACCTCATTGCTGAATATCACTACGGTTACCTTTGAAGTACTCCTCTTGAGAAGCTATTCACCAATGCCAGTGCCTAGTCCACCCTTCAAAGCAATTTTGGAACTCTTTTTCTGAAATGGCCATCAGGGCTGTCATTGTATTACCCTTGATGTCCTGAATGTCATCAAAATGTCTTCCTTTCAATATTTCCTTTTCCTTCAGGTAAACAAAGAAGTCATTGGGGGCCAGATCAGGTAAGTAGGGAAGGTGTCCCAATACAGTTATTTGTTTACTGGCCAAAAATTCCCTCACAGAAATTACCATGTGAGCTGGTGCTTTGTCGTGATGCAGGAGCCATGAATTGTTGGCAAAAAGTTCAGGTTGTTTTCGTCTTTTTCACGCAGCCTTTTCAGCACTTCCAAATAGTAAACTTGGTTAACTGTTTGTCCAGTTGGTACAAATTCATAATGAATAATCCCTCTGATATCAAAAAATGTTAGCAACATCATTGCAACAAGTTTGTGAACTTAATTGTCAGAACTTGTAGTTGTCTTCTTTCCTTTTCCTTTTACTGCTGAGTTCTGCACTTTATACTTATTCATGTGCTCAAAGTTCTACTGTAAATATTCTCTTTCATTTTCCTTTCTCCTCTTCCTCTCTCTACTTTCCTCCAACCCACTTTAACACCTGACCCCAACCCTAGATAACCAATGCTTACAATCTGGTATATAGTATATACTTTTCTCCACCTTCATAAAATTATGCACAAACCTACACATGCATATTTGCATTTATAAGATTTCACTCATTGGTTTATCTAAATCAATCATATAAATTTTACTTCATCTCATTTACCTCAATTTTACATTGTAGAAAGTCTTCGAAGGAAATTGTTGTAAATATAACTTAGTATCTTAACGTATGCATAATATTCTATTATGTGAATGACCCATATTTAATTTTATCATTTCCCATTCTTTCTAGCTGTTGATATTTGTTTGTTTAGGTATTGCAGTGTTACAAATATCCTTACATACTGGTGCTTTTATAACTATAGTGGATTTTCCATAAGAGCTAAATTGCTTTCCCTAAATGCCTGAACAATTTACATTAACATCAGGAAAGCAGGATGGTACATTACACCCACATTTCCACTAGAAATGGATGTTAGCACAGATTTTCTTATGTTTGCCACTATTCTGGATGAAGAATGCTTCCTTAATTTTAATTGGCATTTCCCTGGTTACTGGAAAACATAGGCTTATTTTCACATGTTTAGCCAGTTTTGATTTTCATTTAAATATATTGTCCATTTACATCTTTTACCATTTTTCTACTCAGCTATTTGTCTTCTTATATATTATTGACGTTTATCTTTTTCAGTCATATACATTGTAAGTACAAACAGGCCCATTGTATACAGAACTGTAAGCAAGAGGATAAATACTATGCATTCATTGATTTTTTATGTGTATTTTGCCATAAAAAGATTTTTGTTTTATACTGTCAAATATCTCCATCTTTTCTTTAAAATTTTCTGGATTTCCTTTCTTCATTAGAAATATTTTCCCACCTCATACTTTGCTCTACCTTTCCTAAATTTTTTGCAAATTTCTAGTGCATTCTTTAAACTTAAGTAATTATACATTAGTATTAATATTTGCATATCTTATAAAGTAGGAGTCCAATTTATTTACTTCCAGATGTACCAAGGCCATTTACTTAAATATATTATTTTCTCCACTGAAATGCAACAATTTACTTTTATAGATTAAATTTCCATGTATGCACAGATTTATTTCCAGGCTCTTTGCTCAATTCCACAAGTCTGACTCTTCCCAATCCTAAAGTTAAACTACATTCACTATTCAATTTTATTTTCACGATTGCTTTTCTATATTCAAGCATTTATACATCCATATAAATTTTAATAGTTTTGTAAAATTCAAATGAAAATCTGTAATTTTATGGAATTACACATTTATGTAATAACTTTTAAGAGTTAACATTTTAATTATGTTAAGCTTTCTCATCCAAGAGCAAGATGTGTATTTTCATTCATTCAGATCTCAAGTTTTCCAATTAGATTTTACAATATTCTTTTTATAGGTCCGATACATCTCTTGTAAAATCTATTCTTAAATATTTATGTTTTATGATTATTATAAATAGAATAATTTATTTGATTTCCATATATAGCTGGTTATTTCTAGTACAGACAAAAAACACTGAATTCTAGGTATTTATCAAATATCCAGCAAATTAATAAATTCCCTTATAAATACTAGGATTTTAATAGTCTCATGATGCAGGAAAAGGAGAACACATTGTTTTTCCTTTTCCATTACCAGTATCAACTATTTCGTTTTCCTTTATTTTTTGTTGCATTATAATTTATTGTCAAATAATAATGATAATATTGGGTATTATAAAATTTTAATGTAAGTGGCTTCAGCATTTTACCATAGAAAATTATTTCTCCTGTTGGAGTTTAATGAATACTTTCTCTCATATTTAATTATTTCCTATTTCTCTTATATGTCAAGTTTTTATAAAGCAGAGAAATGCTTAATTTAATCAAATATGTGTATTGATATAATTGCATTTTCTCCTTTAATTTGTTGAAGTGATTAAATATATTAATAGATTTCATGATATTAAGGAATCCTCATACTTCTAGAATAAATTTTATTTGGCCAAATTTATTTTTTATTATACTTAAATACTGAATATTCTAATATTTAAGTAAGAACTTTGGCACCTATATTCTTAAATAAGATTAGTGTATGGTTTCCTTTTGATACTATCTTTGTCAGGTTTGGACATTAGGGTCTATGGCCTCATGAATTGGGGTTTTTCCATCTACGGCCTTGAATGGTTTAAATAATATTTTATTACCCATCTTTTAAAGGTTAAATGGGACTCAACTATGAAATGATCTATATTCATATATTCTAAAGTGGTATATTTTTATTACTATTACAATGAATTCATGGATATACAATAAACATGGACAATGAGAATCATTCAAGCTATATAAATTCTATACATATTGATTAGATTGTCTTGACTAATTATATGATTCAATTCCTTTTTTTTCCCTAATGGATCTGTCTGATTTTTAGTGTCTTAAAATCTCCCATTACAGTATTATTTTTACTAAGTTTTCCTAACATTTTAAATATTTCCATTTCATTTATTTAGCTGGTATGCTGATGGTACATATATACATGTTTATGACTGTTATATCTCCTGCACAAATCATGCATTTTATTATGTCAGCACTTTCAATCTTAAATTCTAATTTGACAGACACTGGTATGCAAATACTTGCCTTTGTTTTCCTAGTCTCTTTTCATCCTTTGACTTATTCTTTTTATTGTGATTGCTTTCCTTCCAACCTTCAAATGTATCTGAGATGTACAGAATCTTATTAAGCATTACACTTTCCTCAGCAATGTGCTCCAATGTTCATTGCAGCTTTATTTACGGTGGCCAAGACATGGAAATAACCAAAATGTCCTTCAATAGATGATTGGAAAGAAGTTGTGGTATATATACACAATGGAATACTATTCTGCCATAAGAAAAGATGAAATAGTACCATTTGTGACAACATGGATGGATCTTGAGATTATTATGCTAAGTGAAATAAGTCAGACCGAAAAAGTCGAGACCATATGATTTAAGTGATATGTGGTAGATAAAACTTAAAACAACAGAAGAACAAGATAATCAAATGAAAAAACAAAAACTCATGGACACAGACAATAGTTTAGTGGTTACCAGAGGGTAAAGGGGGAGGGGAGTGGCAGATGAGGGTAAAAGAGATAAAATATATCGTGATGGAAAGAGAACTGACTCTGGATGGTCAACACATAATGTGATATATAGATGATGTATTACAAAATTGTACACCTGAAACCTGTGTACTACTAACAATTGTCACTCCAATAAACTTTAGTTAAAAACATTTTATTTTTCAAGTTTGGTATAGTCACCTTAAAAGTCCAAATTGACAAGCCACATCTAAGAAATCACTAGTACAGTTACCAGACCAGGATAGCTATTCTGTAGCAAAAATATGTGTAGTTTCAGTAGACTCCTGAGTCTCTCACTCCTTTCTCCTCAGCACCAGGATGACTAAGCTCCCTCTTACATAAAAATACTATCGTAAGGAAGAGAATGGAGAAGGACAGAACAGTTAATGTCTGAGCCCTTCCAGATCCATTTTTCACTCATGCAACTACTCTATGCCCTAAGAGGCTAAACTATGTGAATTGTATCAAAAGTCTCCCATGTTAATATCCTAGTATTGCTCTCCATTGAACAAAACCAACTAAAATTTAGAATGATATTGGTTCAGGAAAAGTATAATTGACCAACTGAACAGAATGCAATCTCAAAAAGTGATTCACACACACACTCATGCACATACACAAACTCACATATGGCAAGGTTTCATATGATTGAGGTGGTGGTAGAGGTCACTGGGAACAAAGGAAAGATATAAGATATGTTGCCAAAACAAGTCTTTATTCATATAGAGAAAAATGGATTTATCATAGCACATCAAAACAATAATAATAATAACTCTAAAAAACTGAGAGACTTTTATGTGTGCAGGTACATTAAAATTCTTACAAGAAAAAAATATATAAATTTGAACCAGAATGCAGAAGAGTTCCTTAAATAAGGTACAAAGAAATCATAACATAAAATAATAATAAATTAGTATACATTAAGATTAGGAGTCTTATTCGTCAATTTATACCAGAAAATTGAAAACACATGTCAAAAAATTTGAAAAGATGTTTCAACACACAAATTTTTCAAGGATAATTATCCAGAATATATAAAAAATAACCACAATTCAAGAAGACAAAGGCTCCAGATTATTGATGATGTCACCAAAATGGTGATGTAGAACTCAGCCTCCATCCCTCCACAATGATTAACAATTAGGCAGTTATTTATGAACAGAAACAACTACTGGAGTGCTCTGGAGTCCACTTAAGAAATTTTATCAACACAGTGTAACACACATGCACCCACAAAAACAAACAAACAAAACAAAATAAGAACAAAAACAAAACAGAGAAACTGGACCAAAAAAAGGGAAAAAGAAGACATCTTACTTTTGCCTGAACGATCCATCCTCCAAGCTGGCAATGCTCAACACTAAGAGGGAATTTTCCAGCTGAAAGGAGTTCTCTCCAGAAAAAAAAGTGTAGAGTGAGCAGCCAACTTCCCCAGGGTTTCAGGGTATCATGAAAAGGTCCCACTTTTGTTTCAGCACACCCAGACCAGCAAAGCTGAGATATTAGAGATGGCTAGGAAAAAGGAAGAAAAGCAGGGGCTGCCAATAGCAGCCTCATAGCAGGAGTGATCGAAGTTCATAGTGACCTGCTCTGGAGACAAATCCAGCAGCTTTTGCCACTGAAGAAACTAATGGTCAGCGCAGCCACCATGAACCTCCTACAGATTTCATTAGCATTTGTCCTACATGTATTCATGTTCACTGAATCCAGCTTCCTTACCCTTTTCTACTTCTCCTCCCCTGTTCCTGCTGAAACCTAGGAACCTCACGGGCATTTGGCCAATGCCTCTGCAGTTGTGCCAAGTGCAAGATGCCAGCTTAGACCCCTGCAGCTTATGCCTACCACTACACATATGTTTGGGGCTAGACCCTCCAGCTGTGTACTTGCATGCAATCAGCATGACACAAGTCAGAAACTCCCACTGTTATGTGCATGCCTGGGTGCAGCCACAGGATAGCATGCTGAAAGCTAGGGCTCCTGTAGTTGTTTGTGGATCCAGATCAGGTGCTGCCTTATGCCACTGGCCTGTCCCTCTTTGCTCACCTCTATCTAGCCCCTCCAGCTATTCACCTAGATGTCCCTGGCATGACTCCCATAACTAGCCTCTACTGACATGTGCTTGAGTGATATCTAATAGCCAAGGTACAGCACACCAACTGCCAAGTTCCCCAAAGCTGTCAGAGTGACTGCAGTTTCTGGTTCTTGCTGCCTGACCTAGACCCCATAACTACATTGGTGTCTGCAACCAGCCTCTGACACTACACAGACACCTGTAGCTGTCCTTCAAAACTGTCTGTGTGCGAACTGTTGACTCACCCATCAACATTGCCTACCATAACAACTTGAATGAAGTGATCACTGAAAACCCCAACAGCTCTTGCAGCTATTTTACACACCCACAGTATTTGTCAAGGACCACACAGTTGTCAATGTTATAGATCCCAATGGCCTGTGCTGAGAAGACATCACATACCTCTGAACATGGTGCTGCCACATGACCTTGCACTTGGTGCCATGCACCAATAGACCTGGTATCACAGCATACTGCAATGTGCCCCAATCCACATTTTCCTTACCAAACTCAATCCATAAAGACTGGAAGAGGTGACTTCTTCTTCAAATGTTCACAGAACTATACAAGTCTGGAGGGATCATGAAGAATCAAGGAAACATGACTCCATCAAAGGACTAGAGTAGACCTCCTGTAACTAGCCCCAAAAGTGATGATGCAGAAATTGCCCTACAAAGAATTCAAAATAATTTTTCTAAAGGTGCTCAGAGAGCTACAAGAGAACAAACAATTTAACAATATCAGGAAAGCGAAACAAAAACAAAATGAGACGCTCAACAAAGAGATAGGAAACATAAGAACCAAACAGAAATTCTGGAGCTGAATAATAAAATGACTCAACTGAAGAATTTAATAAAGAGCTTCCACAGTGGACTGAGCAGGCAGAAAAAAAGAATTAATGAGCTAGAAGAAAAATCAATTGAAATTATATAAGCAGGGGAGCCAAGAAAAAAAAAAGAATGAAAAAAAAATGAAGAAAGCCTATAGGACTTATGGGAAATCTTTAAGAGAAACAATGTGTGCATCAATTGAGTCCCAGAAGGGGGAAAAAAAAGGGGGGGGAGAAAAGGATAGAAAGTTTATTTAAAGAAATAATGACTAAGAACTTCCAAAACCTGGGGGGAGATGTGAATGTCCAAATTTATGAAACTAATAGACCATTCCAAAATTATAATACAAAATGACCTCCTCTAAGACATAATAAAACTGTCAAAAATCAAAGACAAAGAGATACTCTTAGAAGCAGTAATAGGGAAAAAAATTATCATAGAAGGGAACCCCTATAAGTCTATTAGTGAATTTCTCAACAGAGATCTTACAGACCAGGAGAGAATGAGATGATATATTTGAAGTGCTAAAAGAAAGAAATTTCCAGCCAAGAACACATTACCCAGTAAAGGTGTCCTTCAAAAACAAAGGGGAAAAACTTTCTCTAATAAAAAAGCTAAGGGGGTTCATCCTACTAGACCTGCCTTACAAAAAATGTTGAAAAAAGTTCTTCAAGATAAAATGAAAGGATGCTTAATTATTAACATGAAAATATACAATGCACAGCTAAAGGTAAGCATATAGACAGATTTAGAACACAATAATATCACAGTGTGTTAACTAATTCTAGTATAGAGGATAAAGGTTCAAAGTATTTTCAAAAGCTATAGCTATAATAATTTGGTAATGGTTACACATTATAAAAGAGGTAAATTGTAATATCAAAAATATACAATGTTGGGAAGGAAGTAATAGGGTAGAGTTTTTATAAGTGATGGGAGTTGCTATCAGCATAAAATAGACTGCTATATTGATAAGATTTTTTATGTAAGCCTTGTGGTAAACACAAAGCAAAAACCTTTAGTAGATTCACATAAAGAGAAGGAAATCAAACCATACCACTAAGGAAAATCATCAACTCTTAAAGGAAGACAGAAAAAAAAGGAAAGAGCAAGGAAAGTACAAAAGAGCCAGAAAGAAATTAGCAAGATGACATTAGTAAGTCCTGACCTGTGAGTAGTTACTCTAAATGTAATGGATTGAATTATCCAATCAAAAGACATAGAATGGTTTCATGAATAATACAACAAAACCCAACTAAATGCTGTCTACAAGAGACTCACTTTACATTGGCTAAATTGAAGAAATGGAAAAACATATTCTATGCCAGTGGACTCAAAAACAGAGCAGGGGTAGGTACACTTAATTCAGACAAAATAGACTTTACACCAAAATAGTAACAAAAGACAAGGACATTCATTACATAATGATAAAGGGGCCAATTCAGCAAAAAGATATGACAATCATAAAAATATATGCACCCAACATTGAAGCACTGAATATGTTAATCAAATACTAACATATCTTACGGGAGAAATAGATAACAATATAATAATAGTAGGGGACTTCAAAATCCCATTTTCAACAATGGACTGATCACCCAGACAGAAAATCAAAAATGAAATAAGGGGGGTGGGGGTTGGGAGATGAGGGTAAGGGGGATCAAATATATGGTGATGGAAAGAGAACTGACTCTGGGTGGTGAACACACAATGGGATTTATAGATGATGTAACACAGAATTGCACACCTGAAATCTATGTAAATTTACTAACAATTGTCACCCCAATAAATAAATTTTAAAAAATGAAATCAGTTGGACATGATCCATATTTTTCCTCATAAGAGCCCAACAGACATATACAGAACATTA
Source organism: Rhinolophus hipposideros (assembly GCF_964194185.1). Classification (NCBI taxonomy): domain Eukaryota; kingdom Metazoa; phylum Chordata; class Mammalia; order Chiroptera; family Rhinolophidae; genus Rhinolophus; species Rhinolophus hipposideros. The sequence goes on along the minus strand of NC_138046.1, from coordinate 64,298,317 downwards.
CATCAAAATGCAGCAGAATACACATTCTTCTCAAGTGCACATGAAACATTCTCCAAGACACATAATTTGATAGCTCACAAAACAAGTCTCAGCAAATTTAAGAAGATTAAAATCATACCAAGTATTATTTCTGACTGCAATCGTATAAAACTAGCAATCAATGAGAGGAGGGGAAAAATCTTTAATGTGGAAATTAAACAACACATTCCTCAACAATTAATCGGTCAAAGGAGATATCAAAACTATTTCGAACAAATAAAAATGAAAGCATAACATATCAAAACCTATGGGATACTGCAAAGCAATTCTAAGATGGAGATTTATACCAAAAGCACCTACACTAAGGGAGGAAACATCTCAAAATATCAAACATTTCACTTCAAGGAATTAGAAAAAGAAGAATAAACTAAGCCCAAAGTTCACAGAAGAAAGAGAATAACAAAGATCAGAGGAGAAATAAATGACATAGAGACCACAAAAACCATTGAGTAAATTAAGAGCTGTTTTTTGAAAAGATAAAATTGACAAACCTTTAGCTAAAGTAACTAAGAAAAAAAGAGGAGATTCAAACAAAATCAGAAATAAAAGTGGAGATATTAAAACTTATTCCACAAACATAAAAAGGATCATAAGAGACTATTATTGTGATTACATATTGTAAATGGAATTGTTTTCTTAATTTCCTTTTCAAATTGTTAATCATTGTATAAAAATGCAACTGCTTTTTGCATGTTGATTTTGTATACTGCAACGTTGCTGAATTTGCTCATTAGTTCTAACAGCTATGCATGCGTGTGTATGTATTCTTTAGGATTTTATACATATACGATCATTTAGTCTGTGAACAGAGACAATTTTACTTTTTGTTTTACAATGTGGTTGTCTTTTATTTCTTTTCTTACATAATTACTGTCATTACGACTTCCAGTATTAAGTTGAATAAAAGTAGTAAAAGCAGGAATCTTTATCTTGGTCTTAATCTTAAAAAAAAAAAAAAAGCTTTCAGTCTTTCACCATTGAGTGTTAACTGTGGGTCTTTCATATCAAGCTTTTATTAAGGTTTTATTAAGTTCAGGTACTTCATTTTGTTTCTTAGTTTGTTGAGTATTTTTATCATGAAAGCGTTGACTCTTGTCAAATGATTTCTCTGCCCCAATTGAGACACCATTTTTTTTTCATTAGGTTAATGTGGTGAATTATATTAATTGATTTCCATATGTTGAACCATCCTTTAATTTCCAGGAATAAATCTCACTTTGTCATGGTGCACAATCTTTTCCCTATGTTCTTGAACTCAGTTTGCTATAATTTTGTTGAGGAATTTTGTATGAATGTTAGTTGGGGATGTTGGTCTGTAGTTTTCTGGTAGTGTCTTTGTCTTGTTTTGGTATCAGGGTAATGGTGCTCTTAATGCCAAATTGAGTATCTTATAAACATCATATGATTAGGTCTTTTTTTAATCCATGAATTGACTCTATCCCTTTGATTGGATAATTTAAGCCACTCACCTTAAGAATAATTATTGACAGGTAAGGACTTACTAATGTCATCTATTAATTTCTTTCTGATTTGCTGATAACCTCTCTGTTGCTTTACCTATGGTGGAGCTAAAGCTCAAGTTTGTGATCACTACCTTGCCCATAGATTTGGGGAAGCTTTTTGCAAGTGCTCACTAGCAATCTGCTAAAGATTGCTCTCGTCACTGTCAGGAGCCCAAACAGAGAGGGTGGGGTAAAGTGTGTGTGTGGGGGTGAGGTGCACACAGCGCTTGGTGTGTCCATGGTCCAGTTGGGGGAATCCATTGCCTAGGTATACCCAGTGGCTCAAGGGTGGGCTTGTTGATGGAGTATGCAGCACAGTTAGTAGGATATTTGTCCCTTTAAATATCTTCCAACCATCTTATCTGCCTCTCTCCTAGCCTTTTCCTGCCCCCAGTCATGCAGCTCATGACTCAGTACTCTGGATATGATGAGAGAGAAATCGGCTTCTTTGGCAATGTCCCACACAGTTGAGGAAGCCAGTCATTCACTCACACACTCACTTTCCCCTGAGGGAGAAACCGCAGGCTGAGAAGGTCTCTCTTGGCAATGAGTTGTGCTTCCTTGGGGGAAGAGTGACATGCATAAAGAAAAATTATTCATCTTACTCTCTCCAATACATCTAAACTTGTATTTTTTTTTTATTCCAGTGTTGTGCTAGAACTTCTCTGCTCAAAACCTGTACTTCCGTACAGATTTTCTCATATGGGGGTGACTGCCTAAGACTGTTCTTCAGGGGCTCTGAGACCATGAACAAGAGGGGCTACAAACAGTTTACAGGCCACTCACTGCATGGTCCAAAGCTGGGACCAATGCCTGTATGCCTATTACCTGATGGACAGGTGGGCAAGACTCCTCCCATGTCCCTTGGTGTATGATGCTAGATCCCGCAGGTCAAACAAAGGTATTTTTGTGAATGCCAAATTATTGTTGTTGAGAATATGCGTATAACAAGGGATGTCTTATTCAGTCATGTTGCTGAATGTCACTCCCAAGAGGACTTTTTAAAACATGAATGTTCATTGAACTTTATCAAATGATTTCAGTATCTATTACTATGTTCATTTGAATTGTTTTTTTCAGTTTGTTAATATTTATGATTTTAGTGATAATAACCAATCTTACATGGATAGGATAAATCCCACTTGATAATAATGCATTGTTTTTATATTGCCTTCTGGATTCAATTTGCTAATTTATTCAGAATTTTCAGATCCATGTTCATAAATGACGTTAATCTCTATTATTCTTTTCTTGTTCTATCCTTGTCTAGTTTTCAATTCAGGTGTATAGTAGCTAGTTCAGTTTCTAATTAACTCTTGGACAATGTTTATTTGAGTGGTCAAAGTTTAATTTATTTACTCAAATTCCTATTAGATTGTCATACTCTGTACTGTTTTCCAGGACCTCAGCCACCTCTCTCCCTGTCATGTACCATCTTTCTCACTGAGTAATATCAGAACCTAAGCTTATGCTGTAGCCTTCTTTTCCAGATACAAAGATGCCACATGGATTAGCTATGTGGTCAATTCTCCACTTGCTGCCCCAACACATTTACAGTCCACTTCTCATCTTTCTTTGCCTGTTCTGTGTCCTTACATATTGACTCTGGTATACTGTGTCATCTAGAATCCCTTGCCAGCTGGCCTCTGGTTGGTTTTGACTAAAATCAACACAATGGTAGGAACTCATAATGAATGGAAAGGTAGAGGGATAAGGAGTGGCTGGTTTTTCTTCATTGCTCCTCCCTGCTATAGACTAAATTGTGTCCACCTCCACCCTGACCCCCCAAATTCATATGTTGAAGCCCCAATTTGACTCTATTTGGAGATAGGCTTTTCAGGAGATAAAGTTAAATGAGGTCATAAAGTGGAGTCTTAATCTAATAGGGTCAGTGGCTTTATAAAAAAAGGATGGGATCCCATCCCCCTCTAAACACTGCACTGAGGAAAGGCTGTGTGAGCCCATAGTGAGAAGGTGGTCATCTACAATTAAATTCGCAAACTAATCCTAGAAAGAATGCTACATACCCCATTGCTGAATATCACTACAATCACCTTCAAAGTACTCCCCTTGGGAAGCTATGCACTAATGCCAGCACCTAGGGCACCCTTCAAAGTAATTTTGGAACTGTTTTTCTGGAATGGCCATCAGAGCTGTCGTCATATTATCCGTGATGTCCTGAATGTCATCAAAATGTCTTCTTTTCAATATTTCCTTTATCTTTAGATAAAGAAAGAAGTCATTAGGGGCCAGATCAGGTGAGTAGGAAGGGTGTTCCAATACATTTATTTGTTTACTGCTTAAAAACTCCCTGACAGACGATGCCATATGAGCTGGTGCATTGTCATGATGCAAGAATCATGAATTGTTGGCAAAAACTTCAGGTTGTCTGACTTTTTCACACAGCCTTTTCAGCACTTCCAAATAGTAAACTTGGTTAACTGTTTGTCTGGTTGGTACAAATTAGTAATGCATAATCCCTCTGATATCAAAAAAGTTCAGGAACATCATTTTTATTCTTGATTTCGACTGATGGAAATTTGTGGTCGTGGAGAATTGGAGGACTTCCATTGTGCATTTTGACGCTTTATTTCAGGGTTGTATTGGTTCATCCATGTTTCATCACCAGTGATAACATGGCCCAAAACATTGCCTTGCCTTTCCAAAAGGTTATGGCACACTTCAACTCTTTTTTGCCTTTGTTCATCGGTGAGCTCCTTCAGGACCACTTTTGCACATACCTTTCTTATTCCAAGATTTTCAGTTAATATTTTCCTGTTTCTGTATTGATGTTTACTTGGTCCACTATGCTTTTCACAGTCAGCTGATGATTTTGACACACAGTTTGATGAATTTTTGCAATGTTTTCATCAGTTCTTTTCATCACTGGCCACACTGACCTCTCTTTATCAGTGACGCCTTCTCTCCCCGGAGAAAAATGTTTAATCCACTGTTCACTGTCATTTTCTTCATAGCATTATCCCCATAAACTGGGACTAACATGTCCCAGATTTGACTTCCACTCTTGCCAAGTTTAACAAGAAATTTAATGTTTATTTGTTGCTCTAATTCAAGCTCAGACATTCTCATTACGGCACACAAAAACATGCAACAACAATAATGAACACCATTCAGCAAGACCTTGCCACACGTCGACCTGAGCACAGCTGTGAAACACTGATACACCAAGGTTATGAAACCTTACCAAGCTGTTTGTACAGTGCTGTCAATGTAAGTGTACAGTGGCACATTCACGAACTTAATTGTCAGACTTCTTACAAGTCAGGAAGAGAGCCTCTCCAGAAACTGAATCAGCCAGCAACTTAATGTTTGACTTCCCAGCCACCAGAAAGGTAAGAAACAAGTTTATGTGTTTAAGCTACCCAGTCTGTGGTATTTTAATGCATCTCCTATTGTGGCACCATGCTTCTGATACCATATTTTCCCGAAAATAAGACCTAACTGAAAAATAAGCCCTAGCATGATTTTTCAGGATGCTTGTAATATAAGCCCTATGCAAAAATAAGACCCAGTTAAGATCTTCAGCCAGACGGACCCATTTAGTACATCCATTGCAACACAAGATGGATATATTGAATTATAAAATAGTGATATTAATAAACAATTAAATATAAATAAATAATATTATGGACATTAATACTTAAAATAAATGACAATATAAATTATAATTAAATATTTGTACTACCCAAGTGGGAGCCTTTGGACAAGAGGTAAATGCCTATGTAAACAGATGAACTCGAGACTTATTGCTGAATGACCAATCGGAGTATAGACCCAACGCACGAATAACGTGCACGCTTGATAATAAACAGACGTGGTTGTGTCTAATATGAATCTTCATAATTCAATATGTCATGTGTTCTAATGGACATACTTAATGCACTTGTGTGAAATAAAGAAACGTTTTCTGAATTTTGGTGCCTGCAATTTTTCATCACTTTTATGTACACCATCATTCTTAACTGTCATCATTTTTGTTGCCACTCCTATCTCATAAGTCTTCAATTAACACTTGATTTAATGGTAGATTGAAAGGGTATAATATTTTGTCCCCCAGACAAGATGAGTGCAAAAAACAAGAGCTATTCCATTGAGTACAAGAAAGGAATGGAGGACTCCCGGGGCAAGAATCTTATGGCTTTCCACAAAGAGAAGTTGGATATCTGAATGGTCCAAAAATGGCAAGCAGAGTACGATAACCTCAGTCAACAGGTGGATGAGGGAAATGCTATGAAGTGCAAATCTGGATGAGGTCAGCAACCATTATTTCCTGAGCTGGAAGATATCATCTGTGAATGGATTCCTGACAGGAGAACAAAGGCTTTGGTTGTGTGCAGGGCTGATAGTCAAGCATTTGCCCTTACAATGGCACCACAGTTAGAAATATCCCCAGAAGAATTCAAAGCATCACAACACTGGCTGGATGGCTTCCTTCAGCAATATGAACTGTCTCTAAGATCGACAACACTGTTCAAGCTGGAAGATACTGAAGTTATTAAATGCACACTTGTATTCAAGTCCTTTGATGATGGCATTGACTTTTCTAAATACCAACTCTCCAACATGGTTGCTATGTATGAAACTGCAGTGTTTATGGACCAAGGATCGCAAATGACAATTGATCAGAGGGGTGCCTCATCAATCTACATTCCCTCCACTGGTTACAAAAATGCACGTGTTACCTGTATTTTGGCAATTCATCTGGATCGAAAGAAAGCTCCACCTCTAATCATCACTAAGGGCAAGAAAGTTAAGGTTGAACGTGTTTCAGGCATTTATGTTCTTGAAACCAAAAAAGCCTGGTGCACACAAGAAGTTATAAGGAATTCGGTCGATTGAATGCTGCCACTTGTTTTGCAAGGTGGCCAAAGAAGTCTGCTAGTCTGGGACTCAGCCAGCACTCACCGCGCTAAAGACATGAAGAACTTCCTTGCAGAGAGAAGAATAGATCAAATAATGATTCCCACAAGAATGACTGCCTATCTCCAGGCTCTTGATATTGCAATAAACAAGTCATTTAAGGACTGTTTGCACATGGAAATCAATGACCAGATTGAAAATAGGATGGAAAGAAGTCATCGTGGAAACTTCGTGAAGCCTAGCCTGTGCGAGGTCGTTACTTGGGTGAAGAATTCATGGGATAAAATCACTGACAGCTGTGTTGCCAATGCACTACGAGCAGGCTACGTGGACAAGAAGAGCTCATTTAAGGAGAGCTCTGTTGCTGGACATGAGAGATTGGGGCCAATGGTTCTATAGGAAATGAAGTCGCAAGAAATTCAAGTCAGAATTCGGGGTTTTGAGAGTTATGACAATGTTCCAGAAGATGACATGACTGTATTTGAATACATGTAGATTGTTGTAGATGAAAAAATAGGACATCCCTTGAAAATTAGCCCTAATGTGTCTTTTGGAGGAAAAATTAATATAAGCCCCGGTCTTATTTTCGGGGAAATATGTTAGTTACTGCATTCCCCCACTTGAACACAGTTCCCACAGGGAAATCCTCCTGAACTGTAGCACATTTTAATGGGTTTTGATAACATTATTCCTTCCACTTGCTCCTGGGAGTGGTAGTGGTTCTCCACGATTTCTTGTCTGTAAGTTTTGTAATATGCCTTGGTTATCCCATTGGCCCTGTTCACAGTTCACTAATACTCCCTTCTTTTACAATCTCTTTATTTGTCCATCTAGAGTGAATTCTCTTTCCTGTCAGGACCTTGACTAGTTTCACAAGAGAGAAGTGTCCTGCAAATTTTTTTAAAAGTGGTAGCACCAAAGCTATGAGTTAGAAATACACTATTTAGTCTGTCAAAGACATCCCAACACAGTATTTAAGAAAAAAAAATGTAAAGTTCAGGATTGTTCTTCTCGATTTAAGACCCACAGTAAAGTATTCAGATACATTTTCCAACTAGATGCAACTGTAGTCCCTAACCAAATGTTATTCAAATGGGTTAAACCCTTTTATTACAGTTCAAATATAGAGACTACCTTGCTCTGAAAATCAAGCATAGTTTTGATGGAAGGGATTAAAGAAAAAGAGCTGTATGTCCTTGTTGCCTTTAGATGGTGAAGAAAGTCCAGTTAGGTGGTACTCTTAACAGTAGAAAAGGATAAACAGCTAAGATGTCTGCAAAGCCTCAATAAGCATTGCATAAATATTTTGGATGAAAGGCATAGTGACAGTGAGAAGATCAATATAATGGCTTCTAAGAAAAAAAAAAACAAACATATCATGAACAGGGTCAGTTATAAACAGTGCGCTGATTTAGGTATACTACCAGAGATTCTGCTGGCCTTTCAATCAATATGTTTGTTGAGAAATTCGATTAACACCCATATTTACATTTGAAGCAACAAACTCTTATGCTATTTTCACTGAGATTATACAATAATTGCTTTAGTGAAATCCAAAGTGGCAGGATGGCAGCAAAAACCAATGCAAAAATATTTTCTACTCTATAACTTGAGATTTGTTGTATCTTCTTGCATACAGAGATCTATGAGGCAAATGTTGTGCACACAGTCTAAGACGAATATGAAGATGAGCAACATTGGGAAGGAGGAATGTACAAGTGTATTATATTCACTGTATTGGCTGCTGGAGCAGTGAACAACCTTACTTGTGGTTGAATGCATTTTGTATATAACATGTTCTTTTTCTGTCATTCTTTACCTGTCACCTTCCAATGAAATGTACTGTATTTCAGGTACTGAGTCTGGTTTTCATGACATAGCTATTGATTTATATCCCATTCAATTTAATTCATGTGAAAATATTCATGGTATCTTGACAGATGTCTGTGGTTAATAATTGCATTGATCTATCATGTCCTGGGATAAGTAAAGGATAGTACGCTAATGATGGAAGAACCTGATGCTTATTAAAATTTATAAGAGGAGTAATTTGACTCAGAATCAAATTAGGTAAAGCATATAAAGTACTTATGATGGTAACTAGCTATTGTTATTATTCTAAGTTTCATTGACTATCAAATAAAACACTAACATCTAAATTGGACATTCATGCAACATGTTCATCATTTCAGGTTTCAAGAGCCAACATTTAAAAAAAAAACACCTAAAAATATGACCCTGTAAAACAGAAAGTCTCTGTATTTTATTTTGCCTTTTCTTGTTTTTATGAAATTTAGTATATTTTACAAAACAAATATAGTTTTATAAAAAGATTATGCTCCTACAAAAATTTAAACAGTATAGAAAAAATAGATAGGAAAAGGTACATTTTTACTTCTAAAATATCACCACCATTATTAAAATATATTAAGCATTATTCAGAACATCTCTATACATGCAAATATAGACACACATTCATGCACACCCAGACATTTTTAATATAGGATATCAGAATGACCTCAGACATTGGGAGGCATACTCACCTAAAACCATGAGAACTGTTAAGATTCAATTAGATGTCATAGTAGTATCTAGAAGAACTGGAGTCCTGTAACAGAAGAGTATCAAAACAATGTAGGATTTTCTCAGTTCTAAGGATTTTACCATTGATAAATAGGAAGATATTTAAGTATCTTAAGTGTCAAAGACTTGCAAATTACAATGAAGTAATGTAGCAACTTGGGTAGAGTTTGCAGATTTCTGTGAGTGGACAAAAGAATTAAGCAATATTTAATTTACAAAACATGATCTCTGTGTCCATCTTCTTCTCTAAAATATGTGGTCCACCTATAGGCTATCAATAAGGGGCAATGTTTCCCAAAAGCATCACCGATATAAACAGAATTATCACTATATCATTGGTCATTAAAAATTCTCAAATATCTGAGGTTTTGCCACTAATAGGACGGAGATTATATATATATATAAAGTATACACATTTTAAGAAAGGAAAAAAAAACTGCATTAAAATTACACTGATGGTAACCATTTTGAGCACCTCTTGTAATTGCAGAAGTCAAAAGTGACTTGTATTCATCTTTTGTTATCAGTATATATCGAGTAGTACAATTAAGTACAGTTTTTTTCCTTTCTTAAAATGTGTATACATTTTTTGGCACCCTCTGTGTGTGTGTGTATGTGTGTGTGTGTGTGTGTGTGTGTGTAGATAAATTAGATATAGATATAGATATAGATATAGATATAGATATAGATATAGATAAATATAGATGATGTAGGTATCTAAGGAATTAGTTCATGTAATTGTAGAAGCTGGCAAGTCCTACCCTGTGGGATAAGTTGGCAGGCTAGAGATTCAGGTAAGAGTTGATGTTACTATAGTCCGGAGCCAAAGTCTGCAGGGCAGGGGAGCAAGCTGGGAATATTGGCAGGGTTTCTATGCTGCAGTCTTTAGGCAGAATTTCTTTCTCTTCGGGAAACTTATCTTTGCTCTTCAGGGCTTCAGCTAATTAAATAAGGCCCACCAACATTATGGAGGGTAATATGATTTACTTAAATACTATTGATTTAAATGTTAATCACATCTAAAAAAATACTTTTACAGCAGCATCTATTATCTAGATTGGTGTTTGATCAAACAACCTGCACCATAGCTTAGCCAAGTTGACATGTTAATTAACCATCACAATTTGTGAAATTATTTTTCACGTTAATTTAGGATAATGATAGTGCTTTTTCAGTAATTTAGTATATTTTAAATTCTGAGATTTGTATATCAGTACAGAAATTTTTAAGAGACTTAAACCCACAGTATTAATTTTTTTCTGTTAATAAATATGTTTATATTTTGGTATTTTAAGTGTTAATTTGCTTAAGAGATTTGGCCTATTAGATAAAAATGTAAATTTATAAATCTAAATTAACATATGTAATTGAATAATTTATTAAATTTTGTGAATTTAAATAGAAATAGTTCTAAGCTTATATACACAATGGTAACATTTAAAATGAAAATTCCATGAAGATAGGAATTTCCTTCTGTTTTACCCACTGCTACCTTCCAAGTGCCAAGAACAGAACCTGCACAATAAGTTCTTTATAAATATTTGTAAGATAAATCTAACAAAATCCAGGACTCACTAAACATTTGAGATTCCTGGAACAATCTGAGTACGTAAAGGAAACAAAACAAAATTATAAATGCAATTTAAAATATTTATGCAAATTTAAGTTGTAAAAACTCCCTTAAAGTTGATATTTTTGGTAATTAGTTAAATATGTGAATACAATAATACCTGTAAAGTGAAAGAAAAACCTTAAGTAATAACTGGCTGGCTTTTTAAGTTTGTAACTTTAATAGATTAAACATTAATTTCACACCTAATGAAACTTGTGAACAAATTTTTTCTGTGAGCCTAATTACCCTCAAGGTTGTAAAAACACACATGACATATGGGTCAATATTTACTATATTTATGGTCAACTTAATTTTAATTTTTTTTCTAATTTGTTCTTTTATTCTATTCTTTAGATTCCACATAAAAGTGAGATCATGTGGTATTTGTCTTTCTCTGTCTGACTTATTTCACTTAGCATAATGTTCTAAAGGTCCATATCCATATCGTTGTAAATGGTAAGATTTCAATCTTCTTTATGGCTGAGTAATACTCCATTGAATAAATGTACCACAGTGTCTTAATCCAGTCATGTACCAATGGGCATTTTGGTTGTTTCCATGTCCTGGCTATTGTGAATAGCACTGCAATAAACATAGGGGTGCATAATTTTTTTTCAAATAAGTGTTTTGGATTTCTCTGGATAGATACCTAAGAGTGGAATTGCTGGGTTATAAGGTAGTTCCATTTCCAGTTTTTTGAGATACCTCCATACTGATTTCTATGATGGCTGCACCAATCTGCAATCCCACCAACAGTGCACAAGGGTTCCCTTTTCTCCACATCCTCGCCTTTTCCTGTTTGTTGATTTATTGATGATAGCCATTTTGACTGGGGTGAGGTGGTATCTCATTGTGGTTTTTATTTGCATTTCTCTGATGGTTAGTGAGGTTGAGCATTTCTTCATATGTCTGCCATCTGTATGTCCTTTTTAGAAAAAAATGTCTCTTCATGCCCTCTGCCCATTTCTTAATTGGGTTGTTTGTTTTTTCGGTGTTGAGTTGAAAGTGTTTTTTATAAATTTTGGATATTAATCCCTTATCAGATGTACCACTGACAAATATCTTGTCTTATTCATTAGGATGCCTTTTTGTTTTATTGATGGTTTCCTTTGCTGTGGAAAAACTTTTTAGTTTTATGTAATACCATATGTTTATTTTTTCTTACTTCCCTTGCCTGAGGGGAAATATCGGAAAAAATATTTCTAAGGGTAATGTCTGCAAATTTTCCTTCTATATTTTCTTCTAGGAGTTTTATGATTTCAGATCTTCCATTTAAGTCTTTGATCCATTTTGAATGTATTCTTGTATATGGTGTAAGGAAGTGGTCCAGCTTCATTTTTTTTGCATGTGTCTGTCCAGGTTTCCCAGCACCATTTATTGAACGACTATGTTTACCCAAATGTATATTCTTGCTTCCATTGTCATAGATTAAATGATTATATAGGCATTGATTTATTTCTGGGCTCTCTATTCTGTTCCATTGATCTACGTATCGTTTTTATGCCAGTACCATGCTGTTTTGATTACCATAGCCTTGTGGTGTTATTTGATGTTAGGTATCATGATACTTCCATCTTTGGTCTTATTTATCAAGATTGCCATGGCTATTTGGGGTTTTTCATGGTTCTATATATATTTTAGCATTATATGTTCTATTTCTGTGAAAAATGTCCTGGGTATTTTGAAAGGAATTGCGTTGAATACGTATATTACCTGAGGCAGTATGAACATTTTAACTATATTAATTCTTCCTATCCATGAGCATGGTATGTGTTTCCATTTATTTGTAGCTTCTTTAATTTTTTTCTTTTCAGTGTTTTATAATTTTCTGGGTACAGATCTTTTACTTCTTTGGTTAAATTTATTCGTAAGTATTTCATACTTTTTGAAACAATTGTAAATGGGACTGTTTTCTTAATTTCTGCTTCTGATAGTTTTTTAATGGTGTATACAAATGCAACTGATTTCTGAATATTAATTTTGTATCTTGCTGTTTTACTAAATTCATTTATCAGTTCTAATAGATTTTGGTGGAGTCTTTGGGATTCTCTCTATATAGTATCATGTCATCTGCATGTAATGACAATTTTACTTCCTCCTTTCCAATTTGGATACCTTTTATTTCTTTTTTGTGTGTGGTTGCTGTGGCTAAAACTTCCAGAATGATATTGAATAAAAGTGGAGAAAGTGATCAACCTTGTCTTGACCCTGATCTTAAGGAAAATAGTTTTAGCTTTTCCCCATTAAGTATGATGTTAGCTGTGGGTTTATCATATATGGCCTTTATTATGTTGAGATATTATCCCTCTATTCCTGCTCTCTTAAGAGTATTTATTATAAATCGCTGTTCGATTTTGTCAAATGCTTTTCCTGAATTTACTGATATGACCATTTGATTTTTATTTTTCATTTTGTTAATGTGGTGTATCACGTTAATTAATTTGTGAATACTGAAACAACCTTGTATACCAAGAATAAATTCCACTTGATCATAATGTATGATTTTCTTAATATAGTGCTGAGTTCTGTTTGTTAATATTTTGTTGAGTATTTTTGCATCTATCTTCATTAGGGATATTGGCACGTAGCTTTCTTTTTCTGTAATGTCTTTGTCTGATTTGGGAATCAGGGTGATAGTGACCACATAAAAAGAGTTTGGGAGCCTTCGCTCCTTCTGGATCTTTTGGAATAGTTTGAGGAGAATAGCTGATAATTCTTTTTTTTTAAATGTTTTGTAAAATTCATCTGTAAAGCCATCTGGTCCAGGGCTCTTGTTTGTTGGGAGCTTGTTGATTATAGATTCAATTTCACTGGTAGTAATAAGTCTATTCAGAGTTCCTGTTTCTTCTTGAGTTAGCCTTGAAAGGTCGTATGCTTCTTAAATTTGCCTTTGTTTTCTGGATTATCTAATTTGTTGTTGTATAGTTGCTCATAGTATTTTCTTCTTATTATTATATTTTTTGTATTTCTGTGGTGTCTGTTGTCACCTCTCCTCTTTCATTTCTGATTTTATTAATTTGGGTGCTCTCTCTCTCTCTCTCTCTCTTTTTTTTTTTTTTTGATGAGTCTGGCTAAAGGTTTGTGAATTTTGTTTATCTGCTCAAAAAATGAGCTCTTTTTTTTTTCATTTATCTTTTGTATTTTTTTTTTTTTTGGTTTCTATTTCATTTATTTCTCTTCTGATCTTTACTATCTCCTTCCTTGTACTCCCATTAGGCTTATTTTGCTTTTCTTTTTCCAGTTCCATTAGGTGTAAAGATAAACTGTTGATTTGAGATTTTTCTTGTTTCTTTAAGTAGGCCTGCATTGCTATGAATTTCCTTCTTAGGACTGCTTTTTCTGTATCCCATAGATTTTGTTTTGTTGTGTTTTCATTTTCATTTGTCTCGAGGTATCTTTTGATTTCTTCCTTGATCTCATTGTTCACCCATTCATTATTTAGTAACATGCTATTCAGCCTCCATGTATTTGTGTGTTTTCCAGTTTTTTTCTTGTAATAGATTTCTAATTTCATAGCACTGTGGTCAGAGAAGACACTTAATATGATTTCAAATTTCTTAAATCTAGTGATACTTGTTTTGTGGCCTAACATGTGGTTTATCTTGGAAAATGTTCCACGTGTGCTTAAGAAGAATATATATTCTGCAGCTTTAGGGTGAAATGCTCTAAAAATATTGATTAAATCCAACTGCTCTAATGTGTCATTTAAGACTGCTGTTTCCATATTGATTTTCTGTCTGGAGAATCTGTCCCTTGTTGTCAGTGGTGTATTGAAGTCCCATACTATGGTAGTGTTACTGTTGATCTCTGTCTTTATGTCAGTCAATGACTGTTTTATATATTTAGGTGCTCCTATGTTGGGTGCAAAGATGTTTACTAGGGTTATGTCCTATACTTGAATCGATCACTTTATTATTATGTAGTGCCCTTCTTTGTCTTTTATTATAGTCTTCATTTTAAAGTCTATTTTGTCAGACATAAGTATTGCTACTCCAACATTTTTCTCATTTCCATTTGCATGAAATATCTTACTCCATCCCTTCACTTTCAGCCTCTGTGTGTCTTTTGATCTGAGATGAGTCTCTTGTATACAGCATACACAAGGGTCTTGTTTTCTTATACACTCAGCCATCCTATGTGTTTCGATTGGAGCATTTAATCCAAATACATTTAAAGTGATTTTTGATAGGTACATAGTTATTGCCATTTTGTAGTTCTGGTTTTCATTAGTTAGATTGTTTTCGTTTTTCTTCTGTTTAAAGAAGACCTTTTAACATTTCTTACAATGCTGGCCTAGTGGTGATGCATTCCTTTAGTTTATTCTTTTCTGGGAAGCCCTTTATCTCTCCTTCAATTTTAAATGATAGCCTTGCTGGATAAAGCAATATAGGTTGTAGGCCTTTGTTTTTCATCACTTTGAATACTTCCTGCGACTCCCTTCTGGCCTGCAAAGTTGCTGTAGAAAAGTCAGCTGATAATCTTATGGGAGCACCCTTGTAAGTAACTTGCTGTCTGTCTCTTGCTACTCTTAGGGTTCTCTCTTTATCTTTAACCTTTGCCATTCTAACTATAATGTGTCTTAGTGTGGGCCTTGTTTGGAACTCTTGACATTTCTTGGGCTTTTATGTCAATTTCTTTAACCAGGTTAGGGAAGTTTTCAGTCATTATTACTTCACATATGTTCTTGGCCCTTGTTTTCTTTCTTCTCCTTCTGGTATTCCTATGGTGCACATGTTGTTGCACTTGATGTCATCTCACAGGTCTCAAATTATTTTCAGAGTTTTTTATTCTTTTATCTTTTTCTTGTTCCACTTGGGTGACCTCTGCTATCTCGTCTTCTAAATTGCTGATTTGATGCTCTGCTTCATCTAACCTGCGGGTAATTCCTTTGAGTGTGTTGTTTATTTCAGTTATTGTATTCTTTAGTTCTAACTGGTTGTTTTTTATGATTTCTCTATCCTTTATGTTCTCACATCCATAAACATGCTATCACTAGTGTTCTAAACTCTGTCTCTGATAGGTTGGTTACCTCTATTTCATTTAATTCTAATTCTGGAGGTTTCTTCTGTTCATTTATTTAGGACATGTTTCTTTGTTTCCTCATTCTGGCTGACTCCCTGTGTTTGCTTCGATGTATTAGGTAGATCCCCAAGGTCTCTCAGTCTTTGCTGAGTGGACTTATGTAATATGTGTCCTTTATGTTTGAATTGCACAGTCTTCCTATTCTCCTGTGGGTGTGTTCCAGAGGTGTCCTTTGTGTTGTGTGTATTCTCCTGTTGAAGTTGCGCTGTAATTGCTTTTGGCTTGTTAGTAGGTGTGATTGACTTCCAGGCTGACTAGCTGTGAGAATTGGCTATGTGGAAAGTGTATGAGCTGCTGTGTGAGGGTTGACCCCTCAGATGATTCTTGGCCCCTATGGGGTCTTGTGCCTGTAGAAAATTACCTTTGGGTGTGTCACATGTAGGTCAAACATGGTAATGTTCTGGTTTGGTCTGGAGTTGGCTTCCAGGCGTGTTGATTTTTGTGCCTCTTGGGCTGATCCCTGGTGCAGGGCGTTTTCAGAACAAAACAAATCAACAAGCACAACACAGCAACAACAAAAAATACCAAATACACTCACATATATTAAAAACCAACAATCAATACACAACACAAACAAAAATATCAAAAATACAAAAATAAAGAAACAAAACAAAAAATGGCCACACCTCTCCCCCAAAAACATCAATGGAAAGAAGGGAGAAAAGTAGAGGAAAGAAAAGAAAAAAGAAAAGAATATATATATATATATATATATATATATATATATATATATATATATATATACAAATATACAAATATACATATATATACACATATATATGTATATATATAATGATAATAATAAAATTAGGAACAAAAAAAAAACAGTACCAGTCTTGGCTTAAGCCTATCAAGCTATTGCTAGGTTGTCCCCTGCTTTACAAAAACTCCTCTGTGTCTTGTGGAGGCACAGCCAGCCACCTGGAGCCCAGAGTGACCCTGACAATGCAGTTCTAGATGGGTGGGGCTTTGGGGTGTGGTTGGTAGTTTTTACAAAGTCAGTGCAGTTTCTGCTCTCGCCTATACAAATGTGCGCTGAAAGCACCACAGCCAGCCACTAGTAGGTGGGCTTCTTCCTTGTGTGCAGGTCTCCTGGGTTTTAGGATGTAGGCTGGGTAGGCAGGTGTCTGGCCAGCCCAGGCGTGTCACACTTTTCCCAGACTCTTCCCTAGGTCACAGCTGCAAACCGGCTTTTTCCAGTTCTTGAGGGCTATAGTTCCTCTGTAATCTGACACTACTCAGGGACCAGCTTAAGACTCTGGAACGGCAGGGATGGGAGAGCAGTGGGAGAGTGGGAGAAGGGTCCTAGGTATAGAGCTTGCTTTCTGTCTGACCAAGAGAACCCAGCTGCAGTTCTCAGCTGAGGTTTTTGCCTCAATCGCTGGATACTGCCATCCTCTGTGCTGATTTCTCAGCATGCTGTGAGGTGCAGGACAGAACCCACTGCATGGCTCTCGCAATCTCTGGCCTGCGTCCTGGGTCCCCCACATCTCCACAGCTGCCTATGCAGTCTGTGTCTTCACTTTTCCCCCCGCTCTTCTGGTTTTCCCACCTTCAGGTAATCCTCATGCCAGTCTCTAAGCTGTTCTGTGTGATTAGCAGAGAATACTTTGAGGAGCTGTAGATGTTTAATTCGTGGTAAGTTCCAGGGGAGAACTCAAGAAGCGCACCTCACTGCAGCCATTTCTGTGACATCGTTCCTTGTTTCTTCTTATAATGGTATACTCTTGTGGAAAACCTGTCTAGTTCTGGAAGGCAGAAGTCTAAAACGGGTTGGCAGGGCTTTGTTCCTTCTAGACGCTCTGTGGAAGAATCTATTTCCTTGCCTTTCCCAGTTTCTAGAGGTCACTTACGCTTTTTGGGTCAGGGCTCCACACACTTCTCCGTCACCACATCTCAACTTAATTTTAATTTCATTAATATTTAGCAGAAAAAAACAAAGAGCTACTGTATTTCAGACGAATGTTTCATCATAAAGATATATTAACTGTTAAAAGATTTCCCTAAATTATTTTTTTAAATATTACAAAATAATTATTAAAAGGGCAGAGTCATTTTTTGCTATATTTTATACGTATTTTTTTTACTACACTTTTCTTCCTTAGGCAACATAGGAAATTAGTTAAGAGCATGAACACTCAAATCAGGTTTTCTGAGTTTGAAACCTAGCTCCACTAATACCAAGAAGGCAGTTACATAACCCACTTGTGTTTCAGTTTCATTATGTTTAAAATAAGGGAAAATAGTAATATCTGTCTCCTAATATTGTCGTATAGGTTACACAAGATCATTCCTGTTAAGTTCTCTGAACAGTACTTGGTATATATGTCTTTTATTAGATATAGAATCTACTAACTTTCTGCTAGAAAACATAAGAAAACTAGCCCATAGTTCTCCCTAAGTACTTGTCCCCAATTCCTGAGTTTTATTAATAAGAAACTATGATCATATAAAAATGATTGTATAATTTGCATAACCATTTTAATAACCGTTATTCCTGCAGTTGCTTTGTTTTAGTTCTATCAAAAAATGAAATGAATTCTATGTGCCACCAGTCCTTTTATCTTGGATTCTCCATTCCTCACCTCTTAATTTTGATGAATTCCTTGGTTGACCAGATTTCAAGTAGAATGTGTTTGATAGCTGTTTTTTTTAAGCTCATGGGTACCAAATATTCTAAGTTCTTGTATGTTTGAGAATATCTTCTTCCTTCTAATCCAGTGCCACTAACCACATATGGCTACTGAGCATTTGAAATGTGACTAATCCCAAATGATATGTGCTATAGGGGCAAAATACACAGTAGATTTCAGAGACTAAGTAGGAAAATATTTCAGTAATAATCTTTATATTCATTTCATGTTGAAATGATATATTTGAAATATTGGATTACATAAAATATATCATTAAAATTGATTTCCTGTTACTTTTATTTTTTTAACGTGGCTATTAGAATTTTTAAAACAACATCTGTGACTCACATTACACTTCTATTAAAAACTACTTCCTTGAAAAAAGACGTCATCAAAATGGTGGCATGAGGTGAGTTTCTCTAAACTTCCCCTGGCATTTACAACTAATCAAACAAACATGATTCCACAAAAACCCCCTGCACAGCAAACAGGCAAGATGAAGAGGCCCACTACTGAATTCACCTAAAGGTGGGCGACTCCCGTGAGCCGGGGACCAGGGAAGGGAGAAGTACGGAGACGGAGCCGCACAGGTGCAGGACACAGACCTAGCTCAGTGCTCCGAGCTCCCTGCATCCCGAACAACCACAGCTGCGGGAGAGGGAAGAACTCGGACTGCTAGGGCTTCGCTTATGGCCCACAGGGCTAAGGCGCAGCATATAACATGCTGAACCCAGCGCTCAAGGCAGAGACCTCAGAGAAAAGACTTAGGGAAGAAGGCTGAAAATGGTGTTTTAAGCTCTCACTGCCAAGCAGAGAATGGAAGCCTTAGGCACTATGACTAGCTGCCCACTCCCTAACCTCCCAGAGCTCATCCCGCCCCCACCTGCCAGTGCAAGAAGCAGAAGAGTAGCAGTGTCAGATCAAAAGAACAGAATGTTTGCTGTGCTGAGAACTGTAAACATCAGACACAGATTCGCAGCCCAAATAGTTCCGGCAAAGGGGATGGAACTGTGGAAGCGGGACCGGCTGTGGTGGTGGTCGCCTCCAGTGCTCTGGGCCACCTCTCACAACTCACTCCGCCCCTGGACCCACCTATCTGGATGGAACCATGCAGGAGTAAACAGAACTGCTGAAACATATGGGCTCTGAATCTGGTGCAGGAAGAACTTTGGAACTTCAAAAGCTCTCCACATACCCACACGGACACTGCACTCTGCAACGCAAGACAACTGTTAACAGAGGAGAAGCCCATCTCACAGGGAATCCCGCATTGTGTGAGAAGCTGGAATAATGCAGAGAAAACATAGCACTACCATCTGAGAGAGAATAAAAAGGCTGCAGTCGGAGAGAAAAATAAAATAAAACATTCTACCAACAAGTACTGGAAAACAAAGGAAAGACCTCTTCCTATCAATCTGTTCAGAAAGCACTCCTGTAGATGTCTAGGAAGAGAAACAATAAATCAGTAATTGCCATGAATAACCAAGGCAACAAGATAGCTCAGAAAGAAAGTGAAAAGTCTCCAGAAAAGGAACTAAAAGATATGGAAATATGTGACTTAAATGACAGAGAATTCAAGATTGCAGTTCTGAAAAAACTCAACAAGATGCAAGAAAACACAGAAAGGAAGTTTAATAAAATCAGAAACACAATCAAAGAACACCATGAGCATTTTACAAAAGAGACTGAAATTTTAAAAATAACTAAATGGAATTTCTAGAGATTAAGAACTCAATAGAAGAAATTAAGAATGAAATAACCAGCTTAGGGAGCAGAGTTGACCAGATGGGGGAAATAGTGACATCAAAGATAGAAACCTAGAAATGGCACGGAAGGAAAAAGAAAGAGACTTGAGATTTAAAAGAAATGAAAGAACTCTACAAGAACTTTCTGACTCCATCAGAAAGAGCAATATAAGAATAATGGGCATACCAGAAGGAGAAGAAAGAGAAGGGAACAGAGAATATATTCAAACAAATTGTCAATGAGAACTTCCCAAACTTGGGGACAGAACTGGATCCTTGAATTAAAAAAGCAAATAGAACACCTAATTACCTCAATCCCAACAGGCCTTCTCCAAGGCACATTGTATAGAAGCTGTCTAAAATCAATGACAAAGAAAGAATCCTCAAGGCAGCCAGGGAAAAGAAGACATTAACCTACAAAGGAAAGCCCATTAGATTATCATCAGATTTTCAGAAGAAACTCTACAAGCCAGGAGGGAGTGGAACCAAATATTCAAACTATTGAAAGAGAGAAATTATGAGCCAAGAATAATATATCCAGCAAAGATATCCTTTAGATATGAATGAGGAATAAAAAGCTTTCCAGACATACAGAAGCTGAAGGAATATTCTACTACACGACCTGCACTAGAAGAAATACTAAAGGAGACTATTCAACCACCATCAACACGGACAACTTGTGGTAACCAAAACATAAAAAAGATGAGCGTAAGGCCTGAATCCAACTGGGAATGGAGAAAGTAAGTGTGCTGTAGAAACTGGAATACTCTAAATATCAAACATCTTTTACATAAACTTAAGGGTAACCACTCAGAAAAAAAATAGAAAACTGAAATATATACTGTGAGAAAAGAAGAAAAAGAGGGAAAATCATAGAATAACACCACACAGAAATAATAGACAAAACAAAAAGGCAAAGAAACAATGGAGACACAACCTTACCAGAAAACTAAAGATAGAATGACAAAAAATCCTCACATATCAATAATCACCCTATATGTAAATGGACTGACCTCACCAATAAAAAGGCACAGAGTAGCAGATTGGATCAAAAAACTAAACCCAATCATATGCTGTCTACAAGAGACAGATCTCAGCTACAAGGAGAAGCATAGATTCAAAGTGAAAGGGTAGAAATTGACACTCCAAGCAAATGGTACCCAGAAAAAATCAGATGTAGCCTTAATGATATCAGATAAAACAAACTTCAGGGTGAAAAATGTAACAAGAGACAAAGATGGACATTTCATAATGGTAAGGGGACTATACAACAAGAAGATGTAACAGTCATCAATATTTATGCCCCCAATCAGGGAACACCAAAATATACCAAGCAACTACTAACAGAACTAAAGGGAGAAATTGATCAAAACACAATTTTCGAGGAGACTTATATATATCATTGACAGCTATGGACAGATCATCCAAACAGAAAATAAATAACAAAATAGCAGCCCTAAATGACACATGAGATGAAATGGACATAATTGACATATATAGAGCACTTCATACTAAAACATCAGACTATACACTCTTTTTGAGGGTACATAGAACATTCTCAAGGATAGACCATATATTGGGACATAAAACCAGCCTCAGCAAATTCAACAAGATTGAAATCATAGCAAACATATTCTCTGATCACAAGGCTTTGAAATTGGATATCCACTGCAAAAAGAAAGCAGGAAAAAACAAAAATACATAGAGATTAAACAACATACTTTTAAAGAACGACTGGGTCAAAGAAGAAATTAGAGGAGAGATAATAAGATAAATAGAAACAAATGACAATGAAAACACATCCTACCAAAATTTTGGGGATGCAGCGAAAGCACTTTTAAGAGGGAAATTTATATCATTACAGGCCCATCTGAAGAAACAAGAAAAATCCCAAATAAGTAACCTCATGTTACACCTTAAAGAACTAGAAAAAGAAGAACAAGTGAAACCCAAGTTCAGCTGAAGAAAAGAAGTAACAAAAATCAGAGCAGAACTAAATGAAATAGAGAACAACAAGACAACAGAAAAAATTAATGTGACAAAGAGCTGGTGTTTGAAAAGATTAACAAAATTGACAAACACTTGGCTTGACTCACTAAGATAAGAAGAGAGAAGACACTAATTAACAAAATGAGAAATGAAAAATTGGAAGTTAGCACAGACACCACAGAAATACAAAGGATCATGCAAGAATACTATGAAGGACTATATGACACCAAATTAAATAACCTAAAAGAAATGGACAAGTTCTTAGAAACATAGAGCCTTTCAAGGCTGAACCATGAAGAACTGGAAAATATAAACAGACCCATAACCACTAACAAAATGAATTAGTCATCCAAAACCTTCCCAAAAGGAAAAGTCAGGGACAAGACGGCTTCACTAGTGAATTCTACCAAACCTTCAAAGAGGATCTAACAGCAATCCTGCTCAAATTCTTCCAAAAAATTGAAGAAGAAACAATACTCCCTAACTCATTTTATGAGGCCAACTTTACCTTGATACCAAAAGCCGATAAGGACAACACAAAAAAAGAAAACTACAGACCAATATCTCTGATGAATACAGATGCAAAAATCCTAAACAAAACTCTAGAAAATCGAATACAACAATGCATTAAAAAGATTATTAATCACGATCAAGTGGGGTTCATCCCCGGGGCACAAGGATGGTTCAACATCTGCAAATCCATCAATGTGATACATCACATAAACAAAATATAGGACAAAAATCATATCAATTGATGCAGAAAAAGCCTTTGACAAGATACAACATCCATTTATAATTAAAACACTTAATAAAATAGGTATAGAAGGAAAATACCTTAACATAAAGGCCATATATGACAAGCCCTCCGCTAATCTCATAATTAATGGTGAAAAACGAACGCCCTTTGCTCTACTGTCAGGAACACGACAGGACTGTCCCCTATCACCTCTGCTTTTCAACATAGTGTTGGAAGGCCTTGCCAGAGAAATCAGGCAAAAGAAAGAAATAAAAGGCATTCAAATTGGGAATAAAGAAGTTAAATTATAACTCTTTGCAGATGACATGATGTTATACATAGAATACCCTAAAGAGTCCAACAAAAAGCTATTAGAAACAATCAACGAATACAGTAAAGTTGCCGGCTACAAAATCAACGTACAAAAGTCCATTGCATTCCTATATACTAACAATCAAATCTCAGAAAAAGAAATATAAAAAACAATTCCTTTTGTAATTGCAGCAAAAAGAATAAAATACCAGGAATAAACTTAACCAAGGATGTGAAAGACCTACATGCTGAAAACTACAAGATATTTTTAAAAGAAATTGAAGAAGACACAAAGAAATGGAAAGATATTCCATGCTCACGGGTTGGAAGAATCAACATAGTTAAAAATGGTCATATTACCCAAAGCAATATACAGATTTAATACAATCCCCATCAAAATCCCAATGGCATTTTTAAAGAAATAGAACAACAAAAAAAAAATCATCAGATTCGTTTGGAACCACAAAAGACCCCGAATAGCCAAAGCAATCTTAAGAAAAATGAACAATACTGGAGGTATCACACTCCCTGACTTCCGCTTGTACTACAGGGCTACAATAATCAAAATAGCATGGTATTGGCAGAAAAACAGACACATAGACCAATGGAATAGAATTAAGAACCCGGAAATAAAACCACAGAAATATGGAGAGGTAATTTTTGACAAAGAAGCAAAAAACATACAATGGAGAAAAGACAGCCTCTTCAATAAATGGTGCTGGCAGAATTGGATAGCCACTTGCAAAAGAATGAAACTTGACAGCTATC
This sequence comes from Rhinolophus hipposideros, assembly GCF_964194185.1. Classification (NCBI taxonomy): domain Eukaryota; kingdom Metazoa; phylum Chordata; class Mammalia; order Chiroptera; family Rhinolophidae; genus Rhinolophus; species Rhinolophus hipposideros. The sequence goes on along the minus strand of NC_138046.1, from coordinate 64,274,435 downwards.
TGTCACCATGTACCAAAATTAATTCAAAATGGATCAAAGACTTAAGCATAAGACCTGACACAATAAACTGCATTGAAGAAAACATAGGTACTAAACTTATGGATCTTGGGTTCAAGGTTCATTTTATGAATTTGACTCCAAAGACAATGGAAGTAAAAGCTAAAATAAACAAATGGGACTGAGTGAATCTTAAAAGCTTCTGCACAGCAAAAGAATCCATCGACAAAATAAAGAGGCAACCAACTGAATGGGAGAAGATTTTTGCAAACAGTGCCTCTGATAAGGGGCTAATATCCAAAATATACAAGGAACTCGTGAAACTCAACAACAAAAACACAAACAATCCAATTGAAAAATGGGCAGAAGACCTGAAGGGACATTTCTCCAAAGAGGACATAAAAATGGCAAATGGACATATGAAAAAATGCTCAACATCACTAATCATCAGAGAAATGCAAATAAAAACCACAATGAGATATCACCTCACCCCAGTCAGAATGGCTATCATCAACAAGACAAATAGTAACAAGTGTTGGAGAGGCTGTGGAGACAACGGAACCCTCATACACTGTTGGTGGGAATGCAGAATGGTGCAGCCATTATGGAAGGCAGTGTGGAGGTTCCTCAAAAAATTACGAATAGAATTACCATATGACCCAGCAATCCGTCTCCTGGGTATCTACCCAAAAAATCTGAAAACATTTATACATAAAGACATGTGTGCTCCAATGTTCATTGCAGCTTTGTTTACTCTGGCCAAGACATGGAATCAACCAAAATGTCCTTCCATAGATGAATGGATAAAGAAGTTGTGGTATATATACACAATGGAATACTGTTCGGCGGTAAGAAAAGAGGATATAGGAACAGTTGTGACAACATAGATGCATCTTGAGAGTATAACGCTAAGCTAAATAAGTCAGACAGAAAAAGCAGAGAACCCTATGATTTCACTGATATGTGATATATAAACCAAAAACAACAAAAGAATAAGACAAATCAATGCAAAACAAAAACTCATAGACCCAGACAATAGTTTAGTGGTGACCAGACGGTATGGGGTGGTGTGAGTTGGGAGAAGAGGGTAAGGGGGATCAAATATATGGTGATGGAAGGAGAACTGACTCTGGTGGTGAACACACAATGGGATTTATAGATGATGTTATTCACAATTGTACACATGAAATCTATGTAATTTTACTAACAATTGTCACCCCAATATTTTTTTTAAAAAAGTGCTTCCTCAGAACTTCATATTATGTGATATACTGAGCCCCTTGTAAGTGCCTTGATTATGGTCTGGATTCCCTTAGAATTATTTCTTTATTGTTGATATTCTATAACTTCACTCATATATGTGTTTATATTGAAATGTGTCAGTTTTTCCTTAGAGGTGGTATGTAGTAGAATGCAGCGATGACACCAGTTTTCCAACCTTCATATAACTAAATGTTTTGCCTCATAACTTTTAAGTGAAGTCCTATGTGGGCAGGTTGATCTGCCCCACCCTTTGACCCTGGTTCTCAAATGTGACTTACTTTGTCTAATGGAATGTTAGGTGGCATGATGCAATGAGAGGCTTAAAGTGTACACTTTGGAAAGTGGTCTATCTTACACCTTTGACACAGCCAAGGGAATATGCCCAGCTAACCTTATGGAGGATTACAGACATAGAGCAAAGCCAAGTCACTCAGTTACCACAGTCAAGACCAGCCTATAGCAGCAAATAACAGGCTAAACCCCAGACATGTGAGTGAAACCAATCAATGTCAGCAGAGCTACCTAACTTACCACTCCAGATACATGAGCAATGAACACTTGTGACTTGCCATTGATGTTTTGTGTTTGTTGTTTATGCAGCAATAATAACTGATGCAGTCTTAGATCTATAGATTCAAATCTCTAATTCAGGATAATTTCATTTTAGTATCTTTTAGTATCTTGTCTATTTCATTTATTTGGCACTATCTTTAGGACAATCAGTTGTGAATATGCTGGGTCTCCACTGCTATCTTTCATAGCAAGGTGTGTGTTTTTCTTTTTTTGTTTGTTTGTTTTCCTTAGAAAGAAAAGAAAATAAGAAACATATTTTTCCCCAAAACAACTTTGATTGTCACATAGCCAAAGTTCATTACCATAACTGTGTTCTTAACTGTATTTTTAAGTGTGGTGTGTCTTCTAATGTGATTGCCTTTGTTTTAATGTATTTATTATTCCTTTTTTTTTCCTTGAGTATGCTTGTTCACTTTTCATCTTCTGTTCCATTACTTTCTTTACCTTTTGCATCACTTCTTTGAAGTCTTTTTAGTTGTGTGTGGTGTTGTTTTTTTTTTTTTTTTTTGCAAAAAATTACATCTCCAGCAAATTCTTTGAGTCTGCAGATATTTATTGTTCCTATAGTTTTCTGGGATAATACCTTCTCTAATTTATAGTTACTATCTACATATTGCATATGTGCCTTTCCTTTTAACTGAAGTATACACACATCACATGGAGATTACTCCTTGGTTATTACTTTGAAAGAAGAAAGTTTGAATCTATTTTCTGTAAAATACTCTGGAGAACATAAAGGGAATGTGGGAACCAGTCAGCAGCTTCAATGCAAGTCTGTGGTCATGCTCTTTACCTCTCAGCACTTCCTTAAATATTCTGCTTTGGGAGCATTACTCCTCTCAATTTGTAGGATTAAGGGAATTGGTGTAGTCCTATATCTGGGCACTCTAATCAAAGATCATTGGCTAAACTCTTAAGGATACTGACACTTATTTAAGAGAAATTCATTTACTGTCCAAATTCTGAAAGAGAGTATTTTAATTCCTTTTCCTTTCCTTTCTTGAGCTCTTCAAAATCACCTCATGACAATCGTTCTTTCCATCCAAATCTCACAGTACATTATAGTCATTTTCTTAAATTTGTGATTTAGGGAATTTGGGACTTGTTGATATTTATGCCACTAAAGAATGAATTTTCTGTTTTATTTTCTTTTTGATGTTCTCAGTGGGATTCAAGAAGAGTTAAATAGAAGTAATTTTATTCTTCAATGTACATTCTACATAAAAGTTCACCCTGAAGCTTACATATAACAAAATATGTAAATCCAATATGTAGAAGCTTGTTCATGTGAATAGTTTAATTAATTTTATAGTGAATTCATCAAAAATGACTCACATGTTTACAATACTGAAATCCACAAGAATTCTACCAGGCTGAAATATTTTATTATCTTCACCTCTAATGAAAAAATCTGTCACAAAACCATTTTCATGTATTTATATCACTGTAAAGGGCTAGAAATTTGACAGGAATTTAAACAGTCTCTCCTTTCTTTCTAGGAGTTATATTCTTAGATTATTCTTAGTAAAGTGAACAAGAAAATACTGCAAGCATCTTTTTATATTTATTTTTCTATTCAGCAGATATTGAAATAAGAAAAAAAATAGAATGATTATGTTGCAATATCTATTATTCATGAGGCTACTAGTGAGATTTTCTTATTACATGATGAAAACAACTGATGCTTCTAAAGGGAAGAACAATATAACTGAAATTCCAGATACTTTGATTTTTTGGGGGGAGGTAGAAAAATATGTTACTCAATGTAAAAAAAACCCTCTTTCGTTCAGTATACTAAGGGTACACTATTATCTAGATTAGAGTATCAGCATGTTTTCTATACCTAGGTGGAATGCTGAGTCAGAACACTGTTCATTCTCTTTGGTTAAAATATTCTATGGCAGAGACATACCTCTGACTATAATGTGAAATAACTCTTTAGCATTGAAAAGCATTTTTTTCTAACAGCATTTTTTTTCCTGCTTCTGAAGCAATGGTGGTAGACCACGGCCAGGCCTGCTATAAACATGAGGATGCAACAAGAAAATGAAAACAGACATAACTGTGGGTTCAGTAATGATTTGTCTTATTTGTAAATAGTTAATCAATTAAGTATTTATACATATCCTTTTTTCTGCTTATTTTTATGAAAGAGAGTTAGCCCTTGTATTTTTCCCCTTTATGTCAGAATTCTGTACATGATTACATGAGTAGTGATGGAAGCATCAGGCATCTGAGTCACTCTCCTCTTTGTGTCATTTAATTATTGCATCATTTGCACATATTATTAATAGTTTCATCAGCTAAATTAAAGAGAAAACCAGTTAAACTGATCTAAGTCAGCACTCTCTCCAGTTTTCAAATTTGAACCAGCTCATAGGACTTTTTTGCCTAGCTCTAAAAATAAAAGGGAGATTAGGTAGGTAGGGAAAAAGAGAGAGAGAGATACTATATACTGTAGACAGTTTTGTTTGTATACAAGGTGTGATCAAACAACAAGGTGAATGTTCAAATTTAAAAACTTGTTACAATAAACACACATTTCCATTAATACCCCTTAAAATACTCCCCCTCACTTGGAACACACCTATCCCACACTTCATGCCAATTTCTGAGGCAGTTCTGTTAGGCCTCTTTTGTGAGTATCTTTAATTGTGCTGTCATGGCTTCCTTGATGTAGTGAATCATTTTGACTTTGGGGAAGAGCCAGAAATCATGTGGTGTTAGATCCAGTGAATAAGATGGATGAGGACACACTGTAATGTTTTTATTTGGCAGAAATTGCTATATACCAGAAGCGATGTGTGACATGGAGAGTTGTCATGATGGAAGGTGATTTACGGTACATTTTAAAATACACCTTCTACCTGACTGTAGCTCATTCATACCTGACTGACTGCACCAAACAAGTTGAAATTTGTCACACACTATTACTAAGGTTCAATGTGCCACTTCCCGTATGATCCCTGTCTTTCCATTGGATCGCACTCGGCAGCAGCATTTACCATATTGTGTGATCACAACAGAAAGGCTCTGTGCCACACATCACTTCTGGTATGGCAATTTTTGTCACATAAAAACATTACACCTTATTCACCACATCTGGTACCATGTGACTTCTGGCTCTTCCCCAAAGTCAAAATGATAATGAAAGGTAAACATTTTGAATTGATTGAGGATCTCGAGACAGCCACAACAGTGCAACTAAAGACACTCAGGAAAGAGGACTTCCAGAACTGCTTCAGAAAGTGGCAAGAATGATGAGATAAGTGTGTTTAAAGTGAGGGGGGGTATTTTTAGGGGAATTGATAGCAATGTGTCTTTTACTGTAATATTTTTTTAAATTTCAACATTCATCATATGTTTTGATCATACCTCATATTTTTACTTAACACTATGCCACAACTTCCAATTTCCTAGAAGCATACTTACTAAGTCAAGAAGTACAATCATTAATGTATATTTCCAACGTCCCTTCTGGAAAGTTTGCTTAAATTTACATTTCCACCAACAGCTTATCAAAATGTTGGACTGTCACCAAGTCTTACGTAATACTTGGTATTACCACTTGTGAAACAAACAAACAAACAACAACAAAACTTTATAGGGAAGTACAGAATAGGAAGCTCCAAGCACTTGCTCACCCACAGAAACATAAAAAAAAAAAAAGAAAAAGAAAAAAAAATCAATGAGAAGCAGTCTGAAAAAAAAACTTTGTAGGTCTGTAAAACAATCAAAGATTTAAAGCAACCAAAGAAACATTCCATCCAGAAAAAGCCATCTTCAAAATGGTAGAAAAGTTTTGTAAATGTTTTACCCTCTGTGGTGTGGCTGAGATGGTCTGCGTCTTATGCAGTAGCAAACCAGTTTCCAGTCCCACACCTTGAACTGGAAGGAGAACAGCATGTTTTATATGCAAATTATCGTGTATTCTATTCTAACCTGGTTGGGGATATCTGAAGGCTTGACTCATCGCTAGATTGCATAACTTGGAACACATGCTGGAAATGTGGAAGGCACTGTTCATAAAAACTACAGGAAGGCTATATACCCACATATGCCTGGGGCACGAGATTCTGGGCAAAGACACAATAGACCATCTAAGGCCCAGAGAATCTGGGGTGCAATTTCTTGGAAAATTGGGACATTCAAAAGAAGTCACGTATACAAGGAAAATGTAGAAAGCCATCTACATGTCCAGACAAAATGCATGCTCAGAAAAGTCTAGAGAAGATCATCTTTCACCGTAGGCTGATTCCTAGACGTAGAGCAAACACAGCTAATTGGTGAGGAACTGCTTCAGAACAGACAATCAGCAAAACTAGGAGAGGAGGCTGCTTGGTTTATCTCTTTTTGGGGGAGGGTGAAATTTTTTGTTGTTTCAGCTCCTGGTATTCAAGGAAAACTCTGCCAAAACAATAGCTGGACATGAGCTAAAGAAACACAGACTTGAGTGAGTATGTATGACAAGGAATAACCTTTGCAAAAATAGTTTTGGAAAGGCCTCCAAACAGATTGTTACAGCAATGAAGAAAAGAGAAACAAAAAACATGGTAAACCTTAAGGAAAGAAGATTATCTAATTTCTACATTTATCATTATAATAATCAAATACTGAATTTTCGACAAGAAATCATAAACAAGAAACAGAAAACAAGGCTTATTCAAAGGAACAAGGTAAATTGACCAAAATTTATCATGAAGAAGCCTAGACATAAAATTTAATAGACAAATAATTTAAAACAACTGTCTTAATATGCTCAAAGAGCTAAAGAAAAATGTATAGAACTAAAGGAAATCAGAAAAAATATGTATGAACACAATTAGAATATCAACAGAGATAAAAATTATAAAAAGGAATGAAACATATTATTGAGCTGAAAAGTACAACTCAAATGAAAAATTCAGTATACAATTTCAATAGCAGATTTGAGGAAAAGAAGTATCAGTGAACTTAATCATAGGATAGTTGAAATCATTGAAACTGAGGGGGGAAAATAAAATAAAATTAAAAAAAGAGGAAGAAAAATTAAGAAAGCCTAAGGGACTTGTGGGATATCATCAAGCTGACCAATATAGCATTATAAGAGCTTTAGAGGGAGAAAAGAATAACAAAGATTATTTGAAGAAATGATGGTTGAAAATGTGTTAACTTTGAAAAAAGCTATACAAACTCCAAACTGGATAAACCCAAAGAGTTCTACGCCAAGACACATTATAATCAAACAAACAAAAAAAAAAAAAAAAAGAGAGAGAGAGAATCTTCTTCAAAGCAGCAAGAGAAACACAATTCATCATGTACTAGGAATCCTCAATAAGATTATCAGTGGATTTCTCACCAGAAACTTTGCAGACCAGAAAACAATAGGACAGTATATTTAAATGATAAAAGAAAAGCCTTAAAAATTAAAATTCTACATTCAGCAAAACTATCCTATAAATAGGAGGTAAAATAAGACATTCCTAGAAAAGTCAGTCAACAGTGTTTATTGCCATTACATCTGCTCTACAAGAAGTGCTAAAGAAACTTCTTCAGCTTGACGTGACACTTCAATAATACCCAATAACACACAATAACAATTTGAAGGCATATCACAACATAAAGTTCTCCAGTAAATATATGGACAGATATTAAATTTAATATTACTGTAATCTTGTTTTGTAACACATTTTATTTTCTACATGATTAAAAATAAAATACATAAAAATAATTAGAAATCTATGTTATTGGATACACAATGTATAAATATCTAATTTGTGATATATATTACATAAAGGGGGCGGGGCTTTATAGGAGTAGAGTTTTTTTCTTGTGATTGAAGTTGGTTGAATTCAAATTGGTTGCTATAAAAATAAGATGATAAGGCAACCTTCATTGTAAGAATAAAGAAAAAGATTCTAGGGGTCTGTTTATCTGGAGGACCCCACCTCCCTCCACGCTGGGGGGCCCACTCCCGCTGCACCCTGGGGAGCTCTGGGGCAAGATAAGCTGGCAAGCTGGCATGGCGAGGCACAGCAGGGTGGAGAGGTCAGAGGATAGGGGTGCACTGTGAGTGGGCTGGACTCCCCCAACTTGACAATTCCTAATAACAGCCAGGTCTCCCCAGTGCAGTGGGTGAAGCCCCATGGGAAGGCAGAGACAGGGTATTTAAATGGTGGGAATGCATACTGATGGAGCAACTAGTGTGGAGATTCCTCAAAAATTAAAAATAGAATTACCATATGACCCAGCAATCCCTCTTCTGGGTATCTACCCCCAAAATCTGAAAACATTTATCTGTAAAGATGTACGTGTTCCAATGTTTGTTGCAGCTTTATTTACGGTGGCCAACACATGGAAACAACCAAAGTGTCCTCCAATAGATGATTGGATAAAGAAGTTGTGGTATATATACACAATGGAATACTATTCGGTGGTAAGAAAAGATGAAATAGGACTATTTGTGACAACATGGATGGATCTTGAGATTATAATGCTAAGCGAAATAAGTCAGACAGAAAAAGTAGAGAACCATAGGATTTCACTGATGTGTGGTAGATAAAACTGAAAAGAACAAGACAAATGAATGAAGAAACAAAAACTCATAGACACAGATAATAGTTTAGTGGTTACCAGAGGGTAAGGAGGGAGCAGGGGCGGTAGATGAGTGTAAAAGGAATAAAATATATGGTGATGGAAAGAGAGCTGACTCTGGGTGGTGAACACACATGTGATATATATAGATGATATATTACAGAATTGTACACCTCAAATCTATGTAACTTTGCTAATAATTGTCACCCCAATAAACTTTAATTAAAAAAAATTATTACAGTAAAAGACACATTGCCATTAATACCCCTCCAAATACTCCTCTCAGTTCAAACACACTTATAGTTCTTGCCACTTTCTGAAGCAGTTCTGGAAGTCCTCTTTCATCAGTGTCTTTAGTTGTGCTGTCATGGCTGTCTTTATGTCCTGAATTGATTCAAAACGTTTACCCTTCATGGTCATTTTGACTTTGGGGAAGATCCAGAAGTGGCATGATGCCAGATTTGGTGAATAAGGTCGATGAGAACACACCATAATGCTTTTATTTGACAGAAATTGCTGTATACCAAAAACAATGTGTGACACTAAGCATTGTCATGATGGAGCATAAAGTAAAAATACTCACGAAAGAGGACTTCCAGAATTGCTTCAGTAAGTGGCAAGAATGATGGGATAAGTGTGTTCCAAGTGAGGGCAATAATTTTGAGGGGGATTAACAACAATGTGTCTTTTACTGTAATAAATATGTTTATTTAAACATTCACTGTATTGTTTGATCGCACCTCATACACACACACAAACACACACACACACACAGAGGAATATTATCAGCCTTTAAAAATATGGAAATTCTGCCCTTCCTAACAACATGGATGAACCTGGAGGACATTATGCTGAATACAATAAGCCAGTCACAGAAAGACATACACTGCATGATTCCACTTATATTCGGTATCTAAAACAGTCAAACTCATAGAATAGATAATAGAATAGTGGGTGCTAGGGGCGAGGGGAAGGGAGACATAGGTGATTGTTTTACAATAGGTATCAAGTTTCTGTTATGTAAGATGAAAAGGTTCCAGAGATCTGCTGCACTACTTAGTACTAATTAACAATACAGTATTGTGCACTTTAAGATACACTAGGAGGATAGATCTCCCGTGAACTCTTCTTACAAAATAAAACCTGAAAGAATACAGGGCGTTTTGGGGAGTGATAAATATGCTTAGTATCTTAATTGTAGTGATGGTATCATATGTGTATGCATATGTTCACATTCAAAAATGTATGCAACAAATGTGTGCAATTTTCTGTGTATCAATTATACTTCAATAATGCTAAAAGAGAAGGCTCAAATTACTAAAATCAAAAAATGGAAGTGGGGACATTACTACTGATTTTATAGAAATAAAAAAATTACAAGAGAATACTATGAACAAATTGTCAACAAATTGAATAGCCTAGATGAAGTAGAAAATTTCATGATTCAAAACTGAATCATGAAAAGAGAAAATCTGTATAGACAAGTAAGGAGACTGAATCAGTAATCAAAAACCTCCCAACAAAGAAAAGTCCAGAACTACATGGCTCCACTGGTGAATTCTACCAAGCATTTAAAAAGGAATTAACAACAATCCTCCTCAAAGTCTGAAAAAAAATTTAAGAGAACAATTTCTGCTTCATTCTATGAGGGCAGCATTACTTTGATACCAAAACCAGACACGGTTTTGGTATCACTACAAGAAAGGAAAGTTACAGTAAAATATCTCTCACATATATTGATGCAAATATCCTCAACTATACACTAGCAAACCAAAATAGCATCCCTAAACAGGTTGTACACCAGTACCATATAGGTTATATTCCCCAAATGCAAGAATGGTCTCACATACAAAAATCAAGCAATGCAATAGAATGGGGGGGGACTATGTGATCATCTCAATTGATGCTGAAAAATTATTAAAGAAAATTAATTACCTTTTCTTGATCAAAACATGAAAACTAAAATTATAAGAAAACTTCCTTTTCATGATAAAGGCCATATATGAAAAATCCACAGCTAACGTCATACTCAATGGTAAAAAATTAAAGTTTTCTCCTAACATTAGGAGCAAGACAAGGATGCCTGCTTTGCCACTTCTATTCAGCATAATATTCAAAGTTCTAGACAAAGCAATTGGACAGAAAAAAAAAGAAATTCATTGAAAGTAGAAAGGAAGTAGCAAAATTATGTTTTCATATCACATGATCCTATATGTAGAAAACCATAAAGATTCCACAATAAAACGGTACAAAGTTAATAAACAAATTCATCAGAGTTGCAGGATACAAAATCAACTTGCAAAAATTAGTGACATTTCTATACACTAACAATGAACTGTTCAAAAAAGAAATTAAGAAAACCAGAGGACAATACTGCCAAAAGTGATGTACAGATTCAATGCAATTCCTATAAAAATTCCAATGGCTTTCTTTTTTAGAAATAGAAAAACCCAACCTAAAATTCATATGGAAGTCAAAGGACCCCAAATATGCAAAACAATCTTGACAATAAGTAACAAAGTTGAAGTACTCACACTTCCTCATTTCAAAACTTACCAGAAAACTATAGTAATCAGAATAGTGTGGTACTGGCATAAGAACAGACATATAGATCAATTAAATAGGACGGAGATTCCAGAAATAAACCCTCCCATATATGGCCAGTAGATTTTCAACAAGGATGACAAAACTATTCAACAGGGAAGGATTGTCTTTTCAACAAATGGTGATGGGAAAAATTGATATCCATGTGCAAACAAATGAAGTTGAATCTTTATCTTACACCATATGTAATATTTACCTCAAAATGGATCAAAGACCTAAACCTAAGAGATAAAACTGATGTTTAACATTACTAGTCATTAGGGAAATACAACTCAAATCCACATGAGATACCACTTCACATGTATTATGATGGTTATTTTTTTAAAATACAAAATAAGAAGTGTTGGTGAGTTAGCATTGCTGCTGGGAATGTCAAATGGTACAGCTGTTGTAGAAAAAAATATGGCAGTCCCCCAATAATTTGAACATAGAATTACTATATTATCATCAATTCCACTTCTAGGTACGTATTTAAAAAAATTTAAAGCAAGGACTCAAACAGAGACTTACACACCAATGCTCATAGCAGCATTATTCGCAGTATCTAAAATGTGAAATGACCCAAGTGTCTATTTACAGATGAATGGGTAAACAAAACATGGTGCATAGACACAATGGAATATTATTCAATAAGAACTAACATTTGGATACATGCTACAATATGGATGAAAGTTAAAGACATTATGCTAAGTGAAATAAGCCAAGCACAAAAGAAAAAAATATTGTATGATTCTACTTATGAGGTACCTAGAATAGGCAAATTCATAGAGACAGAAAGTAGAATAGAGGTTACCAGGGGCTGTGAAGAGGGGGGAGTGGGTATTTATTGCTTAATGAGTATAGACTTTTACTTTGGGATGATGAAAATTTTCTGGAAATGAATAGTGGTAATAGTTGCACAACATTGCAAATATACTAATGCTACTGAATTACACCATTAAAAGTGTTTAAAATAGTAACTTGGTTTTGTAAGTTTTACCACAATAGAAATATACAAGTACTTAAAAACCTTGATAATTTAACGGATAGGTTATTACTATTTTAATTTCCATTGTTCTTATTACAACTAAGGATTTTTTATATGTTCATGTTTGTGGCAATTACTGATATTCTATCAGTGTGTTCATCTTTCATTTATTGATTTTTATAGAGTTTTCACATAATAAGATTATTAGTATATGAAGATAAAACCATGCATACTCAATTACTTTTTGTTAATTTGCCTAGTCCTAATGCTACTTCAAAATGTCTTAATTATTGTAGAATTTTAATAAAGGTTAAGAGGTTTTAATACATATTGTCTTATTCAAAAAAATTTTGACTATGCTTTCTGTCATATACACTTCAATTAATTTTAGCGTGATGTTGAAAAATTGAAAAAGAAAATCCCCTTGTGACTTTTATTAGAATAGTAGCTTCAATGCTGTAAATTTATTTGGAAATATTCATATTTTTGTATTCTTTTCTATTATTGCTGTTATCACAATTTAGCATCATAGGGGGGTGGTAGGAGAGGGAAAAGGGGATCAAATATACGGTGATGGAGGAAGAACTGACTCTGGGTTGTGAACACACAATGTGATATACAGATGATGTCTTATAGAAATCTGTATAATTTTACTAACCAATTTCACCCCATTAAATTTAATTAAAAAATAAATAGTAAAAATTACATGACTTTGAAAAAAAAACAATTTAGTATTAGAAAACAAAAGATTTATTATCTTACAGTTCTGTAGGTCAGAAGTCTGAAGTGGATCTCACTGGGATAAACTTAAGGTTTTGGCAGGGTTGCATTCCTTTCTGGGTACTCTAGGGAGGATTCATTTCCTTGTTCATTTTGGTTGTTAGCAAAATTAAGTTCCCTGTGATTTTTGGATTGAGGTTCCCATGTTTTTGCTGTCTGTAGGCTCAGGGTCATTTTCAGTTTCTAGAAGCTGTCACATTCCTTGGCTTGTGGTCCCCTTTCTCCATCTTCAAAGCCATCAATAGCTGTATGAGACCTTCTCTGGTAGCATCTATATGATACACGCTTCTGCCTTTCTTTTTCAATTTTAAGAGCTCAGACAGACAATAGTTTAGTGGCTACCAGAGGGTAAGGGGGGTGTGGGGTGGAGATGAAGGTAAGGGGGATCAAATATATGGTGATGGAAGGAGAACTGACTCTGGGTGGTGAACACACAATGGGATTTATAGATGATGTAATACGGAATTGTTCACCTGAAATCTATGTAATTTCACTAACTGTCACCCCAATAAATTTTTAAAAAAAGAGCTCATGTGGATACATTAGGTCCATCCCAATAATTCAGGACAATCCCTCTCTTTTAAAGTTTGATGATTCAATCTGTAGCCTTTATTTTCTTTTTCTGTGTAAAGTAATGCATTCCATAACCAGTGTTTTAACCGTAGCATCTTTGCCATAGACATCTTTCCCACAAGCATTTTTGCCGCAAACATTTTCATTACGTAACTAAATGGCCATAAGTCAGTTTTATCATAAAAATAAAATAATTGGTTGACAGATTTTATTTGGTCTGTTTGGTTTCATTTCCCCATTGACTAGTTAAATATGATTTCAAAAACTGGTTGACAGTTTTGTTTGTTTTTGATCTGATTGGTTTTATTTCTTCATTGATTAACCAACAGGCATAAAAGGTGATAAAATACAGTAGTTCCCCTTATCCACAGAAGATACATTCCAAGACTTCCAGTGGATGCTTAAAACAGCAGATAGTACCGAATCCTATATATACTACGTTTCTTTTTCTGTACATACATACCTATGATAAAGTTTAATTTACAAGGACAATGACATTAAAAACTAATAATGAAGTAGAACAAGTATAACACTATACATTTGACCCTTAAAAAGCACAGATTTGAACTGCACAGATCCACTTATACATTGATTTTTTTTCAATAAATATACAGTTGGCACTCCGTATCCCTGGGTCTCACATCCACAGTTTCAACCAACCATGGATTGGAAACAGTAATTTCCAGTCCATGGTTGGGAATCCATGGATGCAGAGTGCTGTCTGCATTGTTCTACACAATTTTATATAAGGGACTTAAGCATCCTTGGACTTTGGTATTTATGGGGGTCCTGGAACTAACGCCCCACAGATACTGAGGGACAACTGTAATTAAGTTTTGGGGAATTCAAAAGCTACACGTGGATTTTCAACTGTGTGGGGGCTCGGCACCCCTAACACCTTATTGTTCAAGGGTCAACTGTACTGTAATAAAAGTTATGTAAATGTCATCTCTGTCTGTCTCTCTCTCTCTCTCTCTCTCTCTCTCTCTCTCTCTCTCTCTCTCGCTCTCTCTGTCTCTCTCTCTCTCTCTCTCTCTCAAAATATCTTGTTGTACCGTACTCATCTTTTCACTTAAAGGAAGCACTTTATGGCTTCTCATTGGCATATTCAAATTGCCAGCATCACTATTCTTATGCTTTGGGGTCATTATTAAGTAAAACCGGGGTAATTTGAACACAAATACAACAATACCACAACAGTCAATCTGATAATCCAGATGGCTACTAAGTGACTGATGGGCAGGGAATGTATACAGTGTGGATATGCTGAACAAAGGGATGAGTCACATCCCAGGCAGGACACAGTGGATCAGCTTGAGACTTCATCTACTTGAGATTTTCACTACCCAGGATGGAGTGCAATTTAAAACTTTTGGATTGTTTATTTCTGGAAATTTCCATTTAATATTTTTCAGACCTTGGTTGACCTCAGGTAACTGAAACTGCAGAAAGCAAAACCATGGATAAGGGGGGGAACTACTGCTACTTGTTTAGTGTTTGTTGGGTTGTTTGTTTTTTGTCAGTTTGTTTGCATTTCTCCACTGATGAAGTGATGAAGAGAATAGCTAGAAGTGGTCTTAAAATAGTTAGCATTTCTTCAAGATGATAATGATTTTTGCTCCAAGAGCTAGTTGTTTTCTTATTTTGAAACACAGCGCATTGGAAAGAGAAAAAGAGGTACCAAGGGATCTTTTAAAGGACACACTGTTGAACCCATACTTCTCATAGAACGAAGTGCTTAGATACAATCTAGAAAATGAAATCAGTTATTTGAACAGATTGCCATTAATCTACACACATTTTAAATGTATTCAAATATTTTGTATTTTGCTATAATGTCTTTTTAATTGTTATTGATTTTAAGTTTCTTCTTTAATTTGTTGTGATTTTATCTTTTTTTACAGCAAAATTGCCTTACAGCCAATCAGTTATGTGGCAAAAATGCTACAATGTCGCAAAGACATTACAATGAAAGTACCCAGAACCACATATACACAGATTCCAGGTATTAAAATATGGGCAACAGAAAAGGCATTATTCTGCCTGTCACATCTTTACTAGAATATCACTCTTCCTATAAAAGGAAACAAAATACCTCACCATATACTTAAGTCTATATTTTCCACTCAGCTGAGGATTTGTGTTTGTTTTATTTTACTTTTTTCAATTTTCTTCGTATAGGTCCTTTACATTCCTTATTCAGTTCATTTTAGGCTGCTTATATTATTGTTTTGCACAAAACATTTTTAGAATCTTCTCAGTTCCTTGTACATGATATTTAATAAACATTTGTTGAATCAATGAATTATGCTTTCTAAATGTTGACTGATGCTACATAGTAAAAATATTGTGTATACATTTATGTTATATTCAATCATTTTACTAATTTTCATATGTGTTAAATATATTCTATCAGGTATTCTAGGAAGTCCTAAGCCACTTCTCTGTTTCCTAACATTCATAGTGCATTTCTGCTGAATTAAACCTTAGCATTCCATGCACTGTCCATTTCTCTGACACTGACTCAACATAATGTATGAAAAACTTTAATCTCAGACACGCACTGTTACCAGGGTTTTATCAGTCTCTTATCCAGTATTAGCACTTAACTTGTTGGGAGTAAAATACTGACAAAGCGATCTGCTAGTTCAGTCTCTTCCATTATTTACTGTGATAGAGAAGTTTTGTTGTGGAGTGGGAAGGAAGTAGGACCATTTTCTGGCCAACTCAAAAATTGTTTACTTTTGGCTTAAAAGATAGATATTGCAATTTTCTAGATGGGACAAATTCTGCATTTCTGATCCAAGGCACAGAGTACAAAAAGGAAAAAAAAAATATTACTCTGAGTTTTTCAAGTTCCACACAATTTCAAGCAAGAAAATATGTGTCATCCACTGATGGTTATTCTTGGCTCACCTAAAAAAAAAAATGATGGTGCTGGAAAATTGTCCCCAAATATTGCATTATGAGGAATGTAAGTATTAGCTTTAGGTGTTAGGAGTTTTCACATTTTTCTCAGTCTATACAGATTTTATTTTCGTAGGAGGCTTGGAGAAACAGTGTTGGGCCTTTCTAATCAGATTCCATTTGAAAACAAAAAAACATGGAGAAATCTTAATGATATAAATGTATATTTATTTTTGATAGGAATATAAGTGATAACTATAATCATTAAAAGTACACATAGAAAAAATCTA
The DNA here is from genome assembly GCF_964194185.1 of Rhinolophus hipposideros. Classification (NCBI taxonomy): domain Eukaryota; kingdom Metazoa; phylum Chordata; class Mammalia; order Chiroptera; family Rhinolophidae; genus Rhinolophus; species Rhinolophus hipposideros. Next base: position 64,257,908 of record NC_138046.1, on the reverse strand, counting down.
TAACCTAACATTCAAGCTGGATAAAGAGTTTTTTAACTTGAATGTATAGTTGCTTGTTGACCTGCTTCAGTTTATGAAAGTGGAAGATATTCTACAGCCTCTCCATTTCAAAGATAATAATTCTCATAAATTTATAGCCTTTTATTAAGTCAACAGTAGTTTTTCTTGGCGATTCAGCAGCTTTCTTCCCTTAGACAAATGACACAACTCCTAGTTGGACTCAAATGTATATTGAGAGTGAAAGGGATAAGTTGGACAATGTTTTGTTAAGTGACACTTTCTTTCAGGATTATTTTGACCCACAAAAAACACTTACATAAAATACTGCAGAAGTGATAAATCTCCTAATCATGAATATCAAAGACTACTACATATATGTGTATATATATATATATATATATATATATATATATATATACACACACACACACACACACACACACATACATATACACATATATATGTTTCAATGGTACCCAGCTAATATTTACAACATGATATAAGTGCTATAATAAAAGCATGCAAAATAAGAGACATCTAAGAGACAAAATAGCTAACATTTATATTTTACTATGTATACATTATAACAATTATTCTACCACTAATCTAACATAAAAATAATGACTAATGTTTGAATGATACAGTTTACAAAATATTTTTAAGTATATATCGTCATTAACTATTAGTGTAATTTTGGAACATTTTTTCTCCCTGATAGTTTCAATACAGAAGAAGCAAGGTCCTTCCTTTGTCTCCTCAGAATGTTATAACATTATGAATGGCTGTCCAGATAAATAGGTGTATTGTGGCCTTATAATATTTGATAAATCATGGTCTTTCATTGTCGGTGTTGTGTTTGCGTGTGTGTGTGTGTGTGTGTGTGTGTTTCATCTTGCCATGTATATTGTTCCGATATACATTTAACCAGTATTTATTGAGTGTTTCTATGTGTCAATACACTTTTAGTGATGCTGGTAAAAACAGCAAAAATCAAGATAAAGTCCTTCTCCTCAATGGGGCTTATCTTCTGGTAGGGAAGATATTTACACATCTAATTAACAAATATATATGTTGGAAATTATTGAGGAACATAAAGACTACAAGAGAACACAGAGAAGCTGGACATAAGGAAGCTGCTTTAGCTAGAATGGTCAGGGAAAGCTTCTCTGGGGAGGCAATATTTGAGCTACGAACTGAACTAGGAGAAAGAGACATCCATTTGAAGTATTGAAAGCTAAGCACTAAAAGCATAGGAAACAAGTGTAATGGTTCTGATACAAGAATGGGCTTGATGTTTGAGAGACAGGAGTAAGGCTGATTCTACCTTCTAAAACTGCCTCCTTACACTGGTATCCCCAAGGGAACCTTGATGTAAACAGCCACAATCATTCATTCTGCCAGTGGACTGGTAGCATCATCTTTGCATACAAGCAACAGCACATTAGTTTTCTAACTTCAGGTGTCAAGTGAAGAAGGAAAGAAAATTCAAACAAAAGAAAATCACAAAACATGCTATCATAATTGAACATTATTTATACTACTTCTTCTGTCTCTGTGGATGAAAATGGGTATAGAGCAGTAATATTCATATTCTAAGGTATTTATTACCCCTCTCTCTGTGAGAATAGAACTGTGATGGGGGCATTAGAAACAAATTAGCAAATGAAGATTTTGCTTTCTATTAATTCATAGACAACTGACAATAGACAACATTATTTTTTAAAATAAAAATGTATGTTGCGCAAGTGCCACAAACTTGAATTCAACTGGCACATGAAAACGGATTTTTATGCTAATCTCCAATGGATAAAACATCCTGGGAAACATGTGAGCTTCAGGCTTTCCTGGAGATGGCACAACGGCTGCTAGTAGATACAGACTTAAGGCCTTACAAAACCACATCCAAAAAAGAGATCAAGTAGAGCCATGCTGCAAAACACCAGGTGGCAGTGTTCATGTTATAGTCAACATAAACCGAGCCCCTGAAGGCAACCTCCCTCTCTCTCTCTCTCTCTCTCTCTCTCTCTCTCTCTTTCTCTCTCTCTCTCTCTCTCCCTCCCTCCCTCCCTCCCTCCCTCCCTCCCTCCCTCCCTCCCTCCCTCTCTCTCTCTCTCTCTCTCTCTCTCTCTCTCTCTCTCTCTCTCTCTCTCTCTCTCTCAAGGCCACAGTCCAAGTTGGAAGATTTGCTTTGATTGACTTACATGGAGATCCATGACAATTTCTAAACAAATCAAGAAACACATTGGTTTAACCCTACATCACAAATTTGGCCAAAGCACAAGGTCTGAAGTGAGGTGAGGGAGAGGTTGATAACCAGAGGGAAATTGTGGGCAGCAAAAACAATAGATGTCCACTACAGTTAGCAAATTACTTACTTCTTGTAAATGCTTTTGTAAACTTTCAACCCTCTCCTCAAGGCCTCTAATGCATCTTCAATCCTCACTTTCATCAGATGACCTAGCTTTAAAAATGTGGAGAAATTTGCAACCATCTGCCAGATCCACTTCAACATTCCACCAGTGTCAAAGATATCCTTTCTTCGGTTCAAGACCACTCCATTTTGTGCCTTTTATTCCATCTCCTAACTTGTATCCTCCAGGACATTAATCCATTCAGTAATCTCTTTTCTCCATATCAATAATCAATGTCTTCTGGATTTCCTGTGCATCATTCTATAAAAGTGCTAAGAAGTGCTCCTTCTAGGTACCTTTAAATTACTCTTCTCCCATTCTCATGTAAACTCCTCAAAATTATAATTTATATTCACTCTTCCTTACTCTTTACCTCCCATTCTCTTCATATTCCTCTTTAATATGATTTTTTTCCAAAAGAAAATCCAGTTGAAATGACTTTCATTAAGGTTTTCAATGATGTTCAAGTTATAAACTTAATGGATAATTTTTTTTCAATCTTTAACTTACCAGATTCCTACATTCATCACTGTTGATTGGTCTTCTACTTTTGAAACTCTTTACTCCCTTGGCTTCTAATTCTCTATTTTATTAACTACTTTTAATTTGTCCGTCTCCTTCATCAGCTCATCTCCGAACATCCACCAATTAAATAAATATAATGTTGAGAGTCTCATTCTTGATCTAATACTTATCTCATACTACACACTATCTTTACGTTGATAATTCCCAAATACATATTTCTAACTCTAACTTCCCTCCCAAACCTTTGGAATCATTTATCTCAGGATCTGGAGGCATTTCAAGCCTAGATTTCCCACAGTCACATCCAATGCTAACATTTCCAAAATGAAAGCTCATTATCATTGCTCCAAACATTCCTCCTCTTTAATTTTTCTTGGTTGATGACACTACAATCCATGTATTTACATAACCTAGAGAACAGAGCATCACTCTAGAGTTCCCATTCCCTATCATCACCGCAGTTGTTCAATTATCAAATCATGTTGACTTTATTTCATAAGCATTTTCCAAAATGCTTACCACTTTTGTCTTTTTACTACTATTATTTATTAATCCAAATACTTATTTTTTTGCCTATACTACTAGTCATAGTCTCCTAAATGGTCTCCCTGTCTCTACGCTTCTACATCTCCAATCCATTATATATACCACAAAGAGATGTGATGAATAATTCTGGTCAGGTCACATCCATGTTTTAAAATATTCAGTATTTTATCATCCCTGGCAAAATAAAGTGCAAACTTCCTGAGAGAGCACACAAGGTCCTGCCTACGTCTCTAGTCATATCTCCACCTTTCCCTACCTCACACTTTTAATTTCCAGCAGTATCAAACCTGTCGTAACTGTAATCCCCCACACAAATCTCGGTGGTTCTCTTTTAGGATGTTATGCATACTGTAAGCCACCCTTCCTCATACATAACACACTTTAATTATATTTACGTATATATACATATACATATGTGTATATGTATATATATATTTAGTACTATATATACATATATGTATAAATACATCAACGTACGTATCACTTGTTTTATAATCTTTTTATGTGTATGTCTACCCAATTAGGTTGTAAAGGCAAGAACCGTTACTTATTTGCTGGGATCCTCAAGACAGCCCTCAATAAAAAGCACTCATATTCTCTACCCAGATTCTGAAAACATCGAGAATCAAAACAAATAGTAAAATTGGTAGCCAAACTATAGCTTTTATTCCTGAAAGAGCCTAAGCTGGACTATGTAGCCTACTACAAGAGACAAATGGACATGCTAAGTGAACCAAAACATTAGGCAGATTTACCCATCCTGTCACAGTCACTCCAGTGTCAGAGTCGCCCACTCCACATGGAAACATTGCTCAGGTAAGAATTGAGGAAGGACAGCGTATAACTGGCATCTCTGAGGGAAAACTCAACTGTATAGCTTTTGCATTCTTAGTTATTATTTCCAAATTTAGCAATCAAACAAGCCACGCCTGCTTCCCAGAGACAGTGATTAAAAATGACGAGAGAGACACAGAATCTGCTTAAGTAAAAATCCTTCTTTTAGGAAACTCCAGGGTAAGGGGAGGTGTTTCTCTTGTAATGTTATTAATCTTTCTGTACCCAGAGTCTAGTTTAGGGGCCTGATACACAGTACTCACTTGAATTGCTATTTTCTTACATTGCCTTATAAGATAATAAAAGAGCAGCTTAGAAGCAGACATACCTTGTTTTGACAAGGAATACAAATGATTTGGAACTATTTTATGGTATTAGATATGTGTCTAAAACGGTACATATATATGTATCATAAAAAATTCTTCTTTGAACAGAGGGAAACATCATAGAATACCACCACACAGAAATAACAGACAACAACAAAAAGGCAAAGAAACAATGGAGACACAGCCTTACCAGAAAACTAAAGATAGAATGACAGGAAATCCTCACATATCAATAATCACCCTAAATGTAAATGGACTGAACTCACCAATAAAGAGACACAGAGTAGCAGATTGGATCAAAAAACTAAACCCAACCACATGCTGTCTACAAGAGACACATCTCAGCTACAAGGACAAGCATACATTCAAAGTGAAAGGGTGGAAATTGACACTCCAAGAAAATGGCACCCAGAGAAAATCAGGTGTAGCCATAATGATTTCCGATGAAACAGACTTCAGGGTGAAAAAGATAACAAGAGACAAAGATGGACATTTCATAATGGTAAAGGGGACTATACAACAAGAAGACATAACAGTCATCAATATTTATGCCCCCAATCAGGGAGCACCGAAATATACCAAGCAACTACAAAGAGAACTAAAGGGAGAAATTGACCAAAACACAATTATACTAGGGGACTTAAATACATCATTGACAGCTATGGATACATCATACAAACAGAAGATAAATAACGAAATATCAGCCCTAAATGACACATTAGATGAAATGGACATCATTGACATATATAGAGCACTTCATCCTAAAACATCAGACTGTACATTCTTTTCTAGTGTACATGGAACATTCTCAAGATAAACCATATATTGGGACACAAAATCAGCCTCAGCAAATTTAACAAGATTGAAATTATACCAAGCATATTCTCTGATCACGAAGCTTTGAAATTGGATATCAACTGCAAAAAGAAAGCAGGAAAAAACACAAATACATGGAGATTAAACAACATACTTTTAAAGAACGACTGGATCAAAGAAGAAATTAGAGGAGAGCTCAAAAGATACATAGAAACAAATGACAATGAAAATACATCCTACCAAAATTTTTGGGATGCCGCAAAAGCAGTTTTAAGAGGGAAATTTATATCATTACAGGCCTATCTCAAGAAACAAGAAAAATCCCAAATAAATAACCTCATGTTACACCTTAAAGAACTAGAAAAACAAGAACAAGCGAAACCCAAAGTCAGCAGAAGAAAGGAAATAACAAAAATCAGAGCAGAACTAAATGAAATGGAGAACAAAAAGACAATAGAAAAAATTAATGTGACAAAGAGCTGGTTCTTTGAAAAGATTAACAAAATTGACAAACCCTTGGCTAGACTCACTAAGATAAAAAGAGAGAAGACACTAATTAACAAAATCAGAAACGAAAAAGGGGAAGTTATCACGGACACCACAGAAATACAAAGGATCATCCAAGAATACTGTGAAGGACTATATGCCACCAAATTTAATAACTTAGAAGAAATGGAAAAGTTCTTAGAAACATATAGCCTTCCAAGGCTGAATCATGAAGAACTGGAAAATCTAAGCAGGCCGATCACCAGTAACGAAATTGAATCAGTCATCAAAAACCTTCCCAAAATCAAAAGTCCTGGACCAGATGGCTTCACTAGTGAATTCTACCAAACCTTCAAAGAGGATCTAATACCAATCCTGCTCAAACTCTTCCAAAAAATTGAAGAAGAGTCAGTACTCCCTAACTCATTTTATGAGGCCAACATTACTCTGATACCGAAACCTGGTAAAGACAACACAAAAAAAGAAAAATACAGACCTATATCTCTGATGAATACAGGTGCTAAAATCCTAAACAAAATTCTAGCAAATCGAATACAACAATACATTAAAAAGATTATTCATCACGACCAAGTGGGGTTCATCCCCCGGGCACAAGGATGGTTCAACATTCGCAAATCCATCAATGTGATACATCACATAAACAAAATAAAGGACAAAAATCATATGATTCTATCAATTGATGCAGAAAAAGCATTTGATAAGATACAACATCTATTTATGGTTAAAACACTTACTAAAATTGGTATAGAAGGAAAATACCTCAACATAATAAAGGCCATATACGACAAGCCCTCAGCTAATCTCATAATTAATGGTGAAAAGCTGAAGCCCTTTGCTCTACGTTCAGGAACACGACAAGGTTGTCCCCTATCACCTCTGCTTTTCAACATAGTGTTGGAAGTCCTCGCCAGAGCTATCAGGCAAGAGAAAGAAATAAAAGGCATCCAAATTGGGAATGAAGAAGTTAAATTGTCACTCTTTGCAGATGACATGATGCTATATATAGAAAACCCTAAAGACTCCACCAAAAAGCTATTAGAAACAATCAATGAATACAGTAAAGTTGCTGGCTACAAAATCAAAGTGCAAAAGTCCATTGCTTTCCTATATACCAACAATGAAATCTCAGAAAAAGAGATAGAAAAAACAATTCCTTTTGCAATTGCAGCAAAAAGAATAAAATACCTAGGAATAAACTTAACCAAGGATGTGAAGGATTTATATGCTGAAAACTACAAGACATTTTTGAAAGAAATTGAAGAAGACACAAAGAAATGGAAAGACATTCCATGCTCATGGATTGGAAGAATCAACATAGTTAAAATGGCCATATTACCCAAAGCCATACACAGATTTAATGCAATCCCCATCAAAATCCAAATGGCATTTTTTAAAGAAATAGAACAAAAAATCATCAGATTTGTTTGGAACCACAAAAGACCCCGAATAGCCAAAGCAATATTAAAAAAAAAGAACAATACTGGAGGTATCACACTCCCTGATTTTTGCTTGTACTACAGGGCTACAATAATCAAAACAGCTTGGTATTGGCGGAAAAACAGACACATAGACCAATGGAATAGAATTGAGAACCCAGAAATAAAGCCACATAAATATGGACAGATAATTTTTGACAAAGAAGCTAAAAACATACAATGGAGGAAAGACAGCCTCTTCAATAAATGGTGCTGGCAGAATTGGATAGCTACGTGCAAAAGAATGAAACTGGACTGCTATCTGTCACCATGTACCAAAATTAATTCAAAATGGATCAAAGACTTAAGCATAAGACCTGATACAATAAACTGCATTGAAGAAAACATAGGTACTAAACTTATGGACCTTGGGTTCAAAGAGCATTTTATGAATTTGACTCCAAAAGCAATGGATGTAAAAACTAAATTAAACGAATGGGATTATATGAAACTGAAAAGCTTCTGCACAGCAAAAGAAACTATTGACAAAATAATGAGGCAACCAACTGAATGGGAGAAGATTTTCGCAAACAGTTCCTCTGATAAGGGGCTAATATCCAAAATATACAAGGAACTCATGAAACTCAACAACAAAAAAACAAACAACCCAATTGAAAAATGGACAGAGGACCTGAAGAGACATTTCTCCAAAGAGGATATACAAATGGCAAATAGACATATGAAAAAATGCTCAACATCGCTAATCATCAGAGAAATGCAAATGAAAACCACAATGAGATATCACCTCACCCCAGTCAGAATGGCTTTCATCAACAAAACAAATAGTAACAAGTGTTGGAGAGGCTGTGGAGAAGAAGGAACCCTCATACACTGTTGGTGGGAATGCAGACTGGTGCAGCCGCTATGGAAGGCAGTGTGGAGGTTCCTCAAGAAATTACGAATAGAATTACCATACGACCCAGCAATCGCTCTCCTGGGTATCTACCCCAAAAATATAAAAGCATTTCTCTATAGAGACACGTGTAGTCCAATGTTCATTGCAGCTTTGTTTACGGTGGCCAAGACATGGAAACAACCAAAATGTCCTTTGATAGATGAATGGATAAAGAAGTTGTGGTACATATACACAATGGAATACTATTCGGCGTTAAGGAAAGATGATATAGGAGCATTTGTGACAACATGGATGGATCTTGAGAGTATAATGCTAAGTGAAATAAGTCAGACAGAAAAAGCAGAGAACCCTATGATTTCACTTATATGTGGTATATAAACCAAAAACAACAAAAGAACAAGACAAACAAATGAGAAAGAAAAACTCATAGACATAGACAGTAATTTAGTGGTTACCAGAGAGGGTAAGGGGGTGGGGGGTGGGTGATGAGGGTAAGGGGGTCAAATATATGGTGATGGAAGGAGTACTGACTCTGGGTGGTGAACACACAATGGGATTTATAGATGATATAATACAGAATTGTACACCTGAAATCTATGTAAATTTACTAACAATTGTCACCCCAATAAATCTAATTAAAAAAAAAATTCCTCTTTGATACCAGTGATTATTACTTCATGCATTCAAAAAGGGTTTTTTATATTGATATGTTATACTTGGGGGGTGGGCAAATTGGCTATTTGGGTTTTGATCATCCAATAAATGGACTTTCTGCCTAGGTCACATTATCATAAAATGTATTTTTATAATTACTTAGAGGCCTATTAAATTGCTTTTGAATTTGTCATTTTGAATGTCATCCGTTTCAAGAGAATATTATGGTGTTCTCTGACACAAGCAATTTAGTACGTTGATTCACCAGCAGTTAACACATCCCAACGACTAGGCGGGAATTCCTGCCAGTTCTCAGGAATTTTTTTTGCTTCTCTATTCCTGAATCCCGAGAAAAGTTGATTTCCTTGGAAATCGGGAAAACCAGCTCCTTGAACCCAGGTCGTTGGTAGTATCGGCCGGCACTTTTGGAAACGATTCATTGTGGAGAACAGAAAACAGTTTATATCTCGGAATTCAGGAAAGGGAAAGTGAAAAGAATTCCTGAGAAAGGGCAGGAATTCCCGCCTGGAAACCCTAACGTCGACCTAAAGAACCAGTCTTTATGTATTGTTCATTGAGGCTGACATCTGGACTCCCTGACTTTTTAGATTTTTTTTTCTCACATGCCTTGAAACTCAGGTCAAAGCTTCCCATTGTAGTTTTGCCAATGCAGTGATATTTACCAGAAATAGTGCTTCAAATTAAAGTAGAATCCCTCTGCAAATATTTAAATCTTTCCCTTTTTCTACAGTACAGTTGGCAAGAGTTATTATTAACCCCTATTTACCTGCAGCTTCTAGTTAACATTGTAAATTATTTGGTTGAAAATACAGGCCACATAATAGTGTATTTTTCTATATCTATGGAAACTATTTAATCTGTGGCTAATTGAGAACTAAGAGATAGGAAATGTATTTCAATGGATACAGCTTGAACACTTCCTTTATTTAATGGATATTAAGCTAGGGGTTTGGACAAATACGGCTATTTACCATTAAAGAGTTTAAAGCAAAATAGAGAGCTTAAGACAAATTTATAAATGTCATACATGCAGAATATGACAAATTCCATGAATTAAACATATGGTGTTTACTATTAATTCTCAAAAACAAGGTAGATGACATCCAATTGACGAGATGCTCCAGTTAAGAAGTGCTGCATAACAATCCACCCCACAGCTTGGTCATGTAAAACAGTAAATATTCAATTATGCTTATGATTATTGCTGATTCAGTAATTAGACAGGTATAGTGCGGATGACTTATGTGTGTTCCACAATGACTGAGGCCTCAGCTAGAGTAGCTTACATAGCTGGAGGTTCTTCCAATGGCTAGCTGTGACTAGGTAACTCAACAGGTAACATATATATGGACCTGGATTCCAGCTATTGACTGGGTTTTTTCTGTTCTCTCTGTCTTGTCAGCTGTGGCTACAATGTCCTATGTGGCTTCTTCACTTACATGTCTGGTACCTGGAATGGGATGGCTGGAATAACAAGGACTGGCCAAGCCTCTCTTTCTCCCCCTAGTCCATCCGCATGGGTAATTTGTGCCTCCTCGTGGCATGTTAATTTTAAAGTAGTCAGACATCTTTCATGACATTGGGCTAACCTCAGAGGTAACAATCCAAATCTCAGAGTAGAAATTGCTGATCTCTTAAGGCCCGGGCCTGGACACTGACACAGTGTCATTTTTATCATATTATATTAGTCAAAATGGTCACAGAACTCAGAGATATTAAAGAGGTGGACAAATAGAACAAATCACTCATTTGGAGGAGTGCTAATATATTTATGGCCATCTTTACTGGCTACGGGGAATCAAATGAATGAATGAATGAATAAATAAATAAATAAATAAATAAATAAATAAATAAATAAATAACCTAAGGGAAACAGTAGGATTTGAGATTATTTTTTTAGAGGATAGTATAATTTTGATAATGTGATTGGTATTTAGGGTGGTTAGATATACACATGAGTACATATGAAGGAGATAAAGAAAGTGAAACATATATCCTGAAACAGTAAATCAGCAGTTTATAATTTCTACGTAATGATATACAAATGACATACAAATGGTTGAAGATTACAAAATAAGAGTCAATACAATTGGCCCCTAGTTTTTACACTTCCCAGTAGGGCACATTGTTTGACTTCTTCCTGGGCAAGTGGTAATATGTGATTTTTCTATTTTGGCGAAAGGTTTTCTAGATATCTTCTTTTAATTAGCTATCAGTAAGTTATATTAGTTGCAGCTCAAGCTAAAACCACTAGCTAGCAAGCTTTTAGTAGTTAGACAAAGTGTAATTACACTGAATGAAATACTGCTTGTACATTTATTTGACTTATTAATTAGGCCCTGGTCTAACTGTACATATGGATAACAGTGATTGATTGCCATATGCTTTCTACTTATCTGGGTGTGACAGAAAGGAACCTATAACATTACTGTTGTGTGCAATTGGTGCTACTAAATTTGCCAATTAATTAACACTGACCAATAGGGGCCTTATTTAAAGAAATTAGAAAAGGAAAATACATATGTATCACATATCCTTTGGTTTTCTTGGGGTTTCTGATGTTTGCTTTTATCATTTGTATAATCTCTCTGACCCTAGAAAAATATTTGGTGGTTCCCAAATATAGTAAGGACAACTATGACAAAACTATAACCGGAAAGCTAAATTAAAGTAAGGTAGCCAAACTCTGAAGATCATTGGCACTCCAGGGTTCAAATGCATAGTGAGAGAAGAAAATGAGTAAGATGGGAAGGAGGCAGAGAATGTGCTATAACATGGTAAGCAATTTTCACAGACTGTACAGTGAAGATCATAAAATGACCAATTTAATTTAAAGACAATAAAAAAAATATTAGTTATTTGGTGAGTAACCTTTTGTTCAGCACTTAATTTTCATGATAAGTAGAAAAACTTTAAATCGATGAGCTCACATGTTGTCAGTTTGTTGTAGAGTTTAAGAGAAAGATTCAGAGAGAGACAGAGTCAGAGAGAGAGGGAAAGCCTAAGAGAGAGGCAGAAAGAAATAGGTAGAAATACCTGCTATGGTTCTGCTGTCTTCATTGGACCAACACCCTGTACGAACTCGTCCTCTATCTGAGAGGTCATGAAGTAATTGCATTACTTCATTCTGATGGAACTATCTGCAGATACCAAAGCTTTCACATTTTATATGTGAGAATCATGGCTACTCATTACGTAATTGCTAAATCCTTCACAATTTTCTTCTCCTGATTTTCTTCCTCCTGAGCTTTATTGCCCTATCTGTTGCCTGATCCAATATGTCTTGTCCTAATATTTTAGTGTACTGTCTCCCATGTAAATTGCTGAGTTCAAGTTTAAACCGGAAATGTTTACTATATATCAAATCCACTTGACTGAATCTTACATGATCTTTCCTACACAGCATTTTTATTGCCCTTGTTACATATGAGTACTTTGCTTCCAGAGTCTTCATAATGCCATAAACAATTTCTTTTTATGAATAAAACCTGGACTGCTGTAGGATTTTAACACTCCAAAAAGTGATATTATTTAAGTTGCATGAAAACATTCAGCCCATCTTCTTATCCAGAACTTTTCTTTGAGAGGGATTAAGCACAGTGGTTAAAACCACTTTTATGCTACTGATACAAATGGAGAATATAAGTAATATAAAAAAGGATCCCACTTACTGGGAGGAAACTGATGAACCATGTCAATGGGATGGAAGTCACCAAACCCTCCCTGATCCCGCCCCCATATATTTATACCCCTGGTCAGGACTTCCTTGGCATGACTCCCTCTCTGAGTTCGTCTGCACTTCCCTCTCAAGTGTGTACTTTTGTTTCAATAAACTTCCTGTGTTTTCTTGAAAAAAACAATAGCTACAACTAGTACTTGTTGAATTTTTAACTACTCTAGTATTTGCTTAGCTTTCAAATTACATTTATCTTCTCTGGGCATTCTCAAATATTTACATTTCTATTATTAATTTTTCTCAAATTTCCTAGTTCCTAGCTCTGGGAAAATATAAAATGTTCCACAATGTTCTTAAATGGGAAATGACAGTGCACACGGTTTATAATTTCTGCTTTCATAAATTATAAGATCTAGGAGAAAAGTTAACCACTGGAGCTATGTAAACCCTTAAATGCTCTATATTATAAAAAAATAGGTTCCATTGCTCTAACATAGTAGGCTATAATTGTGTAACCCTCCACTTATACAGGGTTATATGTAACCCGCCACTTGCTCTGAACACCTGGATCACTAATTTTCTGGTATGTTAGGTGGTGTCAGTAATATTACATTTGCATGTGCCAGGAACTCCTTCAACAGGATAAAATCAATTAATCAATCAACCAATCAATCAAACAAACAAACAAACAAACAAACAACATCTCTTTTATCCACTAGGTGGTGTCCAATAGCCCTATCATGGTAGATAAACTGCCCATGAACTCTATATTTTATATATCCACATCATGACTAGTTTCTATTCACTCAGATGTGAAATGTTTAACTACAAATCAATCTATACAATTCACATGGAAAAATTTGATGATCAAGAGCTTTCAAATAAATATTTTATCATACAGAGGAAAGACATTCAAAATGATATATTATTATTAGTATTACAAATAGAAATAGTGATAGAAATCAGAAAGTATTTGTCTTGGGCGATGGTGGAGATGGACAGGACAGGGACATAAGGGAACATTTTTGGTGACAGAAATGTTTATCTTGCTTTTGGTGGTAGGCAAAACTCATTAGATTTGAACGGTTAAGATATGTGAATTTCACTGTATACCAAATATTCTTCATTAAAAATAAAAAAATAAACATGTTGAAATATAGGAGAGAAAAATAGGGAGGTATTAGAATACAAAATTTCAGTTAAACAAAATAAATAACTCCTAGAGATTTACTGTAAGCATAGTACCTATATTGAATGATATTGTATTATATACCTAATTTTTTTCTAAGAAGGTAATTTTTTATGTTAAGCAATAATAATAACAATGGTAAATAAGAGGGTGGGAGGAAACTTTCGGAGGTGATGGATAGATTTATGGCATGGATTGTGGTGATAATATCATGGTGTGTCTTTATCTCCAAATTCATTAAATTATATACATTAATTATGTACAGCTTTATGTATGTTAAAATATAAAATAGAAAAAAAAACAGTGACATATCTTCTCTCTATTCTAATGGTCATTTCCTTTAGTCTTTAAATAGCATAGCAAATTAGTTAAGTACCCTACCTTCTTCTAGTCAGCACATTATTCCTGCCAAAAAGAATGTATCCTTCTAAGAAACTTTATTTTATTTATTGTAAAAGGAATGCATCCTCAGGAAAAAAAATTTAGGGGAGAGATAAAAGTGGACAAAAATAATCTACTGTGCAAACATCTTGCTCCTTTTAAGTACTCAATATTTGTGGGATGAAAAATAATTGTTTTAACACTAAATACATATATAGATATAAAGATAGATATCTAGCTATATCATCTTGATCACCCAAATATATAGACAGATACATCAATCTTGATTATCAAAATATTAGAATTCAGTAGAGACATTTATTTTCATTCTTAAATCTAACAAACATCTGTAATAATAGGTAGCATTTAAACAGCTTTCTTGAGATATAATTCGCATGTTATAAAATTCACCAATTTAAAGTGTACAATTCAATGGCTTTTAGTATATTCAGAGAGTTACCCATTATCACCACAATCAAATTTAGAGAATTTTCAATTTCCCCAAAAGAGGATTTATACCACTTAGCATCACTTAACAATCCCCATATGCCCACTGACCTTAGGCAACCACTAATCTACTTTCTATCTCAATAGATTTGCCTATTCGGGACATTTCATATATGTAGAATCATACAATATGTGACCTATTGTGTCTAGCTTCTTTCATTTAACGTAATGTGTTCATGTTTTATCCATGTTGTATCATATATTAGTACTTCATCCCCTTTGATGGCCAAATAATATTCCATCATATGCATATACCACAATGTGTTTAGGCATTTATCAGTTGATGGATATTTGAGTTGTTTCCACCTGTTTGCTAGTGTGAATATTGCTGATATGAACATTTGTGTACAAATATTTATTTGAGTAACTATTTTCAAATCTCTTGGGTGTATACCTAGGAGGGGAATTGCTGGATCATACGGTGACTTGATGTTTAACATTTTGTGGAACTGCCAGACTGTTTTCCAAAGTGGCTGCAACATTTTACATCCACATCATCAGTGTTTGAGGGTGCTATTAGGGTGGCACAAAAGTAATCGCGGCTTTTGCAGCTATTTTTAACCTTTTAAACCGCAATTACTTTTGCACCAACCTAATAATTTCTCCACATCCTTGCTTTTTCAGTGATCTGTGTTTTTTTGTTCTTTTTTTTGTTTGTTTGTTTGTTTTTGTGTGTGTGTGTTTTAATTAAAACTACCCTAGTGGCTATGAAATGGTATCTCCTTGTGTTTCACATTTGCATTTCCTTCATGGCTAATGAAATTGAGCATCTTGTCATGTGCTTATTGGTCAGTTGTATATCTTTTTTGGAAAATTGTCTATTCATATCCTTTGGCCACTTTAATGAATTGTCTTTTTTGTTATTAAGTTTAACTTGTGATGGGGTGAAGGTGACTAGGGCTCCAGGATTCTCAGCCTGTTGTACCTGGAGTATAACTTCTATCCTTAGGTTAGTGTCTGGATGGAGATATTGAGACCCCAATTTCTTGGTCTGGATGGAGATATTGAGGCCCCAATTTCTTGGTTGCATTCACTAGAAATTTATTCTCTTCAATTTACAGTTGGAGAAGCTTAGAAATGCTGGCAGCTTGCTCCTCTTGGTGAGATATGGTGTACTATCTTCCAAGGGCTGCCATAGCAAAATACCACAGACTGGGTGGTTTAAACAACAGAAATGTATTTTCTCACAGTTCTGGAGGCTAAAAGTACGAAAATCAACCTATTGGCAGGGCCATACTCCATAGGAAGGCTCTAAGAAAGAATCCTTCCTTGCCTTTTCCTCCTTTCCGGTGGTGGCCGGAAATCCTTGGCATTTCTTGGCCTGTAGCTGCATCACTCCAATCTCTGCCTTTGTCTAAGTTTCGAAAAGGCCTTTTTCCCTGTGTCTCCCCTATATCTCTGTATAACAAATCTTCCTTTCCTTTCTCTTACAAAGACACTGGTGATGGACTTAGGGCCCACCATCATCCAGTATAACCTTATCTAAATTACATCTGCAAAGACTGTTTCCAAACAAGGTCACTTTTACAGGTAGCAGGAGCTAGAACTTGAACATATCATTTTGGGGGACACAAATCAACCAAGACACACAAGTAGCCCTTAATGAGGAGTTGAGGGGAGAGGGTGAACTGTCTTCTTGTCCACACCCACCCAGAGAGGAGCTTCCCTCACACTGAACTGGGGATAGGGAACTAGTCATGTCTCAAATGCCACAAATTCTCACTATTTCTAGTGAATTTCAGTATATTTTCTTGAACAAATGTTGTTTTGTTTTTTGTTTGTTTATTTGTTTTTTCATTTGATGTATGCCATTCACACAATTTCCGGAGACTTTAGATGCTTGTTTTTATAGTTTTCATTAGCTTTGCTTGTTTCCCTAAGGAACAACTGTAGAGCTCCTCGCACTACCATTTTAAAAGTAGAACGTTCCAATAATAGCATTTTAAATCTTTTACTATGTGACAGGAACTAAGCATTTCACCAATAATAATTGCATCTTCAGTACTATATTATGAATTGGGTTCACTTATTAACCCAATTTTATATACAAGGAAACGAAGGTCCTGTATCCTGCGTCGGAGTGGCATGACTGAAGGAACTTGCGAAGGGATGTACATCACTGTCACAGTCTAACTGAATGTCAAGTTTCTTTGCTTTAAAATAAGTTGTGGAATGCCAATAAGCTCTGATAGGAACTTACATAAATTAATATAAATATGCTGAAATTATATATGTTTTAGATTTGCATTAAAATAATCCCATAGTAGGGAGGAGAGTGGGTGACACAGATAAAAGAATCGCCTTAATTTTATAACCGTTGAAGCTGGGTAATGTGTATACAAAGTTTTACTATGCTATTCACTCTACATTTGAAGTTTTCTATAATAAAAATGTTAAAGGATAAGCCTTCAAAAAGAAAAAAGAAAAATTAATTACTCTAAAGTGCCATTTATTAGACTATATATTCTATGAAAAAAAGATCAAAGGCACCTTTGTAAAAAGCTTGAAACCACTAAGAGTTCTTTGGATGCCAGTGATTTTTGGATACCAGTCTTTATATGGTATGTTTTACAAAGATTTTCTCCCACACCGACACTTGTCTTTTCATTCTCTTAACACTGTCTCTTGCAGGACAGTTTTTAATTTTAATAAAGTTCAAATTATCAATTTTATTATATGGATTGTGCTTTTGGTATTGTATCCAAGAAGTTATCGCTAAACCCCAGGTCACCTAGAGTTTCTCCTATATTACCGGTATCTTCTAGGAATTTTATACTTTTGAATTTTACATTTAGGTTTTTGATTAATTTTGAGTTAATTTTGGTGAATAGTGTAAAGTCTGTGTCTAAATTTATTTATTTAATTTGTTTGTTTATGTATTTCCTTCCCTCATTCCTTGTTCCCTCACTCACTCACTCCCTCCCTTCTTTCCTTCCTTTCTTTGCATGTGGATGTCCAGTTGTTCCATTATAATTTATTGAAAAGATTACACTTTCTCCATTAAACTGTCTTTGCTCTTTGGTCAAAGATCAGTTGACTATATTCATATGGTTCTATTTGTGAGCCCTCTATTCCATTCCATTGATCCATTTGTCTATTCTTTCACAAATGCCATGTTACCTTCCTTACTGTAACATTATAATAAGCCTTGAAGTAGAACAGTGTAAGTCCTCCAACTTTGTTTTTCTCTTTTCATATGGTGTTGGTTATCTTGGGGCATTTGCCTTCCACATAAACTTTAGGATGTTTTCAAAATACACAAAGTAACTGGCTGGGATTTGGAATGAGATTGCACTGAATCTATAACTCAAGATGGGAAGAACAGACACCTTAATAACACTGAATATTCCTATTTATGCACATAGAATATCTTCCTTTATTTAGATTGTCTTTGATTTCTTTCATCAGAGTTTTTTTTTTTTTTTAACTTTTCCTGAAATAGATCCTTGTACATATTTTATTAGATTTATATGACGGTATTTCAATTTGGGGCTCAAATGTAAAAGGTATTGTGCTTTTAATTTCTAATCCAAATTGCTTACTGTTGCTATATAAGAAAGTAATTGACTTTTTGAACATTTACCTTGTATCCTGCAAATTGGGTATGATTTATTAGTTCATTGAGTTTATTTTGGTTCTATTCTTTGGGATTTTCTAAATAGACAATCATGTGATCTTTGAACAAAGTGTTTTTAAAATTGTGGTAAAATACACATAACATAAAATTAACCATTTTAATTATTTTTAAGTGTACAATTCAGTAGTGGTAACTATATTCACATTGTTATGGAATTATTTTCCAGAGCTTTTTGTCTTGCACAACTGAAGCTCTATACCCATGAAAGAACTCCTCATTTCTCCTGCCCCCAGACCCTGACAACTACCTTTCTACTTTCTGTTCTATGAATTTAAATACTCTAGATATTTAATATAAGTGGAAATAAGTGGACTCATACAGTATTTGTCTTTTTCATGGCTGGCTTAGCTCACTTAGCATGATGTCTTCAAGGATTATCCATGTTGTAACATGTGTCAGAATTTCCTTCATTTTTAAGGCTGAATGCTAGTCCATTGTATATATCACATTCGGTTTATTCACTCATCCATCAGTGGACACTTGGGTTGCTTCCACCTTTTGGCAATTATGAATAGTGCTGCTATGAACATGGGTATACAAATATCTCAACACCTTTTAATATATACCAAGGATTTCAATAGGTATCAGACACTAAGATTTCTTCTATAGTCGTTGATTTTGACTCCCTTGATTTTGTCTTGAAGTTGCCCCAAAGGCTTCTTAAATCCATCTAAAATGCACAGTTGTTTTGTTTTTTTTTTCTTTTTTTCAGTTGTATTCCTCTCCTATTATACAGGATCCCTACTGATGTGGTGATGAGATATGGTGGAGGGGAGGTATTCTATATCCCTACGATTAAGTCTCAGTCTTTTAAATGACTCTTTGTTCCTGGCCTGTGACTTTCACCAGTGCTTCTCAGTTTTGTTGTTTTTTTCCCCTAGGACTCCCAGGAAGGCTAGAATGTGTTGGAGTTGAGTATTTTTCCCTTCCAGGTTTTTAAGGCTTGGTAAAACTCAAGCGAGTTAGGCTCTGGTAAGATAGTTTCTACTGAGGGTGCACCTTGTTAAGAACTGAATACTCTGGACATATTTTTAAATGGCTACATTTCCCTTCTCCCTGCTACAGGCACAAAGCGGTTTTTCTCTGATGTTCAAAAGTCATGAAAGAGTGGAGGCTCCTCTAAGACTGCACTCCCCTGGAGTTTTTAACTTTCAAAGTTGTCTACCCTGAACCTCCAGCAATTGTCAGTTAAGATTAGGTTTCCTGCTTTGGTACCAGTTCCCACTGAGTTTTCTGTATCTGGGCTTCTGCTCTGATACCTTGTGATTCTCTTTCTCTGCCTGTCTATTCAGTTTGGGAGCAGCATTTGCCCTGTGACCTCAGTTTTCTGATGAATCTAAAAGAGTTGTTGATGTTCAGGTTGTTCAGCTTTTTTCTTGTGTGAAAGAAAAAAGTGACATCCAAACTCTTTACATGATGAACCAGAAACCAGAAGTCTAAGCTAATGATATTTTTAAAACATAAATCTTACCATATCATTCCTATGCTTAAAACCCTTCAATAGCTCCTTATTTCTTTTATATAAACCTAAATCTTAAATATTTCCCAAAGGAGGTGGCTGGTTATCTCAGTTGGTTAGTGCATGGTGCTAATAACACCAAGGTTGCTGGTTCGATCCCTGCATGGGCCACTGTGACCTGCACTCTCCTTAAAAAAAAAAAAAAAAAAAAGAAAAACGTTTCAAAGGTCTTGTTTTTTCTTTCTCCTAAACTTGAAAAGAAGTCAGGCAAGAGAATATTTCCTTGTCTGAGAGAGAAGTACTCTTGATTATCTACTTCAATAGAATGTCATCCTCCTCTGAATATTCAAAGAAGCAATATCCCCTGAAGCATATCACTAGATTGTTTTCCCACCAACTATCTAAATATAAAACAATTGAATCTCATCAAAGCAGGATTTGCTTTTTAAAAAGCAAAAATGGGCATATGACAAAAATCCATATGTTGAGCTCAGTTATTACTCAGTAAAATGGTGGTGCTAAAGCAATTTATTTCAAAGCTAAGAAATTAGCCTTAAAGATTGTGAATGTTAATTGTGTTAAAATGTAATTAATTGCAATATTAGTACACTCATCTTAAGTTGTGACATAGTGACAAAATACAGAAAATTGAAATAATCAGTTTTTAAATTTAAGTGAAATGAAAACGTCTTAATTATTTTTCTTACATATCAATTTAGTTCAGCAAATAATTATTGGTGACAGAATTTTGGACTAGGTATAGATATTTGAGGGTGATCTTTATTTAATATCACATCATTTATTCATCAATGATAGATTTAATGTTCACCTAACTGAGATATGAATCATATGTCAAATGCCAAAATTTGTAAAAAGCCACATTAAGAAAAACACACAAAATCATCTCTCCTCACATCCAAATACAAAGTAAGTCTCTATTAACTCATCTCTACCCATTACTATGAACATCAGCCTGTAGCTTACCAGATCTAATACACTTGTTTTAAAGGAAAACTAACTAAATAAAGAGAAATCAATAAGGTTATATGAATTTATTTTTCTATGTTTTTTACTTTATATTTAGTTTGAATATAAAGGTCATTTATTTTCAAGAAAATGATTTTGAAATTATTTATTTCAAAATATATTTGTCAATAAAATGACTTAAATTATTAGCTCCTAAATTTTCTCAAAACTACTGTTTTGGACAGCATGGCCCAGGAGCAGCTACTTCGCCACAATTTTTTTAGATTCTGAGTAAAATGTTTTTTTGTTTGTTTGTTTGTTTGTGTTTCTTTTTTTTAGTTTCAGGTGTACAAGACAAGGTAATACTTAGACGTTCATCATTTATATCCCTCACACTGTGAACCCCCCTCCCCCCTACCAATATCCCTCCGACCTCACACCCAGCCATCACATTATATATATAAAATTATAGTTGACATTCATTAATGTTTAGCTTCTGGTGTACAATGCCATGATTAGGTATCCACATTATCTGAGTAAAATGTTTTTGTTGCTTGAATTAAGGGGGACCGCCAATAACTCATTGAAGCAAAGGAAAAGTAAAATGCTGAAAAACAATGGTATGTAAATTGGGGAAATAATAAGTTATTAAAAAAGCATTTTAATATTCATGTTTTGGTCAAGGGTGTGTAACACATTTAGTGCAAATTTTGTTATGTATGCACAGTCAAAAGTTTAGGGAAACCATAGAAAGAATAAAAATAGGGTGTACAAATTGTATATTAGCATGGTAAAAAATAAAATTAACAAACTCCAATGCTTAAAAAGTAATAAACAAGAAAAAAGGAACATAGTAAAAGCAGGACAAATACAAAGCAACAGTAAAATGGTAGTAGCGAATTTCCTTATAAAAGTAATCACAGAACTAAATTTACTAATTAAAAGAGGTGATTGGCATATTTAAAGATTCTCAGCTGTATTTAAAATGTAAGGGTATGACAAATGTTAGAATAAAAGGGGGGGGGCAGTAAATGAGGGTAAACGGGATCAAATATATGGTGATGGAAGGAGAACTGACTCTGGGTGGTGAGCACACAATGTAATATGTAGATGATGTATTACAGAATTGTACACTTGAAACCTATGTAACTTTACCAACCATTGTCACCCCAATAAACTTTAATTAAAAATAAATTAGTACAATTGCAAGAAGGTATTGCCCATTTCACCAACATAGTGAGGAGAGTCAATACAGATCTCTCAAAAGATTTGAAAAAAGTATACTAGATTTGAAAAACTAAATAAGCTTGATTTATTAGACTTACATGAAAACACTGCAACAAACAAAAGGGGAAAAAAAGCATGTTGAACATTAATGAAAACTGACTACCATAAAACAAGTCTTATTATAAAACCATTATGTTTCATTGTAAGCATTTCTAAATAATTCTATAAATCTCATAGAGATGACAAAAGGAAGTAAACATGGTAAATATTCTTAGCATACTAAACAATATCCTGATATTGTGTAACAGTCATTTCCCCCCTCCCAAGGTTGCTGAGATCTTTCCTTAAGGTGAATATTAAAAGGTAAAATTTCTGCATCACTTTGAACTTTCATTTCAAACCCAAGTTCAAAGTTATACATATAGGACCATACTTTTTTTCCTATAAGTTTCTGTATCTGCTAATCCATTGGCTTGTCCACGTGGCACTCTGTCTTAAGATTATTAGGATGAAATCAGATATTTCTCACCATCTTAATCACAGAAAATTAAAACCTAAAATGAATCTCAAAAATGTCAGGTATTCATAGTCCCAGTCCCTTTTTAAACAACTGATCTACAAATCACCAAACCACTTAATGGTTAAGAAACATATGGACCTTGGGTTTAGAGAGGATTTTATGAATTTGACCTAAAAGATAAGTGGAAGTGGAGCAAAATCAAAAATAAATGAATGGGACTATATCAAACCAAAGAGCTGCTGCACAGCAAAGAAAATGCTTAAAAAAACAAAGTGGCAAGCAACAAAATAGGAGAAGATGTTTACAAATAACACCTCCAATAAGGGGCTAATATCCAAAATATGAAAGAACTCATACCACTTAACAACAACAACAAAAACAACCCAAACAAAAAATGGACTGAGGACCTAAACAGAGACCTCTCCGAAAAAGACATACAAACACCAACAGATACGCGAAAAAATGCTCACCTTCACTAGCTATTAGGGATATGCAAATCAAAACCACAATGAGATACCACCTCACATCTGTTAGTACAGCGATTATCAACAAGACAAATAATAACAAGTGTTGGAGAGGCTGTGGAGAAAAAGGAACCCTCATACACTGTCGGTGGGAATGCAGACTGGTGCAGCCGCTATGAAAGGCAGTGTGGAGGCTCCTCAAAAAATTATGAATAGAATTACCGTATGACCCAGCAATCTTTCTCCTGGGTATATAAAAAAAAAATCTGAAAACATTTATCCCTAGAGATATATGTACCCCTATGTTCATTGCAGCGTTATTCACAGTGGCCAAGACATGGAAAGGACAAAAGTGTGCTTTGATAGATGATTGGATAAAGAAGATATGGTATATATACACAATGAAATACTACTCTGGCATAAGAAAAGATGAAATGCTGCCATTTGCAACAACATGGATGGATTTTGAGATTATTATGCTAAACGAAATAAGTCAGGAAGAAAAAAATTGAGGACCATATGATGTCATTCTATGTGGGATATAAAACTGAAAGCAACAAATGAGCAAGACAAACAAACTAAATCTCAGACACAGACAACAGTTTAGTGGTTACCAGAGGGTAAGGGGGGAAATGGGGTGGTAGAAAAGGATAAAAGGTGTCAAATATATGGTGATGAAAGGAGAACCGACTCTGGGTGGTGAATACACAATGCAATAGATAGATGAAGTCTTACAGAATTGTACACTTGAAACCTATATAATTTTACTAACCAATGTCACCCCAATAGATTTCATAAACATTAAAAAAGAAAAGAAATGCCATTGGGTATATATTGGTAAATAGTATTAGGTTTAGCTAACTTTTTATTCTCTTTAATTTTACATGTTTAAAAAAGAATCTCATTAAACTTTAACAGTGTGTTGTGTTGTAATAAATTATACATACTATATTTATTTTCCATGGTAATTACTGAAAGCACATAGCTTTGCCATTTACAAACAGCTAAATTAGCACATCAACATTAAAAAACTGTTTCTGAGGAGCTTTTTCTTTTTTCTTGGAGAATCAACGAATGGTTTAAGGTCATTGTGGCCATTTAGATATGCAGTTAGCTATATAATACTAAATACACCTTGCTAGATTTTTTTTCTTATGGTACCACAGGTGATTATATAGGCTTCCTCCTGTGTATAAGTGTCACGAACATCTGCTAGGCTCACAGACCATACTGCAGTCTATTACTGCAAGTCAGCGGGACTAACCCCCCAGAGACTCTCAGACCCCCAGGATCTACCTGGCACTGACTGAGGCCTCCACTGTAGCCCTGGCTTCTATTGAAAATTGTAGGGGGCGGGTGCCGGTAAGGCACCATCACATGACTGAGAAGCATGAGATAGAGGAAGTTACTTGGGTCTATTGATAACACCCACATTCTGTAGGGGGTGTCCGGATGGCTTAAGACTGCTAGCCTGCGGCAACCCTTCTTATGTTAATGCCCCTCCACCCAGCAAAAGAATGTATATAACCCCTGATTGAGCTGCAATAAAGAGAGACTTGATCAGAACTCCTGTCTTGTCTCCGGTCTTTGTGTCTCCCATTTTCCTCCCTTCTAGGTACTTTGGGGTCCCTCGTGTAGTGTCCCGCGGGTCGGGACAGAAAATTAAGGCAAACACACAGGTCTAGGGCCTTTCAATATGCTCATTTATTCACACAGAAAAGGCAGTGGGAAGAATAGCTTCCTTAACATCAATTTCACAATATAATCATAGCAATGTGGCCATCAATATAGCAACAACAAGTTAGTAAAGTATTTTGATAATGAACCAGTCCCAGAGTCAATCAGAATCTGGTGTGCAGGGCGGCTGGTCCAGGAGGTGGGTCCGGCAGAGGTTCGGTCTGAATCTGATGGAACAAGCAGGTTTTTGGAGCAGAGGAGCAGCGTGGTCACCTCTCAATGGAGACCCGCTCTCTGAGATGTCTAAGTCGTGAGTTTTCAAGGACTTCGGCAGAGCCAAATGACGTCACCTCTTTTAGTATATGTGCTGCCGAAGCGAGCACTGACGTCACCTCATCATTCCTCACAGACGTGTTCCCTTCAGTCCATGCAGCTACTGCACCGTCCATCTGGAGGCTGCTTACTTGTTGTTTATCTTTATGGAGAATTTCCACCAGCTCTCGGTGTCCAAGATGGAGTCACTCTTGCTCATATAAAAGCGCAGTTTTCAGGGGTGCTCTACACAGTAAGTGATTAAATGGCATAATCCTAGGTATGGTTTATAAAGCTATTTATAGGACAATTTTAGTTTTGAGTAATATTATTTTGGCTATGTATCTTATTTATAAGAGATTTTTTGTAATATCTTTTGTTAGGGTAAGCTAAAGGATAGCATTATTTGAGTTTATGTTGGTATTAAGTACTACTTCTTGATGTTTTCAGAAATTTAGTTGATAACTGCATCTACAGAACTAAATCAAAACTAAAATTTGAACATTCTACTTTCTTCTGCCATATAATTTGCCTGTTGAAAATTAATTTTAGAATTTCAGGAGTGTAATTCATTTGGCAGGTAGACATACTATGAGTACGTTCTTATCTCTAACCAGGGAAAAATAAATGGGAAAGATCACTTAATGCGACATTGAGGCTATATCCCTTGTACATCTGAAATAAAAATTATATCTGAAAACTTTGACCCACTTTTCTTTCTCTAATATTTTTATCACAACAGTTGTATTGATCAGTTCTATGGTCCTCTTACTCTTTTATTACTTTTTCTTCTTCTTAAAGTTAGAAAAATGGGGCTAATTCATATTTTGAGAAGCACTTAAAATCTTCCTAATGTCCCTTTGCTAAATGAATCCTTCAAGGTATAGGCAAAACTACTGCCCAACTTTGATCATTTTCAAATGATATTTCATAGTAGTTTCAAAGATATGCTAATGAAGAAAGTGGGGTAGGATGATGTACTAAAATACCTAAAATAATTAAACCAGATCAAGTGACAGAATATAGAAAGCATGTCTATGCCGAAGTTTTCTACATTAAAAAGTGCTTTAATTAATACTCAATGCAATTTAAAAATACGTTTACAGATGATGATCCAGGACACTGAGAAAATTAATAAATTCATATTTCACTGAATCTTAGACCTATGACTACTATTTTTGTCCCAATTTTTGCTTATTTTATCATTGTATGGCAAGTAAATAAATAAGTTTTGAATGAGCTGAATCATGCAGAAAATCTTCATGCATAACAAAATTTGTTTGTCTCTTTATAAAAGAGGTTACATTTTTAAATCATCTTTGCTTCTCAAAATACACTTTAGATGAATTAGAACAATAATCCTTTAAAACTACACTAGAGAAACTGGACTGCTATCTGTCACCATGTACCAAAATTGATTCAAAATGGATCAAAGACTTAGGCATAAGACCCGAAACAATAAACTGCATAGAAGAAAACATAGGTACTGAACTTATGGAGATTGGGTTCAAAGAGCTTTTTATGAATTTGACTCCAAAGGCAAGGGAAGTAAAAGCTAAAATAAATGAATGGGACTATATTAAACTTAAAATTTTCTGCACAGCAAAAGAAACCATCGACATAATAAAGAAGCAACCAACTGAATGGGAGAAGATTTTTGCTAACAGTGCCTCTGATAAGGGGCTAATATCCAAAATACACAAGGAACTCATACAACTCAACAACAAAAAAACAAACAACCCAATTGAAAAATGGGCAGAGGACCTGAAGAGACATTTCTTCAAAGAGGACATACAAATGGCAAATAGACATATGAAAAAATGCTCAATATCACTAATCATCAGATAAATGCAAATAAAAAGCAAAATGAGATATCACCTCACCCCAGTCAGAATAACTATCATCAACAAGACAAATAGTAACAAGTGCTGGAGAGGCTGTGGAGAAAAAGGAACCCTCATATACTGTCGGCGGGAATACAGATTGGTGCAGCCGTTATGGAAGGCAGTGTGGATGCTCCTCAAAAAATTTCAAATAGAATTACCATATGACCCAGCAATCCTTCTCCTGGGTATCTTCCCCAAAAATCTGAAAACATTTACACATAAAGACAAGTGTGCTTCAATGTTCATTGCAGCTTTATTTACGGTTGCCACGACATGGAAACAACCAAAATGTCCTTAGATTGATGAATGGATAAAGAAGTTGTGGTATATATACACCATGGAATACTATTCAGCAGTAAGAAAGATGATATAGGACCATTTGTGACAACATGGATGGATCTTAAGATTATAATGCTAAGCAAAATAAGTCAGACAGAAAAAGTAGAAAACCATAGGATTTCACTGATATGTGGTGTATAAACCAAAAACAACAAAAGAACAAGACAAACAAATAAACAAAAACTCACAGACACGGACAATAGTTTAGTTGTTACCAGAAGGTAAGGGGGGACGAAGGATGGTAGAAGAGGGTAAGGGGTATTGGTGATGGAAGGAGAACTGACTCTGGGCGGTGAACACACAATGTGATTTATAGATGATGTATTACAGAATTGTACACTTGAAATTTATGTAACTTTACTAACAATTGTCACCCCAATAAACTTAAATAATAATTAAAAAAACTACCCTAGAGAAATATCTTAAAGTTTGGCCCTGGCATAGATAATTTTTCAAAAGCTTGTGGCTGTTTTCATAATCAAATTGTATCATTTACATTAGTGGATCATTATTCTGTTATTTACCATTAATAATATCACTTCATGATCATTAAACTTCATGAAGAGAGCAAAGATAACTGAGAAGTATTTTTAATCACTAAATTTTTCATATGCTCAGGACATTAAATTTCATAAGTGCTCTGAATGTAGGAAAATATACTAGTGTTTGAATTCACACTGTTTAATAAAATTTTATTTGGCTGCAGTTCAATTTTTAAAATTGCTTCCTTTTAGATAAATACTGATACCATTGATGCTTTTTGAGAGAGAAGAAAATAGTTTGTCAAGGGAACAGTTGAATTTAGCAAATTAGAATAGTTGTTGTTTTGTGCTGATTTTGGTTTTCTAGAATTCTTTTAAGAGCTGGAAGGGGGATCCCAGTTTTAACTGGGCAAAAAGATGAATGCCGTGGAAAAAATATGTATTTCACACATGGGATGAGATATAAAGAAATAAAAAAAAATTGTTGTGAACATGGGAAAAATGAATCAAAGAGGTTAAGAAGATTCAGAATCAGCTATAGTAAAGTTTCGATAAAGGCAATTTATCTTTTGTATATGTAACACTGCCCTTTTCTATAGAGTTTTCCTCTTGTGACTTGTAGCACTGTAAGGAGAAAAGTTAATAAATCATTAACCTTAATTATTATTAGGTTCACTTACATATTCAAAGGGATACAAAAAGAAAAAATTCAAAGGAATAAATCTCTAATGGTGGAATTTAAGTCATCATGGCTTTTGGGTGGGGACCTTCATCTAGAGTTGAGGAGTCCCTAGGCTACTGTTTGCATCATTCTGCATACATGACTGTGCTCCACTACATTCCTTGCTGTAGCGAGGAGTGTCCTTTTTAATGAATCTACTCTTTGGCTTTTTTTTTTTTCTTTCTCAACACCACTTTGTGCCATACTGAAGGGGAATTAAGGTCAGGTTGTAAAAGGTTGTTTCTCTCGAACTATTCAAATAGTGACATTCTGAAATCTCAACAGACAAAAGTTGGTAGGACAGAAAATAAATACTGACAAATGAACATCCCCGTTCTCTACCAGACCTGTTATGTGGATATATAAGAACAGATGCTGTTGGTCTCCTTAAGGCATTCGTGACTCAAAGGAGTAGGAAAGGCCAGGCAGGTTTATTCATACACAGAAACCAGCAGCTATGGCTTCGGTTTCATAAGAAGTAGTATTGCCAGCTAGCTTCAAGGTGATGCCTAGGCTGATTTCTTTTATCAATTTTAGGCTTTCCTAAACCTCAAATATTTAGGTCCAAGTGGGTTCATCTTCCTTATGTTTTCTTAGTCTTTTTTGTTTGCTTCTGATCGGCATAGTAAAGTTATGCATTCTGTTGGGTACTGAGATCAGTGTGTGGTAAAACGCAACACATTGGAGCAAATAAGAAAAAGGGTGGCATTGAGTTGATAGAGTATTTACTCTAAACTTCAGTTTCCTCAAATAATAATGCTTATCTCATCGAGACATTGTAAGATTAAATGAGATGGCAGTGGCAAAGTGCTGAGCACAATACCCAACACATTGCAGCCATTTAATTACAATTTTTCAGCTCAAACAACTCAGGTATGAATCAATTTTTGTATATTGACAAAATATAAAATTTTATTTGTGGAAGTTTTGATTTGATTAACAATCTCTACAGCTTTAAAAAAAATAAGCTTTAAAATCACTGGTCTCACTGATTTCATAAAACCTTTCCAGATCTAAGGCTGTATAATGTTTACATCCTAGTTTCCCCTATAGAGTATTTTGCTTAATTTTCCTAACAGGTGCTATGGCATTTGTTAACTAAACTAAGATGGATGGAGAGCAACTGACTACTGACAGTCTCCATTGAAAAGACTCATAGGGCCTTTAACACTGGTAATAGGTGAGAGTATGTTAGAAAGTACCTAAGCAAACATTTTTGTAATAATAATTTTGTTAATTATAAAGTATATTACAAGGAATACAATTAACACATGTCAAAAAAATGCATGACTAAAATTGAGTTAATTTTTAGTGGGTAAATAATAGATGGAGGGAAGAAAATGGAAAATATGATGAAGATAGCCCTTAAACAACCAATGACTGGAAAATATTGTCTTGGTTCATCCTAGCATTATATTAAGACTTCTTAAAAAATACACCATTAAGAATATAAATTTTTCTGTACATACACAAATAAAAAAGTCTGATATGCGAAGTATATTTGTCTAAAAAGAGATTTGTGACAATAGAACCAGATTATTTCATTCTCACTAAACCAATTATTAATTATTGTGGCAAATTCTTTGCATATTACCAGTTCTAATCTTCAGTAAATTCAAAGTATGATCTGAATTTCGCAAAAAGCATCATATATAATTGTACTTCTGTTTATCTATTTCAATTTCATGTAAATTTTTCTAATTAAATTTACTGAGAAAAATATTAATAAAATTATAAACTAAAATTTGTTCAAAATGTGTAATTTTGGGGTGTCTGAATATATAATATTGAGAAAAGTGAAAAGAAGAGCAAATTAAATGAACAGGAAAATAAAAACATTTATTTTTAGAGCAATGGAAGTACAGTTACCTGCTTTGTCTTTTCTGGTGCCAGGCAAACTGCGTGGGTAACTGTAAAAATACCCTACAGGAGACTTTTGGTACACTTTATTTTGACCCTCGAAACTTAATATCATCAAGACTAATCATCTTCATAATACAAAAAAGATAATAGCATATACAACTTCATCCCAAGGAATTGTATGTCTAGATATTAATCCCAAATCTTCTTACATTTCACTTTATTTGAAATCTAGAAGGGGTGGTTGATCTAGAGAGTGGAATAATACATATAAAAGCTGTTTATATGGACACTATTGTTTTATGCACAATTCCTGCATTATAAACAATTAAATTTAAATTCTAAAATTAAGTCTGAGAAACTACTATATATACTTCCATTTCAAATGCTAGTGTATAATAAATGGTAGTGGCTCTATGAAGAATATATACAAGTCCACTAGTAATGAAATAATATATTTGTTTAGTTTTCTAATGGTAAAAATACTTAAGAAAAAAGTTGAAAATTAAGTAAGAATAGCTAGAAGACCTAATAAACAGTATTGGTTAAGTAAATCAACATGGAAAGAGAGTGGTCAACTATTGTTATTGCCTCTATTTAAAGGACTAAGAGGTTATATGAGAGACCATAAAACCAGATTTAAAAAAAAATCTAGTCTAAGTAAAGCTGCTTGTAGATACACATTGAAGAAAGGAATGGGTGGAGGTTAGGGGGTAAAAACTTACAGTGAAGGCATTATGATAGGCAGAATAATACCCTCCCAAAGATGCCCATACTCTAGTTTCTAGAATCTGTGAATATATTCTATTACATGGCAAAGGGGACCCTGCAGATGTGATTAAGGTGTTGAACCTTTAGATATAGAGATTATTCTGGACTAGCCAGGCAGAATCAGTCTAATCATATAAGCCCTTAAGAACAGAAGTTATTTCTAGGCTATGGCTTAAAAAGAGATATGATGACAGTAGAGGGTTCACAGAGAGATTCAAAATTGCTGGCTTTGAAGATAAAAGGTGGCCACAAGCCAAAGAATGTGAGAGACCTTACTTAAGAAGCTAGAACAAACAAGGAAATTGATTTTCTATGAAGCCTATGAAGAGGAAAGCCGCTTTACCAAAACCTAGATTTTAGCATCATAAGATCATGTTGGACTTGTGATATACTGAACTTTAAGATAATATGTATCATTTTAACCACTTAGTGGAAACTTGTTTCAGCAACAATAAAAATTAATACAGGCATTTATTAATTTTTACAAGGGAATTTCACGTACCAATTTATGACACATAGATGATGTGAATTACATATTGTGCTGTGTTGTCAGATTTAAGGCAAGGACATAATATAAATCATGATATATCAAAATAATTGTAATCAAATGTTTGCTATAAAAGAATTGTACATCATTTGATGAAAATAGTAAGGACTAAATTATTTTCTGAGAGGAGGACAAAATAAAAAACGATCAAAAAGCTAGGATAGGGTTGCTAGGATTGGAAGGAGTGCATTATCTCAGAGCTAACCTACAAAGTATAAGAAAGTTTGTTTTTTCAAGTGGTTGTTTGTTTTTGGTTTTGTTTTTTGTTTTTTGTATTATTTTTGGTGGCACGGGTAAAATGAAATCTTTGCAAGGTCACCAAGTGACCACTGACCAAATGGATCAGAGACTTCAGTGACAACTCAAGACAAAAACTACAATATTTGAAATATGAATAAGAATAGTTAATAAACGTACAACTGTACCCAAAGCAAATAACAACAGTCATCTCTGAGAAGGAGAAAGAATCTGATTTCCAGAGTTAACACAATATAATAGTCAAGTGTCCAGTTTTCAACAACACAAAAATAGGAGGCATAGAAAGAAACAGGGACATGTGACCTATTCATAGGCAAAAAAATAAGTTGACATAAACCATGCCTGAAGAAGTGTAAACATTGGACATAGCAGACAAACACTTTAAATCAACTGTCTTAAATATGCCCAAGGGCTGAAGGAAACCATGGACAAAGAGTTAAAGAAAATATGGACAAAGAACTACAACAACAAAACAGGTAAAAAAAAAAATCCAGGAGAATAATGTCTTAACAAATTGAGACTACCTATAAAGAAGTAGAATTTATAAAAAGGAATCAAATTGAAATTTTGATATTGAAAATTACAATAGCCAAAAAAAAAATTAACTAGAGAATTTACACAGCAGATGTGATCATGCAGAAGAATCTGTGACCTTAAACATGTCAATTGAAATTATGCAGTCTGAATAGAAAGACAAAAAATGAAGAAAAATGACCAGAGCCTAAGAGATATAAAAGACACTCTCAAGCATATCACCATATGTGTTCTGAGAGTATAGAAGGAGAGGAGAAAGCAAAAGATTAGGAAAGAATATTTTAAGAAACAATGGTCAAAAGATGAAACACATGGATGTATGCTCCCAAGAATTTCAATGGACTACAATCAAGATAAGCTCAGAGAACCACATCAAGACCTATTATGATCAAACTAGTGAAAGACCAAGAAAGAATCTTGAAAGCAGCAAGAGAGTAGCAGCAACTCTTCACATACAAGAGGTCCACAACAAGATTAACAGACAATTGTTAACATATAGCATGGTACAGTTAACGATACTGTGTTTTATACTTGAATGCTGCTATAAGAGTAAGTTTTAAACATTTTCACTATAGCTACAACAATATAATGGTAAATAGGTGAAGTGAAAGCTATGATAACTAGCTTTATTGTGGCAAACATTTTGCAATATAGATGTCTATCAAATCATCATATTGTACACTCTAAAGTTACAAAATACTGTATGTCAATATTGTATATACAATTATTTATTGTATTTCTCAATAAATTTGGAAGACAAAACAAAACAAAAAAATCTAGTATATTCACTCAATTATCATTATAGAATAAGAAATACAATCTGTTGATAGCAAAAAAAAGGAAAACCAAAAGAAACTATGAAGCCAGAAGGAAGGATGAAATATTTAAAATATTGAAAGGAGAACAATTTGATATAGTTCCATTCATTTATTTTAACTTTTACTTCCTTTGCCTTTGAGGTCAAATTCATAAAATCATCTTTGAACCCAAACTCCATAAGTTTAGTACCTATTTTTTCTTCTATGCAGTTAATTGTTTCAGGTCTTATATTTAGATGTCTGATCCTTTTTGAGTTAATTTTGGTACACGGTGAAAGATAGCAGTCTAGTTTCAATGTTTTGCATGGGGCTTTTCAATTCTCCCAGCAACGTTTATTGAAGAGGCTTTCTTTTATCCATTGTATGTTTTTGGATCCTTTGTCAAATATTATCTGTCCATATTTATGTGAGCTTATATCTGGGTTTTCAATAATATTCCATTGGTCTGTGTGTCTGTTTTTATGCCAATACCATACTGTTTAGATTCTTGTTGCCCTGTAGTACAAGCTGACGTCAGGGTGTGTGATACCTCTAGCATTATTCTTTTTCCTTAAGATTGAGTTGACAATTTGGCGTCTTTTGGTTCCATACAAATCTGATGGTTTTTTGGTTCTATTTCTTTAAGAAATGCCATGGGGAAAAACCTCCTCACATTCAGTTCGTAGCCCCTTTATTTTGCTGATAGTTTATTTTGCTGTGCAGAAGCTTTTCAGTTTGATATTGTCCTATTCATTGATTTTAGCTTTCTTTTCCCTTGCCTTTGCCATAACAAATGATGAAATAGTGCCATTTGCCATGATATGGATGGATCTTGAGATTATTATACTAAGTGAAATAAGTCAGACAGAAAAAGTCAAGAACTATATGATTTCACTGACATGTGGTATATAAAACTGAAAATAACAAAAGAACAAGACAAACAAATGAATAAATAAAAACTCATAAATACAGACAATAGTTTAGTGGTTACCAGAGGGTAAGGAGGGAGCAGTGGGGGTAGATGAGTGTAAAAGGAATAAAATATATGGTGATGGAAAGAGAACCGACTCTGGGTGGTGAACACACAATGTGATACATAAATGATGTATTACAGACTTGTACACCTGAAACCTATGTAACTTTACTAACAATTGTAACCCTAATAAACTTTAATTTAAAAAAATGTCATTGACATTTTGAGGTGAATTGCATTAAATCTGTATATTACTTTTGGTAATATGGCCATTTTAACTATGTTGATTCTTCTAATTCATGAATGCGGAATGTCCTTCCATTTATCTGTGTCTTCTTCAATTTCCTTTAAAAATGTCTTATAGTTTTCAGTGTACAGGTTATTCTTATCCTTGGTTAAGTTTATTCATAGATATTTTATCCTATTTGTTGCAATTGCAAAAGGAATTTTTCAAAATTTCTCTTTCTGAGATTTCATTGTTAATCTATAAGCATGCAATGGATTTTTATACAATGATTTTGTAGCTGGCAACTTTACTGTATTCAATTGTTTCTAATAGCTTTTTGGTGGAGTCTAGGGTTTTCTATATAAAGAATTATATCAAAAAATAAATAAATATATAAAGAATCATACCATCTGCAAAAAGTGACAATTTAACTTCTTCATTCCCAATTTGATGCCTTTATTTCTTTCTATTGCTTGATTGCTCTGGCTAGGATTTCCAATCCTATACCAAATAGCAGTGGTGATAAGGGAAAACCCTGTCTCCTTCCTGAATATAGAGAGAAGGGCTTCCGTTTTTCATGTTAATTGTGATGTTAACTAAGGTTTTGTCATATATTGCCTTTATTATCTTAAAGCATTTTCCTTCTATACACATATTATTAAGTGTTTTAATCATAAATGGATGTTGTATCTTGTCAAATGCTTTTTCTCCATCTATTGAAGAGGACATACAGTTGGTCAATAGACATCAAATGATGCTCAATATCACTAATCATCAGAGAAATACAAATAAAAACCACAATGAGATACCACATCACACTGGTTAGAAGGCCTATTATCAACAAGACAATTAATTACAAGTGTTGGAGAGGCTGTGGAGAAAAAGGAACCCTCATACACTGTTGGCGGGAATGCAGATTCGTGCAGCTGCAATGGAAGGCAGTGTGGAGGTTCCACAAAAAATTAAGAATAGAATTACCATATGACTCAGCAATCCCTGTCCTGGGTATCTACCCAAAAAATCTGAAAACATTTATCCATAACGGTATGTGTTCTCCTGTGTTCATTGCAGCTTTATTTATTGTGGCCAAGACATGGGAACAACCAATGTGTCCTTTGGTAGATGACTGGATAAAGGAGATGTGGTGAATATACACAATGAAATGCTACTTTGCCATAAGAAAAGATGAAATAGTGTCGTTTGTAAAAATGTGGATGGATCTTGAGATTATTATGCCAAGCGAAATAAGTCGGACAGGTAGCATTGAGAATCATGTGACTTTACTGATATGTGGAATATAAAACTGAAAGCAACAAAGGAACAAGACAAACAAATAAAGAAAAAAAAACCTCATAGACACAGATAATAGTTCAGTGGTTACCAGAGGGTAAGAGGGAGGAGGGCATACAAAAGGGTAAAGGCGGTCAAATATATGGTTGTGGAAGGAGAACTGACTCTGGGTGGTGAACACACAATATGATATATGGATGACGTATTACAGAATTGAACACTTGAAACCTATGCAATTTTACTAACCATTGTCACTCTAATAAATTTTACTTTTTAAAAAATAAAGGAAAAAAAAACTGTCCAATAAACACTCTATGTCTTGCAAAACATTACTGCAAAAATTAAGGGGAAATTAAGACATTCAGACATTTAAAAAGCTGACGAAGCGTCCAACTACAAAACCTACACTGCAACAAAAGCTAGAGAGTGTCCTTCCAACTTAAAAGAAAGGACAATAAACAGCAACTTAAAGAAATATGAAAAACTGAAAATAGTAAAGGCAACTATATAGATAAATATAAAAGCTGTTACTGTTGGATCTTAGTTTGCACATCTGTTCTTCTTTCCCTATATCGTGTAAAAGACAAATGCATAAAAAGTTAGAAATCTACAAAGGTCTGCCAATTAAATTCACGAACTCATCCTAGAAAAAGTGCTACATACCTTATTGCTGAATACCACTATGGTCACCTTCAAAGTACTCCCCTTGGGAAGCTGTGTACTGATT
The DNA here is from genome assembly GCF_964194185.1 of Rhinolophus hipposideros. Classification (NCBI taxonomy): domain Eukaryota; kingdom Metazoa; phylum Chordata; class Mammalia; order Chiroptera; family Rhinolophidae; genus Rhinolophus; species Rhinolophus hipposideros. The sequence continues at coordinate 64,221,511 of NC_138046.1, read as the reverse complement.
CCAGGGCCTAGTCCACCCTTCAAAGCAATTTTGGAACTTTTTTTCTAGAATGGCCATCAGATCTGTCATTGTATTACCCTTGATGTCCTGAATGTCATCAAAATGTCTTCCTTTCAATATTTCCTTTATCTTCAAGTAAAGAAAGAAGTCATTGGGGGACAGATCAGGTGAGTAGGGAGGGTGTTCCAATACAGTTATTTGTTAACTTGATGAAAACTCCCTCACAGACAGTGCCCAGTGAGCTGGTTAATTGTTGTGATGCAAGAGCCATGAACTGTTGGTGAAAAATTCAGGTCATTTTCGTCTAACTTTTTTTTTTTATTAGTTTCAGGTGCACAAGGCAAAGTAATACTTAGACGTTTATCATTTATATCCCTCACACTGTGGACCCCCCCATCCACTATCATACTGACATCGCACAGAGCAATTACATTTCCACTGTCTCTATTCCTAATGCTGTACTCTGCTTCATATATATATATATATATATATATATATATATATATATGTAAAATTATAGTTGGCATTCATTATTGTTCAGCTTCAGGTGTACAGTGCAGTGAAAAAGGCATCTACATCATCCCTGAGGTGGTTTCCCAAATGGGACACGTGTCCATCGGATACCCTACAAAATCTTTGTATTACTGATTACGTTCCCCAAATTCATTTTCAAAACCCCGTGGCCATCTTGTGGTTACCCACTGTTTTCTAATCCCCTCACCTTCCCCCTTATCCCCACTCCCCCGCCCACCTAGCAACCCTCAGTTTTTCCTCTTTGTCTCCAAAACTGTTTCTGATTAGTTCATTCACTTATTCTTTTCTTTAGATTCCACATATAAGTGAGATCATATGGTATTTGTCTTTCTCTGTCTCACTTATTTCACATAATGTTCTCCAGGTCCATCCATGTTGTTGCAAATGGTAAGATTTCTTTTTGCTTTCTGGCTGAGTAATACTCCATTGTATAAATGTACCACAGTTTCTTAATCCAGTCATCTACCGATGGGCATTTCGGTTGTTTCCATATCTTGGCTATTGTGTAAAGTGCTGCAATAAACATAGGAGTGCATACAGATTTTTGAATTGGAGTTTTGGATTTCTCCGGATAGATGCCTAGGAGTGGAATTGCTGGATCATAAGGTAGTTCCATTTTCAGATATTTCAGATACCTCCATATTGTTTTCCATAGTGGCTGCACCAATCTGCAATCCCACCAACAGTGCACAAGGGTTCCCTTTTCTCCACATCCACGCCAGCACTTGTTGTTTGTTGATTTATTGATGATAGCCATTTTGACTGGGGTGAGGTGGTATCTCATTGTGGTTTTTATTTGCATTTCTCTGATTATTAGTGAGGTTGAGCACTTCTTCATATGTCTGTTTGCCATCTGTATGTCCTTTTTAGAAAAAAATGTCTCTTCATGTCCTCTGCCCATTTTTTAATTGGATTTTTTGTTTGTTTTTTTGTTTGGTTTGTTTGGTTTTTTGGAGTTGAGTTGAGTGAGTTTTTTATAAATTTGTGATGTTAACCCATTATCAGATATATCATTGGCAAATATCTTTCCCATTCAGTAGGATCCCTTTTTGTTTTATTGATGGTTTCCTTTGCTGTGAAAAAACTTTTTAGTTTGATGTAATCCCACATGTTTATTATTTCTCTTACTTCCCTCGCGCGAGGGAATATATCAGTAAAAATCTTATTCTGGTTAATGTCTCTGAAGTTTCGTCCTATATTTTCTTCTAGGTACTTTATGGTTTCAGATCTTACATTTAAGTCTTCCAGCCATTTTGAATTTATTTTTGTATATGGTGTAAGGAGGTGGTCCAGCTTCATTTTTTTGCATGTGTCTGTCCAGGTTTCCCAGCACCATTTATTGACTAGACTGTCTTTACCCCACCATACATTCTTGCTTCCATTGTCGTAGATTAAATGGCCATATAGACATGGATATTTCTGGACTCTCTATTCTGTTCCATTGATGTTTGTCTCTGTTTTTATGCCAGTACCATGCTGTTTTGATTACTGTAGCCTTGTAGTATAATTCGATGTCAGGTATTGTTATACTTCCCACTTTGTTCTTATTTGTCAGGATTGCTGAGGCTATCCTGGGTCTTTTATGGTCCCATATAAATTTTAGGATAGTATGTTCTATTTCTGTGAAAACGTCGTTGGTAGTTTGATAGCAATTGCGTTGAATATGTATCTTGTTAGGAAGTATGGACATTTTATCTATATTAATCCTTTCTATCCATGAACATGGTATGTGTTTCCATCTATTTCTATCTTCTTTCATTTCTTTCTTCAGTGTCTTATAATTTTCTGAGTACAGATCTTCTACTTCTTTGGTTAAATTTATTCCCAGGTATTTTACAGTCTTTGGAGCAATCGTAAATGGTATTGCTTTTAAAATTTCTCCTTCTGATGTTTTATTATTGGTATATACAAATGCAACTGATTTCTGAATATTAATTTTGTATCCTGCTACTTTACTAAATTTATCTATCAGCTCTAAGTTTCTTCATGAAGTCTTTAGGGTTCTCTCTATATAGTATAATATCATCTGCATATAATGACAATTTAACTTCCTCCTTGCCAATTTGGATGCTTTTATTTATTTTTCTTGTCTGATTGCTGTGGCTAGAACTTCCAGCACTATGTTGAATAAAAGTGGAGAAAGTGGCCAAACTGCCTTGTCCTGATCTTAGGGGGAATGGTTTTAGCTTTTCCCCATTGAGTAAGATCTTAGCTGTGGGTTTTTCATATATGACTTTTATTATGTTGAGATATGATCCCTCTATTCCCACTTTCTTAAGGGTTTTTACCATAAATGGCTGCTGGATTTTATCAAACACATTTTCTGTATCTATTGATATGATCATGTGATTTTTATTTTTCATTTTGTTAATGTGGTGTATCACATTAATTGATTTGCAGATGTTGAACCACCCTTGCATGCCAGGGATGAATCCCCCTTGATCATGGTGTATGATCTTTTTAATGTATTGCTAAATTCTGTTCGCTAATATTTTGTTGAGGATTTTTGCATCTATGTTCATTAGCGATATCAGCCTGTAGTTTTCTTTTTTTGTGGTGTCTTTGTCTGATTTTGGGATCAGGGTGATAGTGGCTTTGTAAAAAGTGTTTGGGAGTCTTCCCTCCATCTGGATTTTTTGGAAGAGCTTAAGGAGAATAGGTGATAATTCTTTTTTGAACGTTTTGTAAAATTCACCTGTAAAGCCATCTGGTCCAGGGCTTTTGTTTGTTGGGAGATTGTTGATTACTGATTCAATTTCCGTGGTGGTAATCAGTCTATTCAGGATTTGTGTTTCTTCTTGAGTTAGCCTTGGAAGGTTGTATGCCTCTAGAAAATCGTCCATTTCTTCCAGATTGTGCACTTCCTGGGCTTGTATGTTGGTTTCCTTCATCAGGTTAGGGAAGTTTTCCGACATTATTACTTCAAATATGTTCTATATCCCTAGCTTTATCTCTTCACCTTCCGGTATTCCTATGATGCGCATGTTGTTGCGCTTGATGTTATCCCAGATGTCTCTTAAACCATCTTCATTGTTTTTTATTATTTTTTTTTCTGTTGTTCTGTTTGGGTGATCTCTGCTAACTTGTCTTCTAAGTCGCTGACTCGATCCTCTGCTTCATCTAACCTGCTATTAATTCCTTCAAGTGAGTTCCTTATTTCGGTAATGTATTCTTTAGTTCTAACTGGTTATTTGTTATGATTTCTACGTCCTTCTTTATGCCGTCTCTAAGCTCCTTAAACATTCTCATTACCAGTGTTGTAAACCCTGTCTCTGACAGGTTGGTTACCTCTGTTTCATTTGGTTCCACTTGTGGAGGTTTCTCCTGTTTTTTTATTTGGGACATGATTTTTTTGTTTCCCCATTCTGGCTGACTCTCTGTGTTTGCTTTGTTATATTAGGTCGATCCCCTAGAGTTCTTATTTCTTACTGGGTTATCTTACGTATTATGTGTCCTTTATATTTGACTTGCACCACTCCGTTCTTCTCTGTGTGTGCTCCAAAGGTGACTCTTGTATTCTGTATATTGTCCTGTTAGAGAAGATCTTTAATCGCTTTTCACTTGTGATTAGGTGGGGTTAACTCCTAGACTGACTAGTCGTGAGACTTGGCTCTGCCCACCGTAGGGTGTTTTGCTGTGTGATGGTTGACCACTTAAATGTGGTTTGGCCTCTATGGGCTCTTGTGCCTGTAGAGAATTCCCTCTGGTTGTGTGACTTATAGGACAAACTCGGTAGTACTCTGGTTTGGTCCTGAGTTGTCCTCTGGATATGTTGAATCTTGTGCTTCTCAAGCTGGGCCTTGGTATGGCAATTTCAGAACAAAACAAATCACCAAGCATAACAACCACAACAATTACAAAGAAAAAATAAAATATGATCACATGTAAAAACAACCAACAACGCCCACTCAACACAGGCAAAGATATCAAAGATATAAAGACAAAACAAAATAAAACAAAGCAAAACAAAAAGCAGTGCCTGTCTTGGCTTAAGCCCACCAAGTAATCTCCAGGTTGTCCTCTGCTGTACCAAAGAGTCCCCTGCGTATTGTGTTGGCAGAGCTGGTCACCTGGTGCCCAGAGTGACTTTTGGACTGCAGATTTAGATGCGTGGGACTGAGGGATCTGGACGGCAGTTTTTACAAAGTCATTGCAGTTTCTGCCCTTGCCTGCACATATGCGCACTGAGAGTAGCACCGCCAGCCTTGTGTCCAGTTCTCCTGAGTCTTAGCGCACTTCTTCCATGTTTGTGCATGTGTGTGTGGCGGGCAGGATATTTCTGAGTTGCTGAAAGCCTGAAGCTGCGTCTGCCACTTACTGCTGATCCCTGGGAGTGCCTCCGCAGATGTAGTTGTCCTGCCCTAGGCAGGCCAGAAAAGGTGGGGCTAGGGATGAAGGGGTCTTCTCTCTCCTAGCCCAGCCATGTCACACTATTCCTGCAGGCCAGAAAAGGTGGTGGCTGGGGGTGGAGGAGTCTCTTCTCTCCTAGCCCAGCAAAAATCACACTCTTCCACAGCCAGAGGTGCGGGCTGCGTCCCCACAGCCGCAGATGTGGTCCGCGTCTCCACCCTGCTCCCTTCCCTCTTCTCCTGTTCACCCAATTTGAGCACCTTCAAGTAATCCTTGCACGAATCTCTTAGCTGTTTTGCGTGATGAGTAGAGAGTCCTTTCATGGGTTTTATGTCCCATTTGTGATAAGATCTGGAGGAGAACTCAAAAAGTGTGCCCCGCTGCCACCATTCCTATGATGTCACCTCGTCTAACTTTTTTATACATCCTTTTCAGCATTTCCAAATAGTAAACTTGCTTAACTGCTTATCCAGTTGGTACAAATTAATAATGAATAATACCTTTGATATCAAAAAAGTTTAGCAACATCATTTTGACTCTGGATTTGGGCCGATGGAACTTTTTTGGTCATGGAGAATTGGCTGACTTCCATTGTGCACTTTGACGCTTTGTTTCAGGGTCGTATTGGTACACCCATATTTCATCACCAGTGATAACATAGCTCAAAACATCGTCTTGCCTCTCCTAAACGTCTTGGCAAACTTTGACCCTACTTTGCTTTTGTTCATTGTCAAGCTGCTTTGAGACCATTTGTGCACACACCTTTCTCATGCCAAGATTTTCAGTTAAGATTTTCCTATTTCTCTATTGATGTTTACTTGGTCTGTTGTGCTTCTCACAGTGAGCCAATGATTTTGATGCACAATTCGATAAATTTTTGCAGTTTTCGACAGTTCTGCTGGTTACTGGTTGCCCTGGTCTTTCCTCATCAGTGACAGGTTCTGTCCCCTCTGAAAAGCATTTAATCCATTTGTACACTGCTGTTTTCTTCAAGGCATTATCTCTATAAACTTGGACTAACATGTGCCTTATTTCACTTCCATTCTTGCCAAGTTTAACAAGAAATTTAATGTTTGTTCATTGCTCTAATAAGCTTAGACATTCCCGTGACGGCACACAAAAAAGTCAACAATAATAATAAATGCCACTGAGCAAGATACTGCCACACATCGACACGAACATAGCTGTGAGACGCTGACATACCAAGGTTATGAAACCTTACCGAGCTGTTTGTACAGTGCTGCCAATGTAAGTGCTCAGTGGCAAGTTCACAAACATAATTGTAGGCCTCGTACATAATGGGCATTCAAAGTATTCAAAGTATAAAACTGTCATTGATGACAATAGTAAAATAAAGGTTGGTGATAAAGCTGTATTAGTAAAAATTTTGGTATCCTATTGAAGCTAATTTGGCATCCATTCAAGCAGAGCTGGTATAAATTTAGGATGCTAGCTGTAATCCTCAGCATAACCACTAAGAAAATATCCAAAAACACAGTAAAGGAAATAAAAAGGAAATGAATATAGTACATAATAAAAATCAATAAAACATAAAAGAAAGCAATTTGGAAGAACAGGAAAATAAATACATATATGTGGCACATAGAAAACAAATAGAGAAGATGGTGGATTAGGCAAATTCTGTGTCTACCATATTCCAGGATCACACCAAAATTACAAATAAAATACAGAACAATCAAGCTCAAGATTCATGTGAGCACTAGCTGAACAGAAACACTAGAACTAAGGATATAAAAAAGAGGCCACATCAAGACTGGGAGAAGTGGTAGAGACACAAAACAGAGTGACCCCAAATCCTCAGAAAGAAGCTGAACACTGGCAGGGACACATCAGTGGTGGAGGACCCCCTGAAAAAGGAGGAGCCTCCCAGCCCCACTCTGGGCTTCCCAGCCCAAGGGTTCTGTGCCAGAAAGAAGAGTTCCCAAGACATCTGGCAATGAAAATCAGTGAGGACTCTATTTGTCCTGCTCAGTGGGGTGGAAGGTGGCTGGAAACCCATATGCCTTCTTGGAGAGCAGACACAGGGACTCGCTCACCAGTGGGCACTCACCTGGTCTCTGTTGGAGTGGTTGGCAGCTCAGTATTCCCAGTGTGTGAGGAAGAAGTGAACTGAGTGCCTTTAGCTTGAGAACTGAAGGGATGGGAACCATTGTTATCCCTGTGTGGAACATGCATGTGTGGCTTACAGGGCTGGGTGCCATCTTTTCAAGAATAAGTCCTCCCCCCACGGGCCAACTCTGGAACCTCACTGGTCTGGAGGAATACATGTGTGAGCAGTGCCCTTGTGATGCCCTGGGTCCCCACCCTCCATACAGCTGGTGCTATGTCACCATCACCCGGGAAACTCTTGATTGCTGGCCTGCTGGTCCCACCCTCCAGGCTGTGGATTAAAGCAGGCAGAGGATCTGGGGCAGCACAGGAAATGATTATTGGAGGGTATTAACCCAAGACCTGTGCCACAGCTTAGAAGGGCTGTGGCTTGTCAGGCCTGAGTCAGGCTGTGGCTGGCCGTAGTATTCTCAGAGCATTTGGAGGGGTGGTTGCAGGCACAACACTGGTGCCAGAGCTGAAACTGCCTTGACTTTGCAGAAACCACTGACCACACCCCTCAGCTCATTGGAACCTCACCTCGCCTACCTAGAGTGTTCCCAGGGGTACTCTGTTTCCTGAGTGGCTGGCCCCACCCACAAAAGCCACGGAGGAAGTTTTTTACAGCAGCAATCTGCAACAGCCCAGGGAGATTTTGGTGGTGGAGAGTGACCCAAAAACTGCACTGCAGCCACTCAGCAGCAGCTCTCAGGAATTTACAAGCCTGTGGTGGTGGCTGCCTGCAGTGCTCTCAGGGTGCTGAGCAAGGTGGTCACAGGCTGGGCACTGGCATAAGAACTGAATCTGCATTAATGTTGTAAAAAGCATTGGACACGTATCATGAATCTCTTGAACTCCACCCTGCCAAGCTGATGCTGCATCACTGAGGGCACTCTCAATACCTGTTCAAGCAGCCCAGCACACACACCTAAGTAGCCTCTTTCAACTGCTGGGCCTTATGGGCAGCTGGTAAGTAGTATAAGGCCTAGGGGAACCTGGGCCTTTTGCTAAGCTGCCTCAGGACCACTATTGGTGGCAGCCAGCCTCAGTTCACAGTGGGGCCACCCCCGCATGCCTCCAGGTCCAGCACAGTCAGCTGCCAACAACATATAGCTTTGAAGCACCTACCAGGTAGCCACATGTTGGTAACAGGCAAGGCTGAAATTGCCCTGCACAGGAGTCCTGTCCAAAAGATACCAGAAACAACACACCCAGAGGCCAGTTTCAGACAACACCAGAGCACTACCTGGTTAGCCCCATAAGCAGCACACCCCAAGGGGGTTCTCAAAAGGCACAAGAGACCACAGGGGTGACGTCTCCCCTGAGGGCTTAGCCTCCACACAGCAACTATACACCAAGAAATTGGACAATCTGGAAGAAATGGATAAATCCTAGAAACATACAATCTTCCAAGCCTGAATCAAGAAAAAACAAAATATGTGAACATTCTGATTACTACCCCAAAAAATTGAGTCAGTAATCAACAAGCTCCCAAGAAACAAAAGTCTTAGACCAGATAGATTCACAGGTGAATTTTACCAAACATTAAAAAAAAGAATTAACAACAATTATCCTCAAACAATTCCAAAACATCCGAGAGGAGGTAAGGCTCCCAAGTTCATTTGATGAGGCCACCAATTCCCTAATTCCAAAGCCAGACAAAGACATTACAAAAGAAGAAAACTATAGGCCAGTATCCCTAATGAACATAGACAAAAAAATGTTTCCTAATTTCATTCTGAGGCCAGTATTACCCTAATACCAAAGCTAGACAAAGACACCAAGAAAAGTAAAACACAGATTAATATCCTTTATAAGTACAGATGTGAAGACCCTTAACATGCTAGTTAATTAATTGCAACAGCATACTGAAACAAACACCATGATCAAGTGGGACTTATCCCAGGAATGCAAAGATGGTTCAACATACTAAAGTAGATAAATGTAATAGACCATTAATATAATGAAATGGAATAAAATGAACTTTTCAATTAATTCACAAAATGCATCACATAAAATCCAACATACTTTCATAATAAAAACACTCAAAGAAACTAGGAATAAAAACAACAACAACAACAACAAAAACAAAAACAAACAAAAAAAACACACTAGGACTAGGAGGGAATTTCTCCAGAAATATAGAGTATTTATGAGCACTCATAGTTAACTTCATACGCAATAGTGAAATATTGAAAGCATTCCTTCTGAGATAAGGGACAAGACAAGGATGCCAGCATTCACAACTGCTAGTCAGAGCAATTGGGCAAGAAAAGACGTACAAGGCCTCCATACTGGAAAAGAAGTCAAACTATCTCTACTTGCAGAGGACATGTGTTATATATATATAACTGATATAATAAAAGAATAGCTGAAATAAAAGAAAAATTTACAAGAACTTGAATTCTCAAGAATATATAAAGCACACCGATAAAGATAACTACATAGGTCAATATAAAATATGGTATAAATGTATTTTCTGTTATAACTTCAACTTTTCTCCTATCTGATTTAAACTACAAATCCAAAAAGCAATGATTAGTAATCTGTGTTGATATGCATAAACTGTAAAAAAATATTTAATTTGAGACAATAACAGAATAATGGGGTGATCAACAGACATGCACAGAAGCAAGGTATCTGCATATTACCTAAATTAACTTGATTTTTATCCAAAATGTATAGTAAAAGAAATGACCAGGGAGGTAAAATGGTACAAAACCATACATATATATATATATATATATACTTAATTCAAAATAAGAGCAATGAAAAAATGGGGGGTTCGAAGCATAAGGCAGATTAAAAAAGTAGCAAAATTGCAGACACAGTTCTACCGTATTATGTCACATTAAATGGATTAAACCTTCCAATTAAGAGACAGAGATTTGTTGAATGGATAAAAAAAAATCCAACCTATGCACATTTTATATTCAAAGACACAAATTGGTTGGAAATTGATTGATGGAAAAAAATATGTTTTGAAAATAGTACACAAAATAGAAGTGGAGTATCTATACAAATATTAGTCAAAATAGAATTTAAGACAAAATTTGTTATCAGCGACAAATGGGACATTTTATAATCAAAAAAGAGCCATGCAGCAAGAAAATATAACAATTGTAAACAATGTATTTCTAACAACAGAGTCCCAAAATACTTAAGTAAAAATTGACATAATTGAAGGGAGAGATAGCTTAACAATAATTGTTGGACACATCAATAATGTGCATTCATCAATTAAAATAAAAAATAAATAGAAAATCAATAAAGAAATACAAGATTTGTACATTATAATACATCTAGCCATAACAGACATCAGTAAGAACTCTGTACCCACCAACAGCAGAATACACAGTATTTTTTATTGTACATGGAGCATTTTACAAGCCAAACCATATGTTAGGTCATAAAAAGTCAAAATAAATTTTAAAAAGATTAGAATCATATGAAGTTTGTTCTCCAACCAGAATAGAATGAAATTAGGAATCAATAACAGAAGGAAATTTGAGAAATTCACAAATATGTGGGAATTGAGCAATACATTCCTAGATAACAAATGGGTAAAAGAAGAAGTAACATCCAAAATTAGAAGAAAAAAAAAAACTTGGATAGGTATAAATATGAAAACACAATATAATAAAACACGTCGGAGTCAGAGAGAGCAATACTTCCAGGGAAATAATAGCTATAAATATATACATTCAGAAATAATAAAGGGAGGGGTAATATCAGCAAGATGGTGGAATAGAAAACCCTGGAACCTTTTCCAGTCACAGTCAGACTGAATCAATACATGGACAAATTCCCATTGTGAGAAGTCTAGAGACCAGCCACCTCAAATCCAGTAGGAAAATTCACCATAATACTTACCCATGGCACAGTACAATAAGATCAAAAGGAAACCCCTAGTTGCAAACTTCTCCCTGGGGAGGGAGTTAGACCACATGTCCAATGTTTCAACTTTTCTTGGGTCTGCCCAAGTTATTAGCTTATGTCTCACCTGTGTCAGAGTGCTGAAAAGACCAGCATACTCTAGATGCATAAGGGCCATGGAGAGCAATGACAGCAATTTGAACTAATATCAAAGCATGCATAATAGCCTCTCTCCACAGATATGTGTAGAGTGGGTGAGAAATCCTAAATCCCATCTTGTCCCTCAGGACACAAAGAATTGGATTTAATGTACAATGTTCCAACTTTTCAGGAGGTTACCTGAGGAACTGGCTTCTGTCTCATCCCTGTTGGAGTGCTGACAGACCTGGGATACCCTTGATGCCTTCAGGCCACTAAGGACAAAAATGGTAATGGGAACTAGGATGAAGGTTTGTAAAGCTCCCAGAATGTCTGGGTAATGAGATTGCTGAGAGTCTTCTCCTGTAAAAGGACAGTACATGAAGACTGGGAGAAGCATCCATTTTTTTTTGTTTTGTTTTTTGTTTCTCTAATGCACAGATGCCAAGAAAACAAATCAAGAAAAAAAGAAAAGAAAAGAAAAAGAAATATGTTCTAAAGGAGACAAAATAAACTTCCACAAATCAACCCTAATGAAAAAGAGATACATGATTTACCATACCACAGAAGATAGCAAAAGAGGAAGAGACACAATAGAAGATGATAAAATTAAGAAAAGGGCAATAGTAAGTCCTTCCCTATGAATAATTACTTTAAATATAAATGGGTTACCAGAACTGAAATACATACTGTAATAAAAGAAAAAACAGAGGGAAACATCATAGAATACCACCACACAGAAATAATAGACAGCAACAAAAAGGCAAAGTAACAATGGAGACACAGCCTTACCAGAAAACTAAAGATAGAATGACACGAAATCCTTACATATCAATAATCACCCTAAATGTAAATGGACTGAACTCACCAATAAAGAGACACAGAGTAGCAGATTGGATCAAAAAACTAAACCCAACCACATGCTGTCTACAAGAGACACGTCTCAGCTACAAGGACAAGCACAGACTCAAAGTGAAAGGGTGGAAATTGACTCTCCAAGCAAATGGTACCCAGAGAAAATCAGGTGTAGCCATAATGATTTCCGATGAAACAGACTTCAGGGTGAAAAAGATAAAAAGAGACAAAGAAGGACATTTCATAATGGTAAAGGGGACTATACAACAAGAAGACATACCAGTCATCAATATTTATGCCCCCAATAAGGGAGCACCGAAATATACCAAGCAACTACTAACAGAACTAAAGGAAGAAATTCACCAAAACACAATTATACTAGGGGACTTAAATAAATCATTGACAGCTATGGATCGATCATCCAAACAGAAGATAAATAACGAAATCACAGCCCTAAATGACACATTAGATGAAATGGACATAATTGACATATATAGAGCACTTCATCCTAAAACATCAGATTATACATTCTTTTCGAGTGTACATGGAACATTCTCAAGGATAGACCATATATTGGGACACAAAATCAGCTTCAACAAATTTAAGAAGATTGAAATCACGCCAAGCATATTCTCTGATCACAAAGCTTTGAAACTGGATACCAACTGCAAAAAGAAAGCAGGAAAAATTACAAATACATGGAGATTAAACAACATATTTTAAAGAACGACTGGGTCAAAGAAGAAATTAGAGGAGAGCTCAAAAGATACATAGAAACAAATGACAATGAAAATACATCCTACCAAAATTTTTGGGATGCCGCGAAAGCAGTTTTAAGAGGGAAATTTATATCATTACAGGCCTATCTCAAGAAACAAGAAAAATCCCAAATAAATAACCTCATGTTACACCTTAAAGAACTAGAAAAACAAGAACAAGTGAAACCCAAGGTCTGCAGAAGAAAGGAGATAACAAAAATCAGAGCAGAACTGAATGAAATAGAGAACAAAAAGACAATAGAAAAAATTAATGTGACAAAGAGCTGGTTCTTTGAAAAGATTAACAAAATTGACAAACTCTTGGCTAGACTCACTAAGATAAAAAGAGAGAAGACACTAATTAACAAAACCAGAAATGAAAAAAGGGGAAGATATCACGGACACCACAGAAATACAAAGGATTATCCAAGAATACTATGAAGGACTATATGCCACCAAATTTAATAACTTAGAAGAAATGGACAAGTTCTTAGAAACATATAGCCTTCCAAGGCTGAATCATGAAGAACTGGAAAATCTTAACAGGCCGAACACCAGTAACGAAATTGAATCAGTCATCAAAAACCTTCCCAAAATCAAAAGTCCTGGACCAGATGGCTTCACCACTGAATTCTACCAAACCTTCAAAGAGGATCTAATACCAATCCTGCTCAAACTCTTCCAAAAAATTGAAGAAGGGTCAGTATTCCCTAACTCATTTTATGAGGCCAACATTACCCTGATACCAAAACCTGGTAAGGAAAACACACACAAAAAAAACTACAGACATATATCTCTGCTGAATACAGATGCTAAAATCCTAAACAAAATTCTAGCAAATCGAATACCACAATGCATTAAAAAGATTATTCATCACGGCCAAGTGGGGTTCATCCCAGGGGCACAAGGATGGTTCAACATTCGCAAATCCATCAATGTGATACATCACATAAACAAAATAAAGGACAAAAATCATATGATTCTATCAATTGATGCAGAAAAAGCATTTGATAAGATACAACATCCATTTATGATTAAAACACTTACTAAAATTGGTATAGAAGGAAAATACCTCAACATAATAAAGGCCATATACGACAAGCCCTCAGCTAATCTCATAATTAATGGTGAAAAGCTGAAGCCCTTTGCTCTACATTCAGGAACACAACAAGCTTGTCCCCTATCACCTCTGCTTTTTAACATTAGTGTTGGAAGTCCTCGCCAGAGCTATCAGGCAAGAGAAAGAAATAAAAGGCATCCAAATTGGGAATGAAGAAGTTAAATTGTCACTCTTTGCAGATGACATGATGCTATATATAGAAAACTCTAAAGACTCCACCAAAAAGCTATTAGAAATAATCGATGAATACAGTAAAGTTAATGGCTACAAAATCAACGTACAAAAGTCCATTGCTTTCCTATATACCAACAATGAAATCTCAGAAAAAGAGATAGAAAAAACAATTCCTTTTGTAATTGCAGCAAAAAGAATAAAATATCTAGGAATAAACTTAACCTCGTGAAGGATTTATATGCTGAAAACTATAAGACATTTTTGAAAGAAATTGAAGAAGACACAAAGAAATGGAAAGACAGTCCGTGCTCATGGATTGGAAGAATCAACATAGTTAAAATGGCCATATTACCCAAAGCCATATCCAGATTTAATGGAATCCCCATCAAAATCCCAATGGCATTTTTTAAAGAAATAGAACAAAAAATCATCAGATTTGTTTGGAACCACAAAAGACCCCGAATAGCCAAAGCAATATTAAAAAAAAAAAAGAATAATACTGGAGGTATCACACTCCCTGATTTTTGCTTGTACTACAGGGCTACAATAATCAAAACAGCTTGGTATTGGCGGAAAAACAGACACATAGACCAATGGAATAGAATTGAGAACCCAGAAATAAAGCCACATAAATATGGACAGATAATTTTTGACAAAGAAGCTAAAAACATACAATGGAGGAAAGACAGCCTCTTCAATAAATGGTGCTGGTAGAATTGGATAGCTACGTGGAAAAGAATGAAACTGGACTGCTATCTGTCACCATGTACCAAAATTAATTCTAAACGGATCAAAGACTTAAGCATAAGACCTGACACAATAAACTGCATTGAAGAAAACATAGGTACTAAACTTATGGACCTTGGGTTCAAAGAGCATTTTATGAATTTGACTCCAAAGGCAATGGAAGTCAAAACTAAAATAAACGAATGGGATTATATGAAACTGAAAAGCTTCTGCACAGCAAAAGAAACTGTTGACAAAATAATGAGGCAACCAACTGAATGGGAAAAGATTTTTGCAAACAGTGCCTCTGATAAGGGGCTAATATCCAAAATATACAAGGAACTGATGAAACTCAACAACAACAAAAGAACAACCCAATTGAAATAAGTCAGACAGAAAAAGCAGAGAACCCTATGATTTCACTGATATGTGGTATATAAACCAAAAAGAACAAGACAAACAAATGAGAAACAAAAACTCATAGACACAGACAATAATTTAGTAATTACCAGAGGGTAAGGGGGTGGGGGGTGGGTGATGAGGGTAAAGGGAATCAAATATATGGTGATGGAAGGAGAACTGACTATGGGTGGTGAACACACAATGGGATTTATAGACGATGTAATACAGAATTGTACACCTGAAATCTATGTAAATTTACTAACAATTGTCACCCCAATAAAATTAATTAAAAAAAAGAAAAATGGACAGAGAACCTGAAGAGACATTTGTCCAAAGAGGACATACAAATGGCAAATAGACATATGAAAAAATGCTCAACATCGCTAATCATCAGAGAAATGCAAATGAAAACCACAATGGGATATCACCTCACCCCTGTCAAAATGGCTTTCATCAACAAGACAAATAGTAACAAGTGTTGGAGAGGCTGTGGAGAAAAAGGAACTCTCATACACTGTTGGTGGGAATGCAGACTGGTGCAGCCGCTATGTAAGGCAGTGTGGAGGTTCCTCAAGAAACTACGAATAGAATTACCATACGATCCAGCAATCGCTCTCCTGGGTATCTACCCAAAAAATCTGAAAGCATTTCTCTATAGAGACACGTGTACTCCAATGTTCATTGCAGCTTTGTTTACGGTGGCCAAGACATGGAAACAACCAAAATGTCCCATGATAGATGAATGGATAAAGAAGTTGTGGTATATATACACAATGGAATACTATTCCGCGTTAAGGAAAGATGATATAGGATCATTTGTGACAACATGGATGGATCTTGAGAGTATAATGCTAAGTGAAATAAGTCAGACAGAAAAAGCAGAGAACCCTATGATTTCACTGATATGTGGTATATAAACCAAAAACAACAAAAGAACAAGAGAAACAAATGAGAAACAAAAACTCATAGACACAGACAGTAATTTAGTGGTTACCAGTGGGTAAGGGGGTGGGGGGTGGGTGATGAGGGTTTAGGGGGATCAAATGTATGGTGATGGAAGGAGAACTGACTCTGGGTGGTGAACACATAATGGGATTTATAGATGATATAATACAGAATTGTACACCTGAAATGTATGTAACTTTACTAACAATTGTCACCCCAATAAATCTAATTAACATATATATATATACATATATATATATACACACACACACACACACACACACACACACTCACACACACAAATGGGTTAAATGTCCCAAAAAATATATAGAGAGTGGCTGAATAGATTTAAAAAACAACATCCAATTACATGCTGTCTACAAGAGATTCACTTAAATTTAGGGACATACATAGTCTGACAGTGAAGGGATGAATAAAGATATTCTATGTAAATGTAACCAAAAGAAAGCAGGGGTAACTATACTTACATCAGACAAAATAAACTGAGTCAAAAACTGTCACAAAAAGACAAAGAACACTATATATTTATAAAAGACTTATTTCACCAGAAAGATATAACATTTACAAATACATATACTCCCACAACCAGAGAACCCAAAAATATAAAACAAACACTGGTAAAACTAAAGCAAGAAACACACAGCAATACAATAATAGTAGGTCTCCATACTGCATTTTCAATAGAGCATCCACATAAAAACTCAGTAACAGTGGACTTGAATAGCACTATAGAACATATGACATAAATAGAACATTCTACCCAACAGAAGCAGAATATATATTTTCTCAAGTGCACACAAAACATTCTCCAGGAGAGATCAGAAGTTAGGTGACAAAATAAGTCTTAAAAATTTTATGAACATTGAAATCATACCAATTGTTTTTTTTTCTTAGCACATACAACACAATGAGAAACCAATAGAAGGAAAATTAGAAAATTCAAAATTATGGGGCAACTAAGCATACTCATAAACTATCAATGGATCCAAAAGGTAATCAAAAGGGAAATCAGAAAATATCTTCACACAAACAAAAATAAAAAGACAACATATCAAAACCTTTGGGATGCAGCAGAAACAGTATTAAACGGGAAGTTTGCAATGATAAATAACTACATTAAAAAGGAAAAACGTTTTAAATAAGCAACTAACTTTAGAAAGTAGAAAAATCAGAACAAAGCCCATGTTAGGAGAATAAAGAAAACTAATCAAAATTAAAGCAGAAATAAATGCAACAGAGATTAGAGAAACAATATGAAATATCAATGTCAGTAAGAATTATTTTTGAAAAGATATACAATATTGACAAATCTTTACCTAAACTAGGAAAAAAAGAGAGAAGACTGTAATAAATAAAATCAGACATGAAAAAGGATACATTTTAACTGATTCCACAATCTCATGAGATACTTCTATGAACAATTAGAAGACAACTAATTTTATAATTTAGAGGAAATGGATAAACTCCTAGAAATATTCAACCTACCAAGACTGAACCATAAAAAATAAATAAATAAATTGGAAATCTGGGCAATCCTAAAGCAGTAAGGCGACTGCATCAGTAATCAACTCAAAATGAATTAAAAACATAAATGTAAGAACTTAAACTGTAAAACAACAAAAAGAAAACATAGGAGAAAAGCTCCACGACATTGTTGTGGCAGTGATTTCTTGAATATTGCAACAAAAGCACAGACATCAAAAGGGAAAATAGACAGCAGGACTATATCAAACTAAAAGGCTTTTGTACAGCAAAGGAAATAATTAACAGAGTAAAAAGGCAACGTATGAAATGTTAGAAAATATTTGTATACCATATATCTGATAAGATGTTTATATCCAAAATATATAAAGAAGTTCTAGAAATCAATAGCAAAAGAACAACCAATATGATTTTTAAAAATGAGCAAAAGATTTCAAAAGACAATTCTCCAAAGAAGACATGGACAATAAGCACATGAAAAAAAAGTTCATCCTCACTAATCATAGGGAATTGAAAATCAAAACAATGAAATACCACACCACACCCAGTGGGATAATTACTACCAAAAAATCAGAAATAACATCTTTTAGTGAGGGTGTGGAGAAACTGGAACACTTGTATACTGTTAGTGGTAATGTAAAATGATGCAGCTGCTATGGAAAATAGTATGATGGTTCCTCAAAATTTTCAAAACAGAAGTGCCATATGATCCAGTAATCCCACTTCTGGGTATATATCCAAAAGAATTGAAATCAGAATCTCAAAGAGATATTTGCACGCCTATATTCATTGCATCATTATTTACAATAGACAAGATGTGGAAACAATCTAAATATCTATCACTACCTGACTAAATAATAAAAAATTGGTATATACATGCAATGGAATATTATTCAACCTTTAAAAAGAAGAAAATTCTGCCATATGTAACAATATGGATGAACCTTGAGGACATTGTGTTAAGTGAAATACGCCAGTCACAGAAGGACAAATACTTTACTCCACTTATATGAGGGGTCTAAAATAGTCAAACTCACAGAAGCGGAGAGTAGATTGGTAATATCTAGGGACTCGGGAGGAGGAAACGTGAGAGTTGCTATTCAACTGTTCTAAAGTTTCATTTATGCAAAATAAATATGTTTTAGAGAGATCCAAGGTGGTGGAGTAGACAAACACTGTGCCTGTGTCCTTCCGTGAACACATTAAAATTACAACTAAATTACAGAACAATCAACCTGGAGAACCATCTGAAGTCTAGTAAAACAGACGTCCTATGACTAAAAATATAAAGAAGCCATGTCAAGACTGGTAGGAGATATGGAGATGCAGAACAGGCCTCAAAACTTCACGTGGAGTTTGAGAAGTAGGAGGGATATCTCTGCCATAGAGGTTCCTCCCAGAGGAGCAAGGAACCCCAACTCCCACACCAGGCTTCCCAGCTGTGCGGGAGACCCTGCTCGCTGTGCCATTTGTCGCGTGGGGCGGCCTGCGGGGTCTCTGCTCTCACTCCCCACATAAGAATGCAGGACATGGTGAGGCCAAAGAGGAACACCCACAGAGCAATAGGTAGGGGAATCATACTACTATATTCTCGCTGCCGGCTGGGTTGGAGACACAGGAAGCAAGAGCCACACTGTTCGCAACCCTCACTGCACCCCTTGCAGGCTCAGCCACCATCTTCTTGCTGGCCCCCCTTTTCCTGCTAGCATAGCCACCGCAGTTATATTAGTGGCCAACGACTCACTGGTTACAGCTGATGGCCAATTAGCCACAGCTGATGGCTATCCAATCACAGTTGATGGCCATTTAATACCTGAGCCAGCACATTTCTACATGAGACCGAGAGCCTGGAAACTGCTCTCTGGGGCTCTGTCCCCACACCATCCCAGAGTACTGGTGCCAGAAAGAGGAGCCCCCACATCTCTCTGTGAAAAACAATGGAGGTTCCAACCATTCGGATTGGACAGAAGGCTGCAGGAAACCCTACCATCCTCTTAAATGTCCCACACACAGATTCACTCGCTCACAGGCCACTCACCTTGGGCTCCGGTGCAGGGACAGTGACTTGAGGAGCCTCAGAGACATATGGGGGTGGGGGGCAGACTGAGGTGTGTGGATGAAGGGGGAAAACTGGAAGACAGTCAGTATTTTCCCGGTGAGGGGTCCTTCTTCCCTGCAGCCAGCAGATGGGTGCCATCCTGCCTGTGTTGAGCCCACCGCTCACAGGCCAAATATGAATCTGATTGGCCTGGTGAACTCTGCTGCTATGCTCTGTTGACTCAGCTGTGAACCCTCCCCACTCAACTCACACACAGCCAGAGGCACTTTCTCATGAGCAGCCAGCCACACCCACATTGCAATCTTTCTCAGAAAACTGAGTCCCACAGACCCCAGGTGGCCAGCAACTGGCCTCGGTGTGCTCTGACACTTTTGCTGAGTCACTCCAGGCTCAGCACTGGCACCACACCAGAATCTACATTAACCTGGTGTAGGGACGGAGTCCAGAGAACAGTTTCCAGGCTCTCGACCTCATGTGGAAAGGTGCTGGCTCGGGTATTAGATGGCCATCAGCTGTGATAAGATGGCCATCAGCTGTAATCAGTTAGCCATTAATCACTAATATAACTGCTGTGGCTATGCTGGGAGATTTGTTGGGGGGCAGAGAAGCAGATGGCGGGTTGCAGATCATGTGGATCCTACTTCCTGTGTCTTACCCAGCTGCCGGCAAAACTGGGGTATAGAAAGACCCCTCGTTGGGGTACTGGCGGATGTTTGCTTTTGTGTCTCAATCAGCTGCCATCAAGAATATAGTGGTGTGAACCCCCTATCCATGGCTCTGTTGTTGTTCCTTTTCGGCCTCAATGTCTCCTGTGTTCTTGTGCAGGGAGCAGGAGTTGAGACCCTGCATTACACCTGGTGACCACAACTCTTCCCACTCTAGTCACTCCCTGTGACCCTGTATTACGCAACTCACATACCACATAAGGTTTTATCTGCAACTGAATTTTAAGGGAGCTGGCAGGTGGCAGCAGGCCACCAGTTGTCCTGGCTTTTTGTGGAGTTGCCCCAGGCCTGGTACTGGTGGCAGATGTCCTCACTTCACAGTGAGGCCTCTCCCATGTGCCACCAGGTTCAGCACAGGAAGCAAACAACCACAGGTAGTTTTATACTTCCTACCAGGTAGTCCCCAGCTGGTCACAGGCAGTGAGTGACCTGGGCCTGCACCGGAACCCCTCTGATGAGGCCCCAGAATTAACATACCTGGAGGTTCGGTTCAGACCATAGCAGAGTACCACTCAATTATCCCTACAAGTGGCACACACAAAAAGTGGTCTCAACAGGCACCAGAGCTCATTGGGGAAAATCCTGTTCCATGTAGTAGTCTCCCCCAAGCAGCCCATAAGCTGTGGTCATGGCCAAACCCCACAGTCAATCAGCCTGAAGGTCAATCACACCTACTGATCTACCACTAGCAATCAAGGCTCAACTATAACAGGAAGGCACACAGAACACACAAAAGGGACACACCTAGAGCACTCAGCTCAGGTGACTAGGGAGACTGTGTCACTGAACCCCACAGGACACCTACTACATAAGGCCATCCAGGAAAGACTGGGAGACATAACAGATCTATCTAATACATATAAACAAATGCAGAGGGGCAGCCAAAATGAGGAAACAAAGAATCCTAAACGAAAGAACGGGAGAAAAATCCAGAAAAAGAACTAAATGAAATGGAGGAAATGTGTGGATGAAGAGACAGAGTTCAAAACATTGGTTATAAAGATGCTCAAGGAACTTAGTGAGAAATTTAACAGAGCGACAGAAAAAATAAAACAGGACATAGAAACCATAAAATGAGCCAGTCTGAAGTGAAGAACATAATACCTGAAATGAAGAATGCACTAGAAGAAATTAACGGCAGATTAAATGAAGCAAAGCATTGAATAAGTGGTTTGGAAGACAAGGTAACAGAAAACAACCAATTGGAACAGCAAAAAGAGAAAAGAATAAAAAAAATGAGGATAATTTAAGAGACCTCTGGGACACCATCAAGCATAACAACATTCCCATCATAGGGGTAACAGAAGGAGAAGAGAGGAAGCAAGAGATTGAGAACCTATTTGAAGAAATGATGACTAAAAACTTTCCTAACAAGATGAAGAAAATAGACATACAAGTCCAGCAAGCTCAGAGAATCCCAAACAGGATGAATCCAAAAAAGACCACCCCTAGAAACATTGTAATTAAAATGGCAATGGTTAAAGACAAAGAGAGAATCCTAAAAGCAGCAAAAGAAAGGCAACAAGTAACTTATAAAGGAGCTCCCATAAGACTCAGCTGATTTCTCAACAGAAATTTTGCAAGCCAGAAGGGATTGGCATGAAATAGTCAACATTATGAAAAGCAAGGACCTACAACCCAGTCTAGTCTACTCTGCTAGGCTATCATTTAAAATCGAAGGACAGATAAAGGGCTTACCAGACAAGAAAAAGCTTAAGGAGCTCGTCACCACCAAAGCAGTATTACAAGGAATCTGAGGGATTTCTTTAAGATTGAAAAAAAAAAAAGAATAATAAAATGGCAGTAACTACATATCAACAATTACTTTCAATGTAAATGGATTTAATGCACCAATCAAAAACATAGGGTGGCTGAATAGACAAGAAAACAAAACTCTTACATATGCTGCCTACAAAAGACTTCAGATTTAAAGTCACATACAGACTGAAATAGAGGGATGGAAAAAGTTATTTAATAAAAATGGAAACAAACAAAGAAAAAAAGCTATGGTAGCAACACTTCTACCAGACAAAATAAACTTTAAAACAAAGGCTATAACAAGAGACAAAGGAGGACCCAGTAATCCCACTTCTAGGTATTTATCTGAAGAAATACAAACTGCTACTTTGAGGAGACCCATGCTTCCTTATGTTCATTGCAGCATGATTTACAATAGCCAAGATGTGGAGGCAGCCAGGGTGTCTGTCGAGGGATGAATGGATAAAGAAGAGGTGATTCTTATATACAATGCAATATTGCTCGGCCATGGAAGATACACTGTTTTCTTCTCAGTAAAAAACAAACAGAAACACATATTTCAAACAAAACTGGAGAGGAAAGTCTTTCCCTAAACAAGCTGTCATCTTCCAAAGAAAATTACTGCAGAAATCATCCAGGAGTTGAATACACCCTTATACTCACAGCAGGACACGAGAAAATGAATTCCCCTTCTGATACTTTACATTGCTATACGAGAATGTGTTCTTGGTGCTGCTGCAGTCATTTTACGACCAACAAGCCTGAAGACAGGAATGAACATGTAGAGAATAGAAGAAAAGAAAGACTGAAGTACCCAGGATCCTTGATGACTTAGTTATCAAACCCAAACCACCACTTGACTTCTTTTCATGTGAAATAGTAAACCGCTTATTGACCATGACATTTTGAGATTGGTAATTTATTTTTTTTACTTGCAACAAAATTATCCTAAATGACACAGAACGTTTTGTTATATATCTTATTTTAGTGTTTCCTTTTGTAACTGTTTGTTTATAGTTGAAGGTTTGGAATGTGTTTAAAATCTATGTTAATAGCTAAAACGATTATGATTTAACGATGAATAAAATGGTTTATTCCATATTCTACAGCAACATGCACTTTAAGCATACAGATAAGTAACAAAACTTTATTTTTTGTTTGATTCCATTCTCACCAAGTTTCTTTGTGATTATAATTTAGTTCCCATGCGGATCTGCTTACATGGACAGACTGCACACTATATAACACAAATAAATATCATAGTTTATATGACATTGGCATTAGCGAAAAACCTTGATATGTATTCCAGATATATCTTTCTTTTTATATTGTGACTTTAGGCTTAACCTCAAATGTAATTGTATAATGATGTAATTTCATAGTCAATTCTTTATTTAATCTGCTTCAATATTTTGACTTTAATAACATAGACATGAGTATGTTAGATACATCAGTCCTGCAGTATAAATTGCAGGACTTTATTTGCCAATTCATGATAATTGGCCTTCATATTTTAAGAATCTTTATCTGAGGCAGAGTTTCTTAATCTTGGCACTATTGAGATTTTGAGCCAGATAGTTCTTTGTTGCAGGTAATTGTCCCATGAAATGTAGGATGTTAGGCTAGACTCCTGGACTTGATCCACTAGACGCCAGTAGTATACATTCCTTTCCCCTCACCCAGTTGTGACAAACAAAAATGTCTACAAACATTACCAAATGTCCTCTGGGGTGAAAAAGTGCCCCCCTCCTCCACTGAGGACCACTGGTCTATAAGACAATCAAAAAAACTTTCCTTTTTTCTGATTTTGTCTGCCATTTATAGCATAACTCAGAATTAGGTTTACTTTGACTATCTTTGTTCTAGTATTTAGAAAGTGTAGCTAAGGTTTTCCACTGTTCCGTCCTCTTATTATCCCAGCTTCATAGGTCCCACAGCCTTAGGAAAGAGAAATCTTAATTAGGGAATTCTAGAAAGGAAATTGCAGGGAGAAAGAGATAATGATTACTACACTTTTTTTTCACTATGGTATTAGCTATTTACAAATATCTTTATGGAAAGAGGAGTAGTATATATAATTATAAATGTAATTTAATGATCATGATTACTGTTTACATGTGTCATAACTGTGGAACCCTATCTATCTTGCTTAAAATTTTGCCCCCAGAGTCTAGCAGACTGTTTCTATTTTTGTTAGACATTCCATATATGAAGCCCGACAATTAAGTTCATGAACTCATCCTAGAAAAAGTCCTACATACTTCATTGCTGACTATCACTATAGTTACTTTCAAAGTACTCCCTTTTGGAAGTTATGCACTGATGCCAGCCCCTAGTCCACCATTCAAAGCAATTTTGGAACTCTTTTTCTGGAATGGCCTTCAGAGATATTGTTGTATCACCACTTGATGTCCTGAATGTCATCAAAATGTCTTCCTTTCAATATTTCCTTTATCTTCAGGCAAAGAAAGAAGCTATTGGGGGCCACATCAGGTGAGTAGGGAGGGTGTTCCAATACAGTTATTTATTTACTGGCTAAAAACGCCCTCACAGACCGTGCCGTGTGAGCTGGTGCATTGTCGTGATGCAAGAGCCATGAATTGTTGAAAATTTCAGATCGTCTAACTTTTTCACGCAGGCTTTTCAGTACTTCTAAATTTAAACTTGGCTAACTGTCTAGT
This sequence comes from Rhinolophus hipposideros, assembly GCF_964194185.1. Classification (NCBI taxonomy): domain Eukaryota; kingdom Metazoa; phylum Chordata; class Mammalia; order Chiroptera; family Rhinolophidae; genus Rhinolophus; species Rhinolophus hipposideros. The sequence continues at coordinate 64,196,798 of NC_138046.1, read as the reverse complement.
TGGTATAAATTCATAATGAATAATCCCTCTGATATCAAAAAAGGTTAGCAACATTGTTGCAATGAGATGTGAACTTAATTGTCTGAGCTTCATATATCTGATGAATCCATCAATAAAGTTTTCATGTCTTTATCCAAAGAGAAAAAAATGAATATGTTCTAAAAACCTACTGTACAACATTGTGCCTATAGTAAGTAGTAATGTACTGTATACTTAAAAGATCGTTAAGGGGGTCGATCTCATATTACTGCAACAAATAAAGTAAGGATATAGTTCTCAAATCAATAACCTAACCTCCTGACTTAGGAAATAAGGAAAAGAAGGGCAAACTAAACTCAAAGCAAGCAAAAGAAAGTGAATAATGAAAATTAGAGCATAAATAAATAAAGATAAGAATAAAAAAATACAAAGAGCACCAATAAAACTAAAGTTTCATTCCTCGAAGATACCAACCCTATTGATAAACTTTTAGTAAGAGCAAAGAAGAAAAAGGAAAGAAAACTCAAATTACTAAAATCGGGAATGAAAGAGGGGGCAGTAATACCATGCTCACAGAAACAAAAAATGGATTATAAAACAATATAATGGACAATTTTATATGAACAAATTATATAACTTCTATAATATGAAAAAAATTCTAGAAACATACAACTTACTGAAAATGGTTCAAATAGAAATAGAAAAACAGAACTATAACAAGTAAAGAGATTTAATTGTAATAAAAACCTTCCGATAAAGAAAAGCCCTGAAACAATGACTTCACTGTTGAATTCTAACAATTATTTAAAGAATCAACAGTAATCCTTCACAAATCATTCCAAAAAATAGAAAAGGAGGGCAAACTTCCCAATTTATTCTATAAGGTCGGCATTACCCTGACACCAAAACTGAGAAAAACACATCTCAAGAAAACTACAGACTAATATCACTTTTAGAAATAGACATAAATATCTTCCAAAAATACCAGGAAAAAGAATCCATCGTCATATAAAAGTATGATGGTCAAAATGGCAGAGTAAGAAAATACTGTGCTTGCCTCCTTTCATGACATCAAAATTAAACCTAAACTACCGAACAACCATCGGTGAGAATTGTCTGAAGTCTAGCTGAACAGAAGTCCTACAACTAAGGACATATGGAAGAAGCCACCTCAAGATTGGTATGAAAGACAGACTTGGAATGAGTTGGTCCCACACCTGTGAGTAGCTGTTAAAAATCAGGGCAGTATATCTTGGCTGTGGAGGCACTCCCAGAGGACTGAGGGGTCCCAGCCCTATATTAGGCTCCCCAGCCCAGGGTATCAGTTCCAATAAAAGAAGTCCCCACAACATCTGGCTGTGAAAAACAGTGGAGATTGTACCTCACTGACACACAAGGCTGCTAAAATCACAGGTGTTCCTCTAGAAAGACCCACAAACAGACTTACTCGCTAATGGACTCACTTTCTCTGAGCTCCAGGGTAGGGGCAGCAGCTTGAAAGTTGCCAGGGACATACAGCAAGTGTGGGGACAGAGCCCCAGAGAGCAGTTTCCAGGTTCTTGGCCTCACGTGGAGGGGTGCTGGCTCAGGCAATAAATGGCCATCAGCTGTGGCTAGTTGGCCATTAGCTGTAACCAGTGAGCCATGGCCACTAATATAATTGCCATGGCTTTTCTAGCAAAAAATGGGGGGTAGCAAGAAGATGGTGGCTGGGATGGCAAGCACAGATTGCAGTTAGCACGGTGGAGTGTGGGTTGCGGATTGCAAAGAAGTGGACAGCAGGTTGCAGAGAGTGTGGCTCCTGCTTCCTGTGTCTCCAACCAAGCTGCCAGCAAAATTATAGTGGTATGACTCCCCTACCTATGGCTCCGTGGGTGTTCCTTTTTGGCCTCACTATATCCTGCGTTCTTATGTGGGGAGCAGGAGCTGAGACCCTGCCTGACATCCTGCATGACAAATGGCACAGTGAGCAGGGTATGGCGCCAGCCAAAGTTCTGCGAAGGGCGGTGGAGCAGTTTGTGTGTATGAACACTCAGTCACAGGAAGACCAGGAGGAGCAGCTGCTGGAGAGCTGGACCCCCGTGGAGGGGTGGGAAGATGTGGACGGTTCCCCAACCAGCAGAGGCCGGAGAAAGCGAAGGTTGTTGCAGACCTGTGGGCTGGGAAGTGCTTGCTGAGGCAGCCCAGATGCAAGACTTGTAGTCCCAGGAGGAAACACTTGCTGAGTCCTCCTTGGGAGATAAGGATAAGGTCAAGGTCGTCCCTCACCCCCAGGACAGCCCTGTTGAATGACTATGGAATATGGTGAATTGCCTTCCATCCCTAATTTAATGGAGCCACTTGACTGTTTGGGAACATACCACCATGTAGTGGAACTGGCGGATGTTTGCTTTTGTGGTTTGACTGGCCGCCATCGAGAATATGTAAGCACCTTGACTGTGAGCCACTGTTGTTCCAGCACGGTACCCTGAGAGGCCCAGAGAGAGTGGCAGTTCCCTGAGAGCCCTGGCTGAGCCCAAGAAGTCTGGCTGAGCCCAGAGAGAGTGGCAGTGCCCTGAGAACCCTGGCTGTGCCCGTGGAGACTAGTGGTACCCTAAGAAACCCAGGAAGTCTGACTGTGCCCAGAAGTACTGGTGATGCCCTGAGGAACCCTGGCTGTGCCCAGAGAGCCTGGCTGTGTCCAGGATATTGCATCTACCTCCAGGCTCCTCGCACAGGGACCCTCGTGGAAGACGCTTGTTGCGTAGATTGTGAGGTGAGACCCTGTAGGGGTGGAGTGTGGGGACAGAGCTCAGAGAGCAGTTTCCAGGCTCTCCGCCTCACGTGGAGGGGTGCTGGGGAGACAAAGAAACATGTCCAAAATGAAAGAAGAGAATAAAGCTCCTGAAAAAAAACTAAACAAAACTGAGATAAGCAATTTACCAGATGCAGAGTTAAAAACACTGCTTATAAGGATTTCAATGAACTTAGAAAAAGAGTAAATGAAGTCAGTGAGAACTTCAACAAAGAGATAGGAAACATAAAAATGTATAGAAAATGTGAAAATAATTTCAAAAATGAAGACTACAATAACTGAAATAAATAATACATTAGAGGGAATCAACAGTAAATCAGGTGAAGAAGAGGATCAAATTAGTGATTTAGAAGTTAAGTTGGCAGGAAAAACCCAATAACAGAAAAAAAAAAATTAAATGAGGATAGTTTAAGAGGCCTCTGAGAAAACATCAATCATACCAACATTCACATCACAGAGGTGCTAGAAGGAGAAGAGAAACAATGAGGAACTGAAAACCTATTTGAAGAAAAAATGAAAGAAAACTTCCCTAACCTGGCACAGGAAAGAGTCATACAAGCCCAGGAAGCACAGACAGTCCCAAACAAGATGAACCCAAAGAGGCCCACACCAAGACACATCGTGATTAAAACGCTAAAGGTTAACAACAAAGACAGAATCTCAAAAGCAGCAAAAGAAAAGCAGTTAGTTACCTACAAGGGAGCTCCCATTAGACTTTCAGCTGTTTTCTCAACAGCAACTTTAGAGGCCAAGAAAGGATTTAAATGAAATATTCAAAGTGATGCAAAGCAAGGATCTACAACCAAGACTACTCTACCCAGCAAAGCTATCATTTGGAATGGAAGGACAGATAAAGAGCTTCCCAGACAAGAAAACACTAACAGAGTTCTTCACCACCAAACCAGTATCACAAGGAATCTCAGAGGGACTTTTTTAAGATGAAAAAAAAAAAAAAAATATATATATATATATATATATATATATATATATATATATATATATATATCACAATTATGAATAATGATGGTAGTAAGTGCATATCTATCAATAATTACTTTAAATGTAAATGGATTAAATGCTCTAATAAAAACATAGGGTGACTGAATGGATAAGAAAACAAGATCCTCACATATGCTACCTACAAGAGACTCACTTCAGATTGGAAGACACAAACAGACTGAAAGTAAAATAATAGAAAAAAAATTCATGAAAATGGAAACAAATAAATTAAAAATTCTAGGGTAGCAATACTTATACCTGCCAAAATAGACTTTAAAACAAAGACTAGAGCAAGAGACAAAGTAGGATGCAGTAATCCCACTTCTAGGTATTTATCCAAAGAAACTTAAAATACTACTTCTAAGGGCATCCATATGTTTGTTGCAGCATGGCCAAGATGTGGAGCTAATCAGGGTGTCCATCAATAGATGAATGGATAAAAAAGAAGTGGTACATATATGCAATGGAATACTACTCGGCCGTAGAATGAACAAAGAATAAAATGTTGCCATCTGCAACATGGATGGACCTAGATAGTATTGTCCTGGGTGGAGTAAGTCATGCAGAGAAAGACAAGTTCCATATGATTTCACCTATATGTGTAATCTAAAGAACAAAATAAAAAATAAAATAAAACAGAAAGCAACTCACAAATACAGAGAATATTTTGATGGTTGCAGCTGGTAGAAGGGTTTGGGGGTGTGAGTGAAAAAGGGAAAGGAATTAAGAAGTACAAACTGGTAGTTACAAAATACTCACAGTGACGTAAAGAATAGCATAAGGAGTATAGTCAATAATATTGCAATAACTGTGTATGGTGTCAGATGGGTACAAGATTTTTGGGGGTGATCACCTTGTAAGTTACGTAAATGTCTAATCACTATGTTGTACATCTGAATCTAATATAATATTGCATGTTAACTCCTAGTGAAAAATAAAAGTCATTAAAAAATAAATAAAAGTATTATGCAATATGACTTCATAGAATTCATTTTAGAAATATAAAGCTGATTCAATATTCCAAAAACTATTATTGTAATAAACAATATTAATACAATCAGGGAAACCCATATGATCATCTGAATGGACACTGAAAAAGCATTAGACAAAATATAACATCTATTTATGATTAAACAAAATCACTCAAAGTACGAATAGAAGAGAACTTACTCAACCTGATGAAAGGCACCTAAAAAAAAATTCATAGCTCCCACGTAATAGTTATATACTGAAATCTTTTCCACTGAAATCAGGAAGAAGACATCAGGAAGAAGAAATCAGGAAGAAGAAGGTGTTAACTCTCACCAGCTGTATTTGACATTATTCAGGTTCCAGTAGGTGAATTAGGATAGGAAATTAAGTAGAAGACATTCAGATTGAAGAGGAAAAAGCAAAACTTTCTATTTGCAGATGGTACAATGATATATCTACCTCTCTCTCTCTCTCTCTCTCTCTCTCTCTCTCTCTCTCTCTCTCTCTCTCTCTCTCTCTCTCTCTCTCTCTATATATATATATATATATATATATATATATATATATATATATATATATAAATAAAACTAAAGAATCCATTTAAAAAAAACAAACTGTAAATGAGTTCATCAAGGTTGCAGGATGTAGGATCAACACAGAAAATTAAATTATATTTGTATATACTAACAGTGAAAATTCAGAAAATGAAATTAAGAAAGCAATCCCATTTATAATAGCATCAAAAATATAAAATATTTAGGAATAAATTTAACCTAAAAAGTATCAGACTTGTGCATTGAAAATTATAAAACATTACTGAAAGAAACTGGAGAAGACCTAAAATATACAGATATGCTCTGTTCTTGGCTTGGATGACAATATTAAGCTGGCAATATTCTCCAAATTGATCTATAGATCCAATGTAATCTCTATCAAAATTCCGATTGCTATTTTTACAAAAACTGACAAATTGATCCTTAAAATCATATGGAAATGAAAGAGATCCATTATAGCTAAAAACAATCTTGAAAAAGAACAGCATAACTGGAGGACTCATGCTTCCCAATTTTAAAATTTACCACAAAGCTACAGTAATCAAGACAGTGTGGCACTGACATAAGGATAGCCATATAGATCAATGAAATAAAATTGAGAGTCCAGAAATAAACTCATATATCTATGGTCAATTGATTTTCAAGAAGTGTGCTAAGACCATTCAGTGAGGAAAGAATCTTTTCAATAAATTGTTGGGATGATTGGGTATTCACATAGGAAAGTATGAGTTTGTTCTTTCCACAACATATACAAAAATTAACTCAAATCAGATCGTCGATGTAAACATAAGAGCTAAACACCGTGTTTCTCCGAAAATAAGACCTAACTGGACAATCAGCTCTAATGCATCTTTTGGAGCAAAAATTAATATATAAGACCTGGTCTTATATTATATTATATAAGACCTGGTACTATATTATATTACATTATATTATATTATATTATATTATATTAATTATATTATATTATATTAATTATATTAATTATATTATATTATATTATATTATATTAATTATATTATATTATATTATTATATTATATAGAGCCAATCTTATAGTAGAATAAGACGGGGTCTTATATTAATTTTTGCTCCAAAAGACACATTAGAGCTGATTGTCTGGCTAGGTCTCATTTTCAGGGAAACACGGCAGTTGGTTAGAGTGCAGACTCTGAACGATAGGGTTGCCGGTTTGATTCCCACATGGGCCAGTGAACTGTGCCCTCCACAACAAGACTGAAGACAACAAGCTGCTGCTGAGACTCCGGAGGGGCGACCGGATCACTCAGTTGGTTAGAGTGTGAGCTTTCAACAACAAGTTTGCCAGTTCAATTCCCGCAAGGGATGATGGGCTGCACCCCCTACAACTAAGATTGAAAACTGGACTTGCAGCTGAGCTGCGCCCTCCACAACTAGATTGAAGGAGAACGACTTGGAGCTGATGGGTCCTGGAGAAACACACTGTTCCCCAATAAAAAAAATGTAAATAAATAAATAAATAAACAAATAAATTAACAAATAAATAAGTAAGCAAACAAATGAGCTAAAGCTGTAAAATTTTGGGAAAAAATACGTGGGGGTAACTCTTCTTTACCAAACAAAAAATGATAAACTAGACCTCATCAAAGTTAAAAAAAACTTTTATTTGTCAAAATATACTATTAAGAAATTGAAAATACAACACATATAATGGGGGAAAAGATGTAAATATATTTCTGATAAGGGACTAGCTTCCAAAATGTATAAAGAACTCTTACAACTTGACAATAAAGACAAATAATGAAATTATGAAATGAGCAAAGGATTTGATAGACATTTCTCCAAATAATTTATACAAATGGCGAATATAAGCACAGGAAAAGATGCTCAACATCATTAGCCATCAGGGATATGTACATTGAAACCACAATGAGATAACACTTTATGCTCACTAGGATGGGCACAAGTTTAAAAATTTAAAATACTAAATTTAAAATACAGTAATGTGAAGAAATGGTAATCCTCACTCATTGCTGGTATAAATGTAAAATGCTACCGCTACATGGCACACTGTTCAGCAGTTCCTCTAAAAGTTAAACATAGATACATCACGTGATCCAGCAATTCTCCTCCCAGGTATATACCCAAGAGAACTGAAGACATATGTTCAGACAAATCTTGTGCATGAATATTCACTGAAGCATTACTCATAACAGCCAAAAAGTGGAGACAATCTAAATGTCCATCAAACAATGATGGTATAAATGATAAACAAATGTGGTATAGCTATACAATGGAATATTATACTGCCATAAAAAGAAAAAAAAGTATTGAAAAAAGTATGCTACATCATGAATGAACTTTGAAAACATTATTTCAAGTGAGTGAAACCAAACTCAAAATGCCACATATTTACAAACATTTTTATATGAAATATTCAGAAAAGGCAAAGCCATATGGACATAAAGTAGATTAATAGTTTCCATGGGCTGGGGGTGGGGAGGATGGGGAGGGTAGTCACTGCTAATGGGAAAGGTGTTTCTTTTTTGGATGAGGAAAATATTTCGTAATTACAGGTGATGCCTGCACAACCTTATTAATATAAAAAACTACTGAATCCTACAATTTACAGTCATATTTTATGCTATGTGCATTATATCTTTTTTAAGAAGGCACTATTAGGCTATGCCTGTGTGGCCTAAATTATAGCACTGTATCAGAGCACTATCATTTTTGGGTCAAGGCATTGCTGAATGCCAAAATATTTACTTACCTGAAAGGGGCTCCTCTAGTCTTGTGGTAGTAAGGCCTCTGTTTGTCTGCCACTGTACTTCAACTTCTAATGTAGTGTTTTCTTTAACAGAATGGTAAAGTCCAGTCAGTAAAGGTATCTTTTTCATTATTCTACTCCAAAAACTAATAAAAGTGTGCAGAATATTATCAGAATCTTCTTCAGGTATCAATAACATAGAAAATGTTGGTTCAGAAGTTTGGCACAAGAAAAGTTCCTTTTAGGTACAAATTATCCAATGTATTAGCACCAATGATTTTTGTTGATGGTGGTTTGCTTTTGAAATGATGGGCCACTGTGGTGTGAAGACAACATAGAGACTGGTCTCTGAGTTCACAGATCTCAGGATAGGAGTGGTTGAAGACAGGAGTCTGGAAGTCAGCAAAGAATAATTCAAGGGGCAGATCAGATGGAAAGCCTCCCTACCTTAAAGCTTAAACTGGTTAGTTATAAAGGGCACTGATCTAGACAGCCAAATTGATTCAGAAGTTGTTGATGGTTAGAAGAAAGTGTCCAGGGTACTCTTAAAATAAAATCAGGTAAACAGACAAAGATGTCTGGTTTCGTGGCTCAGAAAGTGTCAGGCAAAGGTGATCTAGTACCCCTGAATACTCTGTTTTGGAGAAGGTTCTCTGAATAATTGATGCTGATATGATATATTTTTTTATCCTCAGATTACCAAGACCATTAGTTTGACTGCACCTTTTCTCTGACACTCTGGTACTTTACAGAGTTTCATCCCTTTTTGAAATGCTCATTTCTTATGGATTTAGAGAATTGTCTTCATTTTCTTCAAAATCCTTTGGTAGCTACAGAAATGCATGACTGAATTTGACTGACAGCTGTGGACGAAAATGGGGCCACATACTAAACCTGATAAGCAAGCTCAGGGCAGGCCGAATTTAACCACATAGAATGGTCTTAACATAAAAATTACTAACTAAAAGCAGGTCAGGGCTATTAGTCACATCCTTGGCCTGTAGCTTCCTTGACAAAGACCATCTTTACCTTAAGTAAGCTTGTCTATTGTGTTTTTACATCTAAGATAACAAACCCTTAGACTGTCCCATACATTTTTCCGGACCCTCAGGTCACAACTCACCACATCAGAGCACTAGACTAAAGAACCCCTCACTGTTATCTCATTTCCTGAATACCATCCCTATGTGCTGTAAATGTTAGATAACTATCCTGTACCCACCAATGTAAAAGAAGTATGTGTCTCTCCATTGTACTTTTTACCCAATTCCAGAGATTTCCCAGCTTTGCTTTCTCCCTCCCCCTTAATCTATCACCAATGGATTTCATGTAAACCTCCTTATATCTCCTCCTTTTATTCTAATGTATAAAATAAGCTGCAAAACTGCCATTTTTCAGAGCATTTTCTTAATCTGTTGAGATTTTGCTTCCTGGCAATTGTCATCAGTTTGGCCCAAATAAATTCATTAAACTTCTCTATAGGTTGGGACGTTTCTTATGTCAACAGGGCTCTACAAAGGGTTCTTTGTTCTCCTGTGTGCACAGTGTGCTGTAGGAATTCTCTTCATCCTATAATTTATACCTAGTAATCTAACTCTCTTAGGAAAAGAAGGCTATTTAGAGTTGGAGAACCTGTTGAACCTAACAGCAAGGGGAGTGTCTCCAAGGGAGGGAAAGCCACTAGTTGTAATCTTAATTGCTATCATAGGGAACAGGGACTGTAAGCTGGAAAACAACATTGAAATCATGGGCAGCTTAAGAATAGCAACTTATTCATACTTGACATTAAAATCTAGATGATTATTTTCAGTTTTCTTTCAGGTACTTGGCATTGAATGATCTGACCCTTGGTGTGATATGCAAGACAAAGGTAGACACAAACTGTATTACATAATCATTTCTAAGTTCTCTTTTATTTCTGAGTTGTCTTTTCCTAAGTTGTCTCCTAATATTTTTAAAAAGAAGCCTTCCATTAAGTCAAATAAATTCTAATGCTCTCCAATCTAGGTATTTCTCTTACATTATTTTACCAAAGAACGTTATGAAACTGTTTAGCATAAACACACTAGTGCCAAATGGGACAGCTAACTAGTTAAAAGAGTATGCTAACATATTTTTCTACCTTTAATATCTGACTTTCAAAACCATACATTTGCCCTTTTCTTCATAATGTCAAGATGCGCAATACCTAATACTGCTGAAATGATTTTTGGTGTGAATAGAAACAAAGAAAAATAGTTTCCATAGCAACATGTCTTTCTATATGAAAACACTAAGAACACTGCTTTCATCACTATTCAAGTTTTGTCTTGTTTTGTCAGTTTGACTATTGATTTATTCAGAGGATAGGGCAGATGCTGAATATCAATTTGAGGAAAGAATATAGGCAAATGGACAGTTAAAAATGTATTATAATTTCACACTGAGTAAGCTTTTTAGTGACAAAGGCTTTCTGATACTGGAAAAATATAAAACGTGATATGGGGAAAATAATTAAGCTATGTTATATGTTAAGAAGGTGTTTTGTAAATTTTGCATGGGCCATAATCCAATAGATTTGTGGAATTAGCATATGAAGATGAATGGCTATTTCTTGATTGTGCTATAAATATGCATCTATGGAATGAAGTTTAATACAGGCTAATAATGGGCCAGGTTCAGAAGCTGGAAAGAGAGAGCGAAGACAATCTAGCATTGAAGATATTGCTAAAGAATGAAGTGCCTAGTCCCTCAAAATTAATGTATACCATATGAATTAATGACGATAAAGCAAGGGTGGATCCCTGACTCAGCTGAATGAACTACCTGATTTATTTATTTTTTCTTTCTGTGCTGTGCACTCTTAAATCGGGCACAAAATTCTGTGTGTGTGTGTGTGTGTGTGTGTGTGTGTGAATGAGAGAAAGATTGAGATGTATTGAGCATGTTCCAGCCAGTTTTCTGGACCCTAAAGTATTCAGATAAATATACAGGGCATTGTTGTAAGCATAGATGAAAAATGACTCATTCTGCCTAAGAAAAAAACAAACAAAACAGGTTCCATGGAAGAACTGACAATGGAATTTTCCATTGAAAGATGAGTAGGAATTCTAATTTAGGAAGATAAGAAGGAATTTCACAGCAGAGAAAAAAAATAGCATTAGAAGGAAGGCATTAAAAAAAAGTACGATTTGTTTTGGGGAGAAAATATAACCTGCTGTATTTGGAATACACATTATTTTATAGCATAAAGAGAAAACATATTTTCAGGTTTGGGCAGTGCAGACATTATTTGGGTCTTGATACCAACATGAATTAATCCAACTATACTGTTTCATCGTAGCAGCAAAGGGAGCAGAGAGTAGAGGTATGTGAGAGAAATTGGGTGACTGGACAGATGGTAGACATAAAGATGTCCAACCAGAAAGCCATGTGACTGACATTGAGAGAAGCTAGAGAAATGGTAGACTATGAAGGACAAACAGTGTGAAAAGGAAATTTACCAACTGACAGGAGCAAGAAATTGAGAGGAACTTCCTGTTTTGCCACAAGTTGTACTACCTTTCTGAAGTAAAACCTATCTGCTGACAAGCAAGTTTCTTTCCACGAGATCTAACAGTAAAGCTTTCCCTATGTAAACAGCCTCTTTCTTCCCTTTTAGTACTTGATTCTTACCTTATGTCAACAGCCCCAACCCTTTCACATATACACCAGCCATGCCTTTATGTAGCAGATGTTCTCATGTCATTCTTTGGTTGCCTCAGGATCCTCCTAATGGTGCTCTGTCCGGGCTCATTGTGCCTGGGCAGGAACACATACCCCACATCAGTCTATCTCTCCACCTTCACCTCAGTTTTCCCTGTTCTGTGTCTTACATCTCATCAGTTCTACCTTCCCATGTATATCAAACACATCTACTACATTCTATCCAAGACATCTTTAACTTAACATTTAGGCCTCCAACCTTCAATGGTTCCATATTGCTAGCAAGATAAAATGCAAACTGGAATAATAATGGTCTGAAACTGGTCTGAAATAAGTTAATGGAATTTCTAAAAGTATTTTAATTACACTTTAAGAATAGTCAACACTTTAAAGGAATCTACCTTGGTATACCAGCATGATATGAAATACATAAATAAAAATTGTATTGGTCACATTACAATGATTACAGACGAAGCAGGTTAGACGTGAAATTTTGTTAATTAAAAGATCAGGTATGGACTTCTCGATCAAAATGGCTGCATGAGGTGAGCCTCTGTAAAGCTCCCCTGGAATTTACAACTAATCAAACAACAATAACTCCACAAAGGATTCCATGCACAGCAGACAGGCAAGACGAAGAGGCCCACTACAGAATTCACCTAAATGTGGGAGAATCGCGCGAGCCGGGGAGGAGGGAAGGGAGAAGTGCAGAGACAGAGCCATGAGGGCGCAGGACTCAGACCTCCCTCAGTGCCCTGAGCTGGCTGCCTCCGGGAACTACTGCAGCTATGGGAGAAGGAAGAACTCGGACTGCTAGGGCTCCGCTTATAGCCCACAGGGCTGAGGGGGCAGCATATAACACGGCTGAACTCAACGCCCTCGGCAGACACCTCGGAGAAAAGACTGAGGGAAGAAGGCTGAAAACAGTGGTTGAAGCCCTCATTGCCGAGCAGAGAACAGAGGCCTTAGGCACTGAGACTAGCCGCCCCCTCCTTACTCTCCCAGAACTCGCCCCGTATGCACCTGCCCGGTACTAGAAGCGGAACAGTAGCGGGGTCAGATCAAAAGAACAAAATATTTGCTGTTCTGAGAACTGTGGACCGCAGACATAGATTCGCAGTGCAACTAGTTCTGGCAAATGGGAGGGAGCTGTGGAAGCAGGACCGGCTGCGATGGTGGTCGCCGCCATTGCTCTGGGCCACCTCTCACGACTCACAGCGACGCTGGCCCCACCTATCTGGGTGGATCCCTGCAGTAGTAAACATAACTGCAGAAACATATGGGCTCTGAATCTGGTGCAGAAACAGACTTGGAACTTCAAAAGCTTTCTGCATCCCCACAGGGACATGGCGCCTTATAACCCAGGCGAACTGTTAACAAAAAAGAAGCCTATTTCCCAGGGAATCCCCCCATTGTGTGAGAAGCTGGAATAGTGCAGAGAAAACATGGCACTACTGTGTGACAGAAGAAAAGAAAGGCTGCAGTAGGAGAGAAAATAAAACATTCTACCAACAAGTCCTGGAAAACAAAAGAAAGACCTCTTCCTATCAACCTGTTGCAGAGCCACTCATATAGATGTCTAAGAAGAGATATAATAAATCAGTAATTGCCATGAATAACCAAGGCAACAATGCAGCTCAGAAAGAAAGTGAAAAGTCTCCAGAAAATGAACTGAAACATATGGAAATATGTGACTTCAATGACAGAGAATCCAAGAGTGCAGTTCTGTAAAAACTCAACGAGATGCAAGAAAATACAGAAAAGCAATTTAAAGAACTCAGAAACGCCATCACAGAACAACATGAGCATTTTATGAAAGAGATTAAAATTAAAAAAAAAAAAACCAAAAGGAATTCCTGGAGATTAAGAACTCAATAGAAGAAATTAAGAATGAAATAAAGAGCTTAGGTAGTAGAGTTGACCAGATGGAGGAAAGAATCAGTGACATTGAAGATAGAAACCTGGAAATTACATAGATGGAAGAAGAAAGAGACTTGAGACTTAAAAGAACTGAAAGAACTCTACAAGAACTTTCTGACTCCATCAGAAAGAGCAATATGAGAATAATGGGCATACCAGAAGGAGAAGAAAGAGGGAAGGGAACAGAGAATATATTCATACAAATTGTGGTTGAGAGCTTCCCAAACTTGTGGACAGAACTGGATCCTCAAATCCAAGAAGCAAATAGAACACCTAATTACCTGAATCCCAACAGGCTTTCTGCAAGGCACATTGTATTGAAGCTGTCTAAAATAACTGACAAAGAAAGAATCCTCAAGGAAGCCAGGGAAAAAAAGACAGTAACCTATAAAGGAAAGCCCATTAGATTATCATCAGATTTTTCAGCAGAAACTCTACAAGCCAGGAGGGAGTGGAACCAAATATTTAAACTAGTAAAAGAGAGAAGTTATGAGCCAAGAATAATATATCCAGCAAAGAACTCCTTTAGATATGAAGGAGGAATAAAGACCTTTCCAGACATACAGAAGCTGAGGGAATTTTCTAACACAAGACCTGCACTACAAGAAATACTATAGGAGGCTATTCGACCACCACCAACAGGGAGAATTTTTGGCAACATAAAAAGGGGGAGAGTAGAGGTCTGAACTGGAATATGGGAATAGAGAAAGTAAGCGTGCTGAAGAAAATGGAATACTCTAAATATCAAACTTTCTTTTACATAAACTTAAGGGTAACAACTCAAAAAAAATCCAGAACTGAAATGTATACTGTAATAAGAGAAGAAACAAAGGAAAACATCATAGAATACCACCACACAGAAATAATAGACAACAACAAAAACACAAAGAAACAATGGAGACACAACCTTACCAGAAAACTAAAGATAGAAAGACAGGAAATCCTCACATATCAATAATCACCCTAAATGTAAATGGACTGAACTCACCAATAAAGAGAAACAGAGTAGCAGATTGGATCAAAAAACTAAACCCAACCATATGCTGTCTCCAAGAGACACGTCTCAGCTACAAGAACAAGCATAGACTCAAAGTGAAAGGGTGGAAATTGACACTCCAAGCTAATGGTATCCAGAGAAAATCAGATGTAGCCATAAAGATATCAGATGAAACAGACTTCAGGGTGAAAAAGATAACAAGAGACAAAGATGGACATTTCATGATGCTAAAGGGGACTATACAACAAGAAGATATAACAGTCATCAATATTTATGCCCCCAATCAGGGAGCACCGAAATATACCAAGCAACTACTAACAGAACTAAAGGGAGAAATTGACCAAAACAGAGTTATACTGGGGGACTTAAATACATCATTGACAGCTATGGATAGATAATGCAAACAGAAAACAATGAAATAGCAGCCCTAAATGACACATTAGATGAAATGGTCATAATTGACATATATAGAGCATTTCATCCTAAAACATCAGACTATACATACTTTTCTAGTGTACATGGAACATTCTCAAGGATAAACCATGTATTGGGGCATAAAATCAGCCTCAGCCAATTTAAGTAGATTGAAATCATAGCAAGCATATTCTCTGTTCACAATGCTTTGAAATTGGATATCAACTGCAAAAAGAAAGCAGGAAATAACACAAATACATGGAGTTTCAACAACATACATTTAAAGAACGAATGGGTCAAAGAAGAAATTAGAGAAGAGATCAAAAGATACATAAAAACAAATGACAATGAAAATACATCCTATCAAAATTTTTGGGATGCAGCGAAAGCAGCTTTAAGAGGGAAGTTTATATCATTACAGGCCTATCTCAAGAAACGAGAAAAATCCAAAATAAATAACCTCATGTTAACCTTAAAGAACTAGAAAAACAAGAACAAGTAAACCAAGTGAAACTAAGGTCAGCAGAAGAAAGGGAATAACAAAAATCAGAGCAGAACAATGAAATAGAGAACAAAAAGACAATAGAAAAATTAATGTGAAAAGAGCTGGTTCTTTGAAAAGATTAACAAAATTGACAAACCCTTGGCTAGACTCACTAAGATAACAAGAGAGAAGACACTGATTAACAAAATCAGAAATGAAAAAAGGGAAGTTATCATGGACACCACAGAAATACAAAGGATCATTTAAGAATACTATGAAGGACTATATGCCACCAAATTCAATAACCTAAAAGAAATCGACAAGTTCTTAGAAACATATAGCCTTCCAAGGCTGAACCATGAAGAACTGGAAAATCTAAACAGACCGATGATGAGTAACTAAATTGAATCAGTCATCAAAAACCTTCCCAAAAGCAAAAGTCCAGGATCACATGGCTTCACTAGTGAATTCTATGAAACCTTCAAAGAGGATCTCATGCCTATCCTGCTCAAACTCTTCCAAAAAATTGAAGGACAGTACTCTCTAACTCATTTTATGAGGCCCACATTACCCTGATACCAAAAGCTGGTAAGGACAACACAAAAAAAGAAAACTACAGACCAATATCACTGATGAATACAGATGCAAAAATCCTAAACAAAATTCTAGCAAATCGAATACACCAATGCATTAAAAAGATTATTCACCATGAGCAAGTGGGGTTCATCCCTGGGGACAAGGATGGTTCAACATCTGCAAATCCATCAATGTGATACATCACATAAACAAATAAAGAACAAAAATCATATGACTATATCAATTGATGCAGAAAAAGCCTTTGACAAGATACAACATCCATTTATGATTAAAACACTTAATAAAATAGGTATAGAAGGAAAATACCTTAACATAATAAAGGCCATATATGACAAGCCTTCAGCTAATTTCATAATTAATGGTGAAAAATTGAAGGTCTTTGCTCTACATTCAGGAACAAGACAGTTCACCTCTGCTTTTCAACATAGTCTTGGAAGTCTTTGCCAGAGCAATCAGGCAAGAAAAAGAAATAAAAGGTATCCAAGATGGGAATGAAGAAGTTAAATTATCACTCTTTGCACATAACATGATGCTATATATGGAAAACCATAAGACTCCACCAAAAAGCTATTAGAAAGAATCAACGGATACAGTAAAGTTGCTGGCTACAAAATCAACGTACAAAAGTCCATTGCATTCCTATATACTAACAATGACATCTCAGAAAGAGAAGTACAAAAAAGAATTCCCTTTGCAATTGCAGAAAAAGGAATAAAATACCTAGGGATAAACTTAACCAACGGTTTGAAAGACCTATATGATGAAAACTATAAAACATTTTGAAAGAAATTCAAGAAGACACAAAGAAATGGAAAGACATTCTGTGCTGATGGATTGGAAGAAACAACTTAGTTAAAATGGCCATGTTACCCAAAGCAATGTACAGATTTAATGCGATCCCCATCAAATTCCCAACGGCGTTCTTTAAAGTTCTAGAGCAAGAAGTCATCAGATTTGTTTGGAACCACAAAAGACCCCGAATAGCCAAAGCAATCTTAAGAAAAAAGAACAATACTGGAGGTATCACACTCCCTGATTTTTGCTTGTACTACAGGGCTACAATATTCAAAACAGCATGGTATTGGCAGAAAAACATACACATACACAAATGGAATAGAATTGAGAACCCAGAAATAAAACATAAATATGGACACATATTTATGGACACATAATTTTTTACAAAGAAAACATAAAACATAAATGTAGACACATAAATATGGACACATAATTTTTTACAAAGAAGCTAAAAACATACAATGGAGGAAAGACAGCCTCTTCAATAAACGGTGCTGGGAGAATTGGATAGCCACGTGCAAAAGAATGAAACTGGACTGCTATCTGTCACCATGTACCAAAATTAATTCAAAATGGATCAAAGACTTAAGCATAAGACCTGACACAATAAACTGCATAGAAGAAAACATAGGTACTAAACTTATGGACCTTGGGTTCAAAGAGCATTTTATGAATTATACTCCAAAGGCAATGGAAGTAAAAGCTAAAATAAACTAATGGGACTATATAAAACTTAAAAGCTTCTGCACAGCCAAAGAAACCATCGAGAAAATAAAGAGGCAACCAAATGAATGAGAGAAGATTTTTGCAAACAGTGCCTCTGATAATGGGCTAATATCCAAAATATACAAGGAACTCATGAAGCTCAACAACAAAAAAAACAAACAACCCAATTGAAAAATGGGTAGAGGACCTGAAGAGACATTTCTCCAAAGAGGACATACAAATGGCAAATAGACATATGAAAAAATGCTCCACATCACTAATCATCAGAGAAATGCAAATAAAAACCACAATGAGATATCACCTCACCCCAGTCAGAATGGCTATCATCAACAAGACAAATAGTAATAAGTGTTAGAGAGGATGTGGAGAAAAAGGAACCCTCATACACTGTTGGTGGGAATGCAGACTGGTGCAGCCGTTATGGAAGGCAGTGTGGAGGTTTTCAAAAAATTACGAATAGAATTACCATATGACCCAGCAATCCCTCTCCTGGGTATCTACCCAAAAAATTTCAAAACATTCATACATAAAGACACGTGTGCTCCAATGTTCATTGCAGCTTTGTTTACAGTGGCCAAGACATGGAAACAACCAAAATGTCCTTCAATAGATGAATGGATAAAGAAGTTGTGTTATATATACACAATGGAATACTATTCGGCTGTAAGAAAAGATGATATAGGAACATTTGTAACAACATGGATGGATCTTGAGAGTATAATGCTAAGCGTAGTAAGTCAGACAGAAAAAGCAGAGAGCCCTATGATTTCACTGATATGTAGTATATAAACCAAAAACAACAAAAGAACAAGACAAACAAATTAGAAACAAAACCTCATAGACACAGACAATAGTTTAGTGGTTACCAGATGGTAAGGGGTGTGGGGGGAGGGAGATGAGGGTAAGCGGGATCAAATGTATGGTGATGGAAGGAGAACTGACTCTTGATGGTGAACACCCAATGGGATTTACAGATGATGTAATACAGAATTGTACACTTGAGATCTATGTAATTTCACTAACAATTGTCACCCCAATAAATTTTTAAAAAAAGGATCAGGTATGATACAGTCATAAGAACTTGTCTCATTTATGTAATATTATTTCGCAGAAAAATGATGTTTTACGTAGCACACCATTAAAATGCTGAATTTGCACATATACATGTGCTCTCCCTAAACTGTTAGCAAAACTCATTTTTTTTAATGAGGTGCTGTGCAATTTCAATGGTAATTATGTAATGAATCTCAATGTCCTTAAATAGAATTTTTGCATTTCATTTTCCATCTTTTCTGAAGGCCTAATCTTTGAAAATAAAATTGTTTATTTTGTACAATCAGCAATGTCTGTAATCCCCTAGAAACTTGGTGATATTTTCTTCTTGTTTTAGACTCATTGGCCCAGGTTTTTAATTTTAAACTTTTGAAATGTCCTTTTGTGTGACCTTGATCAAGTCATTCAAACCATATGTGGCTCAGTTTTTGACCTATAAAGTGATTATGATAATATTTCTGATAAGGTTGTTGTGAGAATTTAATTCGTATGAGGTATTCAGCATAGCTCCTGTCACATGGTAAGTTTGGCTGAATATTACCTGTCATTATCATTATGATGATTATCATATACCTTCTAAGAGGAGGTCCTTACAATATATATATATTTAAATTTATTTACTACTTTCTATTTTTTAACCACTCCTTTATAAATGGTTAATAATAATAATATTTTGGGTCCTCACTGTAACTGATATGACCTGACCTCAGAGAGAAGAGGAATAAGTATGGAAAAGAGAACATATATCAGTTAGAATAGGCTACATTATGGTGCACTAACAAACAATCCCCAAACCTAACTGATTTAAAACAAAGTTTTATTTCTGACTCATTCTACAGGATCATTACAAATCATCCAGGGGTTTCTGTTCATCATAGTCACTAAAGCTCCTGGGCTGACAGAGCAGTTACCATAGCATTGTCAGCCACCATACCAAAAGCGAAAAAGAGAGGACTGAGGAATCTTGCAACAGCTTTTAAATACTTTGTTCTGAAAGTATTTAAGGACATCTGACACATGTCTCTTCTACTCAAAATCATTGGCCAAAACTAATCACATGGCCCCACCCAAATCCAAGAAAACCAGGAAGTGCACTCCTACCAGGTGTGCAGAAGATGGTGAGGCAGACATATCTGGCAAACAACATTAATGACTAACCAGACTCACCTGTATTCTAAAGTTGGGTAGATGATGTTATCAGTAGAAGTCCTATTTCTGTTGAAGCCCAGGGGTTTTATATCCTTGAGTTACTATTAAGGATTGAACTAATAACAGTCTATTCACTCCATGGAGTTGAATAGGACACAATCCAATCCAACCCTTTACTTAGATTCCTTATGATGGTTTCATGAGAAGTGTTCCCAGTAATGGAGTTCCTTGACACTTGAATATGGGTTAAAAAAAAAAAAGGAGTGCCTGAATCTCTAAACTGTATCAAATGCAAAGGAGATATGCTCAGTTAAGGATTTCATCATTAATTGGCATGAAGAACCTATGTTAACTCTCATATTCCTGCTTTGACTAAGTGGTAGGTGGTAGGCACCTTTTGTGAAGTAAGGGTGAGAGAGAGATAGGTGGATGACTGGAAAAGGCAGAAGATGAATTCAATTTTGGACATGAATTGAAGTGCCTATATGGTGTCTATACCTAGGAGGATCAATCCGCATGAGTTATGGAGTTTCTGAAATCAGTACTGTAAATGTTAAAGTAGTTGACACCATTAGCATTAATGTAATAATCAAGAGGGAAGATGTACACTGAAAAGAGCATAGTGACAAGGATAAAACTCTGTCAAATAACAACCCAGATGTGAATTACTTAAAAATGAAAAAACCAATTGCCGTGCACCCATACAATGGAAAACTACTTGGCAACAGCAAGGATGAATCTCAAAAGCATCACACTAAGTAATACAAGTCAGACACATAAGGTTACATACTGTATGATTCAATTTATATGATATTTTGAAAAAGGCAAAACTATAGGGACAGCTATCAGATCAATGGTTGTCAGGGGTTGGAGATGAACACAGAGAAGATTGACTGCAAAGAAAAACAAGATAATTTTTTGAAGTGAAGGAAATGTTTTATACCTTGATTTTAGTAGTAGTTACATAATAGTATGCATTTATCAAAACAGCCATATTTATTCTATTTAAAAAAATTATTGGGATCACATTGGTTAGTAAAATTATATAGGCTTCAAGTGTACACAATCAACACAAACAAAGAAAAACTGATAGACACAGATAACAGTTTAGTGGTTACCAAAGGGTAATAGGGGAGCGGGAGTAAAAAATAAAAAAGGAAGTCAAATATACGGAGATGGATGGAGAACTGACTGTAGGTGGTGAACACACAATGAAATATATAGATGATTTAAAAACAGCCCATTTTAAAGGCACCTTTTTAAAAAGGTAAATTTTTCTATATGTCAATTATACCTCAATAAACCTGATCTTTAAAAATAACTCCATGATGGATCTAGAGAACATTATGTTAAGTGAAATAAGTCAGAAAGAGAAAGACAAGTACCATATGATCTCACTTATATATGAAATCTAAAGAAAAGACTATGCGAATGAACTAATCAGAGACAGTTTTGGGGACGCGGAGAAAAAACCGAGAGTGGTTAGATGGGTGTGTGGGAGGGGGTTGGGGATAAGGGGAAAGGTGAAGGGATTTGGAGGCAGCTGGTGACCACAAGATGGCCTCGGGGTTTTTTTTTTTTTTTTTTTTGAAAATTAATTTGGGGAAGGTATTCTATAATGTTGTGGAGATTTTGTTGGGTATCCGATGGGCATGCGTCCTGTTTGGGAGACCACCTCAGGGATGCTGTGGATACCTGATCATGGCATTGGACACCAGAGGCTGGACATTAATGAATGCCAACTATAATTTTATATATATAATGTGATGGTTCGGTGTGGGGTCGGAGGGATGGTGGATGGGGGGAGGGGGGTTCACAGTGTGAGGGATATGGATGATGAACGTCTAAGTATTACCTTGTTTTGTACACCTGAAACTAATAAATAAATAAATTTATGGAAAAAAAAAACAGAAAAAAAAAATAACTCCATGGATGAGCAACATTCAAGGCACATATAGAAGAACCTCAGGAGATTAAGAAAAAAAAATGGTGAGAATGTCAGGAGAAAACCCAGAATGATGTGGAAATAAATGGAGGAATCTTAACATGCAAGGTAGGACTAATTTTGTCTACTAATGCCCACAAAGTGCTCTTTATACTTGGCAAGCAGAAGGTCATTTATGACCTTGGTAACAGTGCTTTAATTAGAGCAATGAGGATGAAAGCCAGTGAGCTGAGAAGAGAATGGAAGTGAATACATGGTAAAAGTGTATATAAACTATTCTTTAAAGAAGTTTTAATTCAAGTTAAGGAGAAAGAAAATGGATAGCTAGATAGCAATATGTGGTCCAAAGGGGATTTTCATTGTGGGGCCAGTGAGAGAAGAAGCTTAAATATCCATTAACAGAGAATACTAGATGGAGTGAGGTTTGTGGGGAGACAAGGTGAAATAGATCCAGAGCACATGTAGAAGGGAGCATACTTTGATAAGAGGAAGCACACTGATATCCATTGTACTGTGCCCTCCTAATTTATATGTCAAAGTCCTAACCTCCAGTACCTCAGAATTTGACCTTATTTGGGTAATGGGTCTTTACAGAGATAATCAAGTTAAAATGAGGTTATTAGCATGGGCCCTTATCCATGACTGGTGTCCTCACAAAAACGGGAAATTTGCAGAGACATGCATGGAGACAAGACAATGTGAAGAGATATAGGGAGAAGATGACCACGTACAAATCAAGGACAAAGGTCTGAAACAAATCCTATCCTCACAACCCGCAGAAGAAAATAACATGGCCAACACCTTGATTTTAGACTTGTAGACTCCAGAGCTCTGAGACAACAAATTTTTGTTGCTTACACGACCTGGTTTGTCGTACTTTGTTATGACAGTTCTATCAAATTAATGAAGACACCTTCTTCACTTAAATTGGTGTGAAGGAAGGCAAGATGAGAGTAATGCAGATATCAGTGGCAAGCAGGAATATGAAGAGTCCATACCTGATAGTCTATTTTTTTTGTTAAAGAAAAAAAGATGTGAAATAATCTATTAAAATGAGGATGGAGAGAGATAAAAATGGTGATGATTTGAACTTTCTGTTCTGGAGAGCAAGATAAGGAGCTGACTAGTGATCCTATAAAAGTTATTATTGGACAATATTGGAAGCAACACTAAGATGAGCAGACATGGAATTATACTGATGCCTGTGGAAACTGTTGTGTTCTTCTATAGTAGTGATTATGAACTTGGAGATAAATGAGGAAAACATAGATAAATGAACTGATTGAGGGTTTTAGGGCATGATTAGTGAGGGCAATAGAAAAACAGTAGAACATGGCTAGAGGAATAGTAATGGGAAATGTGATATAGTCTGGATAGTAAAGGAAATCAAGACTGAAATGTTGAGAGAAAGTGGACAGGTTAAGGAGCTACATTTCTTCTTTTTAATCTAATTAAATTTATTGGGGTGACATTGGTTAATAAAATTGTATAGATCTCAAGTGTACAATTCTATAATACATCATCAGTAAAGTTCTTGATAAGAAAGGAAGTAAAATGGAAGAGTAGCAGGGTTTGCTCAGACACTGCTGGTGAGAACATAAACTGGTACAGCCTCTATGGAAAACAGTATTGGAGGTTCATCAAAAAATTAAGAATATAATTACCATCTGACCCAGCAATCCCTCTTCTGGGTATCTACACAAATAAATCTGAAAACATTTGTCCATAAAGATAAAGTTACCCCTATGTTCATTGCAGCATTATTCATGGGGCCAAGACATGGAAACAACCAAAGTGTCCTTTGATAAAGGATTGGATAAAGAAGATGTGGTACATATATACAATGGAATATTACTTGACCATAAAAAGACAACATGGATGGATCTTGAGATTATTGTGCTAAGCGAAATAAGTCAGACAGATAACATTGAGAACTATATGACTTCACTCATATGTGGGATACAAACCTTAAAACAACAAAGGAACAAGACAAACAAACAAAAACTCATAGACAAAAATAGCAGTTTAGTGGTTACTGGAAGGTAAGGGGGGGGACATAGAAGAGGGTAAAGGGGGTCAAATATATGCTGAGAGAATATTTAACTCTGGGTGGTGAACACACAATGAAATATATAGATGATGTATTATAGAAACCTATATAACCCTTGAAACCTATATAAGTTTATTAGTCATTGTCACCCCAACAAATTTTTAAAAATTGAAAAAAAATGACAGGAGTCTTTTCTAAGGCCACATTCAATTAATAAATGTTGCTTCTACTCTTAATCTGTATTGAAACTACATTTTAATATTTTGGAAAAAGAAGAATAGCAGAGTTGGATTAAATAGTGACATATGTAGTTTAATATTTTAATTCTGGAGCAGTCTTAGTCATAGATGAATGACAGATAGGAAAGCTGGTGAACTTGAGGTGAAGACCCTGTGATGTTAGGATGGTAGATGAATTATACACATGGACTTTTAAGTTACCAATGATGATATCAGTTTTTGAGATGGAGAGAAAAATTATTACTAGGCACTAGAATCTTCAAAAGTGGCTAAGAGATAAGTAGATAAAGATGGCAAGGAAAGGCAAAAGATGATAGTAGATAACAGAGCTGTACACTACAGGCCTCAAAGGAGAAAGGAGTTTCAACTACAGTTGGAGGAATAAATATTATCTATCATGATAATATTGTAAATAAAGGCCTATTATTTCATATAGATATAGAGATAGAGATGATATAGATAGCAGTGTTAAATATTCATGTACTTCCAAGAAATAAAATTCACTGTCTGGCAATCATAACATGTAAATAAATACAGAATTTAAGTATGTATATGGTGTTCTCAGATTATCATGTAGTTTCAGGGTAACACTGGACAAAACGTGACTCCAGTATACTCGTGAATTCACCTCAACTAGTAATGTCTCATTAATGAAACTCATGGAGCAGCTTAAGTTCATGCTTCACAATCGTAATACAACACAAAATATGCTGTGCTGTGGAGTACAATTTATTTTTTAAATATTGGTCTCCAAGAGCCTTTACAATTGACATATTCACGTTATTAATCTATATACTTTAAATGTGAAGGTGATGCTATGGATTAACGATAAGGTGCACATATAAGATGTTCATGTTAAACAGTGTTGCGTCCTGCACAACACAAGCCGTGGGAAGGCGAGGGAGGCGGCGAGGGTTAAACTCTCATAAAGAGACAGAGACTCAAATACAGTTAAATCACAGAGGACCAAGGGACTCACAGCCTCAAGGGACCGGAGCCCCCGAATCGGGTCACCGTGGGTATTTATTGATTTTTCACAATAGAAATCACATGATTAGGGGCAGGGTCTGAGAAACTCTTACACCATACAATAATCCTTCATTCCAAATCCCATAATCGTCCCAAAGCAACCGATGCATACCATCCCCCAAATGACCAGGGTGTGGTGCATACAATCCCTGGGGGAACAAGTCTCACAAGATAAGATTATCCCATGAGCCAAACAGGAGGGGCAAAATGCTATTGTTCTAATGGGTCCATTACACCTGAGGGTAAAGGACAATAGTTGAGGCATGCATCAGCAGCTTCTTAGAAGGAGGGGCACAGCTACCTCCTAACTTTACATTAGCTCATGGGGGTCCTAGGGGGGTCCCGTCTGGCTTAGGTTGTTTCTCCCGTGAGAAATCTTACCCATCTTTGACTGCAGACCCTGCTTACAAGGACCAAACATGGAGACTTAGAGTAGAATAAACTCAACCCCAATGAGGGACAATCCCACAGGGTCACCTTTCCCTAAGGAAAGATTGGAGGGGACAGACTGCTAGGTTGCCGTGTGACTACAAAACAGCAGAATGATTTTTTTTTGATAGGTGTCCTAGGCTAATGATGTGATCATGACCAGAGAACAGAGTATAATTATAATTATGATCAGTGCATTAAAGTATCTTACTTTAACCCAGGATTCAGGATTCTTTATAGAAGAACCCTATTCAGATTTGTTGATCTCAGGATGCATTCCCAGGGTCTGTCCATTTCCAACTTTCTGTTGTACACAAAATATTACCATTAGACCAGAACTGTCCAGTAGAGTTTCTCTCCAATTATGTAAATATTCTATACATGCACCGTCCTGTAGGGTATTCACTAGCCACACTGCCAGTTGAACACTTGAAATGTGGCTAGTGTGACTAAGGGGATGAATGTTTTAAATAATTTAAATTTGAAGGTAAGGAAATCATATGTGGCTAATGGCTCTCACATTGGAGAATGCACCTCTAGACCCCATTGCCCCTTAAGGATGACTGCATTTTAAGGTACCATTTTAAGGTTAACATTGTAGATACAATGCTTTAAACACAAGGGAATGATTCTATAATGATGGTACGGGAAGAACTTTGTCAAACGACAAAGCAGGAACCAAAGCAGGCTTCATATGGTTGCCAGAAAATTCTACTACATAGGCAATAAGTTAAGTTTGCATGTAAGACTGACTGACCACGATAGGATAGGTTGATTTGTCAGAATTTCAGTTTGTTGAGAAGTTAGAGCTCTTACCTCCCTAGTGTTTGAGATCAACATATTTACATTACCATCTGTTTCCCAAGCCAGAACTGTGCTACTCGTTATATATATACTGGGAGTGCTAAAAAAATGTATGCACATTTTAAGAGATGTTATCTATGCTCAAGCAGTAATCAAAAGTGTCTGGATGCTGATGGTAACCACTTTGAGCACCTCTTGTAATTGCAGAAGTCAAATGTGACTTGTAATCATCTTCGGTTACCAGTATACTTGTATATTGAATATTATAATTAATACAGATTTTCACTTTCTTAAAGTGTGTATACATTTTTGGCACCCTCTATATATACACATACATACATACATACATACATACATACATACACATATACAAGATCCCCACTTAGGGAGTCTGGAGATGTTAATGAGTAATAATCCTGAGAGAAAGGTGAGCTTAGGGAGAATGCGCCCCAGTATTCCAGTTGGTCATGTAAAGCAATTCTCTTTTCTGACATTTCAACACTTCCTTTCCCCCATTCTCTTCACCATAAAATTGAATATTTCTGAGAGCAGGGATGCAAGATTCTTGTCTTTATTAGAAACAGATACATTTATGTACTAGAGAATATTACACTAAAACTGTGTACACTGCTTTTAGAATGACATCTTTGAAATTCAACTCATTTGCTTACTATGGATTGTAGTTTTACCTCCCTTCTGCTATTTCTCAATATGCCCCCCCCACAGTAATACTGTTTAATTCTGTGCCTAACAAACACACCCTGTATGCTTCATGCCTTCTTCTTCCAGTCTCCCTTGGGGTCTCAGTATCAATTTTCTTACTTTAAAATGAGGTGGGAAGTGCTTACATCACTGGTGTATTGTAAAGATTTGTATTTTGTATGAAAAATAGACACCATAACATTTGGCATGTGATATACAGTAAACGTTTAAATGCATCATTTTTTTTTTTTTACTTTTCTTCCTTCCTCTAAACTTCTATCATAATTTTTGCCTCTTATACTATGTTTCATTCTAAGAGATATTTTTGTATCTGAATGTTTTATATAATTTCACCTAGGTTGTAATTTCCTTGAAGGCAAGTGAGGGAAGGCAGCTTACACTTCTTTGTAGACACAGCGGTATCTATTACACAGTAGGTGCTTAATAAGCAAAAGTTTGTCAATGGATTTTTAGAAAATGTGTGGGGATATGCTAGAAAAATATACAATGATCAGACATGTTTAAATGCAACATCACTATGGACAAGTTACTTAACATCCTTGAATCTGTCTCCTTATAAATAAAATGCAAAAGATAATAATAGTACTTATTTAAAAATGTTATTGTAGGATGAAGAAAAATCTAAGCATGGACAGGAAAACTAAGAAGGTTCAAGCCCATATGACATGCATGTTTATGAGTATTCAGTTTGGGAGAGATTTTGACAAATTTGAGATTGTCCCAAAGAGAATGACAAGGAAGATGAGTTATTTAGAGAAAACTCAAGAAAAACAAAAACAAAAACAAAAAAACAGCATACCATCAATTTTTAGCTGTATGAGCAATTGTACATGGAAGAAAAAACATTTAATTCTGTCTTGCTCCAAAGAGCAAAAATAGGACTACTGGGAGAGTTGTGACAATAAAGGCTTTAAATCACTTCAATTTCATTTTTCTATATTATGTAATAAAAGGAGCATGAGAAAAATAATTAAAACACATAGACACTACTCTTTGCTTTCCAACTATGCAGCTGTGTAATCTTGGACAATTCATTTTATCATCCTGAGCCTCAGTTACCAATATCAAAAATTAGGTTACCATGCTTAAATAAATGTTCTCAAAGGTTTGAACCTGAACATGCTAGGCTTTTAATTTACACCACAGAGAAAATGTACCTTCCTTATACACTATAGTTTAGAGATTAATATTTTCCAAGAAATGCATATAAGGTAATTGAAATTCTAAGAATTATGATTGTAGACAAAAGGGAGTTTGTACTAAATTATAATTCTAGAAAATAATAGTATTTCCTGATTTATTTTTCCTCTAATAAACATTTAATGCATAGCTTAATCGCTCATGTAAAGTAACTTATCCAGTGCTTTGATTTTTGAATAATGTATTAAACAATAGCTAAGGCAAAGACCTGGGAGAATATTGAAAGGATATGTAACTCCATACTGAGAAAGTTTTATTTTTAAATAGAGTAGAGGTCTTTGTGCAACTCTTAGAATAAATGGAGTGTTTTCTGGTAAGAAACAAAGATGACAGAAATAGAAAACTGCTTCATAGAAGTTTAGTTATACAGAAAAAAATATGATTCAAATGAATGTGGTTTATTACGAGTCTGATATACGAGATTTAAATTGCTACATGTTGTGAAAAGCAAAAAGCAGTTTCAAATTTCATCACTTTCTTAATGGACACGAGTATAGCTACCAGACTGTCAACAGCCCAAAGCTACCAAACTATTGAACGAGATATTAAAATGTCATGATATAGTTTCTTTAGCAGTAGTTTTATTGTGGCAACATACCATTCAAGAAAATGAGAAATCAAGCTTTTAAGAAATGTTGACAAGACCTTAAATTGTTGAGCCTAATTTTCAGATTGTGTCAGAGGTCAAAGTAATTCATGGTGCCCTCATTCAGGAAAACTCTCTTCAAGACAAAACACAAGTAGGAGAATATCATTAAAACAAATGTGGCAATATATAATTTTCTATTGCCAAATTAGCTTATCTCATGGTAGTTTTATCTTTCTATAGGCATGTGTGTATTTTTCTACCTTATGACAGCTCTATGCAATATTATGAAGAAAAAATTTTCATTAAGGAATGAGAATGTCCAAGGTTACACAGTTTAACCAATAGATATTGAAAACCTACTCTGGGCTAAGCTCTATGGAAGGTACATAACAATTACAAGATATGGTCCTTGTCTTTAAGGAACTTAAAATTTGGTTAGTGAAGTAGGCTTAAAATAATGAAAACAAAATAAATGATACAATGTAGAAAGCAATCAAGGACCTAAATTGTGTAATAAAGGCTACATAGATGCTACAGGAGGGTTAAGAAGGAATGCTGAATTACTCAAATAAATCTTCATGGAAGGGAAGGATGTTAATCAATGCTTTTAAAGACGGATATAGTGCAGAGAAGGATTTTATTGGCAGTCC
Source organism: Rhinolophus hipposideros (assembly GCF_964194185.1). NCBI lineage: Eukaryota > Metazoa > Chordata > Mammalia > Chiroptera > Rhinolophidae > Rhinolophus > Rhinolophus hipposideros. The sequence goes on along the minus strand of NC_138046.1, from coordinate 64,167,275 downwards.
TGAAAATGACATGCCTCATTTCTGCTCATATTCCTTTGGCCAGAATTCAGTCATTGGGGTACATGGAACTGCAAGGAAAGCTAAGAAACATAGCCTATCTGTGACTAGAACAAAAAAGAAAACCTTTTGTCATAGGTGTAAGTCAGAGAGAATGACCTTCCCCCTCCCAATCAGGTAGAATACACAGAGTAACTTCTTTAGGCATTATTTGCAAATATGACTATGTGGCTCAAATATTTTAAATAAAGCTGCCTTTGGTTCTATTGCTTTTCAGAGACGCTGTCCAGAATCAAACCAAACAATCAACAACAACAACAAAAACACATGTCGACTCTTACTAGTTCTTAGGTCAGGGTGGCACATTCTAGATTCATTTATTAAGATTTGTAATGCAATGGTGAATAATCCTGTGAGGGAGATACTTTAGGTTCCATTTTAGAAAGGAAGGAATAAATGTGGTGAAGTCACATAGCACATAGCAAAGTTCAGATTCAAAATAAGGTCTGTTTGCCTCAAAGTTTTTGTACCAGAATACATTTGGAATGAATATCACTTTAAGTAAATGGGGGTTACTTATTAGACATTTCAATCTATCTTTGGTTAATAGGAAATTATGATTCAGTCACAATTCTGCCTCTTAATTGCTCTTTTATGGCCTGACGTAGATGAGTCTTGGAAGTCAAGCTTTGAAGATGGTGGACAGTGAGGCCGACGAAAAACAAGAACCTGAATCTCTGAAGCACAAGTTGAAGGAGAAATGCCCAACATCACAAATATCTATATTGAACAAAAAATAAATATAATTTTTATTTGAGACATTAAGAAAAAAAAAGTTACTAGGGTCATTAAATGGCGGCGTGAGGTGAGCCTCTGTAAAGCTCCTCTGGAATTTACAACTAATCAAACAACAATAACTCCACAAAGGACCCCCTGCACAGCAGATAGGCAAGACAAAGACGCCCACTACTGAATTCACCTAAAGGTGGGTGAATCGCGTGATCGGGGGAAGAGGGATGGGAGAAGTGTGGGGATGGAGCCCCGCGGGTGCAGGACAGAGACCTAGCTCAGTGCTCCGAGCTCGCTGCATCACGGAACTACTGCAGCTGCGGGAGAGGGAAGAACTCGGACTGCTAGGGCTCAGCTTATGGCCCACAAGGCTGAGGGGACAGCATATAACACGGCTGAACCCAATGCTCATGGCAGAGACCCCAAAGAAAAGACTGAGGGAAGAATTCTGAATGCAGTGGTTTAAGCTCTCACTGCCAAGCAGAGAACGGAAACCGTAGGCACTGAGACTAGCTGCCCCCTTAGTACCCTCCCAGAGCTCGCCCCGCCCCCACCTGCTTAATGCTACAAAGGGAACAGTAGCAGTGTCAGATCAAAAGAACAGAATATTGGCTGTTCTGAGACCTGTGGACCACAGACACAGATTAGAAGCCCAACTAGTTCTGGCAAAGAGGAGGGAGCGGTGGAAGCAGGACCAGCTCTGGTGGTGGTTGCTGCCATTGCTCTGGGCCACCTCCCACAACTCACCCCACCCTTGGCCCCACCTATCTGGGTGGATCCCTGCAGGAGTAAACAGAACAGCTGAAACATACGGGCTCTGAATCGGATGCAGGAAGAAATTCGGAACTTCAAAAGCTCTCCGCATCCCCACTTGGACACTGTGCCCTATATCCCAGGCAAACTATTAACAGAGGAGAAGCCCGTCTCCCAGGGAATCCCCCCATTGTGTGAGAAGCTGGAATAGTGCAGAGAAAACATGGCACAACTGTGTGACAGAGTAAAAGAAAGGCTGCAGTAGGAGAGAAAATAAAACATTCTACCAACAAGTACTGGAAAACAAAAGAAAGACCTCTTTCTACCAACTGGATGCAGAAGTAACTCCTGTAGATGTCTAGGAAGAGAAATAATAAATCAGTATTTGACATGAATAACCAAGGCAACAATGCAGCTCAGAAAGAAAGTGAAAAGTTTCCAGAAAAGGAACTTGAAGATATGCAAATATGTGACTTAAATGACAGAGAATCCAAGATTGCAGTTCTGAAGAAACTCAACGAAATGCAAGAAAACACACAAAGGAAGTTTAATGAACCCAGAAACACAATCAAAGAACAACATGAGCACTTTACGAAATAGATTGAAATTTTAAAAAAAGAACCAAATAGAATTTCTGGGGATTAAGAACTCAATAGAAGAAAGTAAGAATGAAATAACCAGATTAGGTAGTAGAGTTGTCCAGATGGAGGAAAGAATCAGTGACATCAGAGATAGAAACCTGTAAATTACAAAGATGGAAGAAGAAAGAGACTGGAGACTTAAAAGAAATGAAAGAACTGTACAAGAACTTTCTGACCGCATCAGAAAGAGCAATATAAGAATAATGGGCATACCAGAAGGAGAAGAAAGAGAGAAGGGAACAGAGAATATATTCATACAAATTGTGGTTGAGAGCTTCCCAAACTTGTGGACAGAACTGGATCCTCGAATTCAAGAAGAAAATAGAACTCCTAATTACCTGAATCCCAACAGGCTTTCTCCAAGGCACATTGTATTGAAGCTGTCTAAAATCAACAACAAAGAAAGAATCTTCAAGGCAACCAGGAAAAAGAAGACAGTAACCTACAAAGGAAAGCCCGTTAGATTATCATCAGATTTTTCAGCAGAAACTCTACAAGCCAGGAGGGAGTGGAACCAAATATTCAAACTAGTGAAAGAGAGAAGTTATGAGCCAAGAATAATATATCCAGCAAAGAACTCCTTTAGATATGAAGGAGGAATAAAGACCTTTCCAGACATACAGAAGCTGAGGGAATTTTTCTAACACATGACCTGCACTACAAGAAATACTAAAGGAAGCTATTCGACCACCATCAACAGGGAGAATTTCTGGCAACCTAAACATAAAAAGGGGGAGAATAAATGCCTGAACCGGAATATGGGAATGGAGGCAGTAAACTTGCTAAAGTAAATGGAATGGTCTAAATACCAAACTTCCTTTTACATAAACTTAAGGGTAACCATTCAAAAAAAATCCAGAACTGAAATATATACTGTAATAAAAGAAGAAACAGAGGGAAACATCATAGAATACCACCACAGAGAAATAATAGACAACAACAAAAAGGCAAAGAAATAATGGAGACACAGCCTTACCAGAAAACTAAAGATAGAGTGACAGGAAATCCTCACATATCAATAATCACCCTAAATGTAAATGGACTGAACTCACCAATAAAGAGACACAGAGTAGCAGATTGGATCAAAAAACTAAACCCAACCATATGCTGTATCCAAGATACATCTCAGCTACAAGGACAAGCATAGACTCAAAGTGAAAGGGTTAAAATTGACACTCCAAGCAAATGGTACCCAGGGAAAATCAGGTGTAGCCATAATGATATCAGATGAAACAGACTTCAGGGTGAAAAAGACAACAAGAGACAAAGATGGACATTTCATAATGGTAAAGGGGACTATACAACAAGAAGACATAACAGTCATCAATATTTATGCCCCCAATCAGAGAGCACCTAAATATACCAAGCAACTACTGACAAAACTAAAGGGAGACATTGATCAAAACAGAATTATACTAGGGGTCTTAAATACATCATTGACAGCTATGGATAGATCATCCAAACAGAAAATAAATAACGAAATAGTAGCCCTAAATGACACATTAGATGAAATGGACATAATTGACATATATAGGGCACTTCATCCTAAAACATCAGACTATACATTCTTTTCTAGTGTACGTGGAACATTCTGAAGGATAGGTCATATATATGGACCTAAAATCAGCCTCAGCAAATTTAAGAAGATTGGAATCATACCAAGCATATTATCTGATCACAAGGCTTTGAAGTTGGATATCAACTGCAAAAAGAAAGCAGGAAAAAACACAAATACATGGAGATTAGACAACATACTTTTAAAGACTGGGTCAAAGAAGAAATTAGAGGAGAGATCAAAGGATACATAGAAACAAATGACAATGAAAATACATCCTACCAAAATTTTTGGGGTGCAGTGAAAGCAATTTTAAGAGAGAAATTTATATTATTACAGGCCTATCTCAAGAAACAAGAAAATCCCAAATAAATAACCTCACGTTACATCTTAAAGATCTATAAAAAGAAGAACAAGTGAAACCCAAGGTCAGCAGAAGAAAGGAAATAACAAAAATCAGAGCAGAACTAAATGAAATAGAGAACAAAAAGACAATAGAAAAAAAAATAATGTGACAAACAAGTGGTTCTTTGAAAAGATTAACAAAATTGACAAACCCATGGCTAGATTCACTAAGATAAAAAGAGAGAAGACACTAATTAACAAAATCAGCATTTCCCTGATACCAAAACCTGGTAAGGACAACACAAAAAAAGAAAACTGCAGACCAATATCTCTGATGAATACAGATGCAAAAATCCTAAACAAAATTCTAGCAAATCGAATATGACAATGCATTTAAAAAGATTATTCATCACGACCAAGTGGGTTTCATCTCCATGGCACAAGGATGGTTCAACATCTGCAAATCCATCAATGTGATACATCACATAAATGAAGTAAAGGACAAAAATCATATGATTATATCAATTGATGCAGAAAAAGCATTTGACAAGATACAACATCTATTAATTATTAAAACACTTAATAAAATAGGTATAGAAGGAAAATACCTTAACATAATCAATGCTATATATGCAAACCCTCAGCTAGTCTCATAATTAATGGTGAAAAACTGAAGCCCTTTGCTCTACGTTCAGGAACATGACAGGGCTCTCCCCTATCACCTCTTCTTTTCAACATAGTGTTGGAAATCCTCCCCAGAGCAATCAGGCAAAAGAAAGAAATAAAGGCATCCAAATTGGGAATGAAGAATTTAAATTGTCACTCTTTGCAGATGACATGATGCTATATATAGAAAACCGTAAAGATTCCACCAAAAAGCTGTTAGAAACAATCAACAAATACTGTAAAGTTGCTGGCTACAAAATCAACGTACAAAAGTCCATTGCTTTCCTATAGACTAACAATGAAATCTCAGATAAAGAAATACAAAAAACAATTCCTTTTGCAATTGCAGCAAAAAGAATAATATACCTAGGAATAAACTTAACCAGGGATATGAAGGAATTATATGCTGAAAATTGTAAGACATCTTTGAAAGAAATTGAAGAAAACACAAAGAAATGAAAAGACATTCCGTGCTCATGGATTGGAAGAATCAATGTAGTTTAAATGGCCATATTACCCAAAGCAATACACAGATTGAATGCATACCCATCAAAATCCCAATAGCGTTTTTTAAACAAATAGAACAAAAAATCATCAGATTTGTTTGGAACCACAACAGTTCCGAATAGCCAAAGCTATCTTAAGAAAAAAGAACAATACTGGAGGTATCACACTCTCTGACTTTAGCTTGTACTACTGGCCTACAATAATCAAAACAGCATGGTATTGGCAGAAAAACAGAGACATAGACCAATGAAATAGAACTGAGAACCCAGAAATAAAACCACATAAATATGGACACACAAATTTTGACAAAGAAGTTAAAAACATACAATGGAGGAAAGACAGCCTCTTCAATAAATGGTGCTGAAAGAACTGGATAGCCACGTGCAAAAGAATGAAACTGGACTGCTCTCTGTCACTATGTACCAAAATTAATTCAAAATGGATCAAAGACTTAAGCATAAGACCTGACACAATAAACTGCATAGAAGAAAACATAGGTACTAAACTTTTGGAACTTTTGTTCAAAGAGCATTTTGTGAATTTGACTCCAAAGGCAATGGAAGTAAAAGCTAAAATAAACTAATGGGACTATATGAAACTTAAAAGCTTCTGCACAGCAAAAGAAACCATCGACAAAATAAAGAGGCAACTAACTGAATAGGAGAAGATTTTTGCAAACCGTGCTTCTGATAAGGGGCTAATACCCAAAATATACAAGGAACTCATAGAACTCAACAACAACAAAAAAAAAACAAACAATTGAAAAAAGGGCAGAGGACCTGAAGAGACATTTCTCCAAAGAGGACATACAAATCGCAAATAGACATACGAAAAAATGCTCAACATCACTAATCATCAGAGAAATGGAATAAATGCAAATAAAAACCACAATAAGATATCACCTCACCCAGTCAGAATGGCTATCATCAACAAGACAAATAGTAACAAGTGTTAGAGAGGCTGTGGAGAAAAAGGAACCCTCACACACTGTTGGTGGGAATGCAGATTAGTGCAGCTGCTATGGAAGGCAGTGTGGAGGTTCCTCAAAAAATTACAAATATAATTACCATATGATTCAGCAATCCCTCTCCTGGGTATCTACTCAAAAAAATCTGAAAACATTTATACATAAATATAAGTGTGCTTCAATGTTCATTGCATCTTTATTTACGGTGGTCAAGACATGGAAACAACCAAAATGTCTTTTGGTAGATGAATGGATACAGAAGTTGTGGTATATATACACAATGGAATACTATTCAGCGATAAGAAAAGATGATATAGGAACATTTGTGACAACATGGGTGGATCTTGATAGTGTAATGCTAAGCAAAATAAATCAGATAGAAAAAGCAGAGAACCATATGATTTCACTGATATGTGGTATATAAACCAAAAACAACAAAAGAATAAGAGAAACAAATGAGAAACAAAATCTCATAGACACAGACAATAGTTTAGTGGTTACTAGAGGTAAGGGTGGTGGGGGAGGGAGATGAGGGTAAGGGGGATCAAATATATGGTGATGGAACGAGAACTGACTCTGGGTGGTGAACACACAGTGGGATTTATAGATGATGTAATACATAATTGTGCACCTGAAATCTATGTAATTTTACTAATAATTGTCACCCCAATAAATTTTTAAAAAATAAAGTTGGGTTGAATTTGGATGGTAAGAAGAAGAGGTATGGCCAATGTTGGTATGCCAAATAACATTACAAAATACATGAAAACAGGAATAAGTGAATTGTTTTAAGGAAGACAATGAGTTTGGATTTTTTTCATTGTAGCATTATTTATGGTGTCCAAGACATGGAAACAACCAAAGTGTCCTTCAATAGATGATTGGATACAGAAGATGTGATATATATACACAATAGAATACCATTCTGCCATAAGATGAAATAGTATCATTTGCAACATCATGGATGTATCTTTATATTATTATGCTAAGCAAAATAAGTGAGACAGAAAAAGTCAAGAACAGTACGATTTCACTGATATGTGGTATACAAAACTGAAAACAGCAAAGGAACTAGACAGACAAATGTAGAAACAAAAAGTCGTAGACACAGACCACAGTTTAGTGGTTACCGGAGGGTAAGAAGGAAGGAGGGTGCTAGATGAGGGTAAAAGGGATGAAATATATGGTGATGGAAAGAGAAGTGACTCTGTGTGGTGAACACACAATATGATATAAGATGATGTATTACAGAGTTGTACACTTGAAATCTATGTAACTTTACTAATAATTGTCACTCTAATAAACTTTAATAATAATAAAAAAGAAAAAACAAGAAAAAGGCATTCCACGAAAAGACATTGAGTTGTATTGCTTGTACTGAAGGCCTTTCTTTCCTATTCTTTAGTAGAGTCTTGGGTATGGTTTGGTTGTTGGTATCATAAAATCTTCCAGAAAGTGAAATTGGGATCCTGAGAAGAGGTAACTTTTAGAATCAACAATGGCACTGTGCAAACTAGTTGGTTGGCAATTTTAAAATAAGGGTGTGAATACATAATATAATTTTACCCCCCTACTCCATTGTTCAGAAAGTACCTCACTTGTTAGAACTCTAATACACTTCATAAGGAAATGATCAATTTATTTGCATAGGGATGGGTAACAATAGCTAATATTTATGGAATGCTTACTATGTGCCAAGTTTTGTGTTTAGTGCTATATATGGATTATCTCATTTAATGGTCACTCCTATTAAGAAATACTACTAATAACTATATTGTACAATAGTACAGATTACTTCAGACTGTTCTTTCTTCCATGACAGGAAAAGTTTTTTAGTTGTAATTTGGGCTTGCTTTAATATAATTTCTACTAATTTCAGACTCGGCACGTTCACATAAAGCCAGGCCAATGGGTAGAAGGCAAATGATTTTTTCGTTCTTCCTTTAGCTGTACAAGACATAAAACCTGTGAGTACACTCTTCACCAAACAAATGCTATTTTCCTTGGCGGGTAGTTTGAGCTTCACACTGATGAGAGACATTATGTGTAAAGGATCTAAATACCAGGGAGGGATATTTGAGAACTTTTTCATTATTATGATTCTTTTTGTTCCAAAAATCAATAAGAATCAACTATATACATATTTTTAAATTAAAGTTTATCGGGGTGACATGTGTCAGTAAAGTGACATAGGTTTTAGGTGTACAATTCTGTAATACGTCATCTATATATCACATTCTGTGTTCATCACCCAGAGTCAGTTCTCTTTCCATCACCGTATATTTGATCCCTTTTAGCTATATACATATTTAAAAGCTGAATCACCACCTTATTAACAATGAGTTATTTTGCCCAAATTCTAGGGAGTGAGAATATAACCAAATGGTTTCCAGAAAATTCATTTGATATTAGGAGCAATTTTAATTTAAGACTGAACGATACCTCCATAGGAGATTGTACGTACAATTTTACAAACCAGTGAAGACTATACTATAGGACAAAACATGATTTGTAGCACATTATTTTCTGGTTAGAAGTCAACAAGCCCTTCTTTGAATACATTTTAAAACTGAATTATCATCAAGATAAGTTGTTAGTTTAATAATTTAAAATAAAGTGAAAACATGCTATATTCACGAATGCTATCATTCCACAATACATTTATCTGGATGTTTCTACACAGTCAGATTCAAAGGAAACTATGCAAATACCCATTCAGGTGTATTGCTTTTGTGACGCCAAATTGTTGTAAATGTTTAATGACTGTTTACTGTTTATCCAGATGTTCGCTGTTAATTAGACAAATTACAAAAATTGTTTTAAAACTAAAAAGATACTGTATTAATGTATGTAGTAGTCTGTGTCCATTCCGTTCCATCAAATACAACTTTTTGATGACTTCATTGCAAATGGCAGTGAGTTGAAGCAGTAGGAACCTTATATCCGTATTTCTTTTGAAATTCTTTTAAAATTCAGGAAAGATTTCTAGTATACAAATATTAGCAATGAATATTACAAGGCGGTAAGATTCAGAGTATGCTTGGATTACTTTGCACTTTTAAGTGTTTTTAATTTTTTTATGATTTGAGTATATCATTTCTACAAAATCAATAAAGTCTTTGTTCTTTAAAAATAATACCCACGAAACCGTCAAAAAAGAAAGAATCCTTGGCGGTGAGTTCAAGGAGTAACAAAAAGTAAAGATACACTAGATTCTGGTAAAATGTTTTGTAACTTTCCATACTGGTGGTAGGTTATTAAGACGCCTCCTGTAATGATAGATAAGAAATTCTCAAAAAAGGTAATATATAGGCAACAAACATGCAATAAGATTCAAATTCACTAGTATAGGGGGCATGCAAAGACTGTCACAATGAAATATCAGTTTACATGCATTTGACTGGCAAAAATTAAGTTAGAATCCAGAGAGATTCTTTATTAAGCAAAGTAATCAATTTCATGAAATAAAAAATATCTATAAATATAATAAGAGAAGACTTTCACTCCCAAACTGGTTTATGTTCTTATTTTTTGCATCTTTAAAATATTGGACTAATGAATGTTTTTGAATCTAATGGATAGCTCATTTCATTGTATTCTCAAGCTTCCTAGATTTTGCAGTGACTTCTGTTATTAAAACTCTGTAAATTTGGCTTCATTTTTTTTTAATTATAAGGAAGACTGAATTAAAGAATGTGGAGCTTGTAATGTTTAACTCAACACTTCCCAGCTTCTGTGGTTGTGCTCAGCTATTTTTACTTCTATCCTCTACCCCACCACCCAAATTGTGGCCACAGCTTGAAATCTTTTTATCAATCTCTAACTGAAGGATGAGAGGGAGGAATTAAGTTTCAGGCCAGCTTTGCATCTGACAGCACTTCTCCATTCAAGTAGAACACTGCAGTAAAATTTTAAAAAATACCTCACTGAACTCTCTTGGATATAACAGTAACACTTAAAAAATGAGCAAGCAGGAACACTGTATAGCCACATGTAAAAGAATAAAGTTGGACCACTTCCTTATACCATCTAAAAATGTTAGCTTAAAATGGATCATAAGCCTAAATGTAAGAGTTAAGACTACGAAAGTATTAGGAGAAAATGTAGGTGTAAATCTTTGTGACCTTGGGTTACAAAAAAACATCTTAGGTAAAACACAGAAAGCGCAAGCAAATTTTAGTCGCTAGTTCCAATAAAATAATTAGCCATCTTGAAAAAAAGCATGATGAACAAAATAAAAAATTGTGAAAAACAGATAAATTGTTTGACTCCCCTTTCCCTCTTACCTTCTGGTAAGCACTAAACTGTTGTCTATATCTATACATTTTTTTTCTTTGTCTTGCTCACTTTTTGCTTTTAGTTTTATATCCCACATATGATTGAAGTCATATGGTTCTTGACTTTTTCTGTCTGACTTATTTCACTTAGCATGATAATCTCAGGACCTATCCATGTTCTCTCAAATGACAGTATTTCATCTATTCTTATGGCCGAGTAATGTTCCATTGTACATATGTACCACATCTTCTTTATCCAATCATTTGTTGAAGGACAGACACTTTGGCTGTTTCCATGTCTTGGCCACTATAAATAATGCTCCAGTGAACATAGGGATACACATATCTTTACAGATAAATGTTTTCAGATTTCTTTTTTGAGGGGTGGAGTAGATAACCAGAAGAGAGATTTCTGCGTCATATGGTAATTATTTTCTTAATTTTTTGAGAAAACTCCACACTGTTTTCCATAGTAGACATACCAATTTACATTCCCAACAGCAGTGTAGGAGGGTTCTGTTTTCTCCACAAGCTCTCCAACACTTATCACAAGTCTCATTGATAATAGCCATTCTAACAGATGTGAGGTGGTATCTCATTGTAGTTTTGATTTGCATTTCCCTAATAGTGAAATTGAGCATCTTTTCATGTGTCTGTTGGCCGTTTTTTATGTTTTGTTGGGAGAAGTGCCTTTTCAGGTCCTCTGCTCATTTTTTAATTGGATTCTTTGTTTGTTTTTTTTTGTTGTTGAGTTGTATGAGTTCTTCATATATTTTGGATATTAGCCTTGCAGGAGAGGTGTTGTTTGCAAATATCTTCTCCCATTCGGTTGATTGCCTCTTTATTGTGCTGAAGGTTTCTTTCGCTGTGTAGAAGCTTTTTAGTTTGGTATAGTCTCATTCATTTAATTTTGCTTTTACTTCCCTTGCCATTGAGGTCAAATGGATAAAATTCTCTCTAAGGCCAAGGCCCATAGATTTGGTACCTATGTTTTCATCTATGCAATTTATTGTTTCAGGTCTTATATTTAGGGCTTTGATCCATTTTGAGGTAATTTTGGTGTATAGTGTCAGAGAGCAGTCTGGAATTATTTTCTTACTATCTCATTTTGACAGTTCATTATTAGTGTATAAAAATGCAACTGATTTCTGAATACTAATTTTGTATCCTGCTACATACTGAGTTCATTTATCAGTTCTAATATTTTTTGGTGGAATCTTTAGGGTTCTTTATATATACTGTGTTTCCCCGAAAATAATACCTAGCCAGACAATCAGTTCTAATGCGTCTTTTGGAGCAAAAATTAATATAAGACCGGGTCTTATTTTACTATAAGGCCGGTAATAATATAATATAATGTAATGTAATGTAATGTAATGTAATGTAATACAATACAATACAATACAATACAATACAATACAATATAATATAATATAATATAATATAATACTGGGTCTTATGTTAATTTTTGCTCCAAAAGATGCATTAGAGCTGATTGTCCGGCTAGGTCTTATTTTCGGGAAAAAAACGGTAGTATCATCATCTGCAAATAATGACAGTTTTATTTCTTCCTTTCCAATTTGGATGCCTTTTATTTCTTTTCCCTGTCTGACTGTTGTGGCTAGGACTTCCAATATTATGTTGAATAAAAGCGGTGAGAGTGGGCATCCAGGTCAATTGCTGATCTTAAGGAAAATACTTTTAGCTTTCATCATTGAATATGATGTTTGCTGTGGGTTTGTGGTATATGGCCTTCATTGTGTTGAGATATGTACCCTCTGTTCCCACTTTGCTGAGAATTTTTATAACAAATGGATGCTGTATTTTGTCAAATGCTTTTTCTGCATCTTTTGATACAATCATATGATTTTTATCTTTAATTTTGTTTATGTGGCGTATCATGCTAATTGGTTTGTGAATATTGAACCAAAGTGGCATTCTAGGAATAAATCCCCCTTGATCACGTTGTACGATCTTTTTAAGGTATTGTTGTATTCAGTTTACTAATATTTTGTTGAGGATTTTTGCATCTATGTTCATCAGGGATGTTGGCCTGTAGTTTTCTTTTTTGTAATGTCTTTGTCTGGTTTTGGAATCAGGGTAATAGTGGCCTCATAAAATGAGCTTGGGAGCTCTCCCTCCTCTTGAATTTTTTGGAATAGTTTTATAAATATATAAATAGATATAGTTTATTCTGTATTCTGCTCTATTATAAATTTAGAAATTACACATATAGGAAATTTATTTTAAAGAAATCGCCTATTTTGTAAGCTCTAATACCAGTGAGTCATTTAGTAAATTGCATTTGAATATTTTAAATCTCCATTAGGTCATATCAATTTCTAAATAGAATATTAACATATTTGTATGCCTCTATATGATGAGACTACAGTAAGGCAAATTACATCTCTAAACTTGAGAAACTGGTGTTGCATTTTTTTATTCTAAATGCCAAATTAGTGAACTAGCCTAAGCTTACAGGTTTTATTCATTGGGATTAATTATTTTATCACTCTCGTCTCAGTTTCTTAGATTTCTCTCCTGTAATGACTCCTCTCATGATTAGATTTTCCCTTCCTAACTACTGATGGGCATTGGTACAGCTCTCCATTTCACACCATGGTGCAGAACATCATCTATGAGAAGAAGCTGAACAACTCAGTGCCAAGGCCATCATGTGTTTCTGACAAATATAGCCCTTTGAGTGTGCTCCCCATTGAACCCAATGGCTCTATCGCTTATAAAGAATATGACAATATGACGGCCACTAAGAGCACCTGTCGTTAACATATGATCTCTAAAGTAGAACCTTGAGCTTCTTTGACAAAGTGAATGCCCTGTGCCTATCTGTGCCTTCGGGAGAAAGTTTTATGTGTCAAATTTCTAAATATAATGCAGTGTGTCTTGTATAAGAAGGAACCTTTGTAGATTAGCACATCCTGTGGCATCTATCAGTTTAAAGAGATAATATCTGCCTTTTTTTAATTTGCAAATATAAATGAATGTAGTTATTTTGGAGACCTTTGTTTATAAGCTGGATATAAAGTTGCAGACAGTTGTTAATCCAAAACAAGGCCCTATTTATAGTAGATGCACTAAGCACTGTATATAAATAGGTGTTGTCATCTATCCAAAGATAGCTTTCCACCAGCTATTACTTTCTTCTAGGAACTTAAATTCTAATTATTAAACTACTCCTGGGTGATATAGTAAACACGGAAAATGGAGGGAGTTACTTTAAAAGACTAATGTTGAAAAACTTTTCACAGATTAGAGGGAAATGTCTAAAAGTTCCTCACATTGGGATTAACATATTTTCCCATTGGTAAACATGGAAAGAAGTAGGTTCTGAGAGGATGGGATGCAGGATCTCAGGATAGTTCATTATCAATGCTGAATTACATCTTCGTAAAGGTGTTCTGAAAAAAATAAATTATGTTGTCTGATTAAAATCCTTTCTGTGACTGTTTTAACAAAGTATTGTTATTCTGAAAAAGTTTTAAAATATGCTAATAAGTAGTCTTAACCATACTTTTGACTTAAAAGACTTACACTCAGAATAATGCAGTCATGGTAGTCTGTTACTCTCTGGTAGCACTAGAGCTGATTTTTTAGCTGTGAGCTTTTTGGCTTGTTTTAATAGGTGAAAACACCTTTTAATGTTGACTGTGCAAGACTGAAGACATAAAGCAACAGTAAACAGCAAATGAAATAAAGGAATAAAGCATAAAGCCCATGGTAAAGCATCCTTTTATGTTAGAGAAAAAGGAAAAAGGCCAGGGCATAATTACCCTGGAGAGTTTTCTCAGGCTTAAAACATTCTCTATCACTTTGGGATGCAGTCTAATGACATAACCAGAAAACTCTAACTGCCAGAGAACTTTAGCTTAAGAGGAAACAGTTATTTGATATATCTTTATATAGCAAGTATATTAACACTTTGTCTGACCTACGTGTTGAAACTATTTTCCTAGTTTGCCATTTCTTTTAACTCTGCATATAGTATATTTTGCCTGTGAGAAAGCAATATAATTTTATGTCCTCAAATGTTTGTTCTTTTCCTTTAAAGGTTCTGAGTTTCACTCCATGCTTAGAAAGGCCTTCTTGAGTCCAATATTAAATCATTCACTTATATTTGCCACTTATGGTTTTTGTTTATATATTAACAAAATACGTGTGTGTGTGTGTGTGTGTGTGTGTGTGTATGTATTCTTATTTTAGAGTGAAGTGGCGGTGGTTAACTAATTTATTACCAATTATCTTTACAACATATATTGAACAATCCATCCTTTTCCTCACTAATTTGAAATGCTACTTTTATCATATGTTATGAGAACAAACATTGATTTTGGTTTTTCTTTTTTAATCTATTGATTTATCTGTTTATTCCTCTTCCAGCACCACATCCCTTAAATGATTGTTCCATTATATTATGTTTAGATAATGGTAAGAACAAGCCACATGTCTTCATTAATCTAATTAATTTTAAGATAGGTAATCTCACATATTCTTTTCTTTAAGGTAAATTTTAGAATTAAGTTATCAAGTTCTGAAAACAATACCACTAGATGTATGATTTTCATTGCATTAAATTTATGAATCAAATTGGAAAAAAATAATATTTTGCAATATTGCACTCTCCCTTTCAAAAATTAGTTTTGTCATGAAATAAGTCAGGCAGGGAAAGACCAATACCGCGTGACCTCACTTATATGTGGAATCTAATAAAAATAACCTCACCAAACTCAAAGAAAAAGAGATCACTTTTGTGATTACCAGAGGTGGGGGGTAGGGGGATTGGAGGAAGGTGGTCAAAAGATAAATAATTACTAGGTATGTAATGTACAACATGATGAGAATAGTTAACACTGCTGTATGATATATAAGGAAGTTTTTAAGATAGTAGATCTTAAAAGTTCTCATCACAAGGAGAATATTTTTTATTGTATCTATAGGAGATGGTGAATGTTAACCAAACCTATTGTGGTAATCATTTCACAATATGTAAATCAAGCCATCATGCTACACACTTTGAACTCATAAAGTGATGCATTCAACTATTTCTCAATAAAACAGGAAAATACATCAGTTTCATCATCTGCATTCACGTGCAAGTAGTCCTGAGTTTGTTTTGCTCTGCTTTCCTTGGCAGAGCTAGGAATCCAAGACTGGTGGTATGAAATAGGAATATTTATTTATTTATTAACAAAAAAACATATGGTTTAATTTCTCAGTAGACCATGAATGAGAACATGCATGCGGCTGACGTTGTTGTTTGAACCACCTGCCACAGGTATCCCGGGGAGTAGTCAGCTCCAGTGTCCTCGCACACCTTCTCCAAGCCTTACACATCATCACACTTAGTGCCATGGTGTATATACGGAAAGGGGGAACATGGGATGCAGTTATTCTCCACGTTTCTCTGCTCACGGAACGTATCACGGGGGCCTGCCAGGTCGGGAAACGTGCCGTCGCTTGTGCTCAAAATATTCCCTAAGAGAGGCCCTCTGCTACAGCCATGCAGCCCTTCAGGGCTGTTGGACCTTGACGTCATTCAACAGAGGTGCCATGTCGGCCGTGCTGCCGGGAATACTTCATTGTGTCCAAATGCACTGTATTTATTTGCTCAGACTGCCATCACAGTAGGATGACGTGGGGTGCTGTAAACAGCAGACATGTATGTCCCCATCATCCCGAGGTGAGTGAGAGATGGGGAGGGGGGGTGGCAGAGATGGTTCTTCCTCAGAGGTCGCTCTCCTCGACTTGTAGATAACTTTCTTCTATCTCTGCGTCACCTGGACTTCCCTCTGTGCTTTTCTGTGGTCTATAAGGAAGTACTTAAGGTTCAGTGAATTCATCGGGGTGAGTCCGAATCCAATGAAATGGGAACTTTTAAATCTGTTTCTGTGCTCTGGAACAGTTCAAATGGCAGGAATTTTCAGTTCCTTGAAAGTTTAATAGAAATCAATTGCAAAGTAATTGGTTCTATTGTCTTTTAGGTGGAATAATTTTTTTAAATTAAAGTTTATGGGTATGACAATTGTTAGTGAAGTTACACAGGTTACAGGTGCACAATTCTGTAATACATCATCTATATATCACATTGGGTGGTATAATTTTTATAACTAATATTTTGTGTTTTTTTGGTTTATTCAGATATTATATTATACCTCTTATTGAGTGGCTTTTCTAACATACAATTTATTTTTTATAATTTCATTTCATCCAGATTTCCAAATTTCTTGATATAAAATTTGACATAATAGTCTTTTAGTTTTCTTTGTTTTTTTTTTTTTCATTACTGTCAGGTATGCAAGACAAAGTAATACTTAGATGTTTATCATTTATCATTTATATCCCTCACATTTATATCCCCCATCCACTATCCCTCTGACATTGCACAGAGCCATTACATTTCCACTGTCTCTGTTCCTAATGCTGTACTCCACTTCTTGTAAGTATATAAATGCATATATACATACATATATATATATATACATATATATGTATATATATATACATATACATATACATATATAATTATACTTGGCATTCATTACTGTTCAGCTTCAGGTGTACAGTGCAGTGATCAGGCATCTACATCATCCCTGAGGTGGTCTCCCAAATGGGACAAGTTTCCATCGGACACCCTACAAAATCTTTACCACATAATTGATTAAATTCCCCAAATTAATTTTCAAAACCCTGTGGCCATCTTGTGGTTACCGACTGTTTTCTAATCCCCTCACCTCCCCCTTTATCCCCACTCCCCCGCCCATCTAGCAACCCTCAGTTTTTCCTCTATGTCTCCAAAACTGTTTCTGATTAATTCATTCACTTATTCTTTTCTTTAGATTCCACATATAAGTGAGATCATATGTTATTTGTCTTTCTCTGTCTGACTTATTTCACTTAACATAATGTTCTCTAGGTCCATCCATGTTGTGGCAAATGGTAAGATTTCTTTCTTCTTTATGGCTGCGTAATACTCCATTGTATAAATGTACCACTGTTTCTTAATCCAGTCATCTACCAATGGGCATTTCGGTTGTTTCCATGTCTTGGCTATTGTGTATAGTGCTGCAATACACATAGGAATGCATAAAGTTTTTTTTGAATTCGAGTTTTGGATTTCTCTGGATAGATACCCAAGAGTGGAATTGGTGGATCATAAGGTAGTTCCATTTTCAGATTTTTGACATATCTCCATATTGTTTTCTATAGTGGCTGCACCAATCTGCAATTCCAACAACAGTGCACAAGCGTTCCCTTTTTTCCACATCCGCGCCAGCACCTGTTGTTTGTTGATTTATTGATGATAGCCATTTTGATTGGGGTGAGGTGGTATCTCATTGTGGTTTTTATTTGTATTTCTCTGATGGTTAGTGAGGTTGAGCATTTCTTCATATGTCTGTTTGCCATCTGTATGACCTTTTTAGAAAAATATTTCTTCATGTCCTCTTCCCATTTTTCAATTGGGTTGTTTGTTTTTTTGGAGTTGAGTTGAGTGAGTTTTTTTATAAATTTGTGATATTAACCCCTTATCAGATATGTCATTGGCAAATATCTTTCTCATTCAGTAGGATCCCTTTTTGTTCTATTGATGGTTTCCTTTGCTGTGAAAAAACTTTTTAGTTTGATGTAATCCCACATGTTTATTTTTTCTCTTACTTCCCTTGCACGAGGGGATATATCAGTAAAAATCGTACTCCGGGTAATGTCTCTGAAGTTTCTTCCTATATTTTCTTCTAGGAATTTTATGGTTTCGGATCTTATATTTAAGTCTTTAAGCCATTTTGAATTTAATTTTGTATGTGGCGTAAGGAGGTAGTCCAGCTTCGTTTTCTTGCATGGGTCTGTCCAGGTTTCCCAGCACCATTTATTGAATAGACTGTTTATACTCCACCATACATTCTTGCTTCCATTGTCGTAGATTTAATGGCCATATAAGCATAGATTTATTTCTGGACTCTCTATTCTGTTCCATTGGTCTATGTGTCTGTTTTTATGCCAGTACCATACTGTTTTGATTACTGTAGCCTTGTAGTATAATTTGATGTCAGGTATTGTTATAACTCCCACTTTGTTCTTATTTCTCAAGATTGCTGAGGCTATCCTGGGCCTTTTATGGTCCCATATAAATTTTAGGATTATATATTCTATTTCTGTGAAAAACGTTGTTGGTACTTTGAAAGGAATTGTGTTGAATATGTATATTGCCTTAGGCAGTATGGACATTTTAACTACATTAATTCTTCCTATCCATGAACATGGTATGTATTTCCAAATATTTGTGTCTTATTTCATTTCTTTCTTCAGTGTCTTATAATTTTCTGTGTACAGATCTTTTATTTCTTTGGTTAAATTTATTCCCAGGTATTTTATAGTCTTTGGAGCAATTGTAAATGGAATTGTTTTTTTAATTTCTCCTTCTGATGTTTTATTATTGGTATATACAAATGCAACTGATTTCTGAATATTAATTTTGTATCCTGCTACTTTACTCAATTCATCTACCAGCTCTAATAGTTTCTTGGTGGAGCCTTTAGGGTTCTCTAGATATAGTATCACGTCATCTGCATATAATGACAATTTTACTTCCTCCTTACAGATTTGGATGCCTTTTATTTATTTTTCTTGTCCGATTGCTGTGGCTAGAACTTCCAGCACTATGTTGAATAGAAGTGGAGATAGTGGGCAACCTTGCCTTGTTCCTGATCGTAGGCGGAATGGTTTTAGCTTTTCCCCATTGAGTATGATGTTAGCTGTGGGTTTATCATATGTGGCCTTTATTATGTTAAGATATGATCCCTCTATTCCCACTTTCTTAAGGGTTTTTATCATAAAAGGTTACTGTATTTTATCAAATGCTTTTTCTGCATCTATTGATATGATCATGTGATTTTTCTTTTTCATTTTGTTAATGTGGTGTATCATATTAATTGATTTGCAGATGTTGAACCACCCTTGAATGCCAGGGATGAATCTCACTTGATCATGGTGTATGATCTTTTTAATGTATTGCTGAATTCTGTTTGGTAATATTTTGTTGAGGATTTTTGCATCTATGTTCATTAGCGATATCAGCCTGTAGTTTTCTTTTTTGTGCTGTCTTTGTCTGATTTTGGGATCAGGGTGATAGTGGCTTCGTAAAAAGTGTCTGGGAGTCTTCCCTCCTTCTAGATTTTTTGGAAGAGCTTGAGGAGAATAGGTGATAATTGTTTTTTGAAGGTTTTGTAAAATTCACCTGTAAAGCCATCTGGTCCAGGGCTTTTGTTTGTTGGGAAATTGTTGATTATTGATTCCATTTCTTTGGTGGTAATCAGTCTACTCAGGATTTCTGTTTCTTCTTCAGTTAGCCTTGGAAGGTTGTACGCCTCTAGAAAATTGTCCATTTCTTCCAGATTGTCAAATTTGTTGGCATATAGTTGCTCATAGTAATTTCTTATTTTTATTATTATTTTTTTTTGTATTTCTGCGGTGTCTGTTGTCACTTCTCCTCTTTCATTTCGGATTTTATTAACTTTGGTCCTCTCTCTCTCTCTTTTAATGAGTCTGGCTAAAGGTTTGTCCATTTTGTTTATCTTCTCTAAGAACCAACTCTTGGATTCATTGATTTTTGTATTGTTTTTCTGGTTTCTATTTCATTTATTTCCACTCTAATCTTTATTATCTCCTTCCTTGTACTCTCTTTGGGCTTATTTTGCTGTTCTTTTTCCAGATCCCTTAAGTGTGAAGATAAACTGTTGATTAGTGATGTTTCTTGTTTCTTTATGTAGGCCTGCAATGCTATAAATTTCCCTCATAGGACTGCTTTTGCGGCATCCCATAGATTGTGGGTCATCATGTTTTCATTTTCGTTTGTCTCGAGATATCTTTTGATATCTTCCTTGATCTCCTGGTTGACCCATTCATTATTTAGTAACATGTTATTCAGCCTCCATGAATTGGTGAGTCTTCCAGGTTTTTTTTCCTGTAGTTCATTTCTAATTTCACAGCACTGTGGTCAGAGAAGACAATTGGTATGATTTCAATTATCTTAAATTTATCAAGATTTGTTTTGTGCCTAACATATGGTCTATCTTGGAAACTGTTCCATGTGCGCTTGAGAAGAACGTGTACTCTGCATCTTTGGGGTGAAATGCTCTGAAAATATCGATTAAATCCAAGTGGTCCAATGTGTCATTTAAGGCTGTTGTTTCCATATTGATCTACTTTCCGGAAGACCTGTCCCTTCTTATCAGAGGCGTATTGAAGCCCAATACTATGATCGTGTTACTGTTGATCTCTGTCTTTATGTCATCCAATGTCTGTTTTATATATTTAGGTGCTCCTATGTTGGGTGCATAGATGTTTACTAGGGTTATGTCCTCTTGTCGGACGAATCCCTTTATTATTATATAGTGCCCATCTTTGTCTTTTAATATGTTCTTCATTTTAAAGTCTATTTTGTCAGATATAAGCATTGCAACTCCAGTTTTTTTCTCATTTCCATTTGCATGAAATATCTTACTCCAACCCTTCACTTTCAGCCTGTGTGTGTCTTTTGATCTGAGGTGAGTCTCTTGTATACAGCATATACAAGGGTCTTGCTTTCTTATCCACTCAGGCACCCTATGTCTCTTGATTGCAGCATTTAATCCGTTTACATTTAAAGTGATTATTGATAATGTACATAGTTATTTCCATTTATAAATTTGTAGATTGTTTTCATTTTTCTTTTATTTACAGAAGTCCTTTTAATATTTCTTGCAATGCTGGCTTGGTGGTAGTAAATTCCTTTAGCTTATTCTTTTTTGGGAAGCTCTTTATCTCTACATCAACTTTAAATGATAGCCTTGCTGGATGAAGCCATCTAGGTTGTAGGCCTTTGCTTTCCATCACTTTGAGTATCTCCTGCCACTCCCTCCTGGCCTTCAATGTTTCTGTAGAAAAGTCAGTTGATAGTCTTATGGGAGTTCCCTTGTGTGTAACCCTCTGTCTTTCTCTTGCTGCTTTTAGGATTCTCTCTTTGTCTTACCCTTTGCCATTTTAACTATAATGTTTCTTGGTGTGGGCATGTTTGGGTTTATCCTGGTTGGAACTCTGTGCACTTCCTGGGCTTGTATGTTGGTTTCCTTCATCAGGGTAAGGAAGTTTTCCGACATTATTACTTCAAATATGTTCTATATCCCTAGCTTCGTCTCTTCACCTTCCGGTATTCCTATGATGCACATGTTGATGTGCTTGATGTTACCCCAGATGTCTCTTAAACCATCTTCATTGTTTTTTTTTTTTCTTTCTGTTGTTCTGTTTGGGTGATCTCTGCTAACTTGTCTTCTAAGTCGCTGATTCGATCCTCTGCTTCATCTAACCTGCTGGTAATTCCTTCAAGTGAGTTCTTTATTTCAGTAATTGTGTTCTTTAGTTCTAACTGGTTGTTCATTATGATTTCTACCTCCTTCTTTATGTCGTCTCTAAGCTCCTTAAACATTCGTATCATCAGTGTTCTGAACTCTGTCTCTGATAGGTTGGTTACCTCTGTTTCATTTGGTTCCATTTCTGGAGGTTTCTTCTGTTGTTTTATTTGGGACATGTTTCTTTGTTTCCCCATTCTGGTTGACTCTCTGTGTTTGCTCCGATGTATTAGGTAGATCCCCTAGAGCTCTTAGTTCTTGCTGGGTTATCTTACGTAGTATGTGTCCTTTATATTTGACTTGCACTACTTTGTTCTTCTCCTCTGAGTGTGCTCCAAAGGTGACTCTTCCGTTGTGTATATTGTCCTGTTAAAGAAGATCTTTAGTTGCTTTTCACTTGTGATTAGGTGGGGTTAACGCCTAGGCTGACTAGTTGTGAGACTTGGCTCTGCCCACCGCAGGGTGTTCTGCTGTGTGAGGGTTGACCACTTAAATGTGGTTCAGCCTCTATGGGCTCTTGTGCCTGTAGAGAATTCATTCTGGGTGTGTCACTTATAGGTCAAACCTGGTAGTACTCTGGTTTGGTCTGGAGTTGGCCACTTGGCATGTTAAATCTTGTGCCTCTCAAGCTGGGCGCTGGTAGGGCAATTTCAGAACAAAATCAAATCACCAAGCACAACAACAAAGAAAAAAATCAAATAACTTCACATGTAAAAACAACCGACAACCCCCACTCAACACAGGCAAAGATATCAATGATACAAAGACAAAAGAAAATAAAACAAAATCAAAAGCAGTCTTGGCTTAAGCCCACCAAGTAATATCCAGGTTGTCCTCTGCTGTACCAAAGAATCCTCTGCGTATTGTGCAGGCAGAGGCGGTCACCTGGTGCCCACAGTGACGTTGGAACTGCAGATTTAGATGCGTGGGGCTGAGGGGTCTCAATGATTATTTCTACAAAGTCAGTGCAGTTTCTGCTTTTGCCTGCACATATGCACACTGAGAGTAGCACCACCAGCTCTGTGTCCAGTTCTCCTGAGTCTTAGGGCACTTCTTCCGTGTGTGTGTGTGTGTGTGTGTGTGTGTGTGTGTTTGTGTGTGTGTGGTGGGCAGGAGATTTCTGAGCTGCTGAAAGCCCAGAGCTGCATCTGCCACTTAATGCTGATCCCTGGAAGTGCCTCCCCAGTTGTAATTGCCCTGCCCTAGGCAGGCCAGAAAGGGTGGAGGTTAGGGATGGAGGGGTCTTCTCTCTCTCAGCCCAGTTGTGTCATACTCTTCCCATAGCCAGAAAAGGTGGTGACTGGGGGTGTAGGAGTCTCTTCTCTCCTAGCTCAGCAAAAATCACACTCTTCCCAGCCTCTTCCCTGGATAAGCACTGTACGCCAGTCTTCCCAGAGCCTGAGCACTAAGGCTCCTTTGTAATCTGACACTGCTTCTCAGTTCAGGGGCCAGTTTAAGTCTCTGGTAGGGCGAAGGTAGGATAGGAAGAGCGGCCCAGGTATGAAGTTTGTATCCTTTGTCCGGCCTAGGGCCCAACTGGAGGTCTCACTGAGGTTACTGCCTCAAATGCTGGATATGCTGCCCCCGCGGCGGGAGAGATCAGCTGTGGGATGCAGGGAAAGAGCCTACCTGCTGGCTTTTGTGTTCTCTGTTCTGTCCTGGGATCCCCTGTGACTCTGCAGTTGTGGATGCTGGCCGCATTTCCACCACTGCAGATGCGGGCTGCATCCCCACAGCCGCAGATGCAGGCCCCGTCTCCACTCCGCTCCCTTCCCTCTTCCTCTGTTTGCCCAATTTGCCCACCTTCAAGTAATCCTTGCATGAGTCTCTTAGCTGTTCTTTGTGATGAGCACAGAGTCCTTTGATGAGTTATAGATCTCCCGTTTGTGATAAGATCCGGAGGAGAACTCAAAAAATGTGCCCTGCTGCCTCCATTCCTATGACATCACTCTCTGATGCTATGATCTTTTGATGATGATCATTGTGGGGCTGGTGACTCCAAAATTCATAAGGCAGACTGACAGGCTGTAGACTCAGGCAAGAGTTGATGCAGCAATCTTAAGGCAGAATTTTTTCTTCTCCAGGAAACCTCAGTTTTTGTTCCTAAGGCCGTCAATGGATTGGATGAAGCCTACTCACATGAAGCCTTCCTTAAAGTCAACAAACTGTAGATGATAGTCCCTTAGTTTTTAAATTCTTCTACGTATCCCCTTTCTCATTTCTAATTTTGCTCAAATGTGCGTTATTTTCATCTTTTTTCTTGGTTAGAACTGTAGTGGGTGAATTTATTTTCACTGAAACAACTACTGGTTTTCGTTTTATTTAACAGTTCCATATGACTGCTTCTAATTATTTTTCATCTTAAATACTCTTTTCTACTTTTGTTGGTTCATTTTAATTTTTTTTTGTTTGTTTTGTTTTGTTTTGTTTTTAGATTTAGAGCCAAATATTTGGTTCATTAATGTTGAAAATGTCTTTTGTACTAATACAAAGTGATTAAGATATTGGTTTTACTCAGCACACAGTTTATATACTTTTTCAAGTGAAAATATTTTTCAAATTGTACTAGTAATGCCAGACATATGCAGATATATTCCAGTGAGGAGAATTTACCCTGAAGTACTATGGTTATTAATAATAATAAAAGCAATAATAAATAATTTTATCGAGTGCTAGTTATTTGAAAGCATAAACTACTTCATTTCATCCCCACAATAACCACTAAAATAAGTTATATCTATCATTCCTAACTTACATACAAAAAAATCTAACAATAAACAAAGAAACGTGTTCAACGTCATACAGCTAGTGAATAACAGAGCTAAGAACCCAAGACTGTCTAACTTGAAAGTTCACAATTTCAACTACTTTCTGCTGACAAGATTATTCCATTAAAGTAATGATACAGGATCGGACAAGAAGAGAGGGAGGAAAATGCATAGAGGGAAGTTATTAGGTCACAGAATATACTATGTGTTTTTCCATCTGTTGTCTTCTAAACACAACCCCATGACATGTGTGTCATTAATCTCATTTTCATATTAGTACAGTCTATGAAATATGTCTTAATAGCCCACTGATATTAATTATAAACTATTTTTATCTAAATAGAATTTTGGAAATAATTTTAATTTGTAAGAAGATAAAATTTTATTTTTTACTTTGGTTGTTGCACTAGCAATGCACAAAAAAAATGTTTCTTACAACAAGCTGAAGAAAGTCCATATACATGAAGTTAGTGAAGTGGACTTTTTAAATATCATTCAACTTCAAGTGCTTATTAAGTGAGTGTGTATGCACCAAAGGAGAGAACACCATAAGTATCTCAGGAAAGCTGATTTGAGCTAATACAAAAGGTTTAAAGAATCCAGAAGAAAATGATAACAAAAAGAATTACTGCAGAGGGGAGAAAATATCGAAGAAAGTAGAATTGAGGCAGTCACTGTCTTTCATCTCAACAAATTCTAAATAAATAAAAGAGTAGTAAAACAAGGGAGTAAAATTAGGGTTTAGAAAAAGACTCTGCACATAGAATTAATAAACTATATAAAAATATGTGTCGAGGACAAAAATAACAGGAATATATCTTTGAAATAAGGAATGGTAAAGATTGACATTATATTGAGGAAAATTCTATACAGTACAAGGTGCACTGTACTCTTGGCTAATATCAACAGCCTTTGGACTGTTTAGAGAACAAACATGAACAATTCTAGACCAATGTTATAAATAATAGCTACTATCCACAAGGGGCAATGGAACATGTGAAATGTGACTCACCTGAATGGATATATGCTGAACGTGTAACATAGACACATTATGAAAACTCAGTAGGGAAAAAAGAACAAAATTTCTCCTTAATGGCCTCATTTGATTAATGTTGAAATAGGATTTGGAGACATTGGGTTATTATATATTACTAAAATCATCTTTCCTTTGTACTTTTTAATGTGGTTAATAAATATAAAATTACATACGTTGCTTGCATTATATTTATATTAGACAGTACCATTCTAGACAAACACATACACACACACACACACACACAATCAAACAAAACCACACAAAAATAATACTCTTAATTAACTCTGATCTAGTATCCAGGCTTTGCTTTCAATGAAATCTATTAAACATTTTAGAGTTTGTTAGGGCTCTCAAATTACACAAATTGTCTTTCTAGATATCTCAAATTGGTCAGGTAATTATTAACTCTTCATTTCATTATATATGTCTACATAAAAGAAAATAATTTATTTGGGAAGAAATAAAATGGAGCAGATGGTTTTCACTGGTGAGACTCAGTAAACAAACTATGTTCATCTACTGAAATGTTTATTAAAACCGTGCTGCAGATACTAGAGCACTTTGTTTAATTAAGGATATTTTAAAATACTATATTGAATGATTAAACATGTTTTTAATGTAGAATAATTTTCTTTTTTTTAAATTAAAGTTTATTGCAGTGACAATTGTTAGTAAAGTTACATAGGTTGCAAGTGTACAATTCTGTAGTACATCATCTATAAATCCCATTGTGTGTTCACCACCCAGAGTCAGTTCTCCTTCCATCACCATATATTTGATCCCCTTTACCCTCATCTAACACGCTCCTCTCTGCTTAACCTCTGGTAACCACTAAACTATTGTCTGTGTCTATGAGTTTTTGTTTCTTCATTTGTTTGTCTTGTTCTTTTGTTGTTTTCAGTTTATATACCACATATCATACCACATATCAGTGAAATCATATGGTTCTCTACTTCTTCTGTCTGACTTATTTCGCTTAGCATTATAATCTCAAGATCCATCCATGTTGTCGCAAATGTAATTATTTCATCTTTTCTTATGGCAGAATAGTATTCCATTGTGTACACATACCACAACTTCTTTATCCATTTAGCTATTGAAGGACACTTTGGTTGTTTCCATGTCTTGGCTACCGTAAATAAAGCTGCAATGAACTGCAGTGCAGAAATCAACTCACAGCATAAATAGGGATGATTTGTGACAACAAAAACATAAAAGGGGAGAGAGTAAAGGTCTGAACCAGCAAAAGGGAATGGAGAAAGGAAGCATGGTGAAGAAAATGGCATACTCTAAATATGAAACTTTCTTTTACATAAATTTAATGGTAACCACTCAAAAAAAATCCAGAACTGAAATATATAATATTAAAAAAAGAAACAGAGGGAAAAAAATCAAAGAATACCACCACACTGAAATAACAGACAGCAACAAAAAGGCAAAGAAACAATGGAGACACTGTCTCACCAGAAAACCAGAGGTAGAATGATAGGAAATCCTCATGTATCAATAATCACCCTAAATGTAAATGGACTGAACTCACCAATAAAAAGGCACAGAGTAGCAGATTGGATCAAAAAACTAAACCCAACCATATGCTGCCTCCAAGAGACACATCTCAGCTACAAGGACAAATATAGACTCAAAGTGAAAGGGTGGAAATAGAACAATTTTCTAAAGTCTTCAAAATAAGTGTGCTTCAATGTAATATGGCTTGTTTACTTGCAAAGGGCTTAGGCATCTGCTAATCATGTTGATGAAAGCCAGGTTTCCTCTTTAGTCAGATCAGACTCTGATTAACTGAAATTTCTCTGGCTGGATTCTCAGACATATCATTCAGGGACATATTTCCTATGCTACATTGAAGTGGATATTTGTTTGTCTCCATAGCATCCATTCCACCCCTCCCTCATTGTGTGGCAGTCATGCAATTTGGGTGAGATTTGACCCTCCTTACAAGGGTGAGCCCTGAGAAATATAATCCAATTAGCACAATCTCACATCCTCTGTAATACCAATTAAACTATGGATAGTCAATAACTTTGATTTAAAGCAATAGACATATGGCTCTCCCCTAGCCACCACATGGGTTCAGACTGGTTCAGAATGAAGTGCAGGACTTTTGTACAAAAGTGTTGGTGCTGAGGTAAATCCTATAACTGCTGCAGCCATGCAGCCATTTTGCTACAGTGAAGAACAGCCTAAAAAGCCTAGCGTTAGAAATCATCTCTCTCTCCGTCTCTCTCTCTCTCCCTCTCTTTCTCCCTCTCCTCCTCTCTCTCCTCATTCCTTCCCTCTCTCTGCCCCTCAGAGAGACCTAGCCTTTCCCCCAGATAATAAGCAACATCCAAGGCAGCAGATTTTAGTAGCCTGGACCTAACAGTCACATGCTGTGGCCCTCTGGCAAGCTAAAGATAACATCCTGACCTAAGTTATGTTTCAGCTCCTGAGCCCTGAGGTAGATGGACGCCCTGGCTACTTTCCCAAGAGAATGGACAGAAGGAGGCCAGAAAAGACTTCAGAATATTCCTCAAGACATGAAAAAATGATTTATTACCCTAACCTCACCTCTGACCAGTCAGCTCCGAACACAACACTTAACCCACAGGGTCTTGTGATTTTGTCCTATGTAATCTGTAACCTACACACCATTGGGGAATTCGGGCTTTTGAGCATTAGTTTCCAGTTCTCCTGGGTGGCACCATTCATCAATAAAAGAGCCAATCTTTCTCCACTGCAATTCTTGGTGTTTAATGTTTGGCTCTACTAGTGCCAGGTGGATGAACTATTTCTGTTCTATAACAAAAGAATCACAGAAAAACTGAGCTAGAGGCCTGATAAAAACTATGCATGAAATCCTACCCCTAGACTTTTCCAATGGTGTTTTGCCAATAATTCATTTCATTATACAAAACAATTCAAGTTGAATTTTCTGTTACACACAATCAAAAGCATCCAGACTGAAATACCTGTAGTTTTTCCTTGATTTACTCTTTATACTTTACTGTAAAAGTTTCTCTGTCTGTCTGATGGATTTTCTTATTTCTTTATCCTCAATCTCAGGATTTTCTGTATTTTTTCTCTGGTATGTCCTCTGCATTTTTATCTCCCTGCCCCTTGTAATTCAGCATCACTATACTTGGACAATGCAGTTTCAGATTCAGACAGAAAATTCTCATCAGTTATAATTTGGCATGACTATATTTCATCTTTAGATTCCTCTTACTCCCAAAATTTTGATCAGCCACGTTGGTCTATTTGTAAATAGGTAACATTTTGCACGGGTGAATCTTCACAACTGTTGACTAACCTCACAATACATCAAATTGACCTTTTGTGATGCCAAAATAAATGGTTTGATTTTTCCTCCTTTTTTATAATAATATCTGATTTCTACATAAGTCACTGGGTTTACAATAAAATTCATTCTTTTTCCTTTTTTATTAAATTTATTGAGATGACACTGGTTAGTAAAATTACATAGGTTTCAAGTACACAATTAATTCTGTATTACATCATCTATAAATCCCATTGTGTGTTCACCACCCAGAGTCAGTTCTCCTTCCATCACCATATATTTGACCCCCTTACCCTCATCTACCACCCTCCTCCACCTTACCCTCTGGTAACCACTAAAGTGCTGTTTGAGTCTATGAATTCTTGTTTGTTTGTTTGTCTTGTTCATTTGTTGCTTTCACTTTTATATCCCACATATGAGTGAAATCATACATTTCTTGACTTTTTCTGACTTATTTCACTTGGGATGATCATCTCAAGATCCATCTATGTTGTCGCAAATGGCAGTATTTCATCTTTTCTTATGGCTGAGTGATAGTTCATTTTATATATATATACCACATATTCTTCACCCAATCACTTATCAAAGGACACTTTGGTTGTTTCCATGTCTTGGTCACCATGAATAGTGCTGCAATGAACATAGGGGTACATATATCTTTATGGACAAATGTTTTCAGATTTTGGGGGCAGATACCCAGAAGAGGGGTTGCTGGGTCACGTTGTAATTCTATTATTCTTTTGAGGAACCTCCATACTGTTATTTTTCATAGTGGCTATACCAATTTACATTCCCACCAGTGGTGTATGAGGGTCCTTGTACCCTACAACCTCTCCTACACTTGCTATTACTCGTCTTGTTGATGATAGCCATTCTAACAGGTGTGAAGTGGTACCTCACTGTGGTTTCGATTTTCCTAGCCCTAATAGCTAGTGATGTTGAACATTTTTTCATATATCTGTTGGCCGTTTGTATGTCTTCTTGGGAGAAGTGTCTGTTCAGGTCGTCTGCCCATTTTTTAATTGGATTGTTTGTTTGTTGTTGTTGTTGCTGTTGAATTGTATGAATTCTTTATATACTTTGGATTTTAGCTCCTTATGGGAAGGGTTGTTTGCAAATATCTTCTCCCATTTGGTTGGTTGCCTCTTTGTTTTGTTGATGGTTTATTTTGCTGTGCAGAAGCTTTCTAGTTTGATATAGTCCCATTCATTTATTTTTGTATTATTTCCCTTATCTTTGAGGTCAAATTCATAAAGTGTCCATAAGTTTAATACTTGTGCTTTCTTCTCTGAAATTTATTGTTTCACGTCTTATGTTTAGGTCTTTGATACATTTTGAGTTGAGTTAATTTTGGTACATGGTGACAGATGGTAGTTTAGTTTCATTCTTTTGCAAGTGGCTTTCCAATTTTCCCAGCACCATTTATTGAAGAGGTTTTCTTTTCTCCATTGTATGTTTTTGGCTTCTTTGTTAAAAATTATCTGTCCACATATATATGTTTTTTTTTTTTTTCTGGGTTCTCAATTCTATTCCATTGACCTGTGTGCCTGATTTTCTGCCAACACCATACTGTTTTGATTATTGTTGCCCTGTAGTACAAGCTGGAGTCAGGGAGTGTAATACCTCCGCCTTGTTCTTTTTTCTCAGGATTGCTTTGGCTATTCGGGGTCTTTTGTGATTACATACAAATCCGATGATTTTTTTGTTCCATTTCTTAAAAAAAATACCATTAGGATTTTGATGGGAATTGCATTAAATCTGTATATTGCTTTGGGTAATATGGCCACTTTAATTGATTCTTCCAATCCATGAACACATAATATCTTTCTATTTCTCTGTGTCTTCTTCAGTTTCTTTTAATGATGTCTTATAGTTTTCACCGTATAGGTCCTTCACATCTTTTGTTAAGCTTATTCTTAGGTATTTTCTTTTTGTTGCAATTGCAAAATGAATTTTTTTCCTGAAATTTCATTGTTAGTATGTAGGAACCCAGTGGACTTTTGTACATTGATTTTGTATCCTGTAAGTTCACCAGTTTTGTTTCTTGTGTCCAATTTTTTTTTATTTTTATTTTTTGGTAGAGTCTTTAGGGTTTTCTATATAAAGAATCATATCATCTGCAAAAAAAAGTGACAATTTGACTTCTTCATTCCCAATTTGGATGTCTTTTATTTCTTTTATTTAATAAAATGTCCCCAAACACTGGGCTGACTGAGTTTTTCTTTGAATCCAATGATTTTAAGCACATAGATGCACTGTAATTTAGATATTTTTCTATCTTTATGTGCATCTCCTTTCTCTTGTATAGGATTTTATATGTTCTGTCTGTTGCTCCAGTTTCATGCTTCCCCTGGCCATATTCCTTTGCCTGGTCTCTCCTTACTTACCTACAAATGCTTCTATTCTTCGATGACTGTTCTGTTGACCATCAATCTCTGATATTCGACATATATCTCACATTGTAAATGGATTCAATCTTAAAAGTCAGTTTTTTACAGTATATCCAATCTATATTGCGAGGCATTGTTTATATAACCCACATAGTGTGGTGAAGAATGAATAAACTGCTAATAAGGAGTTTCTGCTTTCTAGGGAATGTTTAGTAGCATCATACATGAAATTGTCTAGTAACCACTTTCATGCACCATGCGAGATCTTTTTCATTTCAGACACCATTAAACTGCATTTTGCTTCAGCATGGCAGGAATGATGCACATTAAGAAAATATAGATGAAGTTTTGAAGCGGTCAGATTAGAGCCACAACCACAGTCTTCTAGATCTATACTGATTTAGTAGAGTGTACCCATATGTGGCTATTGAGCCCTTGAAATGTAGCTAGTCCAAATTGACATGAGCTGTAAGTATAAAATATACACTGGATTTCAGAGAATTCGTATGATTTAAAAAATAATGTAAAATACCTCATTAATATTTTATATTGATTAAATGATGAAATGATAATATTTTGATTACATGAAATTATTAAAAGTGTTTTTACCTATTTCTCTTTACTTTTTAAATCAAGCTACTGGAAAATATAAAATTACGTATGTTTGCATTATATTTCTATTAAACACTGCTGTTCAATAGCATATTGAAATGACTCAGGCTCTTCAATAGAGATTGATTGCTAAGAACTTAAAACCTAAAGCCTGCATAAGCAAGTTTTAAGGCCTAGTGATAAGAATACTGAAGCAGGGAAGAAAAAAAAATACTAGCCATCTGAAACAAGAACCATGTGTGACCTGGGACTCTTTTAACAAGCTCCC
This sequence comes from Rhinolophus hipposideros, assembly GCF_964194185.1. Lineage (NCBI taxonomy): Eukaryota > Metazoa > Chordata > Mammalia > Chiroptera > Rhinolophidae > Rhinolophus > Rhinolophus hipposideros. Next base: position 64,135,013 of record NC_138046.1, on the reverse strand, counting down.
AAAGTTGATTCAAAGTTAAGGTCAATTTTGAGAACCACTGGTTTATAGTCATTTCCAACAAATCCTTACATGGTCTTTGTAAATTTCCAACTAAAGGACACCTGTGAGGGACTTTTATGAAATAAACCTGTATTCAGTGGGCTCTCCTGACTTGGAGTCGGGAGCAAAACTAATTAGGCAACCCTCCTTCATAACTGTGACCTTGTCTGTCAAGTGGGCTATACATGGAAAAACACTGAGGGAAATGTCCTTTTGTGAAGGGTACCAAGCTGTATATACTATGTATTTTTTCACCATTACAGATGTATTTTACAGCAACAAAACTTTTCTTTAGTGAGATACCCTCACTGTATGCTGAACTTTGCCTTAAATACAATGGGAATGGATACTATAAACAGAAGTAACAAGTGAAGAAATTTGAAAACAAAAAACAAAAAACGGTATTACACATAGTAATGAAAATGTGGAGAAAGGTTCAGGTAACAAAAGTGTTACTTGCTTTGAAGACAAAAGAAGCAAAATTTTTGTGTTTAAGAGACAAAAACTTCTGTTTTACATAACTACTTTAAAACTGGTTTAAAATATTTTTAGTATTCCTGTAAAATGGTTTCCTCTGGTAAGTATACAAAAACTTTTGGAAATAAATTCTAAACCTTTGTCCTCTGGATGACAGCAGTAAAAGCAGATGGACTGAAGCTACTGCTGGCGTCTTTTTCAGCTGGAGAGGATGATAGCATTTACATAAATCAATAGGAAAAATAAAAGCTAGGAATAATACATTCCTGTGAGGACTAAGAATATTTTTACAAGTAGATCTCATAATTCCTTCCTTATGATTAATAGGAAAATAACTAAGATGCATAAAGTCATCACAGAACCCTACTCACACCTGGAATCTGCTCTAGGCAGTCTGCCTGTGGAAGCAGTAAGAGGGAGCAGGAGTGCTTGAAAGATATATGAAAGCCTCCTGACTAGGTTCCTACTCTTAAATCCATAGAACATCAGCATTTAAAGGAAATTATTCTAATTCCTTATCCAAATCCTTAGCCCTATGGTAACAGATTTAAACAGGCATTCTAATTTAGCTACTTCCTTCTTTCCTTCCTCCCTCCCTCCCTTCCCCTCCTATACATCTTAATTTTCTTTTCTGTTATTTCTTTCTCTTCATTTTGTTCTGTTTTCCCTATGATGTTGTATTACCTTCCTGTTTATTTTTCCATTTTACAATTTCTCTTATTTCTCTTTCTGCCTCTTTTCTCTCTCTCTTGTTCTCTTTCTTCCCCCTTTTTCCCCTCATTCCTTTATATCACTCTCTTATTTTCCTCCCTCTCCTGTTCTTTTCCTTTCTACATTTCTCTTTCCCTCTTCCCACTTTCATTCTCCTGTTTTTCTTTTATTCTCTCTTTTTCCATTTTTTCCCTCTGTCTTCTTAAGTGATAAAACAAAGAATATGTGTTCAAGATGGAAGAAAAAGAAAACTAAATGATTTGGAAGTTTGAAATTGAAATCCTTCCCATCCACTCCCAAACCCCTCAAGGTAACCATAGTTTGCTGTTTACAGAGCTGAATGGACACTCCTATATACCTACGATGTGCAATGAAAAAAATACAGTGAATGTTGCTCGTAATGTCAAGGTGATGCTAATTGTGTTTTTTGGCCTTGATGGAATTGTGTGAACTGCATTTGTACCCAGGAACACTATGGTGAACTCTGAATATTATAAGGGATTATTAGAGCGTTTAAGAAACAATGTGTGTAGAAAATGGTCTGAGAAATGGGCAAACAGTTTCATCCTCCATCATGACAACACTCTGTGCCACACATCGCTTCCAGTATGGCAATTTCCATCAAATAAAATCATTATGGGGTGTTCTTGTCCAACTTATTCACTGTATCTGGCACCATGTGACTTCTGGCTCTTGAAAGTCAAAATGATTCAGGACATTGAGGCAGCCACGACAGCAAACTAAAGACACTCAGGAAAGAGGACTTCCAGAACTGTTTCAGAAAGTGGTAAGAACGATGGGATAAGTATGTTTGAAGTGAGGGGAATATTTTGAGGGGGATTAATGGCAATGTATCTTTTACAGTAATAATTTATTTTATTTAAAACATTCACAGTATTTTTTTATCATACTTTGTGCACTTCTACAATTGTGCAAGTATTTCTGTAGGTTATTTTTCTAGAATTATAGAATTACATTTTACATTTTAGTACAGCTTCAGGAAATGGATTTCAAACAGCAAAGAGAAGCCTCAAGGACTGGTCTTAGAGAATGGATTGGGTGAAGCAGAAGTTGCACAGTAGTTTAAACAGTTGAACTCCCAAACTTCTGTTTGAACTAAATCAGCTCTGCTTTTATTTGTTTTACATATTGAAGTTCAAGGTAAGTTTTTCTGGAAAACTGAAAGACTAAGTGGTTCTGTTGGTAATAACAACAAGCACCACCTGCACAAACATTTGTTAGGGGAGAAGATCCAAGGAATTGTGTTTTAACACTATTTCCAGGGATCTTGATGAATATTAAATACGATAAATGTTGGAAAACTTAAAAACATATGCTTGGAGTCAAATGTACCTAATATTCCTAAGTTCTAGGTTCAAATCTACTACTTACGAGCTGTAACAACTAAACGGACGGTCCTTATGATTTTGATTAATTTTAAATCCTAGCTCTAGAAATCCTCTCTCTCTCTCTCTCTCTCTCTCTCTCTCTCTCTCTCTCTCTCTCTCTCTCCTCTGCCCTTCAAAGACCTAGCCTTTGCCCCAGATAATCAACAACCCCAGAGGCAGCAGAGGACAGTAGCCCAGACTTAATGGTCACACAGAGTGGCCCTCTGGGAGGCTAAATATAACATTGTGACCTAAGTTTTGCTTCAGCTCCTGAGCCCTAAGGTGGAATGACTCCTTGGCTACTTTTCCATGAAATGGGACAGAGGAACTCTGTATAAAACCTCAGAACTGTCCTCAAGACCTGAAGAAATGATTTATTACCCTTCCCTAACCTCCAACCAATCAGCTCCCAGCACGACCCCTGTCATGCAGGGTGTCACTCAGGGTCTCTGGTCCTCCTCCCCACATAAGAATGCAGGATATGGTGAGGCCAAAAAGGAACACCCACAGAGCCATAGATAGGGGAGTCATACCATTATAGTCTCGGTGGTGGCTGGGTTGGAGACACAGGAAGCAGGAGCCACACTGTCCGCAACCTGCCGTCCACTTCTCTGCAATCCGCAACCCGCACTCCGCCATGCTAACTGCAATCTGCGCTTGCCAGCCCAGCCACCATCTTCTTGCTAGCCCCATTTTCTGCTAGCGTAGCCACAGCAATTATATTAGTGGCCGATGGCTCACTGGTTACAGCTGACGGCCAACTAGCCACAGCTGATGGCCATCTGATCACAGTTGATGGCCATTTACTACCTGAGCCAGCACCTTTCTATGTGAGGCCGAGAGCCTGGAAACTGGTCTCTGGGGCTCTGTCCCCACAACCACTAACCCCTAACCCACTGTGTCTAGTGATTTTACTCTGTATAATCTGTAACCTACATACCATCAGGAAGCCAGGTCTTTGAGTGCTAGCTCACCTGTGTCTTTGGGCTTGGAGTCATTTCCTTAAATAACCTCTACTTTGTTTGCTGCAAACTCCTGTCCATGTCTCCTTTGGCTTTAATATGCGCAGGCAAAACGAATGCCTTGATTTCAGTAACAACAATGCCTCCCAACCATCATATGCATCATTGCCGAAGGTTTGCTGTATATAATTTACCTTCAACTGCACATGCTCAATTTGATAATCCCCGCAGAATTACCAATCCCTCTCCCCTACAACCATCCTTGTGGAGGTGACTATCAGGAACCAGTTCATCTCCCATTCTCTCCATCCCAAGTCTGCTGCTCTGACAAGGCTGATGGTCCTTCTCCCATAATGCATCAGACCTATTGCTTTCACTCTATTCCAAAGCTTCCAAACTTTGATGTACATTAGACTCTCTTAGGGAGGTTTTAAAAACACTTAGTCCCTGCCTGACCACCGCAGTGTACAACTGAAGCTGAAGCTGAATAATAATGAATGTCAACTATAATTTTATATATATATATATATATATATATATATATATATATATATAGTCACAGGAAGTGGAGTACAACATAAGGAATAGAGACAGTGGAAATGTAACGGCTGTGTGCGATGTCAGAGGGACAGTGGATGGGGGGAGGGGTTATCACTTTGTGCGGGGTGTAAATGTCTATTACATTGTTTTGTATACCTGAAACTAATAATAATAATACAAATACTTAGTCCCAGGTTATACTCCATACCAAGTAAGTCAGATGTCTGGAGATGGGTTCCAGGTATCATGAGTTTTTAAATAACCCCAGGTGACTACAATTTGCACAATTGAGAGCCACTGCTCTAATCCATGGGAGGCCTGATATGTGGGCTACTTCCCAAATGTTTTTGCCAGCTGCTAGCCTTTGGGTTAATTTTAACTCAAGTCAACAAACAGCTGCAAAACTTCAGTGCAAAAATTAGAACCCACCTTCCACCAACATCCCAGAAATCTCACCACAGTGCCTCTAACAATTCCCTACCCCAGTAGTAAGACTTCTCCATATCCATCCAATGTAGCAAAAGTAATAATCTGTTGGGAGTTGTGTGGGGGGGTGGAAGTTCTGGAAAAAATATCAGAGAGAAGGTGTATTTGCAATAGGTTTTAAGGATGGAAAATTTTTTCACAGGTGCAAAGTTAGAGGAAAACAGCAATAAAAAAGTGGCAACAGCTTAAGGAAAGATGCAAATAGTGCTGAAGTGAAGAACACAGAATTAGATGTTTTTATGTTGTATCAGATTCTCAATCTGAAGAACAACAACATCAAAATCACCTGGGTGAGGCCCAGACATCTGCATATCTACCAAGTTCATGGGGTGATTCTGAAGTTTGACCTTCGCTATAAGGGACAGTCGGATACCATCTGAATGGGAAAATATTATTAGGGTTCACCTTTCCTTGTACTCCCTTTTTTCCTCCTGCAGACTTGCTAGCCTCCACACAGCCCCACAGTCAGAGTTTGCTTCCCTCTTGTGGAAATAGTTGGGAATTATCCTTTCATGTCCACTCAGTTGCTGTGCAGGGCCCCAGAAAGCACATCATCCAGGAATCTTGTTCCCAGAAAGCAAGGTCGGTAACATTAGAGATATTCTTGGGACATTTTTCTTCTGTCTTTCTGTATTCCTGTAAAAAATGAGTCTCTTCTTAGCTACCTCCAGGAAATCCAATTTTATAGCTTCCTTTTATCACATTCCTGTGGGTGAGGGTGGAGGGTTGTGAGTGGTAGTCCAAGGAAAATGTTTTGTTTTTTTTTTTTGGAGTGAAGATTTTGTGCTGGACAGTAACTTGCTGGAAGTAGAGTTTGGGAAAGATTAATATGACAGAGGCACACAGGATGAGAGAAAAACTGGAGACAGAGGGTTAAATTAGACCATTGCAGTAAGAAACGTGGAATGGTAAGGAAAGGGACAGATTTGACAGACATTGTGAACAAAGATTCGACAGAATCAAGTGGTTTAATATAAGGAGTGTGGAGATAGAAATAATATGATTCATCTCATGGTGAATCATGTCTTTTTTCTAGACCTTGTGACTGAGGCACTAATCTTACCTGATAAGTTTGCTTCACCTGAAAACTCAATACTTCTGAGGTGAAAGAACTTCTTCAGTGGTAATTTGCTGTGGGGACAAAGCCCCAAAAAGCAGTTTCCAGGCTCTCGGCCTCACATAGAAAGGTGCTGGCTCGGGTAGTAAATGGCCATCAACTGTGATCAGATGGCCAGCAGCTGTGGCTAGTTGGCCGTCAGCTGTAACCCGTAGGCCATTGGCCACTAATATAACGGCTGTGGCTATGCTAGCAGAGATGAATGGGGGCTAGCAAGAAGATGGTGGCTGGCAAGCGCGGACTGCTGTTAGGCAGATTATGTAGATCCTGCTTCCTGTGTCTCCAGCCCAGCCACCAGCGAGAATATATTGGTTTGACTCCCCTACTTATGGCTCCATGGGTGTTCCTTTTTGGCCTTACCGTGTCCTGCATTCTTATGTGGGGAGCGGGAGCAGAGACGCCACAGGCCGCCCCGCCTGCCGCCCCGCACGACATTTGCAAATCTCAGTCTCTAAAGTAAAAACAGTAATGCCTCTGGCTCTCAGCAGGGCTATTTCCACATAGAGATGGCTACTGAGCCATATGCTGGCTATTCATTTTTCATGAGGCATTGTCTCCAAAAGAACTCTAATAGCAAATGTTCCCTATGAGAAATAACATTAAGTAATCGATGACAACTATCTCTAGTCACAAAACCAATTAATTTATCAGACAAGTTAGCTCTTACCAGGCAGTAGGAAGGCCTGTGAGAATGGCACTTCAGACATTAAATGAGTGTTGGGTAGGCATTTCAGCCTGCTGTGTAAGACGTTACTTTGGGGACCCTCCAGCATCATGAGAGCCTTGGGCTCGTCAGCCAGCAGTAATAACAACTGCTCACACTTATTGAGTAGCTGTTTACTATGTGTCAGGCACTAATCAGTCTTTCTTACATGTATGAACTCAATCCTCACACTAGCCCTATGAGGTGGTAGGTACCATTATTATCCCTATTTTATAGCAGAGGAAGGTGAGGCTCGTAGAGGTTGAGTAATTAGCTGTGGCTAGTTAGGAAGTGAGGGAGCGAAGATTTCAACCACAGTGGTCTAACTCCATTGCCCACATTAACCCTAGTATTATAATACCTTAAAAATATTGTCAATAAAATATTTGTTTATATGGCATAATATGGGGGCATAAAGCCTCTAGGATGCTATGGGAACAGAGCCAGGAATGCAGTTTCCAGGCTCTCGGCCTCACATGGCAAGGTGCTCACTCACGTAGTAAATGGCCATCAACTGTGATTGGATGGCCATCAGCTGTGGCAAATTGGCCGTCAGCTGTAACCAGTGAGCCATTGGCCACTAATATAACCGCTGTGGCTACGCTAGCAGCAAATGGGGGGCTAGCAAGAAGATGGTGACTGAGCTAGCAAGCGCGGATTGCAGAGAGGCGGATGACGCCAGCAAGAATATAATGGTTTGACTCCCCTATCTATGGCTCCATGGGTGTTCCTTTTTGTTCTCACCATATCCTGCATTCTTATGTGGGGAGTGGGACCAAAGACCCTGCATGCCACCTCACATGACAGATGCTCAAGGTCTTAGGCACTTAATTCCACTCCTTCAAAATGGTCCAGGAACAAACTCAGTACCACAAAGGATCTGGCAGTACCCTCCAGGACAGAGCCAGAATAGTGCGGAGTGGGGGTGGCATGCAGAGCAATACAGATTGTGCGATTATGAGGAAAAAGAAGAGGAAGAAAGGTGCGGTGGGTGGGGGGATCTTAGGAATACACAGGATGACCAAGGAAGATTCTGTATAGGTTGATAGGTGAAATATAAATATGTTGTACCATTTGTCAATTCTATACATATTTGTACATAACGGGCTACTAGTAAGACTTATTTCTGGTAACGAGCCATTTCTTTGTGTTTCCCAGGTATTATGGGACTAAGGAACAATACAATAAATCCTCCTACTATGATACTTAATACTTTGTGTCAGAAAGGGATGGCCTCAAGCTGGTGCAAATACAGTGGTGTAGTAGATGATGAATTAATTAGATTATCTACAGTAAGATACAAAAAACAGCCCATGGCTTTAAGGCTTAGGAATATTCCATTTTCTCTTATCTGACACACCTAACAAGATACGTTAAGAGCAACTGTTACCATAGGTTGTAGGTGGAATGAAAATGATTTTTTTTTTTACCATGTTTCCCTGAAAATAAGAACTAATTGGAAAATACGCCCTAGCATGATTTTTCAGGATGACATCCCCTGAAGATTAGCCCTAATACATCTTTTGGAGCAAACCTTAATATGAGACCCGGTCTTATTTTCGGGGAAACACGGTAGATCAGTAGATGAACGGAGTACAATTCATTCAATGGTTTAACTGACCTGCCCCTCAATTTTATGATGATTTCATTGCCTTATTGACCAATGAAAATAGTATTTAACATTCTAGATTTGAATTTTTCCCCAGCTAATAAAAAGAAAAGTTATTGTAAATCATTGCATATGACCATCTTGATTGCCCTTTTTTTATTTTACTCTTAAGTAAATACTTCCTTGGAAGTAAAATGTTTATTAGCAAACATTATGATATTAGCCTTCTTTTTTAAGGTGTTAATCATGAGACATCCTCACTTCTGCCTTTTCCTCATAGCTGTCATTAATGAAGCTTTGGTGTCATTTGACTTTTCATGGATAATGGACTTAATTGTATAATGATTAATTTTTTGAGAACTGCAATCATGATAAATCTTATCTTAACTGGAAAGCATTGATGTCATTGGTGTATTGGCAACAGTTTAAAATTTGTGGAATGCAGTATAAAAGCATTATCATTTAAGAGACTGGTTAGAGCGCGGTGCTCTTAACAAAAAGATTGCTGGTTGGATCCCCACATGGGCCACTGTGAGTGCGCCCTCCACAACTAGATTGAAACAACTACTTGACTTGGAGCTGATGGATCCTGGAAAAATACACTTAAAAAAAAAAAGAGAGATGACGTATGTGGCAGATATTGTTCTAACCATTTTATACATTTTTACTTATCTAATCCTTGCAACAACAATAAGAGGTTAGTATCCATACCTCCCCCTTTTTTACAGATGAGGGAACTGAGGCAAAGGGAAGCTGAGAAACTTGCCCAGCGTCAAACAGCTAGGACATGGCAGAAGTGGGATTTAAACCCAGGCATTGAGGCCCCAGACCCCATGTGTTTAACCACTGTCCTATGCCACATCTTATATGAAAGAACCTGGAAAAGAAACATGTTAGGAACAGTGGTGGAATGCCAGTTAGGATTCTGTTTTTTTTCTCTTTGTGAATAATACAGTGACTTTTTTTTTTCCTTCTGAGAATGTGTTTTCTCGCAATGCACTATAACTTCATTTTCTAATAGTGCTGACCTCTGCTATTGTCTATACATAATTCTGAGCCTTCTGAACATTATGATGTGACCTGGGGCTGAGTATCTAGGAGGGCATTATTTACATTCTGGGTTCTTTAATGAACCCATACTTTTTTCTTTCCCTTTCGAAGCTGTTGGGAGTCATACAACTCCATAGGTCTCCAAGTGAAATTTCTGTTTTACATATTCATTAGAATGCAATAGATTGTTTAAGCACTAAAATTTAAATACTAGGGAAACAGGGTCACCTTTTAGACATTGTTTTCAGTCCTGTTACTATATTAAATGTGTGACAGATATGAATGTCCATGTCCATATACAGTTATATTTACTTTCTTACAAAGTTAACAAGCCTACCATAACATTGTTTTGTGCCTTAGCTAAATATATGACCAAAAGGGGGAACCGATTAATGTTGGTATAAAATACGCAAAAGGCAACATGTGTGTGTGTGTGTGTGTGTGTTTAATTTTTGTCGACTATCCTTAAAATCCATTACAGTTCAACCTGAGCATGGATCTCCTTCGATGAATTAAGAAGGATAAATTCAAATACAGCTTTTTTTAAACTGAACCCTCAGTTAACAAGACTTTGTGAACTGTACTTTTTGAGGGAGAATGTAAAAACAAATCACAGATAACAATATGAAGGAATCATGTTTAAAAGTAAATTTCAGTGTACTTGCATGTTTTGGAATTCATTCCAGACTTTCCTTGATTTTCTACATTCATCGTCTTGTGTTCAGCCTGTCTTAAGCAAAACTGTCAAATAAGTCACATTGTCTTAAGGGTGCACAAATGCTTCCTGGCTTTTCTTGGCAGCCCATTCAAGCTTTTCTATCTACTTTCCTTCTAAAATTTTCTTCTCATCACATCAAAATTCTTATGCAGCAGGTTCACCTGACCTCAGCTTAGCTGTTAAAAGGAAAATATTTGATCAATTAAAATTATTCATTAAGATGTTGTCAATGACTGTGTTCATATGTTAGTCTTCCCAGAAGTATTTGCATTTTAAAAGAGTCACATCTCAACCTAAAGGAATCAAAATACTAGAATTACAACAAAAACCTCTTTGGCAAGGGCAAATTTTTTGGTGCACTACAAATTAACCCTCCAGTAAAGTACCTAAAATATGGTTTCTCTTGTGAAGTGGAACTTTATATTAACAGGGATCATTTTATTAAGATTTTTCAAGAAGTGTGAGTAGATGCTAAAATCCTTGAGTTTTTACATACAGACGGTGCTAAAAAAATGTGTATACATTTTGAAGAAAGGAAAAACCTGTATTAAAATTATAGTACTCAATATATACCGATAAGAAAAGATGAATACAAGTCATGTGTATACATTTTTTTGGCATCCCAGTATTTGAGAATGATTCTCCTTTCCCTTTAAAATGAACAACATGCTAGATGGTTACGAAATTACTAGGCTACAGCTTTTTATAATCCACAACTTGTAGGTTTGCTCCCTTGTTTTCTTGAATACAATGTTAATGAGAATTTCAAGATTAGCCTAAGATTTTTTGTTTTTCTTTAGTTTTGTAAGACATCTAATTCTTTTGTTAGAATACGCATAAGTTTCATTCTTTTCTTTTTCTAATTAAAGTTTATTGGGGTGACAATTATTAGTAAAGTCACACATATTTCAGGTGTACAATTCTGTATTACATCATCTATAAATCCCACTGTATGTTCACAATCCAGAGGCAGTTCTCTTTCCATCACCCTATATTTGTTCCCCTTTACCCTCATCTACCATCCCGCTTTCCACTTACCCTCTGGTAACCACTAAACTATTGTCTGTGTCTATGAGTTTTTGTTTCTTATTTGTTTTTCTTGTTCTTTTGTTGTTTTTGGTTTATATGTCACATGCCAGTGAAATTATATGGTTCTCTGCTTTTTCTGTCTGACTTATTTCACTTACCATTATAATTTCAAGATCCATCCATGTTGTCACAAAGGGTCCTATTTTGTCTTTTCTTACCGCCGAATAGTATTATATTGTGTACATATACCACACCTTCTTTATCCATTCATCTATCAAAGGACATTTTGGTTGTTTCCATGTCTTGGCCACCATAAACAAAGCTACAATGAACATTGGAGCACATTTGTCCTTATGGATGTTTTCAGATTTTTTGGGGAGATACCAGGAAAGGGATTGCTGGGTCATATGGTAATTCTATTCGTAATTTTTTGAGGAACCTCCACACTGCCTTCCATAGCTGCTGCACTAATCTGCATTCCACCACCAGTGTATGAGGGTTCCCTTTTCTCCACAGCCTCTCCAACACTTGTTACTATTTGTCTTGTTGATGATAGCCATTCTAACTGGGGTGAGGTGATATCTCATTGTGGTTTTTATTTGCATTTCTCTGATGATTAGTGATGTTGAGCATTTTTTCATATGTCTGTTTGCCATTTGCATGTCCTCTTTGGAGAAATGTCTCTTCAGGTCCTCTGCCCATTTTTCAAATGGGTTGTTTTTGTTGTTGTTGTTGAGTTGCATGAGTTCCTTGTATATTTTGGATATTAGCCCCTTATCAGAGACACTGTTTGCGAAAACCTATCCCATTCAGTTGGTTGCCTCTTTATTTTGTCCATGGTTTCTTTTGCTGTGCAGAAGCTTTTAAGTTTCATATAGTCCCATTCATTTATTTTAGCTTTTACTTCTTTTGCCTTTGGAGTCAAATTCATAAAATGCTCTTTGAACCCAAGGTCCATAAGTTTAGTACCTATGTTTTATTCTATGCAGTTTATTGCTTCAGAGCTTATGCCTAAGTCTTTGATCCATTTTGAATTAATTTTGGTATATGGTGACAGATAGCAGTCCAGTTTCATTCTTTTGCAATTGGCTTTCCAATTCTCCCAGCACCATTTATTGTAGAGGCTGTCTTTTCTCCATTGTAAGTTTTTTGATTCTTTGTCAAAAATTATGTGTCCATATTTATATGGTTTTATTTCTGAGTTCTCAATTCCATTCCATTGGTCTATGTGTCTGTTTTTCTGCCAGTACCATGCTGTTTTGAGTATTGGAGCCCTGTAGTACAAGCTAAAGTCAGGGAGTGTGATAACTCCAGTATGGTTCTTTTTTCTTAATATTGCTTTGGCTATCCGGGGTCTATTGTGGTTCCAAACAAATCTGAAGATTTTTTGTTCTACTTCTTTAAAAAATGCCATTGGGATTTTGCTGCAGATTGCATTAAATCTGTATATTGCTTTGAGTAATATGACAATTTTAAGTATGTTGATTCTTCCAATCCATGAGCACGGAATGTTTTTCCATTTCTTTGTATCTTCTTCAATTTCTTTTAAAAATCCCTTATAGTTGTCAGCATGTAGGTCTTTCACATCCTTGGTTAAGTTTATTCCTAGATATTTTATTCTTTTGCTGCAATTGCAAAAGGAATTGTTGGGTTTTTTTTAATTTCTTTTTCTGAGATTTCACTGTTAGTATATAGAAATGCAATGGACTTTTATATGTTGATTTTGTAGCGAGCAACTTTACTGTATTCGTTGATTTTTTTCTAATAGCTTTTTGGTGGAGTCTTTAGGGTTTTATATATGTAGCATTATGTCATCTGCAAAGAGTGATAATTCAACTTCTTCCTTCCCAATTTGGATGCCTTTTATTTCTTTCTTTTGCCTGATTGCTCTGGAGAGGACTTCAAACACTTTGTCGAAAAGCAGAGGTGATAGGGGACAGCCCTGTCGTGTCCTTGAACGTAGAGCAAAGGGCTTCAGTTTTTCATCGTTAATTATTAGGTTAACTGATGGTTTGTCATATATGGCCTTTATTATGTTAAGGTATTTTCCTTTTATACCTAATTTATTAAGTGTTTTAATCATAAATGGATGTTGTATCTTTTCAAATGCTTTTTCTGCATCAATTGAGAGAATCATATGATTTTTGTCCTTTATTTTGTTTATGTGATGTATCACATTGATGGATTTGCAGTTGTTGAACCATCCTTGTGCCCCTAGGACAAACTCCACTTGGTCTTGCTGAATAATCTTTTTAATGCATTGTGGCATTTGAGTGGCTAGAATTTGTCTTGGATTTTTGCATCTGTATTCATCAGAGATATTGGTCAGTAATTTTCTTGTTTTATGTTGTCCTTACCAGGTTTTGGTATCAAGGTAAAGTTGGCCTCATAAAATGAGTTAGGGAGTACTGTCTCTTCTTCTATTTTTTGGAAGAGTTTGAGCAGGATTGGTATTAGATCCTCTTTGAAGGTTTGATAGAATTCTCTAGTGAAGCCTTCTGGTCCCGGACTTTTGCTTTTGCGAAGGTTTGGGATGACTGATTCAATTCCGTTACTGGTGATCGGTCTGTTTAGATTTTCCAGTTCTTCATGGTTCAGCCTTGGAAGGCTATATGTTTCTAAGAACTTGTCCATTTCTTCTAGGTTATTAAATTTGGTGGCCTATAGTCCTTCATAGTATTCTTGGATGATGCTTTGTGTTTCTGTGGCATCCGTGATAAACTCCCCTTTTCATTTCTGATTTTGTTTACTAGTGTCTTCTCTCTTTTTATCTTAGTGAGTCTAGCCAAGGGTTTGTCAATTTTGTTAATCTTTTCAAAGAACCATCTCTCTCACATTATTTTTTTCTATTGTCTTTTTGTTCTCTATTTCATTTAGTTCTGCTCTGATTTTTATTATTTCCTTTCTTCTGCTTACCTTAGGTTTCATTTGTTCTAACTTTTCTAGTTAATTAAAATGTAAAGTGAAGTTGTTTCTTTGGCATTTTTCTTATTTCTTGAGATAGGCCTGTAATGATATAAATTTCCCTCTTAAAACTGCTTTCGCTGCATCCCAAAAAATTTGATGGGATGTATTTTCATTGTCATTTGTTTCTATGTATCTTTTGATCTCTCCTCTAATTTCTTCTTTGACCTGGTCATTCTTTAAAAGCATGTTGTTTAATCTCCATGTATTTGTGTTTCTTCCTGCTTTCTTTTTGCAGTTGATATCCAAATTCAAAGCATTCTTATCAGTGAAGATTCTTGGTATGAATTCAATCTTCTAAATTTGCTTAGGTTAGTTTTGTGTCACAATATATAGTCTATCCTTGAGAATGTTCCATGTACACAAGAAAAACAAATGTATAGTCTGATGTTTTAAGATGAAGTGCTCTATATATGTCAATTGTGTCCATTTCATCAAATGAGTCATGTAGGGCTGCTATTTCAGTATTTATTTTATGTTTGGATGACTCATCCATAGCTGTCAATGATGTATTTAGGTCCCCTAGTAAAATTGTGTTTTGGTCAACTTTCCCTTTAGTTCTGTTAGTAGTTGCTTGGTATATTTTGGTGCTCCCTGATTACGGGCATAAATATTGATGACTGTTATGTCTTCTTGTTGTATAGTCCCCTTTACCATTATGAAATGTCCATCTTTGTCTCTTGTTATCTTTTTCACCCTGAAGTTTGTTTCATCTGATATCATTATGGCTACACCTGATTTTCTCTGGGTACCATTTGCTTGGAGTGTCAATTTCCACCCTTTCACTTTGAGTCTATGCTTGTCCTTGTAGCTGAGACGTGTCTGTTGGAGACAGCATATGGTTGGGTTTAGTTTTTAGATCCAATCTGTTACTCTGTGACTCCTTATTGGTGAGTTTAGTCCATTTACATTTAGTGTGATTATTGATATGTGAGGATTTCCTATCATTCTATCTTTAGTTTTCTTGTAAGATTGTGTCTCCATGGTTTCTTTGCCTTTCTGTTGTTGTCTATTATTTCTGTGTGGTGGTATTCTTTGATGTTTCCCTCTGTTTCTTTTTTCATTACAGTATATATTTCATTTCTGAAAAATTTTTGAGTGGTTACCATTAAGTATATGTAAAAGAAATTTTGCTACTTAGAGTATTCCATTTTGTTCGGCATGCTTACTTTCTCCATTCCCATATTCTGGTTCAGGACTTTACTCTTCCCATTTTTCGGTTGCCACAGATTGTCCCTGTTGATGATGTTTGAATAGCCTCCTTTAGTATTTCTTGTAGTGCACGTCGTGTATTAGAATATTCCCTCAGCTTCTGTATGTCTGGAAAGGTCTTTGTTCCTCCTTTATATCTAATGGATATCTTTGCCAGATATATGATTCTTGGATCATAATTTCTCTCTTTCAATATTTTGAATATTTCGTTTCACTCCTTCCTGGCTTGTAGAGTTTCTGCTGAGAAATCTGATGATTATCTAATGGGCTTTCCTTTGTAGGTTATTGTCTTCTTTTCCCTGGCTGCCTTGAGCAGTCTTTCTTTTCATTCATTTTAGAGAGCTTCAATAAAATATGCCTTGGATAAAGCCTGTTACGGTTGAGGTAATTAGGTGTTCTATTTGCGTCTTGAATTTGAGGATCCAGTTTTTTCCACAATTTTGGGAAGTTCTCATCAACTATTTGTTTGAATATACTGTCTGTTCCCTTCTCTTTCTTCTCCTTCCGGTATGCCCATTATTCTTATATTGCTCTTTCTGATGGAGTCAGAAAGTTCTTGTAGAGTTCTTTCATTTCTTTTAAGTCTCAAGTCTCTTTTTTCTTCTGTCCGTGTCATTTCCATGTTTCTATCTTCAATGTCACTGATTCTTTCCTCTATCTGGTCAACTCTACTATCTAAACTGGCTATTTCATTCTTAATTTCTTCTGTTGAGTTCTTACTCTCCAGAAATTCTATTTGGTTCTTTTTTAAAATTTCAATCTCTTTTGTAAAATGTGCATGCTGTTCTTTGATTGTGTTTATGAGTTCATTAAACTGTCTTTCTGTGTTTTCTTGCATCAGGGTGAGTTTTTTCAGAACTGCAATCTTGAATTCTCTGTCATTTAAGTCTGATATTTCCATATCTTTAAGTTCATTTTCTGGAGACTTTTCACTTTCTTTCTGGGCTGTCTTGTTGCCTTGATTATTTGTGACAATTAATGATTTATTATTTCTCTTCCTAGACACCTACAAGAGTGGCTTTCTGCAACAGGTTGATGGGAAGCGGTGTTTCTTTTTTTTTCCAGTACTTGTTGGTAGAATGTTTTATTTTCTCTCTGACTGCAGCCTTTTTTTTGTTTTTCACACTGTAGTGTTATGTTTTCTCTTCACTATTCCAGCTTCTCACACATTGGGGGGATTCTTTGGAAGGGGGGTTTCTCCTCTGTTAACAGTTCCCCTGAGTCATAAGGTGCCGTGTTCCTGTTGGGATGCGGAGAACTTTTGAAATTCCAAAGCTCTTCCAGAACCAGATTCAGAGCCCATATGTTTCTGTAGTTCTGTTTACTCCTGCAGAAATCTGCCCAGATAGGTGGGACCAGGGGTGAGTTGTGAGAGGTGGACCAGAGCAATGGCAGCGACTACCACCACAGCCAGTCCTGCTTCCACAGCTCTCTCCCCTTTGGTGGAACTAGTTGGGCTGTGAATCTGTGTTTGTGGACCACAGTTCTCCAATCTACAAATATTCTGTTCTTTTGATCTGACACTGCTACTGTTCTGCTTCTGGCACTGGGCAGGTTGGGGCGGGACAAGCTCTGGGAGGGTAGGGAGGGGGCAGCTAGGCTCAGTGCCTAAGACTTCTGTTCTCTGCAGCAGTGCGGGCTTAAACCACCGTTTTCAGCCTTCTTCTCTCAGCCTTTGCTCTGAGGTCTCTGCAATGACTGTTGGGTTCAGCCGTGCTATATGCTGTCCCCTCAGCCCTGTGGGCCATAAGCGGACCCCTAGCATTCCAAGTTCTTCCCTCCCTTGCAGCTGTGGTCGTTCTGGGATGCAGCGAGCTGGGAGCACTGAGCTAGGTCTGCGTCCTGCACCCGTGCAACTCCGTCTCCTCACTTCCGTCTTCCCTTATCCGCTGCTCACGCAATTTGTCCACCTTTAGGTGAATTCAGTAGTGAACCTCTTCAACTTGCCTCTCTGCTGTGCAGGGAGTCTTCTGTGGAGTTATAGTTTTTCAATTTGTTGTACATTCCAGGGGAGATTTCCAGAGGCTCACCTCATGCTACCATTTTGATGACATGACTCTAAGTTTCATTTTTTGTCCTTGAAGTTCAAAAATTTTATAAGGATGTGTGTGTGTGTATGTGTGTGTGTGTGCATCTTGATCTTAAGAGCTTTCTAATGTTTTTTGCAAGTATTAACTATTATTATTCAAGATTTCTTTTTTTTTTTAATTAAAGTTTAATTGGGCGACAATTGTTAGTAAAGTTACATCAATTTCAGGTGTACAATTCTGTAATACATCATCTATATCTCACACTGTCTGTTCACTACCCAGAGTCAGTTCTCCTTTCATCACCATATATTTGACCCCGTTTACCATCTTGTACATTCAAGATTTTAAACACAAAATCGAGAGAACTGGATATTTGCTGTATTACATTTATCAATGAAAGATAGGGGTTCTCATTTGGGAAACTATCTCAACACAAAGTATTTTCTTTAATCTTCTAAAAAATTGAAAGATCAGCAACAAGAATGCCTCATTTCCTAAGCAATCTGGTTAGTCATTAAATAACTTCAATATATTATCTTTTAAAACAATATCCTCATTCCCTTTTGTTTCCCCTTGCTTTGTGAGCTCTTCAGAGGCTCTCAGATTAAACACTTAGAAGGAGATGTAAATACCCTAATATATTGGCACACTGAGGATTGTTAGTTTCATCGAGTCCCATGAGTTTAAGGTGAGATTGCAGTCCTTGAAGTTTGAGAAAAGTGTTTGTGAACCCACAGCATAGATGCATAATTTCAATGGTATTTCAAAAACAGACCCAAATTAATTTGGATAGCTAGAGCACCATGTAGTCTTAAAAGAACTAGGTTTTCTTTTCCTCCTTCAAGTAGTTTCTTAAGTAATTGCCTTCTTGGTTGCAGAACTGCAAAACTAGTGTAAGTGATGAACACTTCATGTGGCTTAAGTTCTCCGATTCCAATACCCTGGTGAGAACCTCACTGAGAGGACATGTCAGTGTTGTTGTAGCAAGGGAGTCCATGAGCAGGACCATTTACAAATAGTTTTCAGAGAAGAGTTAAAGTCATGATACATTAAGGCTAAATAGGGAACTGCTCCAGTGACTGTAATCAGGAAGGTTTCTTACTTTATTGTTGGCATGAGCTCTTGGTTTTACTATCTACTCTTAGTCTCCCTTCTGTGGCCTCTACTTTTACCTATGCATTTACTTCTGGAGGTATTTGGGGGTGAGGGTGGAGATGGTTCTGAGGGAAGAATTTAATTTATCCTCTGCTGATCAAATTCTGGGGCTGATATGTGTCTCTGATTGACCGCTATAAAATCTACAGTGTCTGCTCCACTAGGACAGTGACCGTATCTGCCATACACACCTCTGTATTCTTAATACTCAGCACAGCGCCTGGCATCTGATATACACTCTATATATGTTGAATGAATAAGTGAGACCAAGGACTCTCTGTGGTATGTGCACCTCACCATTCTGTTTCATTTATACATAATCCCTATTGTCATCTATCTTGAATAAACTTGTTCTCTCCTTGATGTAGTTAATTTTCTTCTAGGAACAGTTGATAATCACAGATTTACTTCAGGGGGCATAATATGGATGTTTCTATAATACTGTTGGAAGTAAACTGTGATAACGATTTGGAATCTATGTAAATTTATTTAATGAATTTATACATTGTCTTAGCCTCAGTTTCCCTAAAATGGAGAGACAATGGCTTATTTGGGACTATGATTCATGGAGCAGGAGTAAGGGACAGCGAGAGTGAAAAAGGGAGGGAGAGAAAGTCTAAGGACACGTTATCAAGGTGGCATTCTGACTGGTTGCTCACTCCTGCTGAACCCTGAGAGAAGACTTAGGAAATGTTTCTCATAATGTTGACTTAGGAGAAGAAAAGAGGAAGCATTTATCCATCGAATTTCAATCCTAGTTGGTCAAGGCTCACCCTATGAAGATTTTTTTAAATTATTTTTTATTAGTTTCAGGTGTACAAAACAATGTAATAGTTAGACATTTACACCCCTCACAAAATGATAACCCCCTCCCCCAATCTACTGCCTCTCTGACATCATATATAGCTGTTACAATTTCCACTGACTCTATTCCCTGTGCTATACTCCACATCCTGTGACTCTATACATATTAAATTATAGTTGACATTCAATATTATCCAGCGTCAGCTTCAAGTTTACAGCGCAGTGTTCAGACATCTACACCGCCCATGAAGTGGTCTCGCTAATAAGACAAGTGCCCATCTGACACCCTACAAAATCTTTACAACATTATTGATTATATTCCCTAAAATGTCTTTCATATCCCCATGGCAATATTGTGGCTACCAATTTGTGCTTTCGAATCCCTTCACCTTCTCCCCCATCCCCACCCTCCTCCCATCTAGCAACCGTCAGTATTCTCTATATATTTCTATTCACAATAGCCAAGACATGGAAATAACTGAAAAGCCCATCAGTAGGCAACTGGATTAAGAAACTATGGAGATTTAACTTCCCTGCACTTTCAGGCTGCATTTGCGTGAGCAATGAGCAGGTTCCCACAATGGACTGTGCTGTGGTATCCGAGAAGCACAGGGTAAAAATCAGAGACATTTAGTGCAGGTTTGGGGTCAGGTGCTGTCAGATTTCACCTGTGCCACACTGGTCAAAGTCTGTGGGGAACTGGTTACCACAGATGTGGCTGGAATGAGAGGTGAGGCTGAGAGATTTGAAGTGGTGAATAAGATATGTTCCATGCAAATATTAAAATGACTAATCACCTATAAATGTGTCTTGAATAATATGTTTCAGATATCATTGAGCCTCAAAAGAATACTTTGGTTGTAATTCAATCTATGAATCCTGTAGTTGTTTCTAAATCACACAGACTTCATTCTGGTGTTTTGTTTGATATTAGCAGAGTCTCAAGATTTAATTACAAGATGATATTCAATTAAAACATATTTAAGGAAAAAATATGAAAACAAACTAAATGTAAGGCAAATTGGAACTTAAAGAAGATGAAGACACACTACTCTCCTAGCAAAAGCAACATGATTTTTTTTAGAATTGGGTCTATTTGCAGGAATTTAATTGAAATAAGATGTTATCTGGAAATATTTATGTTTAGCGTGATTTTTTTAAACTGTTTCTCAAAACCTGACACTTTGATACTCCAGTTACTTGCAAAAAAAAATTAGACCCACTAACATTTAAAGGCAAATGCACAAGGGAGCTGACTTGGTCTTTTATTCCCTGGATAGAGTTGCCCATATAAACCTTATACATGTCATATCAAACAGTGCTAGAAGAAATACACTCACATCACGATGGTTAACAGAGAAACTTAGCCTGACAATCAAAACGAACAGTCACCATCAGAATGGCTGTGTGGTATAAAACATTTACTCATTGTGGTCAAACCTAGATGAATTATAATTAAGTAGTTTCCTCATTTAAGTCTAGTCCACTGACATCAATTTGATTTTGATTTTTAAATGTTGATCCTAACTCAGTTCCAGGAGCACAGAGCTACTTTAATTTTTCATTTCACTACTCAAGATGCCCTTTAACGTACATTCAAGCAACAAGAAAGGAGCATATAATTTGGCTGAGTCCCAAAAATGTCATGTTATACTTCAAGGAAAACACCAGTGTTCTTGTGGACTATGACTACTTTTGTACCAGAACTTACCAGTGAATTTGTCAATTAGCTGAAGATCAACATTCATCCTAAGTTATACACTGACACATCCAATCCCAGGAATGTGGCAAAATACATGCACCCAGTGAGCACTGTTGAGTCTGCAGTACACTTTTGCAGGTTGAGTAGGAAATTGGATCCCCAGACAAATATGTATTTCTCTCTTCTGGTACCATGTTTCCCCGAAAATAAGACCAGGTCATATATTAATTTTTGCTTCAAAAGACTCATTGGGGCTTATGTTCAGGGGATGTCAACCTGAAAAATCATGTTAGGGCTTATTTTCCAGTTTGGTCTTATTTCTGGAGAAACACGGTAGCTTTCAGATCAAGTACATGAAATAAAATGATTTAGTGTACTAAATCAGCAGATTCTGTATATGGGAGGTGATTTCCTCAATGACACTGTGATTTCTCTCAGCTTATTTGAAGAAATCTATGTTGAGACCTCTCTAACTCTCATTGTTCTACTTAAGAAATGAAAATAATAAGAAATCAAATATTTGTGGCAAAAAAATGAAAAAAGGAACAATCATGTGGTGTATTTTAGGCTGTAAAACAGCCCATTCAAAAAAAAAAAAAAAAACAATTGGTGATACATAATGCAAAGAGGACAGAATATGGAGCAAAAATATATAGATTTTTTTTGTCAATTAAGACTGGCTACATTATTCTGTGGTATCAAGAAACTCAAAAATCTCAATAAAATAGCAAAGGCTTATTTCTCACTACTGGTACTTACCCAATGTAGGGTGACAATAACATGGGGAGCAGAACGTTGAGCAACTCTGTTCCACATAATCCTTATTCAGGCTGATTCAAAATCCAGCAAATTAAAACTCTGTCATCTCTATACATCTCTATACAAAATTCCTGGGTCCACAGCAATATGGGAAGACAAGGCTAGAGAATTAAGCACAAGCATTTCAATGCTTCTTCCTGAAAGTGTCATGTCAATTTTGATCTCACTACATTAGGCAGACCTAGGCATATGGCCTCTTCTAATTTCAAGGAGATGGAAAAGTATAATCCTCTGTGCACTGGCCTGAAAAAAAAAGAAAAAACATACTGGAGGGTACTAGTAATGGCTACCACAGTTTGAAACATGACTATCACTTTTGCATATCCTTGGAAAATGGCTTCACTTTTCTGAGTCTTGGTTTCCTCACTATAAAATGGGAATAATAATTTTTAACCTTGAAGTAATTATAGTATTAAATGAGATAAATCTTTTTAAAGTATTGAAAAGAGCATCTTGCACATAGTAAATATTTGATAAATGATGGCTATTTTAGTTCAGATGTAAAAGAGTCAGCTCTTACAGTCTTGAATTACCCAAGTTTATTATCGATACTGTTTTTCCCCGAAAATAAGACCTACCCCAAAAATAAGCACCAGTTAAGATAGTCAGCCTGACACCTAGAATAAGGGGAAAAAATGGCGGCGTAAGGTGAGCCTCTGTAATGCTCCCCTGGAATTTACAACGAATCGGACAACAATAACTCCACAAAGGACTCCCTGCACAGCAGACAGGCAAGACAAAGAGGCCCACTACTGAATTCACCTCCAGGTGGGTGAATCGCGCGAGCCGGGGAGGAGGGAGAGGAGAAGTGCAGAGACAGAGCCGCGCGGGCGCAGGGCACAGACCTAGCTCAGTGTTCGGTGCTCACTGCATCCCGGAACTACCGCAGCTGCAGCTGCGGGAGAGGGAAAGACTTGGACTGCTAGGGCTCCGCTTACGGCCCACAGGGCTGAGGGGGCAGCATACAAAACGGCTGAACCCAACGCTCGCTCACAGCAGATCTCAGAGCAAAGACTGAGGATAGAGGGCTGAAATCGGTGGTTTAAGCCCTCACTGCCCAGCAGAGAATGGAAGCCTTAGGCACGGAGACTAGCCGCACCCTCCAACCCTCCCAGAGCCCGCCCCGCCCCCACCTGCCCAATGCTAGAAGCGATAAAGTAGCAGTGTCAGATCAAAGGACGGATTTTCTACTCTGAGAAATGTGGACCGCAGACACAGATTCGCAGCTCAACTAGTTCCAGCAAAGGGGAGGGAGCTGTAGAAGCAGGACTGGCTGTGGTGGAGGTCGCCGCCATTGCTCTGGGCCACCTCTCACAACTCACCCCGCCCCTGGCCCCACCTATCTGGGCGGATCCCTGCAAAAGTAAACAGAACTGCTGAAACAAACGGGCTCTGAATCTGGTGCAGAAAGAGCTTTGGAACTTCAAAAGCTCTTCGCATACCTATCAACCTCTTGCAGAAGCCACTCCTGTAGATGTCTAGGAAGAGAAATAGTAAATCAGTAATTGCCATGAATAACCAAGGCAACAAGATAGCTCAGAAAGAAAGTGAAAAGTCTCCAGAAAAGGAACTTAGAGATATGGAAATATGTGATTTAAATGACAGAGAATTCAAGATTGCAATTCTGAAAAAACTGAACGAGATGCAAGAAAACACAGAAAGGCAGTTTAATGAACTCAGAAACACAATCAAAGAACACCATGAGCATTTTACAAAAGAGATTGAAATTTTGAAAAAGAACCAAATAGAATTTCTAGAGATTAAGAACTCAATAGGAGAAATTAACAATAAAATATCTAGCTTAGGTAGTAGAGTTGACCAGATGGAGGAAAGAATCAGTGACATCGAAGATAAGAACCTGGAATTTACACAGATGGAAGAAGAAAGAGACTTGAGACTTAAAAAAATGAAAGAACTCTACAAGAACTTTCTGACCCCATCAGAAAGAGCAATATAAGAATAATGGGCATACCAGAAGGAGAAGAAAGAGGGAACGGAACAGAGAATATATTCAAACAAATCGTCAATGAGAACTTCCCAAACTAGTGGAAAGAACTGGATCCTCGAATCCAAGAAGCAAATAGAACACCTAATTACCTCAATCCCAACAGGCCTTCACCAAGACACATTGTATTGAAGCTGTCTAAAATCAATGACAACGAAAGAATCCTCAAGGCAGCCAGAAAAAAGAAGACGGTAACTTACAAAGGAAAGCCCATTAGATTATGATCAGATTTTTCAGCAGAAACTCTACAAGCTAGGAGGGAATGGAACCAAATATTCAAACTATTGAAAGAGAGAAATTATGAGCCAAGAATAATATATCCAGCAAAGATCTCCTTTAGATATGAAGGAGGAATAAAGACCTTTCCAGACATCCAGAAGCTGAGGGAATTTTCTAATACACGACCTGCACTACAAGAAATACTAAAGGTAGCTATTAGACCAACATCTACAGGGACAACTTGTGGCAACCGAGACATAAAAAGGGGGAGCGTAAAGGCCTGAACTGGAATATGGGAATAGAGAAAGTAAGCGTACTGAAGAAACTGGAATACTCTAAATATCAAACGTTCTTTTACATAAACTTAAGGGTAACCACTCAAAAATCATCCAGAACTGAAATATATACTGTAATAAAAGAAGAAACAGAGAGAAACATCATAGAATACCACCACACAGAAATAATAGACAACAACAAAAAGGCAAAGAAACAATGGAGACACAGCCTTACAAGAAAACTAAAGATAGAATGACAGGAAATCATCACATATCAATAATCACCCTAAATGTAAATGGACTGAACTCACCAATAAAGAGACACAGAGTAGCAGATTGGATCGAAAAACTGAAACAACCATATGCTGTCTACAAGAGACACATCTCAGCTACAAGGACAAGCATAGACTCAAAGTGAAAAGGTAGAAATTGACACTCCAAGCAAATGGTACCCAGAGAAAATCAGGTGTAGCCATAATGATTTCCGATGAAACAGACTTCAGGGTGAAAAAGATAACAAGAGACAAAGACGGAAATTTCAAAATGGTAAAGGGGACTATACAACAAGAACAAATAACAGTCATCAATATTTATGCCCCCAATCAAGGAGCACCGAAATATACCAAGCAACTACTAACAGAACTAAAGGGAGAAATTGACCAAAACACAATTATACTACGGGACTTAAATACATCATTGACAGCTATGGATAGATCATCCAAACAGAAGATAAATAACGAAATCGCAGCCCTAAATGACACATTAGATGAAATGGACATAACTGACATATATAGAGCACTTCATCCTAAAACATCAGACTATACATTCTTTTCTAGTGTACATGGAACATTCTCAAGGATAGACCGTATATTGGGACACAAAATCAGCCTCAGCAAATTTAAGAAGATTGAAATCATACCAAGCATATTCTCTGATCACAAAGCTTTGAAATTGGATATCAACGGCAAAAAGAAAGCAGGAAAAAACACAAATACATGGAGATTAAACAACATACTTTTAAAGAACGACTGGGTCAAAGAAGAAATTAGAGAAGAGCTCAAAAGATACATAGAAACAAATGAAAATACATCCTACCAAAATTTTTGGGATGCCGCGAAAGCAGTTATAAGAGGGAAATTTATATCATTACAGGCCTATCTCAAGAAACAAGAAAAATCCCAAATAAATAACCTCATGTTATACCTTAAAGAACTAGAAAAACAAGAACAAGCGAAACCAAAGGTCAGCAGAAGAAAGGAAATGACAAAAATCAGAGCAGAACTAAATGAAATGGAGAACAAAAAGACAATAGAAAAAATTAATGTGACAAAGAGCTGGTTCGTTGAAAAGATTAACAAAATTGACAAACTCTTGGCTAGACTAACTAAGATAAAAAGAGAGAAGACACTAATTAACAAAATCAGAAATGAAAAAGGGAAAGTTATCACGGACACCACAGAAATACAAAGGATTATCCAAGAATACTATGAAGGAATATATGCCACCAAATTTAATAACTTAGAAGAAATGGACAAGTTCTTAGAAACATGTAGCCTTCCAAGGCTGAATCATGAAGAACTGGAAAATCTTAACAGGCCGATCACCAGTAACGAAATTGAATCAGTCATCAAAAACCTTCCCAAAATCAAAATTCCTGGACCAGATGGCTTCACCAGTGAATTCTACCAAACCTTCAAAGAGCACCTAATACCAGTCCTGCTCAAACTCTTCCAAAAAACTGAAAAAGAGTCAGTACTCCCTAACTCATTTTATGAGGCCAACATTACCCTGATACCAAAACCTGGTAAGGACAACACAAAGAAAGAAAACTACAGACCTATATCTCTGATGAATACAGATGCTAAAATCCTAAACAAAACTCTAGCAAATTGAATACAACAATGCATTAAAAAGATTATTCATCACGACCAAGTGGGGTTCATCCCCGGGGCACAAGGATGGTTCAACATTTGCAAATCCATCAATGTGATAACATCACATAAACAAAATAAAGGACAAAAATCATATGATTCTCTCAATTGACGCAGAAAAAGCATTTGATAAGATACAACATCCATTTATGATTAAAACACTTACTAAAATTGGTATAGAAGGAAAATACCTCAACATAATAAAGGCCATATACGACAAGCCCTCAGCTAATCTCATAATTAATGGAGAATAGCTGAAGCCCTTTGCTCTACATTCAGGAACATGACAAGGTTGTCCCCTATCACCTCTGCTTTTCACCATAGTGTTGGAAGTCCTCGCCAGAGCTATCAGGCAAGAGAAAGAAATAAAAGGCATCCAAATTGGGAATGAAGAAGTTAAATTGTCACTCTTTGCAGATGACAAGATGCTGTATATAGAAAACCCTAAAGACTCCACCAAAAAGCTATTAGAAATAATCAATGAATACAGTAAAGTTGCGGGCTACAAAATCAACGTACAAAAGTCCATTGCTTTCCTATATACCAACAATGAAATCTCAGAAAAAGAGATAGAAAAAACAATTCCTTTTGCAATTGCAACAAAAAGAATAAAATACCTAGGAATAAACTTAGCAAGGATGTGAAGGATTTATATGCTGAAAACTATAAGACATTTTTGAAAGAAATTGAAGAAGAAACAAAGAAATGGAAAGACATTTCGTGCTCATGGATTGGAAGAATCAACATAGTTAAAATGGCCATATTACCCAAAGCCATATACAGATTTAATGCAATCCCATTCAAAATTCCAATGGCACTTTTTAAAGAAATAGAACAAAAATCATCAGATTTGTTTGTAACCACAGAAGACCCAGAATAGCCAAAGCAATATTAAAAAAAAAAAAAAAAATACTGGAGGTATCACACTCCCTGATTTTTGCTTGTACTACAGGGCTACAATAATCAAAACAGCTTGTTATTGGTGGAAAAACAGACACATAGACCAATGGAATAGAATTGAGAACCCAGAAATAAAACCACATAAATATGGACAGATAATTTTTGACAAAGAAGCTAAAAACATACAATGGAGGAAAGACAGCCTCTTCAATAAATGGTGCTGGCAGAATTGGATAGCTACGTGCAAAAGAATGAAACTGGACTGCTATCTGTCACCATGTACCAAAATTAATTCTAAATGGATCAAAGACTTAAGCATAAGACCTGACACAATCAACTGTATAGAAGAAAACATAGGTACTAAACTTATGGACCTTGGGTTCAAAGAGCATTTTATGAATTTGACTCCAAAGGTAATGGAAGTAAAAACTAAAATAAACTAATGGGATTATATGAAACTGAAAAGCTTCTGCACAGCAAAAGAAACTATTGACAAAATAAAGAGGCAACCGACTGAATGGGAGAAGATTTTTGCAAACAGTGCCTCTGATAAGGGGCTAATATCCAAAATATACAAGGAACTCATGAAACTCAACAACAAAAAAACAAACAACCCAATTGAAAAATGGACAGAGGACCTGAAGAGACATTTCTCCAAAGAGGATATGCAAATGGCAAATAGACATATGAAAACATGCTCAACATCGCTAATCATCAGAGAAATGCAAATGTAAACCTCAATGAGATATCACCTCACCCCAGTCAGAATGGCTTTCATCCGCAAGACAAATAGTAACAAGTGTTGGAGAGGCTGTGGAGAAAAAGAAACCCTCATACTCTGTTGGTGGGAATGCAGACTGGTGCAGCTGCTACGGAAGGCAGTGTGCAGGTTCCTCAAGAAATTACGAATAGAATTACCATAAGACCCAGCAATCGCTGTCCTGGATATCTACCAAAAAAATCTGAAAGCATTTCTCTATAGAGACACGTGTACTCCAATGTTCATTGCAGCTTTGTTTACAGTGGCCAAGACATGGAAACAACCAAAATGTCCTTCGATAAATGAATGAATAAATAAGTTGTGGTACATATACACAATGGAATACTATTCGGTGTTAAGGAAAGATGATATAGGAGCATTTGTGACAACATGGATGGATCTTGAGAGTATAATGCTAAGTGAAATAAGTCAGACAGAAAAAGCAGAGAACCCTATGATTTCACTGATATGTGGTATATAAGTCAAAAACAACAAAAGAACAAGACAAACGAGAAACAAAAACTCATAGACACAGACAGTAATTTAGTGGTTACCAGAGGGTAAGGGGGTGGGGGGTGAGTGATAAGGGTAAGGGGGATCAAATATATGGTGATGGAAGGAGAACTGACTCTGGGTGGTGAACACACAATGGGATTTTTAGATGATATAATACAGAATTGTACACCTGAAATCTATGTAAATTTACTAACAATTGTCACCCCAATAAATATAATTAATTAAAAAAACAGATAGTCAGCCAGATAGATGCATTTATTACATTGTGATGATGTTTAAATACATGACTGTATTTAAATAAATATAGCTTGTTGTACATGAAAAAATAAGACATCCCCTGAAAATATGCCCTAATGCATCTTTTGAAACAAAAAATTAATATAAGACCTGGTCTTATTTTCGGGGAAACACGGTATTAACAAGATTCATTATCTTACAGCCAGTTTTTCCCATCACTGTACATTTGGCTTGGAAATGCTGATGTTTATATTTGTCCCCATTTGGACCCTCTAGACCTGAAGGAAGATAATTTATGATTGATCAACATACTGCTACCATTGTTATAATTATTTCAATATAGTGCTACCATTGTTATAATTATGTGTGAAACCTAGTAAAGACTGGTTACAGAACAACTCTATTTAGATGAATAAATTACTTCCTTTGTAACATAACACATATTAGTTGTTACTCTGTATACATGTTTTTGTTGCTTTAGAGATATACAAGTGTGATTAATGATGTCTTTAGTAGTTTTTATGAGGTGGTCATTATCCACATTTTACACATCTAGCTTGTCTTTGACTTATGTTGTCAGCAACTGGTCAGGTACCTTCCCTACCATATCTTTTATTATTGACTCATAGCACTTAGAATGGTGATCTATACTTGGTGGGAATCCAATATATGTTGACTGACTTCTAGAAGTGTGCCTTCTATGTTTCTAATTAATAAAACAGATGTATTATTGTGTTGAGACAAGTCATTTTGATGGATGTTTTCCTAAAATATAATGCATGCATCTCTGCCTTTTAAACAGAAGATACTGAATTAGCATTCTCTCAGATTCAAACAACTCAAATTTATCTACCACGTATATCCATATGACCCAACATGTCTCTCAAGCCTTGATCTCTTTTTTGAATTCTAGGTATATAGTTATCACTATAAACAGGGTATCTTTATCAGAATCTCTCTATCTTCTGTCACCTCCAGTTTAATATGGACACATCTGACCTCATTATCTTTCCGCACAAACCAAGTCCAGTTGTTCTTACCCCAGTTTTCCTTATCTATAGTCTAACCCATAATCCTTAGTCATTTTTAACATCTTCTGCCCTAGTGCTTACATTCAATCAGTAACCTAGTCCTATTGATACTACTTTCTGAATATGTATTATATCCCTCCTAACTACTACTGTTTTAGTTAATCTGTTGCCACTGAAACAACCACAATACCCCCCCAACTAGATGCTTCACCTCTATTCTTTCCCTCTTTAAATCACCTTTCACACCACTACCAGAAGAAGCATACTGTTTTTCCTATTAGCTGTTTCTGTTTGTTTGTTTGTTCATTTGTTTTAATGATACATTTTTAAAAGTGTTCTGGATACAAACCTGTGTACCTTCTTAGATAGCATCAACAGATTGCTTTCCAAATATGTTTTTCCACCTCTCGAATGTACAAACCACCCCCTTTTTATAGTTCACTAAGCTAGCCAGAATCCAAGTTGAAGCCCAAGATCTCTATCCCCATCATATTTCATACTCCAAAAATAAATGGAGTAAGTCATCCCTTCATTTCTGGCTATGTGATTGGACTTTCTGGGTGCCCTCCGAGTGGCTGGATGGTGCAATCTGGAAGTGTTGGGTGTTAGCTCCCCATGAGATAAGCCTGACCAATAAATGAGACAGGCAAATAAATGCCCCTTTCCTTCTCCCTTTTGCCTTCTGAAGACTGCTCCAAGAAGCAGGTTCTCTTTTCAAGCTTTCTGGAAAAGTCCAGCAACAGCAGTGCCAAACATACATGCCTGCTGAGAACAACCTGCTGTGTCTCTTCACAGCACCAGCCCCATGATGAAGTAGAAACCCAGCTCAGGAATTCATCACCTCACATTGCTTCTCTCCCCCTTTTATTCTTTACTCTCAAATCCCTGAAATTGCCCTCTGAAATAAAGTGCCAGCATGTTAATCTAGCCTTGGCCTCTGCTTACAAGGGCCCAAGGCTAAGACACATAATGAAAATCAAATAGTGCAAAGAGGAGACAAAAAAAAGTAAGTCTCCCTCACCAAAACAAAACCTGTGTTCCAGATCCTCATTTTCCTGCCCCAGAGGCATTTACTATTACCAGTTTTTGTGTGTCTATCCAAAAATAGTCTATGAATATAAACACATGCATGAATATTATATACATATATATGAATATTCTTTTTTCCATAAGCAAAAACAAAATATGCCCACTGCACCTGGCATTTTCACAGAATGAACTTTCCAAAACATAAATCCAATCATGCCACACTCAAAAGTTTCTGGCAGTGGCTTCTCATTGCCCCCAAATAAAATTCACATTTCTATCATTGAAGGTCCCCGACACTCTGCCCATTCTCATCTAGTTCCCTGCCCTAACAGGCCCTTTATTTAGCCACACTCAGCGCCTTTATGTTACCCATACAAACAATGCTCTCATATGTCCATACATTTGTGCATGCTTGCACAAAATATTATTTCACTATGTATGTGTTGAATGATTAAATGAAGCATCGGATCATTGTAGTCAGCTAATGACTACAGTTTGATCTTTTTAAGTGTTAGGTTTTTTTTTTTCCTATTCTGTATAATTAGCTATTAATTTTCACAGTTGTGGACATGTGTTTTAAACTGCATCTGCTGATATCTCTAAAATGGCTGTACATTCTAAGGCAAGGTAGGCATAATGTTTTCAGAGGAAATCAAGTAGCCAAGCTAAGTAAAATGATAACTTTAATTTTCTATATGGTAGTACTCTTCTAAGCATATAAAATCCAGGCTATAAAACAGCTGGTTTTCTGTTACTTACTGTTGTCAGGTGATCATTTAATTCTGGCTTTCAGTGGTGCCCTGGGTGACTATTTTTGCTAGAAATCTGATAGGTCAATAAGTGAAGTGTTACTGTTCCTTACATTTTTGAAAATCCTAATAGATAGCACACACGCACAGTAGAAAGAAAAGAAAGGAGCATTCAACCTAATTGCCTTTTCTCTGCCCAGCATGTGGAAATATCATTACGCATTCAAAAACCTGAACCCTCATTAACATCCTAGACATTATATATGCAAAACTGGAGTCAAATATGCAGAACTGCTTACTAGGACTTTGAAGGAAAGATTATCTGATATTTATACAAAATTATTAAAAGAAAGTGAAGTTTTCAGTCTGAGTTTTAGGGCTGTTTTAACTTTGTTCACATGAAGAAAACAAGGCTTTGAGCTTCTTGAAAGGAAGAAATTATATATGCATGAAGTATTGATTTATCCTTCTTGATCCTGTTCTCCCTGGATACTAACATTATGTAACACATCTCCATTTGTCCATAATGCATTAAAGGGCATCCTAAATTTTTTCTCATACCTGAAGGTATTTTGAAATAAAAGCTTCTTCAAGTAATATGCCCTTCTTAGAAAACAGCTTCTTGTTTGCCCTTTTCTACCACTGCTTTCCATGTGGTGACTGATTGAAGGCCTACAAAGATGTCTCTGTATCTCCACAGCCAAAATGGATTGCATATATGCAATGCAGCTTGTATGGAAACTGGTTACTAAAAGACTGTCATGCCAGGATGACTGGTTAGCTCAGTTGGTTAGAGCATGGTGCTGGTAGCACCAAGGTTGCCAGTTCGATCCCCGCTTGGGCCACTGTGAGCTGTGCCTTTAAAAAAAAAAAAAAAAAAAAAAAAGGACTGTCATGTCTGTGTTCATCCTTAAAGAGGGATAAAACAATAACAGTTACTGAACTAAACTGAAATGTCAGTGCCCTTTAAATGAAGGCTGTGAGAAGTTGCAATTTTAAGATAGTTGCATTAGATATGAATGTAACAAAAAAGATATGTGAGATGTTTAGAGTTTACAAAATGAATTTTATTTTGGGTAATAAGAAAACAAAGCAAATCCCTGTGAGGGGGAGAAAAAGGGTCAATTCTACTCATATAATATAGTGACCAATAGTAATGCTTTTAAAAGTTGCTAAACATATTTAGGTACATTTGGCCATAAGCTACTTTGTTATACCCTTATAAGCCTTATACGGATTTATTATGTTTGATTTACAGTTATCTTTTTTATCTCACTATAAGTTTCTGTGGAATGCCTCATATAAAGTGCTTCATTTCCAAGGGGTATGTGTAAAATGGTGTTAACTTATTATTTGAGTAGACCTTGGCCTTTTTTATGACAGATGAGTAAGAGAATAGAGAAGTGAAAGATCAAGAGGTGACATGTTTAGAGTAACAATTAAATATATCTTTAGGGTCCCTAAAATAGGCTTTACAGTCTTGAGGTAAATATACATATATTTGTAACTATAGAAAAATCAAAGTAAAACCCTTTCTTGGGTAAAATACCTTTCTAGGAAAAGTGGGTGTGGTAACTAGACCTTAGAATATGGAAAATGGCAATTTTTAGTTACTATTACAAGAACAGAGAAAATAATTAATCCCCAGCACTAACATTGCAATGCTTTTTTTTTCCCACGCCAAGATTTAAGGGTTTCAGTACAAAATATAGAATAACATGAAAAAACTAAGGGGATAAATCAATCAGAAAGAAATGAGAAGAAACTTAGCAGCATGAAGAAAAAGAAGCAATTAAACTAAAACCATCAAAATACTGACAAAGACAGGTTCATTAAAAATGGCCTTCTTCAGGCATGACCTAATTCTATACATTTTAATAGGTATTCCACCAAAAATGTCTTTTGAAACTAGGAAAATTGATACGAAAGTATTCTCCCCAAATTTGTTCTGTTAACAGCATATTATCTATTTTCTGGCTATAATTAAACTAATGATAATAATAGATAATTATTATTATTGGTGACATGCTTATGATACATCAAGAACTATATAAAGCATTTTGCATGCAACATCTCATAAAATCCTTCCAATCACTCTATGAGGTGAGTGTAATGAATGATCCATACCATGTTTCCCCGAAAATAAGACCTAGCCAGACCATCAGCTCTAATGCGTCTTTTGGAGAAAAAAATTAATATAAGACCCGGTATTATATTATATGTATTATATTATATCATATATTAGACCCGGTCTTATATTACATTAAAATAAGACCAGGTCTTATATTAATTTTTGCTCTAAAAGACGCATTAGAGCTGACTGTCTGGCTAGGTCTTATTTTCGGGGAAACACGGTAGTTCACAGACACAGAAACAGGCTCAGAGAGGAGAAGTAATCTGCCTGACTTCACAAAGGTCGTAAGTGGTACAGCTGGAATTTGAATCTGTGTCTCTGTGTGACTCTAAAAAGTGTTCACTAACCACTTTACCGTGTTTCCCCGAAAATAAGACCAGGTCTTATATTAAGTTGTGCTCCAAAAGACACATTATGGCTTATGTTCAGGTGATGTCATCCTGAAAAAATCATGCTAGGGCTTATTTTCCGGTTAGGTGTTATTTTGGGGGAAACACGGTAGTCAGTTTGGGACCACTTCTATATTGAATGCTGTATCTTCATGCATACACTATGGGGTTAGGGGAGAAGCAAATGAGATACGGCATGAATGATATTGTCTTTATGGCAAAACTGATTCATTCCACGACATTTATTGAGCTTTCATTTATCATGAGGAAGCAGTAGAAATTGTTGCCAAAGCATGAGAAATACAAAGATGAATGATACGATTTGAGTCTAAAGTCCTTTGCAGTCTAGTTGGGGAGAACAGACAAGTTAATGGATGATCATGAATCAGAGTGGTAGGAGCTATGGGAGATAAGCATAGGTTGCTGTGGGGGCCAATAGACGGAACAGTGAACCAAGAAGATATCTCAGAAGCCCCAGTGAGACTTGGAGATGGAAAGAGGTAGATAAGCAAAGAAAGGTGGGGGTAGCAGAAAGACTGCCTTTTAGGCAGAAGGAGCATCATATATAAAGACCTGGAAAGGAAAGAGAGTATGGTACATTTGAGGAACTGCAAGTAGTTAAGTAAAACTCTAACAACAAAACTGCTCAGGTAACTATACTGTTGTAGCTCATCTGTTCAGTATCAGGGGTGGGTTGCTACCCTCACTTATCCACTGAAGAATGTCCTGAAGGAAGCTGAATTATTACATTTTTGGAGCATGTTTCTTTCCTATATCTCTTCAGTGACCTGTAAAGTGTGTAACGTCTACCAACCTGTCAACTTTAACTATACCTTGGATTAAAGAAGAGACTGAATATGAGTGTTTTAAATAAAACCTTGGTACCTTAGCTGCTTGGTGAGATAGGTAGAAACTGTCTGCAACCCTCTACCCCAAGCATTTCAAAGGACCCTAGGCATAATTGTTTCTCAGTTAGCACACAGCAAACAAAATGCATTTTGACTGTGCAGGCACTACCATTAGGAAGCCAGACTCCAAGCAAATTGTCATATAGCATATGTGTATATTTTATCCAATTTGGGCGATGAAAAACCTATGCCCACATGGCATATGTTTGAATTGGCAGTCAGGTTGTGGCATGCTGGGAAGATGACTGAAGAGGATTTGGGAAGAGTCATCTAGGTTAAATGACATAATATCTCTTCAACTAAGCTTTTCTACACCAGTATAGGAGAACTTGAGGCAAAAATTACTCTTAGTATCATGGTTCTTGACTACATAACCATGCAAAGGAATTCTTAAGCATCGAATATTGCAAGATTTTTCTGCCTAATTTAACATATACTTACTGATCACCTACTATATCCAGATACTGGATTATGTGCAACAAAGGACCTAAAATAGATTGAATCTACTGGAGGTAAAGAAGCCAGTATATCACTAACCTCAACATACTGAGGTATCATTTAATAATATATGAGGAAACTTCGAAAGGCTTCATGGAGGAGGTAGCATTTGAGCTGATCCTTGACGGGAACGTAAATTATCAACAGGTGAAGTTGGCAGGAAAATATTGTGGGATGTAGGAATAATAATAACAAAATAAATAAAATAACAAAAACAACAATAAAATGTAATGGTTGTTGAGAGCTCACTATCTGCTAGGAATTTTTCTAAACATTTCATGTCTTTAGCTCATTTAGCCTTCACAGCAACCCTAAGTTGTAGGCACTATCATTATCCACTTTACAGATGAAGAAAATTATTTATGAAAAAATCAGGAAGATTAAATAATCTGCCCAAGGCCACACCACTAGTAAATATTAGAGCTGAACTTCAAAATAAGGCAATCTGACCACATAACCTATATCTCTAACTGTTCTTTCATAGTATATGAGTAAAGAAACAGTAGTGGAAAAATATAACAACATGTTTGGAACATGTCAAATATTCAGGAGCTACTGGGGCAGGGCATAAGATAGAATAAAATATAAATAATGAGAGAGGAAGCTAGGAGAATAGTTTGGGACCAGATCCACAAAAACTCGAAATATCACGCTTAGGAATTTTCAGTTCATTATGAAAACAATGACTGGAGTAAGATTAGGGAGTAAAAATGGTTTTTGAAGTAAGGAAGTAAGTGACATAATGCAACCCATTTTGGGAGTAGAATCTTAACCATACCATAAAGTAAGCATTTAGAGATAAGGCCATCTAGGCAAGAGACAAGAGGTGGAAGCAATGAAAACAGATAATGTCTCTTCTATGAGAGTTGCTACCTTAAATGAGATGGAGAACAAATGATACATTCAAGGTATGGTGCTAGAATGGAGATCATTAACAGGAATATGAAACATTTCAAAGCCCATAGCCCAATTCAAGTCCTTAACCATGATATTTATATTGCAGCTATTTCTGAATCTTCCCAGCAAAGATATACCAGATAGGTTTTCTCATGTCATGACCAAAATAACTAATCTCAATTACAATAGTGCTTAAGAAAGTGTCTTATACATGACAGAAAGTTAATGCTCTGTGAGGATTTGTCAAAGATGCCCTTATCATGATGACTTTTACTTGAGGTCTATATACACTATTTTAGAGGCTTATATTCCCCACACTACATTCAAGGGCATCATTTTATGCATTTCCACATTACGTCAGCAGTAAATTAAATGTTATCCTAATAGCCTAAAACTGTTCAATTATTTCCTGAAGTCTGACTTCCAATAAGGGAATGACTTAGCTGTGGGGAGAATCTGGCACAACTAGTTGCTTATTGCTTGAGAGTATTAAATTGTACCTTAGAAGTCTGAGTTCCTACCATGGAAAATGCAGTGTACTTGGAATGAGGAGCTCATTTTATCCACAGAGTACAAGAGGCAGTATAGTGTAGTAGTTAAAAGTGCAGTACGTTTAAGGCCACACTGCTTGGATTCAAATCTCAGCACCCCACTTATTGTTTTGACCTTGGTCGGGTTACTGAACAACTCTTTGCCTCAGTGTCATCATTTGTAAAATAGGAATACTAACATCATCTATTTCAAACAGTGGAGAGTAGGTGAGTTAATATATGCAACTCTAAAGCCCTCAGTACATTGCCTGGAATATACAGAATTTGACAAATGGTACCTATTATTCTAAGAAGATTCTATAGAAGGTTTACATGAAGAGCTACAGTTTTCATATTATTTCTCCATTAAGTCATTGGGTTGTCTTTGTATAAATTAGAAGAGCCAACATATAAATTTCACACATAATAGCTGCCTCATTTTCTTTTAAATTTCCAATTTGCCTTGTGTCAGAACTAGCAGCAGTGTTAAATACCCTATGTGATGTAAGAGTGAATAAAATCTTGGCTCTATCACTTACTAGTGAAAGGAAAGTGACAGATTAGAAGCTTCCATTCAGAATTTACTGGCTTGTCCCTAGTTATTCTCAACATCCCTGGTATATGTTTCTGTCAGGAATGCTGGTATTTATTAGCTTGCCTACAAGAATTCAGCTGACAAAATACATGTAAAGAAACTCGGAAAAAACTGGTAGGTGAAGGAAAAGTGTGTGTGGCATGCTTTCTTTATGTGTTGCAGACTGATAGACAATTCCATGATTATTTATGTTCAACAGCTTTATTGCAATAGGCTTCTCCATGGACATTTTTGACAGGGATCAGAATTTCTTCCTTTCCCTGTGGGAGGTGATCTAACATCTGCAAAAAGTGATAAAACTGAACAACATGCTTCAATGCCATAGGTTTATTACCCTCTGATCAGAGTGCCAATTACCTAACACCTTCCTTGTAAAGCTCCCTGCAAAGAGTCTAGGTGATAGAGGATAGAGGATGCAGGAAGGTATGCAAGGGGAAATGATTTTTGATTCGGACAGGAGCAGACTGTTGTGTACAGTGGGTATGGGTATGTATTGAGAGACCTGGTTTGGTAGATTTACAATTACTAGGCCAAAGCATGACCCCTTGAGCCGGTGGTAACCTCACTGGATGTTCAGCGGAGATGCTTGTCTTTCAGTGTCATGACTCTTAGAAAACATCAAAATGTGAGCAGGAAAAAAAAAAGAGGGAGAGAAAATAAGCTATTGATTTTCTCATGTTGTCTTAACCCGGAGCCTAATTGAAGGTCAGTATATGTATCCATCTCACAGAATGATTTTTGGATAGGCATCATGGTTTCCTGATAGGCGCGCCAAACAAGGCTTGTTGATTCTATGGATGCTATCAAAAAGAAGACTATTTCATCTGAGGCAAACATTCTCTTAGGAAAATAGGACCCAAAGAAGATAAACTGCAAAATAATTTGGCTAGTTATCAAGAGCCTATACAAAAGAGGGGATATCTTGATTGGTTCAGTGGCTTGGATACAAGGCAGAGAAGGTGAC
The DNA here is from genome assembly GCF_964194185.1 of Rhinolophus hipposideros. NCBI lineage: Eukaryota > Metazoa > Chordata > Mammalia > Chiroptera > Rhinolophidae > Rhinolophus > Rhinolophus hipposideros. The sequence goes on along the minus strand of NC_138046.1, from coordinate 64,096,931 downwards.
TTTGAGTGTTGTTTGTCATTATCCATAGCAGAACTTTAAAAAGTGTATTTATATGCCAGGGGACTAACATCTACTTCTGTCTTCAGTTCATCCTGTTCTGTAGCAGCAAATGTATATTGTTATCTTCATCTTTTCCACACTATATAGTGGCAAAACTCATGTAAAAATATGACTTATTATGAGGCACCCAGAATAACTAGAAGGAAAAGGAAAGCAATGTGGTTCCCTGATTCAATGCAATGACGCTGTCTCCCCAATTCCTCCTTCCCTCTTATGCACAGCTCCATCTGCTTTCATAGTATGTATTCAGGTATATAATTACTGTCCGTAAAGCCCATGGCTTACAATGTCTCATAAAAGAGATTTGGAGAACTGCTTTGTGATAACAAGAAGTGAGAAAAGCCCGGCTCATGTTTGGCTTGTGTGCCACATATGTCAGCCCAGTTTCTGATCAGAACATAATAACTGGCAAGAAAATGGAGAATGATTATAAATAGGCACAAATTTTCTTTTTAGGATGATGGAAATGTTCTAAAATTAGACTTTGGTGATGGATGGACAACAATATAAATAATGTAAAATTTATTAAATTGTACACTTAACATGGGTGACTTTTATGTGTATAATATACCTCAATAAGCTGTTTTGTAAAAAATAAATAAATAATTGGCAGGAACGACTTTTTGGACAAATCTACATAGTGTTAAAAACCTGGATGAAAATAGAAAAGTATAATTCATATCTGGATGCTATATCTACACCAGTAGTGCTCAAATTTTTTGGTTTGTGAACTACTCTTGTAGGAGAAAAGGCCCTAATACCTCCTCTGCACCACCTCCACTCAGTTCTTCTAATTTACTACTGTAAAGAAAACTACACCAAACCCCTCCCAAAAGACTGTGGCAATTGCAGCAATAGGGTAACAGCTGCCTGGCTCCTTCACATGAGGCTTAACTTAAAACTTTCAGCCGTAAAATGTCTCTGCAATTGGTCCTCTTCTTTTTTCCTTCTCTCTCTTCTGCCTTGAACTTTCCTCTAGACTGTAATACATCTTTCCTCTGCTTCTGGACTGGCCTCCTGTCCAGCTGAAGATCATTGAATATTCTAGGCTACTGATCTACAATATACAAAATGTTTTATATGTTCCAAAAATCCGCTGTTCAATTATATATTTCTTAACTTTTCACTCAAGATCAATGGTCTACCTCTCTTCCTTTGTATCACTGAGCCTATTAATTGTTCTGGCCAAGAAGGTAAATAACAGACACAACACTCACTTCCCCTTGGATTAAAAAAAAAAAGAAGAAGAAGTTTCTAACCTCTACACATAATTGTTAAAACAAAACAAAACAAAAAAACACTCTGAAAGGAAACAGTTGGCGGATTCATATGGATGTGGGAGAATGAAGTTGACCTTGTAAGTGAGCCCTATCAACAGTTGTGACCTGCATCAAATTAGGCCAATTGAGTTCCACAGTTCGGGGACAGGGGGGTAGGCGGCAAAGATTATCGTATCGTTTCATATTCACTTTCCAAATTCATGTATTGTCCAGCTTTAGTGATAAAGATGATTTCAGTTGCCCTATACATTTATGAAATTTCAAATGGCTCAAAGTTTCAATAAGTACACCTCAAGGTCTTTTGTATAATCCATCATAATTTAATGCTGGAATGATTTACCCTTGTGTTAGCATATGCAGGAGTACTTCTTGGCTTTGAATTCAGAATCCCTAATCTCTCCTTCACCTATACATACTTGCAACCTTATATCTAAAGTTCTTATGTAGCCCCAAACATTACTCCGTTCTACCCTGACAAAAACCATTCTCTATATAAAGTGATATGTGCACACATCATCTCCCTTAACCTCCAGATCTGTGTCTATTTCTAGTAGCTGTTTCTTTGATGTGGAATCCTTTCTTTCTTTGCATAAATTTACTATGTCCCTTCTCACCTTTAAAATCCAGCCCAAATTCTTTTCCCATAAGAAGTCTTTTCTGATTACTTCAATCGGTTTTCATATAAGAATACAAATTCTATTGTGAGCATTATATCCCAGAGATTTTATTAGTTGGCCAAAGTCAACCTAAAGGAATTACTTCTTGAAGGAAAATTATCTCATTTTATTCCATAACTCCACACAAAGTCTTAAGACATTTGTTAATTAGCTTTAAGATCAAAAGGGGATTTCCCCATCCTATTGATAAAATATGTTGTATTTGCTTAACTGCTCAGTCACTATAATTTATAAAATATGAACTTTGTTACAAGTGTGTGGGCCCACACTTTTTCTTGAGAAGGTATAAAATGGACTTCTGCTGGGCAAGGATATTGAAAAAATTGATGTATCAAGTCATCTGAATTGGTCATATAAATTCAAAAAGATCATGAGAATCAAAATAGCAAAGTTTTGTAAATTTTTGAAAATAAGACTGGCAAAATTATTTCTATTTCATTAGGCTAAAAGTGCATACATGTCTTGATTGGAAATTACTGAGATGCTCTATCTGCACATTGTCAAAACAAATGATAAAGAAAAACAAAGCCCAAAGCCTTAGTTCTCATTTACATTGTATTGTGTACCTGCCTTCTTTCCTTCATTCCTTTCTTCCTTCTCTCCATCATTCTATCCATGCTTCCTTTTTTTTCCTTTCATAAACATTTATCAAGTACTGTACCTACCACAATGCAGGGAAACACTTTTATTTTACTTCCTCTAAATTGGCCTATTTATATTCCCTGAAGAATAAAAGGCAGGGTAGACTAGGAAAGAGCAGCAGATTGTGGCAAGGCCCAGTGCCTACTTTTCATTTGATACACATATTTGTTCCAGTGTTTATTTTCATGAATCTATCAAGAGCTAAAGTCCTATTTAAGAATCAGTTTTTCATAGACATGACATAATTTTTGGAGAACCAAAGCAGTAATATGTGGTCTGGATTTTTCTTCTATCAATGCTACTTTCTGTTATTTTAATAGTAAAAACACCAAGTACAAGTAAAGTTCAATTCTATTTTTTAATTAACCATTAAATATTTTCCATGGTCAGTTTAACTTGCTTTTAACGTCACATTTCAGCTATTCAATCCAGATGTAAAATCTTAGTGCACGGAATAAGGGTTTCTTATCTGCAATTCATGAGGAAATAGCCAGTGATTATAACCTAATGTTTCCCTTTCTATTTCCTGAAATGCTACCATACATTTCCTGCTTCATTGGGAAAAAATTCCAAGCCAAGCGTCATAGTTTCTTTAGAACTACTATCACAGAGACAGTCATACCAGTTGTAGAATCTGAAAAGTAGTATTTTCCTAATCCCAGCTCTGTTTCAAAAGCCTTTTGAAACCAGCCAGATCACTAATGGCCGAAAGGGTTATATATTTGTGAAACTTACATTTAAGACCATTTTCCTTCTACAAGTATGCTATCATCCTCCCTTATCAACCATACTCACATTATAACCTTCCATTTTCAACTTTCTTAGATTACAATTGTTTGTTTGTTTGACTATGGTAAAGGTGAGCATGGTAAATATAGAGAAAAACTTTAGTTGGTGAATGAGATTTAGGCACCAAAGAAATGGTTGCTTTTTTCACTATAATACCTGATCTTCCTGCCACCAGAGCAATTATTTTAGGATAGGGTGGCGTCTTAAGGTAATTCCATGTTAAATAAAAGAATGTTGCCTACAAAGAATAAAACCATTAGCAGTTACTAAAATGTCTGCAACAGGTTATCTAGGAGTGGCAATGAAAAACATAAGTAAAGCTTGGAAGGAGGGGAACAGCTACATTTTGATGGGAGAGAGGAAAAAAAAAAAAGATTTACTCTGCATGAAAAGTAGATTTATATTGAAATTCCCTGTGCCAGTCCCTGAATAACATGAGGAAACAGATGCCTAGATAAGATAAGGAAAAGTAAGAAGGGAGATTTATGTAAATAGAAGAGCGAAGAGAGCCAAAGATAGACCTCAAAGCTTAGGGTGGAGCCGGTGTTGGTCTATAATAGGAAACACTGACTTGAAAGTGAAAAAATTATATAAATCTAATGTGAGCATGTGTGTATGTCTATGCACGTGTGTGTGCGTGTGTGGATGTGTGATTGTCTATGTTTTATAGAATGTTCTTCACTAAAAATCATATAATTACTGATATTGACACGAAGATTTTAAAGTAAAACAATCTTTGGAACCAGGATAGAAACAAAGGAGACTTTTAAATGGCTAATACCATTTCACCTATTAAAGGCCTGAGGTAAATGCTAGAATGATTTACGGAAAAATAAGATAAAAGTATACCTTAACACTTATGTGGCTGTTCATGGCTCTGTTGCATGTCAGAAGCTCTGGTTTTGCACTGGGATCTTTGATAGCATAAAAGGCTCAGTCAGATCTTGCTTGATGTTCAGTGGCTGAAAAGAAATGCTCAGATGTACTCTGTAACAAGAACATCTCTTACTATTCTTTGGCACTGTTAACAGTGGTACACAACTCATAGTCTGGTCAAGGAGATTTTGAGTCATTTCGTAGAAAGAAGTGAGAAGAATAGCGTTTCTAGAAGTAATTTACATTTAGCTAAGCGGACTAAAGAATAAAAGTTTATATCAAGTAGAGTGGTTTTCAACTAGAAAAGGTAAAAGAAAATTGGGGAAATTAAAACCCCACGATCAAGGTGGTTGTCCTAAGAGGGCACTGAGTTTATCATAACTAGGTTTAACTCTCCAGGCTCACTTGACTTCATCCTGTTCAAGAAAGGAGTGAAATTACCCAAGTTAAATTAAATGTATATAAAGTCCAGTACCTAAGTTCATAAAACTACTTCATATGATATGATATTCTATGAACTGATTATCCCCCCGCGCCAAATTCATATATTGAAGCTCTAACCCCCATTGTGATTTTATTTGGAAATGGAGCCTTTGGGATATAATTTGGGCTAGATGAAGTCATGATCTTATAGTGCCCTTATAAGACGAGACACCAAATAGATTGCTTTCTCCCTTTCCTCTTGCCATGGAAGGACGCAGCAAGAAGGCTGCTTGCTATCTATACTCCAGGAAGAGAGTCTCACCAGAAACTGACCATGCTGGTACCTTGATCTTGGACTTCTGGCCTCCACAACTGTGAGAAAATAAATTTCTGTCATTTAAGCCACACAGTATGTTATGGCAGCTTGAGCTGACTAAGACAGACAGGGAGATCTAATGAACAGTCATTGAAAAAAGAAACTAGGATTTTCAGTCTACTAAAAGACTGACTGACATTAAAATGTGATAAGGCCGAGAAGAAGTAAATGCTGAGTTAAGCTGCAGTGATGGAAGTATAGATTCCACTACAAGAACAATAACAGCAGGTCATGATACTCCTTTACTTGGGTGAGTCCACTTCTTCAGTGTTAATACTAAATTTAGAACACTGCATTTTAAGGGGGAAAGTTACAAAGCAACGTCCAAAAGAGGATGGCCCACATTTTAAGAGGGAGTCAAAAAGCAGGCCATTATGGAAACTGGGCCTTATGTACACCATGTTGCACAGCGCCAGGGGAGAGCACTGACACTGTAGTGTGAGCCACAGTACATAGCAGCCCTGTTAGAAATCAAGAGAGGTGGCTTGTAGTTGTGTGTGTTTTTTTTTTCCCCCTAAATAAAATGAATGTAACTTTGGGCAAGACAGGGTGGTAGAGCCTCCACCTTGAGGTGGAGCTCTGAGGTGCCTTCTATTCTCATTTTTACGGTTCTATAAATGTTCTTCTGCATGTGGTCGTGAACTTTTGAATTGAAGATGGATTGACTACTCTCAAGAATACTGTAGACCGCTTCCTCACAGTATGTTAGGGCTTGGATTATATAACCTTTAAGTCTCTTCTCACTTAAGAGTGTACGATTTCTGAGTCCAACACCTCATTTAAAAACAGGTTAAAATAAATGAACATTTTTGGAGCAAAAAAACTGCTATCCAATTATAGTGATATGTCCAATATGTAATTAATTGTTCTTAAAGCTTTGGTACTCAACACAAAAGAAGGGAAGAATGAGTCTTCTGAAGAAAGAATCACCATGAGTTTTCTAGCATTGTATTTCTGCAGTCCTACTGGGACATGTGTTTAGCTTGAGGAGTCTGATGAGGAGAAGGAGAGCTGAAAAGAGCAGAGTTAAGACTTCTATCAAAGTATTTCAGGTTCAAATTGCTGCCATTTCATTGGCTACAAATCACTAAGCATTGCTGTGATGGCTCTGACCAATAGGATGCAATAAAAAGAACGCTGGACTTGAGGTATATGATTTGGGTTCAAATCTCAGTTTTACTAGTTACCAGCAATGTGATTTTAGGCAAATTTTAATCACCACAATTAATGTGATAAAAAGAATAATCAATGCTATAAACTGAGCATTCTTAGATACCAGATTGCAATTCATTATTTCATTAATCTGCATTAAAAACCCTATGAGGCAGGTATAATGGCTCAAATGTTACAGTTCACACAGTTACACAGCCAGTAATTTGTGGAGCTAATTTACTAGATTTATTTGACTCTAACATCTATCATTTTAGCCTCTCTGTTATAAAACCCTTCTTCCTCAGCCTCAGTTTCCTCATCAGTATAATGAGGTAAGTCCTTTGAAATTGTATAGTGAAGTTAGAAATAACTTAAAGGATTTACCACACATTACTGGTTCTGTAGAATTTGGCTTTTATTATCCCTCAATCCTATCCTTCTAAACACATATCAGAGAATCAAGCAGTGAGACTTTTCACTTATCATTCAAGAAGATGTATTACTTGGTTGTTTCTTAAAGGAGCCATTTTTAGGGATGAAGAATTTACCCCAAATTTAATATCCCAATGGCAAAGAACCATGATTAAAAAGATACTAAAGTAATGAAACATTATTTTTGGCTATCACACTTTTCCACACTGACAAAGATGTGTGTGTGTGTGTGTGTGTGTGTGTGTGTGTGTGTGTACATCGACACATTCTAGAGCTGGAAAGCGTGCAGAGAAAAGACACTGAGAATTAAATCAAACAATGTTTGTGAAGGGCAACATGAATTTATATATCAAAAGCCTTAAAATTGTCCGTGTTCTTAATTCGGTGATATTTCTTCTAAAAATGTATCCTCACAAACTGATCGTTTGTGGACAAAAATTTATGTGGATAAACATCATTGCAACATTAATAATGCTGATAAACTGAAAACAACCTGAATCTTCAACAATAAGAGAATGGCAAAATAAATTATAGTTATGAAACATTAAGCAGCCTGTGCCATGGGGAAATCTTTATGATATATTCTTAAATGAAGATATCAGGATACAAATCTACATAGACTACAGTCCCAATTTTTGGTAAATTTGTGTATACATACACACACACAACATATGCATAGAAAAAACACTGGAAGGAAATAGACCAAGGTGTTAACAATCATCATCTCATAGTGGATAATGGTAGGATTGTTTTAAAAAACATTCTCACTAATTTTTGCGGTTGTTTTTAAAATGAATCGACTGACAATTTCCAACAACAAGAAAAACCATGATTGGGGGCCCAGTATCCCAGATTAACAGTTGATATATACAGAAAATTATTGGAATGTTGCTAACCTACCCTTAATTGGTGTGGTGTCAGGATATTGGGCCTCATGTGGCCTTCCAATATATCAAATGACTTTCCTTTCCAAAAAGATATGTGTAATGACCATGAAGAGAAAAATGTCCGCTATGTATGGCAGTGTGGAAGTTCCTCAAAAATTATGACTAGAATTACCATATGAGCCAACAATCCTTCTCCTGGGTATCTACCCCAAAAATCTGAAAACATTTATATATAAAGACACGTGTGCTCCAATGTTCACTGCAGCTTTGTTTAAGGTGGCCAAAACTTGGAAACAACCAAAATGTCCTTCAATAGATGAGTGGATAAAGAAGTTGTGGTATATATACACAATGGAATACTATTCGGTGGTAAGAAGATGAAATAGGACCATTTGTGACAACATGGATGGATCTTGAGAGTATGATGCTAAGTGAAATAAGTCAGACAGCAAAAGCAAAGAACCATATGATTTCACCGATATGTGGTATATAAACCAAAAACAACAAAAGAACAAGACAAACAAAGGAGAAACAAAAACTCATAGACACGGACAATAGTTTAGTGGTTATCAGAAGGTAAGTGGGGTGGTAGATGAGGGTAAACGGGATCAAATATATGGTGATGGAAAGAGAACTGACTTAGGGTGGTGAACACACAATGTGATTTATAGATGGTGTAATACAGAATTGTATACCTGAAATCTATGTATCATTACTAACAATTGTCATACCAATAAACTTTAATGAAAAAAAAAAAAAGAGAAAGAAAAATGTTTTGCCTCATTATCTCAAAATGTCACCTGATCTTGAGTTTGGGGAATATCTTGGGTAATAGCTAAACATCACTGTGGAAAGTGGTACTTCTCTATTCAATGTCTTTAATAATAAAACCTACACATTAACAAACCTTTGAAGGCAAAACAGAACCACAGAACAAACAAATTTTAAGCCTAATTTTCTACTTTATGTGTGTGTGTGTGTGTGTGTGTGTGTGTGTGTGTTGTGTGTCTGTGTGTAACGAAAAAGACAGATAACTCAGCATCTCCATATTTCATCAATTTTCATGACAGGAAAGAAAGTACAATTCAAACAAAACAGTGAGACAAAGAGAAAAGTATTATATTTTATGGTCAGTCAGTGAACTAAAGAGTCAGAGATAGGAGACTGGACCAGATACACCCTAATTAACTTGATGTCAAAGCAAACCCTGAAATTTCGGATATGCAGAGTTCTATCTTAACCAGCTCTCTATTGGAAAAATGACATTCACTATTTTTACTACATTTGGTATTTTTCTATTTTTATCCTTTTTTCTTTTTTAAAGATTTTTATTAAAATATAGCTAACATACAATATTATATTAGTTTCAGAGATACATCATAGTTACTCAACAGTACCCACCTGGCACTATTCAGAGTTATTACCACATTATAATTTGTATTCCCAATGCTGAAGAAGTGATCACCATTCTAAGTATAGCAACCATCTGACACTGTACCACGTTATCACAGTATTATTGACTATATTTCCTATGCTGTATACCACATACTAAAGACTAATTTGTTTCATCCCTGGAAATTTGAAACTCTTATTCCACCTTATATTTTCACTCCTTTTTTCAATTTTTCCATTAAGTTGACAGTCAATGTTATTTTATATTAATTTCAGGTGTACAGCATAGTGGTGAGACATTTATATAATTTAAGAAGTGATCAGTCCTGATTAGTCTAGTACTCATCTGGCACTACACATAGTTATTACCATATTATTGGTTATATTCCCTGTGCTTTACTTTATGACTACTTTATAACCACTGATTTGTATTTCTTAATCCCTTCACCTTTTTGATCCTGCCCCCAATCTCCATCCCATCTATCATCCAATAGATCTAGTACCCATCTGACACCATACATAGTTATTACAATATTACTGACTATATTCCTTATGCTATACCCTACATCCCCATGACTACTGTATAACAACCAATTTATACTTCTTAATCCCTTCCATTTTTCACACTTCACCTACCCCCCTCTCATTAAGAAACCTTTAAAATGCTCTCTGTATCTATGAGTTGGTTTCTGTTTCATTTGTTCGTTTGTTTGTTTATTTCTTTATTTATGTATTTATTTATTTTATTTTATTTGTAAACCCGGCAAGAAGTTTATTTGTACTTTAAAAAGATTTACATTTTTTTTTCAATTTACTGAGGTGACAATCGTTAGCAAAATTACATAGATTTCAGGTGTACAATTCTGTATCACATCATCTATACATCCCATTGTGTGTTCATCCAGAGTCAGTTCTCCTTCCATCACCATATATTTGATCCCCCTTACCCTCATCTCCCACCCGCCACACCACTTACCCTCTGGTAACCACTAAACTATTGTCCATGTCTATGAGTTTTTGTTTCTCATTTGTTTGTATTTACTTTTGTTGTCTTTAATATATATACCACATATCAGTGAAATCATACGGTTCTCTGCTTTTTCTGTCTGACTTATTTCGCTTAGCATTATACTCTCAAGATCCATCCATGTTGTAACAAATTTTCCTATATCATCTTTTCATACTGCCGAATAGTATTCCATTGTGTATATATACCACAACTTCTTAATCCATTCATTTATCGAAGGACATTGTGGTTGTTTCCATGTCTTGGCCACCGTAAACAAACCTGCAATGAGCATTGGAGCACAACTGTCTTTATGTATAAATCTTTTCAGATTTTTGAAGTAGATACCTAGCAGAGGGATTGCTGGGTCATATGGTAATTCTATTTGTAATTTTTTGAGGAACCTCCACACTGCCTTCCATAATGGCTGCACCAGTCTGCATTCCCACCAACAGTGTATGAGGGTTCCTTTTTCTCCACAGCCTCTCCAACACTTGTTACTATTTGTCTTGTTGATGAAAGCCATTCTGACTGGGGTGAGGTGATATCTCATTGTGGTTTTTATTTGCATTTCTCTGATGATTAGTGATGCTGAGCAGTTTTTCATATGTCTATTTGCCATTTGTATGTCCTCTTTGGAGAAATGTCTCTTCAGGTCCTCTGTCCATTTCTCAATTGGGTTGTTTGTGTTTTTGTTCTTGAGTTTCATGAGTTCCTTGTATATTTTGGATATTAGCCCCTTATCAGAGGCACTGTTTGCAAAAATCTTTTCCGATTCAATTGGTTGCCTCTTTATTTTGTCGATGGTTTCTTTTGGTGTGCAGAAGGTTTTAAGTTTTACATAGTCCCGTTTGTTTATTTTAGCTTTTACTTCCACTGACTTTGGAGTCAAATTCATAAAATGCTCTTTGAACCCAAGGTCCATAAGTTTAGTACCTATGTTTTCTTCAATGCAGTTGAATGTGTCAGGTCTTATGCTTAAGTCTTTGATCCATTTTGAATTGATTTTGGTACATGGTGACAGATAGCAGTCCAGTTTCATTCTTTTGCACGTGGCTATCCAGTTCTCTCAGCACCATTTATTGAAGAGGCTGTCTTTCCTACATTGTATGTTTTTAGCTCCTTTGTCAAAAATTATGTGTCCATATTTATGTGGTTTTATTTCTGGGTTCTCAATTATATTCCAATGGTCTATGTGTCTGTTTTTCTGCCAATATCATGCTGTTTTGATTATTGTGGCCCTGTAGTAGAAGCTGAAGTCAGGGAGTGCGATACATCCAGTATTGTTCTTTTTTTCTTTAGATTGCTTTGGCTATTCGGGGTCTTTTGTGGTTCCAAACAAATCTGATGATTTTTGTTCTATTTGTTTAAAAAATGTCATTGGGATTTTGATGGGGATTGCATTAAATCTGTATGTTGCTTTGGGTAATATGACAATTTAACTATGTTGATTCTTCTAATCCATGAACACGAAATGTCTTTCCATTTCTTTGTGTCTTCTTCAATTTCTGTCAAAAATGTCTTGTAGTTTTCAGCATATAGGTTCTTCACATCCTTGCTTAAGTTTATTCCTAGGTATTTTATTCTTTTTTCCTGCAATTGCAAAAGGAATTGTTTTTTGTATTTCTTTATCTGAGATTTCATTGTTAGTATATATGAATGCAATGGACTTTTGTACGTTTATTTTGTAGCCAGCAACTTTACTGTATTCATTGATGTTTCCTAACAGCTTTTTGGTGGAATCTTTAGGGTTTTCTATATATAGCATCATATCATCTGCAAAGAGTGATATTTTAACTTCTTCATTCCCAATTTGGATGCCTTTTACTTCTTTCTCTTGCCTGATGCCTCCGGCAAGGACTTCCAACACTACGTTGAAAAGAAGAGGTGATAGGGGACAGCCCTGTCGTGTTCCTGAACATAGAGCAAAGGGCTTCAGTTTTTCACCATTAATTATGAGATTAGCTGAGGGCTTGTCATATATGGCCGCCTTTTTTATGTTAAGGTATTTTCTTCTATACCTATTTTATTAAATGTTTTAATCATAAATGTATGCTGTATCTTGTCAAAGGCTTTTTCTGCATCAATTGATATAATCATATGATTTTTGTCCTTTATTTTGTTTATGTGATGTATGACATTGATGGATTTGTGGATGTTGAACCATCCTTGTGCCACGGGGATGAACCCCACTTGGTCTTGATGAACAATCTTTTTATTGAATTGTTGTATTCGATTTGGTAGAATTTTGTTTAGGATTTTTGCATCTGTATTCATCAGAGATATTGGTCTGTACTTTTGTGTGTGTGTGTCGTCCTCACCAGGTTTTGGTATCAGGGGATTGTCGGCCTGATAAAATGACTTAGGGAGTACTGTCTCGTCTTCAATTTTTTGGAAGAGTTTGAGCAGGATTGGTATTAGATCCTCTTTGAAGGTTTAGTAGAATTCACTAGAGAAGCCCGAACTTTTGCATTTGGGAAGGTTTTGGATGACTGACTCAATTTCGCTACTGGTGATCGGTCTGTTTAGATTTTCCAGTTCTTCATGGTTCAGCCTTGGAAGGCTCTATGTTTCTAAGAACTTGTCCATTTCTTCTAGGTTATTGAATTTGGTGGCATATAGTCTTTCATAGTATTCTTGGATGATCCTTTGTATTTCTGTGGTATCCGTGATAATTTCCCCTTTTTCATTTCTGACGTTGTTAATTAGTGTCTCCTCTCTTTTTATCTTGTTGAGTGTAGCCAAGGGTTTGTCAATTTTGTTAATCTTTTCAAAGAACCAGCTCTTTGTCACATTAATTTTTTTCCATTGTCTTTTTGTTTTCTATTTCATTTTATTCTACTCTATTTTTTGTTATTTCCTTTTTTATTCTGACCTTGGGTTTCACTTGTTCTTCTTTTTCTAGTTCTTTAAGGTGTAACATGAGGTTATTTATTTGGGATTTTTCTTGTTTCTTGAGATAGGCCTGGAGTGATATAAATGTCCTTTTTAAAACAGCTTTCACTGCATCTCAAAAATTTTGGTAGGATGTATTTTCATTGTCACTTGTTTCTATTTATATTTTCAACTCTCCTCAATTTCTTCTTTGACCGAGTCATTCTTTAAAAGTATGTTGTCTAATCTCCATGTATTTCTGTTTTTCCTGCTTTCTTTTTGCAGTTGATGTCCAATTTCAAAGCCTTGTGATCAGAGAATATGCTTGGTATGATTTCAATCTTCTTAAATTTTCTGAGGTTGATTTTATGTCCCAATATATGGTCTATCCTTAAGAATGTTCCATGTACACTCGAAAAAAATGTATATTCTGAAGTATTAGGATGCAGTGCTGTATATATGTCAATTATGTCCATCTCATCTAATGTGTCATTTAGGGCTGTTATTTTGTTATTTATTTTCTGTTTGGATGATCTATCCATAGCTCTCAATGATGTATTTAAGTCCCCTAGTATAATTGTGTTTTGGTCAATTTCTCCCTTTAGTTCTGTTAGTAGTTGCTTGGTATATATTGGTGCTCCCTGATTGTGGGCATAAATATTGATGACTGTTATGGGTTCTTGTTGTATCGTCCTTTTTACCATTATGAAATGTTCATCTTTTCTCTGCTTACCTTTTTCACCCTGAAGTCTATTTCTTCTGATACTACTATGGATACACCTGATATTCTCTGGATACCATTTACTAGGAGTGTCAATTTCCAACCTTTCAGTTTGAGTCTATGCTTGTCCTTGCCGTGGGGATGCGTCTCTTGGATACAGCATATGGTTGGGTTTAGTTTTTTGATCCAATCTGCTACTCTGTGCCTTTTTACTGAAGAGTTCATTCTATTTACATTTAGGGTGATTATTGATATGTGATGATTTCCTGTCATTCTATCTTTAGTTTTCTGGTAAGGCTGTGTCTCCATTGTTTCTTTGCCTTTTTGTTGTTGTCTATTATTTCTGTGTGGTGGTATTCTATGATGTTTTCCTCTGTTTCTTCTTTTATTACAGTATATATTTCAGTTCTCAATTTCTTTGAGTGGTTACCCTTAAGTTTATGTAAAAGAAAGTTTGATATTAAGAGTGTTCCATTTTCTTCAGCACATTTACTTTCCCATTCCCATATTCCTGTTCAGGACTTTACTCTCCCCCTTTTATTGTTTTGGTTGCCACAAATTGTCCCTGTTGACGGTAATCGAATAGCCTCCTTTAATATTTCTTGTAGTGCAGGTCGTGTATTAGAAAATTTCCTCAGTTTCTGTATGTCTGGAAAGGTCTTTATTCCTCCTTCATATCTAAAGGATATCTTTGCTGGATATATTATTCTTGGCTCATAATTTCTCTCTTTCAGTATTTTTAATATTTGGTTCCACTCCATCCTGGCTTGTAGAGTTTCTGCTAGAAAATCTGATGATAATCTAATGGGCTTCCCTTTGTAGGTTACCGTCTTCTCTCCCCTGGCTGCCTTGAGGATTCTTTCGTTGTCTGTGATTTTAGACAGCTTCAATAAAATGTGCCTTGGAGAAGGCCTGTTGGGATTGAGGTAATTAGGTGTTCTGTTTGCTTCTTAGATTTGAGGATCCAGTTCTGTCCACAAGTTTGGGAAGTTCTCATCAACAGTTTGTTTGAATATATTCTCTGTTCCCTTGTCTCTTTCTTCTCCTTCTGGTATGCCCATTATTCTTATATTGCTCTTTCTGATGGAGTCAGAATGTTCTTGTAGAGTTCTTTCATTTCTTTGAAGTCTCAAGTATCTTCCTTCTTCCATCTGTGTAATTTCCAGGTTTCTGTCTTCGACGTCACTGATTCTTTCCTCCATCTTGTCAACTCTACTACCTAAGATGGCTATTTCATTCTTAATTTCTTCTATTGAGTTCTTAATCTCCAGAAATTCTATTTGGTTCTTTTTTTAAAATTTCAATCTCTTTTGTAAAATGCTCATGTTGTTCTTTGATTGTTTCTGAGTTCAATAAACTGCCTTTCTGTGTTTTCTTGCATCTTGTTAAGTTTTTTCGGAACTGCAATCTTCAATTCTCTTGTCATTTAAGTCACATATTTCCATATCTTTAGGTTCCTTTTCTGGAGACTTTTCACTTACTTTCTGAGCTGTCTTGTTGCCTTGGTTATTCATGGCAATTAGTGATTTATTATTTCTCTTCCTAGACATCTACAGGTGTGGCTTCTGCCACAGGTTGAGAGGAAGAGGTCATTCTTTTGTTTTCCAGTACTTGTTGGTAGAATGTTTTATTTTCTATCCGACTGCAGCCTTTTTTCTCTCTCTCACACGCCATATATATATATATATATATATATATATATATATATAATCTTCCATGTGTGTGTGTGAATTTTTATATCCTACTTCATCCTTTTGAGTTCCACGTTATTGTCCTATTTTATAGATGAGAGCACTCAAGCTCAGGATGTAATGACTGAGTTAGGATTTGAAACCAGGTTTGTCTTTATCCAAGTCTTAAACCCTCCAAGTATATAACCAGTGTACTGAAGTATCTCCCAACAACATGGGATGAGGATGGGGTTGGCATTTTGGGCTACTGAGACCTGATATAGAAGAGAGTTGGAAGCACTTAAAACATGATTACTCTGGATAAAGCCTTACTATAATTACCCTTGGATATGAATAAATAGAATAAGCAGCGATAATTGGGATATCTCTACTAAAAGTTTCCTATTGTAATCAAACTGTATGAAGACATTCCTACAAACATACCATCTCTTACAGCCATGTCACAGTTTATGAGTCCAATCCACACCTTATGAAAACAAATACATTGAAAGAGTTCGTGACTTTAAGATTGCTGACTTGAGAGAGAAAAAAGGTAACCTTCAGCTTTCAGTAAATATTAAGAGGGAGAGCAGTCTCAAAGATTTAATTCCTCCAAGTCCTGACTCTGACCTGTATGAAAATCATGCAACCCTCCCAACCCAGTCATTCTCGGTTGCCTCAGTATAAGAGGCACAGATGGTCTCGCAGGTAGCTAATCCAGCACTATTAACAGTTTTCTCTGTTAATGAATTGGTCTTGCTGAAAAGCACATCGCTAGGTCTGTTCGTGGATGAAGGGCAGAAGCCCTGGAGTACTTCTGCTGCTTCTCTTTTATCAGGCTGTAGCTTGTATTCTGTGGTAGCAGTTGTCTGGGGAGGCTAACTAGGCTTGAAGAGATGGTTTGAATAATTTATTAATAATTTGGAAAAAAACTAATTAAGTCTGTGTGTGATTCTAAAGTTAGAGCTCCTACAGGGACCCAGAAGGAATACAAGTGTAAGGGGAAATATTTCAAAAGATTCTGAGTCTGAATTTCCCCAGTCGCACCTTCTCTCCAATATGTGCAATCATGCTTTCTCTCTCTTCTCTCACCTTCTCACTCTGACTCTTCATCTCTCTCTCTCTCTCTCTCTCTCTCTCTCTCTCTCTCTCTCTCTCTCTCTCTCACACACACACACACACACACACAAACACACACACCACCACCACCACCACCACCACCACCACCACCACTCACTACTAATCAGAGTTAGCATGTGAGAATGACGCTCTAAGGGAGAAGATTCACTAACTATCATACTACTGGAATCAGACTCAGAGAGCTAACCAAACTCATCTACCCATATTCTTACAATCTTTGCAAGAATCACAAACTGTCAGAGCTAAGAAGAACCTTGAAAATTTTACCCTCTCTATTTATAGGAAAGGAAACTAAGAGAGGGAGGATATAAGTGACTTGTCCATGGGCACTAAGTAAGTTAGTGGCAGAGCCCAGACAGCAAGTTATAAATGATGGGCAATAAGAAAGGACAAAACAGGCAATGGCTTTTCTCCTGATATGCTTCATTCTGTTGCTGGGCCCCACCATAACTTGCCTCTGCTCCATTATTTGCCCTAGCCCCAGGACCCATGGTGGTTAACTGGGGTTCAGTATGCATAACTGGGAACTGACTATGCAGGTGGTGCTGGTGGTTTTGAAAGAATTGATGCTGCTTTTTAAATCCCTTGGTCCTCAAAGCTATTTTGACATTTTAAATTGGAATCCAACCCCAACGATCCCAGGCTAATAAGTGAGTTTGAATTTCCTTAACTGGCTCTTTCTAGCCTGAGAGTCCATGAAAACCTGAGAGCTCTCAATTTAAAATGAAGCCTCTAGGCCAAATTATCACCATATGTGTCTACCTCTGCAATTCCTTCAGTTAAAAACCAAGGCCCAATGAGAATTTAAATACCAACTCAAACGTGTGGTCAGTGCTGTATGATTTTCTTATCCTAATCAACATATGCAGTTATCTTGTTTTTCTTGGGATGACTTGATGCAATTGATGACAGATTCCATCATGCTTTTTTCTTTCTCCTTTTCTCCCTTGCAAATGTAAGAAATCAGACTAATTATGAACTACAGCCTGAGTAAAAACTTTCATACCTTATCCCATTTCTGCTTTTCACCAAAGAAAGCTCCTAGAATGTTATTTTTAGACTCCTTTCTCTAGAGTACACACTACTCTATAAGGTAGGTAGTGATAATAGCAGTTGTCACAATGAGTACTTTATCGTGCCGGACATGGTGCTAAACCTGGATTAAGTCAGTTAATTTTCATGAATCAGTTTCTATTATTAAAATCTTTACGCAAATGAACAAACACACTAAGACTCAAGGAGGTTAAGTAATTTGCCCTAGGCTACTGAATTAATAAGTGGAAGTACCAGGATTTGAACCCAGCATTGTTGGCTTCTAAAATAATCTGTGCTTTTAAGAAGTATGCTACACCACCTTGAAGTCTTGTTGGACCCTTGTGAATGGTGACAAACGACAGCAAAAGAAATGCCATAAATGGAGTCTCACTACTTAAAGCAGTAAAAGCCCTTCACTCTGTGTGCAATTCAATACCAAAAAGTAGGCCCAAGGGAAATTCTAGCTCAATACACGTTGAAGAATCATAATGAAAAACTAGTTTTAATTTTAGAGAGGCTATAAATAAAAACGAAGCACATTTAGGTTTGAAAAAATCTTTAAAATGGTTATTATTGCCCAGTTTTCTTAATAACGACAGTGAGTAGTTAGGTTAAATTTATATAAACCTGAGTGAGATTTTTTTCCGCACGTATTTCTTACTTGCTGAAGCAGCCATTTTTTTTTTTTAGTAGGGCAGGAGCTAAAAGCATACTAGAGTAAAAGAAAACTATAAATATTAAAATGCAAAACTATTATGGCAAGAGTACAAACTTGTCTCAATGAACTGCTTGCCTTTAAAATCTATACCAACTGAATTTTCTTATTAAAGGTTTATTTTAAGAAAAGTCCAATTCCATTCGGTGCGAATACAATTCTTACAGTAGCAGCCTGTCTTTCACAGTTAATTGCTGCTTGTCTCTTTGGATATTATCATTTGCATAATTGTAATTCTTTTCAATAATAAAAAAGGATTATATAATCTTGGAGAAGCAAACATCATAAAATTTAACTTTACATGAAATTAAAGGAATAAGTGTTCCATGGTAAAAGAATTATTAACATCTACTAAAATAATAAAGTCTTTAATATTATAGCCTGTGTATTAGTGTAAAATCACTTTAGATTACAGTACTCTTCATATGTCATTCAAATTTAAAATTTTAGATCTTGTTTTGAAATTACAGTATTGAAAGGAAGATCAATAGTACCAGCCATAAGACAATGTTTATAATAAATGGAGGCAGGGGTGGGAAGCAGATGTATTTGTGTAATTTTGCCTCAGTGAATTATAAAGACAGAACAGAAACCACAGTCCACTTGGATGAAAGTTGGGTAATGTTAATACATGAGCTCTTTATTTATCTATTGCAGCACTCCACACTTGTGATACACAAAACTAGCACCCAACAGCCAAATATCACCTTGGCTTTTACTCCCTCCCATTGTTGGGGCTTGCTCAGATGCTACACCAGTCTATGTAGCAGCTACGGGTCTGCTCCTAAGGAAGTTGCTGGGGATGTAGCCAGTAATCTGGCTGTGCCCTTGACAAAAGAGCACCAAGTCACCCCACACTGTGCTCCTCCCTCTGTTGCTATACCAGAGTTGGCAGGCATCTTTCTTTCCTCATGAACCATCCAACTGCCACCCACAACATCACCTAGGGATGATTTTCCTTTACAGAGTCACTTGCTTTCCAGTCACAGGATCTGGCTGACATATACATTTGGGCAAAACATATGGGGAAGATATGTCTCTTAAAGAGTAAGTTTGTTTGTAGTATTTTACAAGCCTCCTCCCTCCTCCAAATCCAGGGTTGACAAGGATGACTAAACTGTCCTAACAGAATGAGATGAGTCTCAACAGTGCACTGGACAGTGAGGTACGTGAAGGCAGGGACTGTGCCGGTTTTGCTAGGGCCTAGCAAAGTAAGCTCTAGATAAATACGAATAGAGCTCTAGAATAACCAAATACATGAACACCTCATACCTTACCTCTCCAGGATTTTAAATCCCAGGATCAGTAGAAGACTATAATTATGGATCTTAACATACAAAGCCTTACTGCACAGTGGTTTAGACCACAGGCTTTGAGGTGAGAAAGACTTAAATGACTTACCAATAAGTCACTTAGACTAGTGACCTTAGGCAAGTCACTTCAACTCTCTGACCCTAAGTTTTCTACGTACAATGTGAATAACAGTAGCATATACATTATATAGATGCTGTATTAAAAATAATAATACATGTATGTAAAACTCTTGGTATGGTTCCTGATACAAGAAAGCACACATTAACTGTTGCCATTATTAATGTTATCATTATTACCATTGTTGCTGTGTCAACATCTGATTTGTATGCAAATACCAAAGTCATAAAATTCCTTTTAAAAACTATACAGATAAGATAAAAGCCACCATTCTTTTTCCATTTTGTAAAAATTGTCATTCATTGAAACTCATTGAGTTCCATTTCCATTTACTTGTACAGATATATCACTTCACTTCTGTGATGGACAAAAGAGGTGTATACACATTCACATAGTTTCTCCTCTGCTGTTTGCCCTGTTTGTCCTCCACATGCCCACGGATTTGATCATATATGCTTTTGAAAGACCAAGAGAATGCATTTCTACAATATGACTTTCTTGGGAAAATGGATTATTCATGAAATATAAACACCTAAAGGATTCAGCAGAGAAGCACTTATGTAAGTTTCATTGATTCGAAAAGCAAGTTGACCTCAAAGCCATGTCTTCCTGGGCCACAGAAAATGTTATATTTCTAACAAGAAGAAATTCTTTGGCTTCTTTTCACCTAGCCTTTATTTTTCTTTTCAAACAAAGCTATAGATTGACTGTAGCCTTGATATGTCATTTTTAATGTATGAGTCACTGAGTAAAATCTCTAAACTATAGAGATATGAGGGGGAATATTTATTCCTCAGTACTCCGGTTTCCCTGAGTAGGGATTAAACTTCTAGGTCTCTTGCCCCACCCCTAACTCCTCTCCACTGAGATGTTTTAAGCTACCTGGTGGGTAGGTTATAGCCATTGGTCCGAAATTATATTAGTGGGCCAATAATCTAAATCTGTAAGCATTCTCCTTCCCTCTTCACACCAGACCAGTGTGAGGCAGTATATCCAGGTAAGTGGTATCCTCTGCAGAACCAAATTTACCCTCAGATGGGCAGTTCCAAGATGAGAGTGGTGGGCTCCAAGCCACTGCCTCAAACATAACTTAGTAATAAATGTGATGTTTTAATGTCTGTCTTCTGGGCACTATGTTTATTACTCTGTTGGTTTTGAATGTGGGTAAATAATAAATATGTCTTTGTTTCACGTAGACATCAGGAACCTTATTTCTGCAAATGAGTTCCAGTCTGATTCCTTCTCTGTGTGTGAGCCTAGGGTAGGGCAGAGTATGCAGGACTCATGTAGGTCTATAAGTAGCATAGCGCGATAGAGAGCATGGGCTTTAGAGTAAGACAGCACTGACTCTGAATCTGCATTTTTCTACCTTTGTGACTTCAGACAAGTTAACTAACCTCTCTGGACTTCAGTTCACTCACTTGTAAAAAGCCTGGTACATGATAAACTCTCAGTAAATGCTGCTTTTATAGGAACATATTTCTTTTTATCAGCATTGTCATTGAAATCATTATTCTAGATGAACCCCTCTGCAGGTTTTCATGATCCCCTCCATGACTAAGGTATATGACTGATGCTTTGTGCAAACCCAGTTAGATAGCTCAGCTCTGAAGAGAAGTAGAAATTAGTGCCTGGTCAATACGATGCTCTTACTTAAGAAATGTTTCTCTGCTCTTTTAGGAATGGGAAAGTAAAGCTATTATGGCTCTAATGATTTCAGAGGCCTTTGCCTCCAGATGAGTAGTTTCTTTAGAGATAAAAAAAAAAAAATTCGGAAGAGGAGATAGACAAAAAGGATGTTATCAGTGCACTTCCAAGGACAAATCTGTTTGACTCCAGAAGCTACAATCTTAAATTGTGTACTGCCTTTTCATGGTATCTTCCCAGAAAGAGAAGCTGCTGTGTGTGTGTACACACACACACACACACACACACACACACACATATATGTGTATATATACATATATATACACATATATGTGTGTGTGTTTATTTATTTATTTATTTATTTATTTATTTGTTATAGGAATGATTTTTCTGGGTTCAAAATTTGGTAAGATCCCAGTTCCCCAAAGACTAGCTGTCTAAAACCCTCAGTTTACTGTCATAGCATATATCTTCAAAGTTATCCAAAGAAAATAAAACTATATTTAAGGTCAAAGGAGTACCTTTCAAATGGCCATCAACAAATAGACAAAGGAGAGAAGTACCAGAGACCCAAATATTTCAACCGGTATATTATGACTGGTCAATTCACTCTGCAGTGTGGAGAGCATTCTATTGACTGGTGATTTCTATAAAATATCAGCCGAAGACATTTCATGCCTGAAAAGTAAAGAAAATATTAGAGAAGCAAGTAAAGGACGAAAAAAGTTAGGTGTATTGGCAGTGACTTAAAGTAGTTGGGAGGTGGGGGTAAGCAAAAAGCAGTATATATTAGGAAAAAGATAGCCAACAATAAAGAGACAAAACAAACATGATTGGCAGTGCAATTAGGGATGAAAAAATGAGGGGTCCCTTGCACCTCATTAATATCCCTTTAGATATGCAAAGCAGGTAAATGCATACTACAGCTTCAGTAGAGTGCCTCTGAAGACCTGATATTTCTATGGGCACAAGCTGAACTATATTAGAATAAGCAATAAACTTTGACCAATACTGCGTGCACAAGCAACACAGCTAACATGAGTGCAGTGAGGAAATCATGAAACAATCTCCCTTCGATGAAGGGCAAGGAGCAGAATTGCAAAACGGTTATAAGGAGAAAGGAAAAGCAACTAAGAACTGAAAGCACAGAAAAGGATTATAGAGCTGAACAGTATTTATAAAAAGAGATAATATTTATCATTTCCTAGGTGTCAGGTGCACCGTTAAATGTTTTACTGCAACATAGTTAATGCAGCAACCCTGCAAGTTAAGTACTATTATTACACCCATTCCACAGATGAAGAAACGAAATCGTAGAAAAGTTAAATAACTTAGACTTAGCTCTATCTGATTCCAGAGTTCACAATCTTAAATGCTATATTGTCTCTTTTCAGTGTCTTCCCCAAAAGAGTAGTGTTTGATTTTTAAAAATAGATTTTGAATCATTAAAAGTCTAGATGCTCAAATTATAAGACCCAGGCCATAGCCTGTGTGAATAGTTCTTAAAGGCCTCTTATCTTTGTCCCAGTGCTCAGTGAGAAGGTGAAAGATTTTTATTGGGCAATATATTTGACTTAATTGTGTGACTTTTCAGAAGGATGACTTTGACATTTCAAAGTGAGATGGAGCATTAGAAGGCTACATATAGTTGGTATTAAAAAAAAGACAGCAATTTATGATGCTGCAAAAGAATGTAATTTTTTCCAGGAAAAAAAAAGACTTCTGAAAATTACCTGAATGTATTATATATTTGCAATGCTGATAAAACTGAATGGATTTGGCAATAGTTGCTCACTCTGTCTTTCGTAAGTGCCTGTCAAAGAATCATTTCCACACACATCCATAACCTGCTCCCCACACAAACACACCGATATATGTGTGTGTGCATGCACACATACATAGTACAATTTTACTTTTAAGCACAATAAGTATAAACTACCAATTTTTCCATGTACTGGTCTGAACCATGGCTTAGCTGGAAGTGAACTGGGTCAGAGATCACACAGACCTACTGGAGATATGGAGAAGCCCAAAAATAATCTGCAGTGTGGTGCTAGAGGATTGGGAGTGTTACTGAAAATAGGCAGAAGTCAAAGATTCAAGGAAGTGAATCTTACAATTCATATAAATCTATCAGCAAATGTTAGGGGTTAGGACTTGAAAACCGCAATTAAAAGACTAACCAAAGGAAGGACTCAGGGAGAGCAAAGTGGATATTGTTCATTAGGATCCCACTTTTAGAAGCCTATAACTTAAATTTAAAACCCAGACTAGGTTTTTACAGTGGCGTGGATTAGAAATTTTGAAATTATCTTCTGTATATTTCAGACTTGTGCAAATGATTAAATATCTTGAGGATGACAGGAGCTAAGTTTCTCACTCTTGGTAAAGTTACAAATATAGAAAGGAAGGATACTGAAATGTACCCTGTTTTGCTGAATTGGAATTGAAAGTATCAGTATGAACTCACTATATATGTAGTGAGAGAGAAATATACACCCCTACGAAGACGTATTCCCTAGCTCAGTCTGCTGAACCATCCCCCTCCCCCAAATGACACACCAATAACAATGAGAACACAGGACTCCCAGATCTTGGTTTCTTTCTTTTTTTTTTCTTTTTTTTTTAAATTAAGGTTTATTGGGGTGACAATTGTTAGTAAAGTTACACAGATTTCAGGTGTACAATTCTATAATACATTATCTATATCTCAAATTGTGTGTTCACTACCCAGAATCAGTTCTCTTTCCATCACCATATATTAGACCCTGTTTACCTTCTTCTAGAGTCTAAATATTATTCTCCAATAAAAGGAACCAAGGCTCCTTGGAGAAATGGCTGATTCCAGAGCTGGACAGAGAAAGTACAAGATGCACCTAGAGTATCTTTTGAAACTAGAAAATAAGGAAGTACTTAAAGACTATTGGGGACATAGCAAACGGACATAGGAAGACAGCTCAAAGGGAAACTATGAACACTTGAATAAATAATAATAGTGATGTATTATATCCCACTGAATAAAGTAAGAATTCATAAGCCCATATAGATATAATTAAATAAAAAGGGGATAAGGGAAATTCTTTCTTACAGTAGAATAACAACTAATAAACATAGAAATAATAAGGAGTTAGAAAATCATCAATGCATGTTAAAACCAATGCATGAAAGACTAACAAGGAACAGAATGTATACATTCAGCATGAAAGGTACTTCCTACAAATTACTTATTAGTTATAAAGTTATGGTAGAGAAATCTAGCAGACACCACCTTCATCAAATCATCAAAGTTAACATCACCCAAGTTAGGACAAACCACTACCTTAAGCCTGCTGCTATGATGCCCTGAGAAAGGCACAATTGTGTGATACCCCTGCCAAAAATTAATAATCGGAATCAAAAGAAACATAATTGAGGGATATTTTGCAAAGTAACTGGCCTATACACTTCAACAATGTCCAAGTCAAGAAACACGTAGGATAAAAAGACAGTTCTGATTTAAAGAACCTAAAGAGACATGACTACTAATTTCAGTGAGTGATCCCAGGTTGGATTCTGGACCAGGAAAAAGAGCTTTACAAGATGTTATTGGGGCAACTGATGAAATTGGAACCTTGACTATGGAATAGATAATAGTAGTATATCAATATTAAATTTCCTGCTTTTGATAACAACTGTGATCATGTAGGAGAAGGCTCGTTCCTAGGAAGTACACACTAGACTATTTAAGGGTAAGTGGGCATGGTGTCGGCAACTTATTCTATTCCATACACACACACACACACACACACACACACACACACACACACACAGAAGATTATATATATATATATATATATATATATAGATGATAGATAGATAGATAGATAGATAGATATAGATATAGATATACATATAGATATAGATATGAAGAGAGAGAGAAGCAAAATATAAACAATTTCTGAATCTGGATAAAGGATATATGAGAGTTCCTTGTACTATTCTTAGACTTTTCTATAAATATGAATTTACATCAAAACAAACACTTAAAACAAGCAATAATCTTCAAGCAATATATGTGGCATTCTATCTCGGGTCTTGTATGCTTTTGAACATCTAACATGAAGACATTGAATTTAGAATCAGGTCGGGGCACACACATGCAGTGCATAATAAAGAAACCAAGTTTTTAACACTAGCGTGTAAAACAAAAACTGGTCAGCAAGGAATGAGGCAAGAACTCAGGTGACAAAACCAGAATCCAAAGAGAACCAGCAGCATCGCTAACTCAGTGGTGAGTAGGTAAGTTACTAGTGCAAAGCTCTGTGTAGTCCTCATGCCCAGTGACAGGTTTAATCCAAGATTCTGAACATACATGGAGGAGATACATGGCCCGGCAATGCTAAGAAGGCTGAATGGGTTGGGAAACAAGTATATTATTTACATGCAGATTGTGTGGGAAGTTTCATGCAGCTGCACTGTGTAACAGCCTGATGTAGGTGGAACCAGTTGTGGTTTCGATCTGTACAGCTTCCTACTGTAAGCTCCCCTGAAGGAAAATCTGGAAAATGTAATCATCCTAGAGTTTTCAAAAACATCACACTTTGCCTCTTGCTAACAGAGCATAAGCCAATGCATTGATACAGAGAAACATTTTCTTGTCCCATTATCTTTTGTATTCTTTAGAACCAGGAGAAAATAAAATAGCTACCTTTATGCTCTCAGTTCTCAATCATAGTTGCACTTCAAAATCACCTGGAGAGGTTTTAAAACCACCAATGCCTGTGACACACCCCAGAGGTTCTATTTCATTGGTCTGTGGTGGGGTCCAAAGATTAACATTTCTTAATATCCTTAGATGATTCTAATGTTCAACCAAGGTGGAAAACTATCAATCTAGACATTGTTTATCAAAATGACATTTCTGGACCACCTGTATCAGAATTATCTAAAGTATTTATTGAAAATGTGAAATCCTGGATCACACCCCCCACTTAGGAAGGATTTGGGGGGTGAGGCATTTTTAAGCAAGTTCCCAAGTGATAGTCGTGCTCACTATGAGAACCACTGCTCTAAATTTTTTAAGAGCTAACTTTTAAAAAGCAAGGTTAGTTCTCCAAGAAAAAAAAAAAAGAAGAAATATATATATTCCCAAAACAGTACCTCATTGATCCTGTGACTTTTCAGAATATGATATATTGTAACAGATGAAATTTCTTGGGATAGTTGATGCATTATGCAGGGATGATACAAATCTCTAATTCTGATTTTAACATAGAATATAGACATTTTAATATATCATTGCTTGGGATTCTATTAGAAGTCAAATATTAAAAAAAGCTTGGAGAAACCTGAGGTGGGGTGTTCCACCTGCAGTACTGCTGCCACCTGAGAGTGATGATGCACAATTTGTTAATCTAGAGATATACGCTCCAACAGAGCACAATTTCACAAATTCTTAAAATGGTGATGACGATTTTTCTTACTTGTATATCCTAGTAGCAAATAATATAAGAGAATTATATATAAGTTGATGTAGGTAGGTGCATGACCTGCTCTGTAAAGAATGAAGAAACGAGATATTGTTCTGAATCCTGCATCCAAATGTAAAAATAGTAAAGAAGATGATTTTCTAGATAATAAGAAAAACACTTGGTTTTAACATTCAATCCACTCACCAATTGTACATAAAGGTAGCTGTATCATTATTACTCAGGATGTTCATTTATGGTAACTCTATAGAGAGAGGTAAGAGATTCAAATAAAAGCTCACACTGGAGTCTTTATCCAGAAAGGAAGTCCCAAAGTCTTGCTGAGATCCTTACACCATCAAGACTGTAACCGAAACGATATTTTCAAGTCTAAAATGATTCTGAGTCACTGATAAAAATCAGATAAGAGCTGATTTCTCAACAGTAACTTTGCAGACCAGAAGGAATTGACATGAAATATTCAAAGTGATGAAAACCTAGGATCTACAACCAAGATTACTCTACCCAGCAAGGCTATCCTTTAGAATCGAAGGACAGAGAAAGAGCTTCCCAGACAAGAAAAGGTAAAGGAGTTCATCAGAACTAAAACAGTATTACAAGGAATCGTAGAGGGACTTCTTCAAGAAGAAGAAAAAAAAATTAAAAATATGAATAATAAAATGGCAACAACTACATCTCTATCAATAATTATTTTAAAGGTAAATGGATTAAATGCCCCAATCAAAAGACATAGGAGGGCTGAATGGATAAGAAAACAAGACCCTTACATATGCTGCCTACAGGAGACTCACTTCAGATTGAACGACACACACAGACTGAAAAGAAAGGGATGGAAAATGGTATTTCATGATAGTGGAAACAAACAAACAAACAAATGCTGGGGTAACAATACTTATACCAGACAAAATAGACTTTAAAACAAAGGTTATAACAAGAGACAAAGAAGGACCCAGGAATTCCACTTCTGGGTATTTATCCGAAGAAACCCAAAATACCAATTCAAAAAGACATGTGCATCCATATGTTCATTGCAGAATTATTTTCAATAACCAAGATATGGAGGCAGCCTGGGTGTCCATCAATAGATGAATAGATAAAAAAGAGGTGGTACATTCTCGTATATAAAATGGAGTACTAGTCAGCTATAAAAAAGAATGAGACCTTGACAGCTACACCAATATGGATGGACCTAGAGGGAACTGTGCTAGGTGAAATTAATCAAAGGAAGACAAATACCATATGATTTCATTTATATGTGGAACCTAAAAAACAAAATAAAAGAGCAAACAAAACAGAAACAAACTCATAGATACAGAGAACATTTTGAGGGTTGCCAGATGGGAGTGGGGCTGGGGGATGGGTGAAAAAGGGGAAGGAATTAAGCACAAATTAGCAGTTACAAAAGAGCTATGAGAATGTAAAGTACAGCATAGAGAATATAGCCAATAATATTGTAATAACTGTGCATGGTGTTTGATGGGTTCTAGATGTATCAGGGTGCTCACTTCTTCAGCTATATAAATGTCTAATCACTGTTTTGTACATCGGAAACAAATGTAATATTGTATGTCAACTCTAATTGAAAAATAAAAAATGTATATATTTTAAAAAAGGAAGAGGGGATTAAGACATAGACTGAGGTAAGGTATACGCAAGAAGAGAGGCTTCAAAAGGAAACTGCTCTGCTAGCACATTGATCTTAGACTTCTAACCTCCAGAACTGTGAAAAAATAAGTTTCTTTTGTTTAAAAAAATCAGATGACTGTGTAACATGTTTAATGAGGTAGGAAAGACATATATCACATTTTTTGGAAACTTCTACAAAATGAAATCAGTTAAATAAAGCTCTGGCACTCAGAAAGTTAACGTCTGCTATATGGAAATCTTACTTTTACAAAATGGCTTATCCTCCTTAGTTCTTTGGGTATAAATTTCAGAAACTGTGTTGACAGAACATACTGGCATTAGCTGTCATCACTATCACCAAGTAATTGCATTTCCTTTGCTTCATTTGTCTATATTGATGTGCCCTAAGAAAGCAACTAGCTTAACTCTTACTCATACTCTTTAGAGTTAAGCAATATACAAAGACTTTTTTAACATTCTCCCCAAGTATTCCAGTTCCATGTAACTCCATCTGGAAATTGTCATAAAGAAAAATGAACAAGTTTACAATCATTACCTTTAGATTTCTATTACCACCAGAATAGTTTCCTTTTATTTAACACTATGCTGTGTTTACAAGTTTCAGCCTATAAATTGGAAGGTGAGCAGGCATTTATGCTATGAAATGCTAATGGACTTTAGAGCAATTCCAACACATTTTCTCTTACTGTGGTTATAATTCACAAAATATTGTTCTACAATACTGGACACCAGTCTTTCATCCAATACATTTTTCACAAAGCAAGGTAGGAGATTAATCTTTTCTAACCTATGTATAACCTATGCTTTCAGACACAGATCTTAAGTAAAACTATGTAAATAAATTTGTCTACATATGTAAATTTCTAGTGGGTATTCAGTAATAGACAAAAAAAACAAACAAACAAACAAAAAACATAGATTTAAACATTCATGGAATGGAAAACCAGTGAGGAATTGGAAAAAATCAGCAGTAAGTCAGAATGAGGAAAATGGTTTATTCCGCAGCTCCTCTCAGACTATGTCAATCGAGGATAGATTATTCCATAGAATCAAGGCTAGGTACTGGGTATGAGGTAGATACTAAAAACATTCTTAAAAACTGATTATGTTCAAAAAATTTTTGAACCTTTTCAAGGTAGAGAAAGTCCAGCTTCTCTAAGAAACAGTTCTATAAATAATTTAGGAAGGGAAACATTTCATGATCATTACCAGACGTTACCAGTCTGGTTTAATCAGAAGTAAGCCAGTTAGTTTGCTCCCTCACCAAATCAAAAGATGGTCTTTCTTTTCACGCATTCAGCAGGTAGTTTGTAAGCACCTACTATGTGACTGGCAGTGAGGGAGACACTGGAATACAGTTGTAAGGCCAGAGGAGAGGAGTTAAGAGTCATCTGAGAAACATAACCAGACGTCCAAAGGTTCATTCCAATTAAAGAAACATGGCTGCCATGCTCAGTATTAATACCTGAAAGTATTAAGATAGTAAAAGACCACAGCTGAAACTAGGACAATATCAGACAGTTTCTAGAGTTAAAGAGCAGGTCATAGTAGGTTGGTAAAAAAGGACACTAGCTTTACCTAGAATTATGTATCTTTTGATGTGATTCATCTACATTTTGAATATGTGTTGTTTACCATTTTGAAATATTCTTTTTTTTAATTGTGGTAAGAACACAACAGGATATCTACCCTCTTAAATTCTCATGTGCACAGTATTGTTGACTACAGGCAAAACGTTGTACAGCAGAACTCTAGAACTTATTCATCATGCACGATTGAAACATTATACTCATTGAACAGCAAAATGGAGAGTTGCAACATTGTTTACCTCTTAATGAAATGATATATTCAAAATTATTTTATATATAAAATGTCAGTCTCTTCAGTGTTATACATTAGAGCCATAGGCACTGTCTAGAAATAGCTACTTGAGTGGATAAGCTAAGCATTCACTAGTTGCAAACCTTTGCCAGGTCCACCCTATTTCAGTGAAACCAGCCTCACATAAGAGCATTTTACTGGAGCTGGGGCAAGGGACATTGAGAACGCAAAGATGCTGGCTTGAAATACTAATAGAACCAGGGTGAACTTAGCAGATGAAATCAAACATGAGAGGGATGCAGACAGAAAGAATCAGGCCAGCAATGATGACCAAGGGCGATGAACAAAAGGATCCAGAAACATGGTTTTCCTAAGAAGCCTTCTTGGGTATACACTGAAGTTATTAGGTTGGTGCAAAAGTAATTGCAGTTTTGCAATTATTTTTAACCTTTTAAACTGCAATTACTTTTGCACCAACCTAATATAATACATACTTGTGATTTATCACTTGCACCCTCAGATTCCTTGCACTGCTTAAAGAAGGTATGTTAACATGGAGGCTAACACTGGAGTGATGCAGCCACAAGCCAAGTAATGCTGACAGCCACCAGAAGCTGGAAGAGGCAAGGGATGGATTCTCCTCTAGAGCTTGCAAGGGCAGCGTGGCCCTGCGCACACCTTCACTTCAGCCCAGTGATACTGAATTTAGACTTCTGGCCTCCAGAACAGTGAAAAGAATAGTTTTACATGGTTTTAAGCCACTAAATTTGTGATAATTTGTTTCAGCAGTCACAGAAAATTTTCTACAAATATTTCACACAACTAAATAGCCAGTCTGGGTGCTAGGTCAATACTGAGTGAGAAAAGCTGAGTTCCTAAGGTCATAACCCTGAAACGCCACCTCCTTAAATCTTGGGTGGTGGTGATAAAAGAAACCAAGATTTTCTGGATACTTATTACAGTTCCTAGGGCTACTATAAAAGCCTTGTAAGAATTCTAAAACCAGAATGAGGAAATAAATCTATTCATTCTTCTCATTTCCATGGCTGTTAGTTTTCAATATTTCTTCTTATTTTGCTTTATGTTCATTTCTTCCTGACAGAATCTTCTATGTACATAAATAGTTTAAAGATATATCTTAGTTGCAAGTTATCAAACTAGCATTTTTCTTTGAAGATAGTTTTCCAAGAAAAATGGGTTATGGCTTTTAAAATTTGATAGCAGAATCAAAGTGAAAGATAAAAACAAGGGGTAACCTAAGTTGATTGAAGGAAACAATGTATTTTGAGCTAGTATTTGTTGAAGATGTTACCCTGGCATTCACACCATGGCAGCAGTCGTCATGGCTAGGGGGTGACATAATTGAGAAAAGAGACAAAA
Source organism: Rhinolophus hipposideros (assembly GCF_964194185.1). Classification (NCBI taxonomy): domain Eukaryota; kingdom Metazoa; phylum Chordata; class Mammalia; order Chiroptera; family Rhinolophidae; genus Rhinolophus; species Rhinolophus hipposideros. Next base: position 64,065,390 of record NC_138046.1, on the reverse strand, counting down.
TCTCTTCTTTTGGAGGAAATTATTTTATTAAAAATATGAAACCTGAAACCCAACTCAAAGTTGTCGACACTTATAAAGGCTTCTATAAATTATGCACATCTCCATGGTACACAATTCCCTCTTAATTCATTGCTCTCACCACATACCCCCACCAACACATATCAGCATTGTACAACACACAGTGAGCGGCTGATTACAATATTATACTTTTCTTTTGGATGTTTGGTATCATAACATGTAGTGCCCACCTACTGGAAGTGTGCCAGGTCAGTGGTGCTCAACATTGACTGCATATTGAAATCATCTGGGAAATCTTAAAAGCACTATGCCTAGGACCTAGCCCCAGAGATTCTAGCCAGTGGTGCAGTCTGGACATCAGAAATGGTTAAACAAACAAACAAACAAACAAACAAACAAAAAACCTACCCCCAAGAAGATTTTGCAGCGCAAATAAAGTTGCAAACCATCTGGGCACCAAGGATATAGCTTAGTCCAGAGCTTCTCAAATTCTACTGTGCATAAGAATCACCTTAGGTTCCTGTGAAAATACTGATTCTGATACATTAGATGGAAAATGAGGCTCTGCATTTCTTACATGCCCCCAAATGATGATGATGATAATGGTAGCTGAGGGCTATACTTTGAGTAGCAAGACCATCACTTTTCTATTTCTAGAAAATGATTACATATATAGTAGTAAATCACACTGCCATTTCCAGATAAGGCTGCTCTTAGCAAGAAACAAATGGACTCGAAGGACTCTGGCTGCTCCAGGTCCTACACAGTCACCCCAAGCCCTGGCCAGCCACCCCAGGACTGATAGAAATGATGTCTCAGCTCATCTGTGACCCATCTCCTGCACATCAGAGGCACACTGGTTGCATATCTTTGGCCTAGACCCATACATTTCATTACCAATATCCAATACCTATAGATAAGACAAATACCAAAATTATATACACAGGAGAAAATATAAACTATATGTGCATTGTCAAAGTGATTGCAGGTCATGAACCGGGAGCTCTAGCCATAAAGAAGGAAATTCAGGATTTTCAAGAGCTATAGAAGCAGTGTCAATGTAAACAAAGGGAAAAGGAAAAGGTCAATGGAGATTGAAATAGTAATTGAATTCACACATTTGCCTCTTAAGATGCTCAAACCAGTTTGTGTTTCTTCAGTTGTAAACCTACCACAGTACAATATCCAACTAGCTAGAGACTAGTTCAAAAGGGATAATCAGAATGAGATATAGAGAAAACATTTTAGCATCTCTACTGTACTGAAAGGTTCACCAGCAAGGGTATGTGTATACTCTGGAGCTAGAAAGGAGATGTAAATGCATATACTATTATCTGTAACATGGACGACAATGAAATACCTTTCTTAGTTTTTAAAGTTAATAGTTTAAAATGTATTGCAATGTGCTGGAGGAGGAAAAAGCTTCTACTATATAGTTAACTTTTTTCCACTTAATTGCCTGTATATATTATGCTTGATTTATTTTTGTGAAAGGTAAAATTAAATTATTGCTGCCACCAACAGGGTTTTTAAAATTTCCGTTTGAACGACATGCAGATGAAAGTTTAGGGATAACAATTTAAATAAATAGTGATAGACTCTAGGAATATCTGAGCATCCCCCAAACGCTATGCCTGGAAAACCTCTTGCATACAAGTGGAACTATATCCAGGTAGCGCATCTTCTGTGTAAACCCAGTTTAAATGCCATGAAATTAATCTGATCAGTGAACAATATCTGCCCTCAGATTTCCATGGGCTATTTTTTATCAATAATGACATAGCATAATTTTGTCTCTTTGTTTATATTCTTTATTGTCCCACAATAAGTAAAATGATGGAAAATGTTGTCCCACAATAAGTAAAATGATGGAATATTCAGAATGGAATAGATTTAAATAACTTAGCTCTCATATTTAATACACGTGGAAATTAAAACCCAAAGATCCTAAGTGGTTGGTCCAAGATTATATAGCTCAATAACATAACCCAAACTAGAATTAAGTTCTGTTGAATCCTTGTTCAGTGCACTCTATAACACAAATTAATATGTCAGCTAATTTTAAGAAATAATTACAGAGATTTATGAGATGGTGAAGCAGACGAGCCCGTGCCTAAGCTGTTCCCTGGGACAGTACCATCAGAATGTTGTCATTCTTTATCAGGATTCACCCAAAAGGCAGCTAAGCCCTGGCTACTCTAGAAAGTAGGTATTTGTAAAGTTGTTTGGCAAGGATTTTAAAATCCCTGTGTGAACCACTGTGGGTAACTTTTCTGGCATGAAACTATCTACTTGAATTATCTATAAATTCGAAAAGCCCAAGAGGTGTATCTGATGGGTGAGTAGAAATGGAGATTGACTTAAGTTTTAATGAAAAAGTTTCCCCACTCTAGCTGATGATTCATGTGGTGAAATTTTTATTTTTTTTTATTTCTCTGCCTGTCAGGCCATTCCTGAAAGGTCACTGTTGAATGGGTCCACATCATTTTGCTGGCAATTTCTAATAGTATCAAATTGTATTGCTCACATCTTGTCAGCTGTAAGAAAAGTTTTTTCTCCAATATCAGGATCTTTTTTCTTCACTATCGTCAATTAAAAGAATGAATTGCAATCCATTAGGAATTTGAGTGCATCTATGGAATTATTTGTTTTCCCAACATTGCTCCCTCAAAAACACTCTTTGACATATATTTAAAAATTAAAATTTATTATATGGAATTCGGGAGGTTATATTTGTTCATACATTGGAATATTGTAAAATCATTCTTTAAAATTATCTCCATTAAACACCAAAAATCTCTTCAATATTAGAATTACTTTCCTCTTGTACAAAAAGGATGTCTGAAAATACTAATGATCAAAAGCATATCTGTCAACCAAATATATCCTAACTATACTTCATTTACCTGTGGAAGTATGTGAAATTTCAAAACAAGTCAAAGTTCAAATGATAACTAGAGTGATCAGAATTCCAGAATTAGCATTTATATGAACTGTCCAAGTATTTTACATGTAGGAGATGCTATTTCTGTTGGTATTTTTATAGATAGTGAAGATGAAATTGGAATCTGCTCGTTGAGTTTTTTAAACTGATTAGTGATTTTAAAGATAATCACACAATCTGTTATTCATTTGAATAGGTTAACCCACCCTCCTGCATATTCTTGAGTTTTCTGAGAGGTTCCCTGCCCAGGATCTGAACAAATTGAAAAATAGCACACAGGAGAGGGTGGTAGAGAACCAAAGTATCACTGATATTATTACTGGTGTAGTATAAGTTGAAGGATGTAGTTTTAGTTCTGTTAATCAGATGAGGTTATTAATAGTAAACCCTGGAATCAGACAAGGGAATTCACCAATTCATAGCAGCACTGAATCAGGACAGGCCCCCTTTCCTGTAGGGGCAGCACATGATATGTCTCCCTGTAGGCAGGCCTATACTCAAAAAAGAGAAAGGAGGAACTTATCCAAGCATGCCCATTGCTTACCAATCACGTAAGTCTTTCCAACTCCCCTGGGGCGGAGTGATTAAAAGGGGTGTGGAGCTAGCTGCCAGGAGTGTGTTTAGAAAATTCTTTCCTCATGAAATCCAAAGAAGTTGGGAAAAGGTATCATTCCCCTCTAACATAAATCGTGCAACATTTGACCCAAGTCTTGTAAATGTTGCTTTGTCTCCCATACCCTACAGAGATCACTCTCGCCCGCTCTTACTGCTCCCTCGTGTTCCTGTTCTATTTACCAGAAGGGCAAATAGGGATCTGCTCCTCCTTTGGTTCAAGTGGATAAGGTGACGCATGACGCTTAATAGGAAACCTTGATTGATGAACTCATGAAGGCTCCTCGGTTTTTAAAAACAAGCCATAGAATTAAATGAGGAAGGTCATGGTAGCAAAATGATGTGGGAAACACGATATTTGGTGAGGGACAGAAGCAGGTTCGTCCAGTGGGAAGCAGAACAGATGAGAGGGTAAACCCTGATGATGGCATAAGTATTCTATAATTCTAGTATTTTCTACATTTATATATATGAAAAAAAAAAAAAGTCTTGACCTTGTCCTAGACATTGCTGGACTCAGATGGCATGAGTTAAAACACACTGCCAATAAAAACATTTTTCCAGCCAAAATCAGCTATAGCACCAATAAACTAGCTTGGGCTAAAAGATATAGAATGAGTACTAACAGTTCTCATATGTAGGCATATTCTGCATATATAGATAAATGGAAATAATAAATGAGTTGTAAAAAATATCCATCAAGTCCACAAATATGCTATTTTAGGGGTTAAATGTCAGTTGTATGGACTACTGTGTTTCCCCGAAAATAAGACCTAAACAGAAAATAAGCCCTAGCATGAATTTTCAGGGTGACATCCCCTGAACATAAGCCCTAATTTGTCTTTTGGAGCAAAAATTAATATGAGACCTGGTCTTATTTTCGGGGAAACACGGTATCATTACAAAGACATTTTCTATATTATAAAAGCTTTGCACTTTAAAAAGCTGGTCCATAGTAACAGTGTGTTATTGATTCAGGTAAAATGTCCAATCCTCTAGAGATAAAGAGACAGGGGAGAGAAAAACTAAATAGAATGCAACTTTTCACAATCTATTCTCCTGTCATCAAGCAACAACTCTCATTAGTCCTTACAGTTCTGTGCCAGGAGACCTTCGGGAAATACTACCTTACAAGCCATGGCTTCATGACCATTTGCCACCTTCCTCTGGGAAAATAGATAGATAATCTTGATAAATTGTCAATAAGGGGGTTGGTTTCATACATGGGCTGTTTCACGCACAATTGATAATCTAATATTGTAACCATGAGAAGAAAAACATAACATGGTCTTCAAAATCTTAATATCTTGTTCTTTGTTCGGTGAATATTTGCATACTTCTACTTTGTACTATTTCTCTGAGAGACTACAGGAAGCCTAAAGTGAGAAACAGAATGCTGTTATTACCTGTTATCACTGTCAATTAACTCATGTACAAAAATGAAAGATGAACTTCCTCGCTAGGAAGCGCTGAATAGGTTGGGTTCGGAGATAATCCTTTGTCTGCCCAATCTAAGACAGAGAGTGGGGTGTAGTGGGCATGTCTCCAGTTTTTGAACTTCTCAAATAATTCAAAGAAAGATAAATTATTACGAGAAACCAGAACAGATATTACCTAATTAATACTTCCTATTAACTTGACTAGAAAACTTTAGGGATTTGAAAAACTAGTTTGATTCATATCTTTCTCAGAGTTTTAAATCTATCACTCTCTGCCTTAATAAATAAAAGAGGAAGCTTATTAGAGACTGGCAGAGAGAAACATCTCCCCTCAAACACTCCTTTCTCTGTCTTCAACATCTTATTCTAACCCACTTAGTTTGCAAATACCCAGTTTTAACCTACATGTATTTTGTAGAATCTTCAAAACTGCCCTATGAAATGTAAAAAAAGTTGTTCTTTTGACTAATTTATTACTTATGAAGATGATTTTGCTGTTTTATCTCTAGGCTTCCTGACTAGAACTATAATTTCTGGCAGCATAGTAATAATAGATTTGTATTATAAAGCTATTTGGACAGCCCAGAAATTTGCCCTATATATTTGTTCTTATGGAAACCACTGGTCTGTTCTTTCAAGAGCAATTAATAAAATATTCATAGCTAAAAATTATATTCACTGATTGCATTTATTTTTAAAAATTTTTATTAAATGTATTGGGGTAACATTAGTTAGTAAAATGATATAGGTTTCAAGTGTATATTTCTATAATATTACATCCATATACTGCATTGTGTGTTCATCACCCAGAGTCAGTTCTTCCATCACCGTATTTTTGACCCCCTTTTCCCTCTTCTACCACAACCCTCTTACCCTCTGGTAAGCACTAAACTGTTGTCTCTGTCGATGAGTTTTTGCTTCTTTGTTTATCTTCTTCCTTTGCTGCTTTCAGTTTTATATATCACATATGAGTGAAGTCATATTGTTCTCGATAGTTTCTGTGTGGTTTATTTTGCTTAGCATGATAATCTCAAGATCTACCCATGTTGTCACAAATGGCAATATTTCATTTTGTCTTATGGCTGAGTAATATTCCATTGTATACATATATACCGCATATTCTTTACCAAATCACTTATCAAAGGACACTTTGGTTGTTTCCATGTCTTGGCCACCATGAATAGTGCTGCAATGAACATACAGGCACCTATATCTTTATGGATAAATGTTTTCAGATATTTCAGGTAGATACACAGTAGAGGGATTGCTGGGTCATATGGTAATGCTGTTCTTAATTTTTTGAGGAACCTCCACACTGCCTTCAGTAACGGCTGTACCAGTCTGCATTCCCACCAACAGTGTATGAGGGTTCCTTTTTCTCCACAGCCTCTCCAACATTATTATCACTTCTCTTGTTGATAACAGCCATTCTATCAGATGTGAAGTAGCATCTCATTGTGGTTTTCATTTGCCAAAGCAAACCTAAGAAAACAGAACAAGGCTGGACGTACCATACTCCCTAACTTCAATTTATACAACAAAGCAACAATAAATAAACCATGGTAATGGCAGAAAAACAGTAACAGCAGACCACTGGACCAGAATTGAGAACTGAGAAATAAACACAAATATATGGAATGTGATAACAAAAAAACACAGTGAATATTTAAAGAAAAGTATTACAGTAAAGGACACATTGCCATTAATCCCCCTCAAAATGCCTTCCCTCACTTCAAACACACTTATCCCATCATTCTTGCCACTTTCTGAAGCAGTTCTGGAAGTCCTCCTTCGTGCCTGTCTTTTCTTGTGCTGTTGTGGCTGCCTCGATGCCCTGAATCAATTAAAAATGTTTACGTATCATGGTCAGTTTGACTTTGGGGAAGAGCCAGAAGTGGCATGTTACCAGATACGGTGAATAAGGTGGATAAGGACACACTGCAATGTTTTTATTTGACAGAAATGGCCGTACCAGAAGCGATATGTGACACGGAGCCTTTCTGTTGCGATCACAAAATATGGTGAATGCTGCTGACGGGTGCCATCCAACAGAAAGGCTGGGATCTTCAATACGGGAAACGGCACATGAAGCCTCAGTAACAGTGTGTGACAAGTTTCAACTTGTTTGGTGCAGTCAGTCGGGTGTGAGCTATGGGTGAGAGAAGTTCTGTTTTAAAGTGTGCCATAAGTCCTCCTCCATCATGACAAAGATCCATGTCACACATCACTTCTGGCATGGCAATTTCTGTCAAAAAAAAACATTATGGTGCATCCTCATCCACCTCATTCACCGAATCTGGCACCGTGCAACTTCTGGATCTTCCCAAAAGTGAAAATGACCATGAAAGGTAAATGTCTTAAATCGATTCAGGACATCAAGTCAGCCACGACAGAGCAATTAAAGACACTCACGAATGAGGACTTCCAGAACTGCTTCAGAAAGGGACAAGAATGATGAGATAATTGTGTTCGAAGCGAGGGGGGAATATTTTGAGGGGAATTAATGGCAATGTGCCTTTTACTGTAATAATTTTTTAAACATTCATCATATTGTTTGATCACACTAGTATATGGGCAGGTAATTTTCACCAAAGGAGCCAGAAACATACAGTGGAGAAAAAGAAAGCCTCTTCAATAAATGACGCTGGGAAATTGGAACACCATGTGCAAAAGAATGAAACTAGACTTCTATCTGTCACCATATACCAAAACTAACTCAAAATGGACTAACGACCTAAACATAAGACCTGAAACAATAAACTGCATAGAATAAAGCATAAGTAGTAAACTAGTGGAATTTGGGCTCAGAGATGATTTTATGAATTTGACCTCAAAAGCAAGTAAAAACAAAAATAAATGAATGGGACTACATCACACTAAAAAGCTTCTGCGCAGCTAAAGAAGCCATCGATAAAACAAAGAGGCAAGCAACAGAATGGGAGAAGATAATCACGAACAACACCTCCGATAAACCACTAATATTCAAAATATATAAAGAACTCGTTCCACTGAACAACAACAACAACAAAAAAGCAATTCAGTTAAAAAATGGGCAGAGGACCTGAACACACTTCTCCCAAGAAGACATACAAACAGCCAACAGATATATAAAAAAAAATGCTCAACTTCACTAGCAACTAGGGAAATGTGTTTCTTTTTTAATGTCTCATTCCATTTCGTCAAACAGTCATTCTGGAAGCCTAGATATTCTTAAATAGAACTCTTTAAAAGTTCAAAAACCTATGCTGAATAGGTCTGTTATTTCTAAAGTTCCTTGTCCTTATTACCAAGTCTCTACACTTTTGCCGACTCACATTTATTCTCAGTTCTATACTTTGGATCTTTCAACATTCTCGAAATTACTCTGGTTGGCCTAATGGCTACCTTACACTCCAGTAAACAAATGCGATGTAATTTTAGTTTACACAAGTCTGTCTTCATTAAATTTATGCAAGGAATGTGCATTAAGTTACTGAGTTAAAAAGATGTTAGCAATGGACTCAAGCTGCAAAACATTAAAGATATTCTAACTTAGCTTAAATTTCCAATAACTCAGTCTAGGTTGGTAGTTGACTAACAAAGTAAGGAGTATATTTTTAGAGGTGCTTCTTAAGGATAATACATTAATGTATTAAGTGATGTGCTATTGTCAATAAAAAATGTACACAAGCTCTCTTTGGAAAATATCTTTGAGAATATTTTGCTGCTTATCTAGCTTTTTTTTTAATTTATTGGGGTGACAATTGTTAGTGAAATTGCGTAGATTTCAGGTGTACAATTCTGCATTACATCATCTATAAATCCCATTGTGTGTTCACCACCCAGAGTCAGTTCTCCTTCCATCACCATATATTTGATCCCCCTTACCCTCATCTCCCATTTTTTATTCACATGTCTGTCCCTAAAATAATCATGATAGTTAAAACAGTTATTGAGCACTTATATGCTAGGAACAGTACTTTTCATGTTTTACAGAATCCTCACAACTGCTCTATGAAGTGAGAACCATTGATATTCCCATTTTACAGCTGAAAGCATGGAAGCACAGAGAGTCAGTGACTTGGCTAAGCTCACAGTCAATAAACAGGCAAATTTTTAACCCAAACCATGTGACGTGTGACTCTACTCTACAACCTGCACCTTTCACCATTATAGCGTTTTCTTTCCTAACTAAATATCTGTGGGTGCACACACGTGTATGCATGTGTGTGTACATGCATGCACACACCTGAGTGTGCAAAGTTTAAAAGAAAACATGATCTCGAATGTCAACTATAATTGAAAAAATTTTAAATGGTGGAAATAATGAAGGGGGATTAAGAGGTTCAAAGTTCCAGATATAAAACAATTAAGTCTTGGGGATGTAATCTACAGCATAAGAAATATAGTCAATGATATTGTGAGAAAGCATCGTATAGTGTCAGGTGGTTGCTGGACTTATCATGGTGACCACTTCTTTATTGGTAATATAACCAATAATATGGTAATAACTCTGTATAGTACCAGGTGAGTACTGTTGAATAACTGTTGTGTACCCCTGAAACTAAAATAATATTGTATGTTAGCTATATTTTAATAATAATCTTTTAAGAAGATAACATTATAATAAATATGCCATGCCTTTCTTTTCTAATGCTAAAGCAAAATTAAATTCCTTGTTGATATACTATAGCGGTTAAAAGCACAGACTGGATAGTCAGGTCTGAATCACATCTCCTCCCTCTTTGACCTTTACATACTTGGGTAAGTTACTTCCCCTCACTACGACTACATTTCCTCATCTACAATACAGTAATAATGAGAGTAATGCTTACCTCATTAAGTTGTTTTGAGAAAAAGTAACATCAAGTACAGGAAAGGAACCGCATTTACTAAACATCCATACGTCAGGTACTGTACTAGGCACTTAGGTTTTCATGGAGTTCTCTCAGCAACCTTAGAAGTATCTATCTCCCTCATTCTACAAGTGAGGAAACTGGTGTTCAGAGACACTTGAGTTACTCAAGGCTACAGGGTAACAAGTGGCAAATGCAGGATTGCAATCCAACCCAGAGCTGTTTGGTCACAAAACCTATGCACTTCCCCACTATGCCACTTTGTTTCTCAAGTGGATAAAGAAATTGGTACTTAAGGGAAGATTGGAGGCAGAAACTAATTTTATAGAATTTACAATTGTGCTGAGGGCTAGCCCTATTTATATTTCTGGATGTGTTTGGAGGCAATGAAAATTAAATAAATATTCATTGTGCAACAAGTAAATTTATTTTTTTCTGTCCTAGCTGTCAATACACCACTTATACAATATCAGCTCTTTGCAAAATATTATGTGATGAGGGTGTAGACATTTATTTATTCATTTAGACATTCATTTATCAGATATTTACTGAGCCACCTATATGTACCTGGCATTGTATTAGATACCGAGGTTACAGAACTCTAAAATAGCTCTTTAAAAAGGGAAAAAAAAAAACACTACCTGCCCTCATAGAGCTACTTGCTTTAGGGCATGTAGGGCAGGAGTAGACAAAGGGGAGCCATTTATATAGGAGATACTTCTTTTTTTTTGGTTTCTTGCTACCAGAGCAGAATGGTACCTTTGAGGATTGGTGCCACAAGATGAAGGGAACCAACTCAAATGGTTGCCCCAATTCACCTCAATTCAAGCTTCCAAGGGAGTAATCTCCCAAGACCCACAGAGTGCCTGAAGGATTAGAAATATAAAACCGTATGAGATCTTAACATCCTGCAATGTCTTTCCAAAACTGGAGGAAATGTCCCCCCTCTTTTTTTTAAACAGTGCCTTAACATAAAGAAATGGACTGAGCGTACTTTTAGAAGTTTAAAAAGGTTAAACACTTAATTATTTGTTTTACCTTTTTTCTTTCATGCCATGCCAATTTCCCTAAATGGAACAGAAAAAAGAAAAGGAGCTATTTCAAAAGGTGTGTGTGTGTGTGTGTGTGTGTGTGTGTGTGTGTGTATGGCTCTCATATCTAAAAGATCACTGGACTAAAAATCACAAAGTGGTTTTTAAGCCAAGACTACTTTTCCATCAGTATTCTTCATGAATGATTTTGTTTTTTCAGTTCTGGGTTATATAAGCTGTCTGCATCCACAGCATAAAGTATGTTTTGTTTGGATTCTTTTCGGTTAAACGGCATTACTGCTAAGAATATGGGCAAGAAACAAATTTCAAAAATATGTAGCCCATTACATCATATTGATTACATAGTTCTGTGAAATTACCTGAGCCTAATTGACAAAGCCAACTGGTTAAAGGATGATTACAAGTAAATAAACTCATGGAAAAGGACAGAGGATGTAGAATATAAATGGGGACAAATCTAACTCTAGAAAAACTCTTGTCCCAAATTATAAAGAAAAGACAATACATCCTACTGAAATGGATGACTAACGAACACATTTTCCTGCATAGATCTCTTAGCTTGTGAATAATTTTAAATGCCAAACTGCCAAGGTCACCTTTGATGTGTGTGTGTGTGTGTGTGTGTGTGTGTGTGTGTGAGAGAGAGAGAGAGTATGTGTATGTGTACAAACATGCATGTGTGTTCATTTGCTAGTCTTATATTTTCAAAACACCAACATGTTCAAAACTGCTGAAATTCCATATAGATCTCTAAATAATATAATCCTGGGTACAAAGTTAAATCACCCACAGTACAGGGAATTTCAGTACTGACAAGCACTACTGTTAATTTCTAACAGAAAATGTACCTTTCCACGTACCGTAAAATGTTTCCCTATAAAAAAAAATTTTTGCCTTATCTAGCTAGGAGAAGAATAAGATTTAAATACAGAAATCGTCTTTTTATTTCTGAATTTTCCTTACTTATGTTATCTTCCCTAATAACTTTTTGTTCTTTGGCGGCTAATTCATCTTCCTTATCATATAGTGCCACCTATTGGTGAATCAGAAATATTGCAGATATTGGAAATTTAAGATAGAAAAACCTGTTTCCTGGCAAATGAGACCTAGCCGGACAATCAGCTCTAATGCGTCTTTTGGAGCAAAAATCAATATAAGACCGAGTCTTATAGTAAAATATTAATTTTTGCTCCAAAGGATGCATTAGAGCTGATTGTCCGGCTAGGTCTTATTTTGGGGGAAACACGATATGCCTAAAGCTCACTTCACTTGGTAGTAAAGTTTTGAACGACAGAAAAAAGGGATTCATGTTTTTGCCCTTAGAATTATTTATCCCTAGGGAAAAAAAGCAATATTGAATCAGTTTCCCTATTTTCTCATCCAGAGAATTTGATTTAGAAGTTCTTGTTAGCAGTTATTTTACTCGTAAGTCCATTTCCTTAGATCTGGGGAAACCACAATAAAAATAAAAGTGGATGATTTGGGCTTCTCATATTAGAGATTGCTGGTTTAAAAGAAGAATGAGGCAAGACTTCCTTCTCTGTATATAAAGAAAAAACTTCTATAAAGCAACTAGGTATATCCTTCCCAAGGAAATAGCAAATCAACACACATATTTGAAGATCTACATTTGGTTAAGTTTTTACATACATCCTAGGGTGAAGCTGGAGGAGTGGATGGAGGGACTGGAGGCCGTGATTACAGAGATTTTGTCCCAGAACTATCTGTAGTCCTCATCTCTGTAGCAGTAACTCTTACTCTTGATCTGCGTACAGGGCTCGGACCCACTCTTGGCACCTGGATAATCTGAATGTGGATCTTTGGGGTTTGTGCCCTCCAACTAGGATTGTGAGACAGGGGATTACATAAGAACAGTTTAGAGAAAGTACTTCCTCTCCACAGATCGAGGTAAGGGGTTCACTGCTAGCCCTTTGCTGATTTCAAAGCAGTTAGTGACGTCTAAATGAGAGAGGGAGGTGGATCTCTGCATCAGATTCTTCCTATCTAAGGCAAGCATCACATCCAAATGGAGAATAAGTTGGGAAAGAGGACTTACTCAATATAGAAGAAACTCCTGAGTCCTAGGACTCTAGGACATTCCACTTAGTTACAATCTTCCTCCTGTATTTTTTATTATCTCATACTTTCCCAATGCCATTAATCACATTTCTTTTATGATGAATAATGACATACTATAAAATATAATCAGCTAAATTCTTTAAAAAGCTGGAAATACTACACATGTGTACGAATAGGTCTCTTGTTCTCTAGTATTGAATCACATGATTATACTCAGAGAAGAAATGTTGGATGATAGACAATCAAAATAATTTATATGATATAGAATTCAAAAGGCTGAGAGCACAGAATAATTTTAACAACTCACTGACAGCATTAAAGTTATTCATTACATGGAAACTATAAAGAGTTAGCACACTGGAGAGATGTACTTTACTTTCAACAAAGGGAGTATATCTTAAAAGGAATTCCCTTCCATTTTAGATATCTAAAAGTAAAACAAATATCCTTGACTCATTTAGATATAGAGTTACCCTGAGTGTTGATCAACCAGATGGTTTCTAAAGACCAGGAAAGAGATTTACTTAAGCACAGGGGAATTACTCTTTAAAGAACAGACAACCCAGGAAACGCACCAAGGCAATCACTCCTAATAACCACGCATAAGAAACAGAACACCTTCCCTATTTAAATGGTGCCTCTGTGATCAGGAGACACAATGATCTGAGCCCCTCAAAATTTAAGAGTGGAAGATAATAATTTGTAGAAAAAATTGTTCAAAGTTATTCTCATTCAGGTTCACTCAACATTTTCCCAAAGGCATTGAGTGAAAATTCCTGTCGTATTAGGAGAAGCAGAATTTGACTCTGTGTTTGTCACTAAAAATTAGGATTGCTTTTATTCATTTAAAAAGAGTGAAAAGAGAAGAAACTTGTTTCTCAGAACTGAGAGTGACATGGTTCACTTAGGGCTCTGAGGGACAGTTTCTGTTAAGTGAGGCAACAATAAATGTAGCTAGTATTTATTAAACACCTTCTATACTGCAAGCACTGTGCTTAAAGCTTGTGATCCTAATAACACAAGGAAGATACTATTATTATCACCATGTACCATGAAATTTGCCCAAGGTTGCTGCCCTAATAACCGGCAAAGCTGATACTCAAAACCAGATCTATCTGACCATAAATGAGTATGCTGTACCACCTCATCATATGAAGGAGAACAGGAAGTACTATGGATAAACAGTTCTGGGGAAGTCTGCAAGACTTCCCAGAAGAGATGATCATCTCAGCTGACACGTGAGGACAAATAAGAGTTAGTCAAGCAAAATGGGAATAGGAATGATGGCTAAAGAAAAAGTATGAGGAGCCTAGATCAAAGAGAAAAATAGTGTTTGTTTTAAGAACTGTGAATAATTCAATGTGGCTGAAGCATAGTGTTTGAGAGGGATAGTGAGGGAAATCATGGTGAAAAGATTAGAAGATCATGGAGAACATTATTTGTCAAATTAGAGAATTGGGAATTTATCATGAAGGCAAATGGAAATCCATTTTAAACAGGGAAGTGACATGATCAGATTTGTGTTTTTTAATATGTTCGCTCTGGATCAAAAGAACAAAGGAGGCTGCTTCAATTATCCATGGAAGGAATAATGGTGAACAGAACTAAAACAGTTGCTGAGGAGATGGAGAGAGAGTAAAAGACATGAGAGATATTTGGTAACTAGAAATGACAAGAGTTAGAGACTGAATGTGGGAGGTAAAGGAGATTGAGGAGTTAAATATGACTTTTAGATTTCTGGCTAGGACTCCTGGTAGATACAAACAGTGGGACTGAGAGATTTTGGAGATTATGGATTTACATACATACTGGCTATAATCCTCTCTGATGAGTTATCTGCCTTTTTAAAGGACTCCATGGGGAAACTACAAAGTCTCCTACAGAGCTAGAATACTGAAATATCTTCCTCATTTGATTACTATTCCCAGGGTGCATTGCACTCATGTGGTGTTAGACACTGGGGAGGGAAACAGAAAGCAGTAGAAACTATGACATCTCCCCTCGAACAGTTTATTGGAAAAAGATACAAACCTGAAAAATATGATCTATAGAAATGACTACCAGAATAGCTGAACATATAGCAAAATCCACTAACACTTCTATAGTTTAGTACTACCATACAGTAGTATGCATATTAGTCTGAATAGGCTAGCTGATGCTGTGACTTAACCCAATAAAAGTGTACTTCAGGTCTAGGCAACACTCCAGAACATAGAGCCTCCAACAGGATGGCTAGAATTGTAGACTGTTTCAGTCTTAGGGTACTTCTTCATTGGCAGAGCAAGTCAAGAGGTTGACTTCAAGATGGTGGTGGTGTGGGCAGCAGCTGAGAACTGGGATCCTCCCAGAAGTGGGAAAGAACCAAATAATGCTGAATGCTTGTAACGTCTATAACTATGTGTCAAGCACTAAGCAAAGTCCTTTCTAAATATTAACTTTAAACTTTACCAAAAAAAAAATTAGTTAGGTACAATTATTAGCCCTGTTTTACAGATACAGTGACAGTCATAGCAAGGTTAAGGTAATATTATCGATCTTTTATTATTCTAAACTTTCAAATAAAAGTCAGTCTTTCAAGCTATCACTGTACTAGAGGCACCTACTTTTACATTAATTGGGTTGGGAATCTTTTATTCATGAGCCTAAAAATAATTTCTTACTCTGATGAAATGATTTAAAAAGTTATTCCAATAGCTTTATTTTTTTCAATTAAAATTTAACAATTCTATTTAATATACAGAATTGTTTATTTACAGACTTGATAAGCCAACAGTCTGTTCACTTTAATCTATCTCAAAATGATACAATAGTATCTTTTAAGACTGGCTGTTCATGAAAATATACACCCAATTCTTGAAGATCGTTACTAAATTCCTCTTGGGTCTTATTGCAATACTTTCTCTAAAAGTATACTTGAAAATATCCCTTTACGTTCACACAAAAAAATCAGAAAAAAATAAATTCTATAGAGTATCTAATGTTAATTTTTACTTGGCAATGACAATCTCCACAATAGTGAAGTGTGGATGGAAATGACATTGTGACATTTAAGTGCTCCAATATTTTGAATTCTGAAGGATTTATAAAGAAAAAAATGTCTCCTTCACAGTCCAAATGAGTGTTTTATTTACTGAAGGCGAGGGGTAAAGCTATTAAAATGGTCTCATTTCTCTGGGAAACCATTTTATGATTTTGTCTACATGATGCCAAGATATGATTGATTTGGTGATTTCGATAAGGTTAAAGAAATTAAACAATTTAGTGAAAAAATGAGTCAGAATGATAATTTGGTTTAGTGGGACTACTTGGTTGCCTTTTAACCTTCAACAGGTACAGTTTGTGTATGTAGATACAACCCAAGTTATTTATTTTCTCTGAATTTATCTTTTGATGTGTTCCCACTATAATCCATGTCATCAAAAACACCAATCACAATGTGAAGCTACTAAATCGATGTCAAATAATTACTACAAGGATGCTTTCTTTTCCTATAAATTGTAGAAATGGAAACCAAAGTTGAATATAAAAGCAAAAAGACCCAGTATCCTGGAGACAAAATAAAGACATGTTTGAAAAGAATATATTTAAAACCAACTAATATTTATCTTTTTACTTCTGTTCCCAATGAAGATATTTTATGCTAAAACAAGCTATTCACTCCATTCCAAACAATATTATGCATTGGTGGAGTGTAGAAATTACATATTTTTTTGTGAAAAGTTGAAAATACTTACATTTCTCTCAATAAAACATCTAACAAAAATAGAACCCCAAAATTGACTTGTATGTATGCATTTTCTTAAATAAAAAAGGGGAGAACTAAAAATTATAACTAATATTATATAGACCACTATACATAGGAAGGAACATATTGATAAAGAATATGAATTAAATATTATAAACTGGTGGTTGAATTTTGAAGCACTTTGAAAGACAAAAAAGCATTAACGTGAAAACAGAAAAAAAAAGCATAATAGAAAAGTTTGGGTCAAAAGGTCAGAACCTGTCAGCAAAACCTCCTACAATTCAAATACACAGTTTCACTTTCCACAGTTTCAGATACCCACGGTCAACCACAGTCTGAAAATAGTAAATGGACAATTCCAGAAATAAACAACTTCTAAGTTTTCTATTGTGTGCCTCTCTGAGTAACGTGATGAAATCTCACACTCATGCTCAGTGCTGCCTAGGACGTGAATCCTCCCTTTGTCTAGTATGTCCGTGCTGTATACACTCCCTACACACTCCCTACCAGTTAGTCACTTAGTAGCCATCTCAGTTACCACATCAACTGTTGCAGTATTGCAGTGCTTATGTTCAAATAACCCTTATTTAACTTAATAATGGCCTCAAAGAGCACTAGTAGTGATACTAGCAATTCAATATGCCAAAGGCAAGCCATTAAAATGCTTCCTTTAAGTGAAAAGGTATGTATGTACAGGCATACCTCAGACATATTGTGGGTTCAGTTCCAGATCACCACAATAAAGCGAGTCATAATCTTTTTACTGGTGAAGGGTCTTGCCTTCAATTTGTAAAAACGTAATATTTGTGAAGTGCAATAAAGTGAAGTACCATAAAAAGGAGGTACGCCTATATTGTAAAAAACATAGTATACGCAGGATTTGGTACTATCCAAGTTTCAGGCATCCACTGGGGATCTTGGAAGATACCCCCACAGATAAGGGGAGGGCTACTGTAATCAACTTTTATTCAAGCACTATGAAGAGGAATCACGCTATCTAGAAGAGGACAGTTACGCATGCTGCTGAAAGCCCTTGATATTTACTATTAGAGAGGTCTTTTGCAACATTGAAAAACAATAAATAACAATGCTAAAAATGTGCCAAGCAGATAATCACAATTTTTTAAAGAAAAACTATTTATTATATTTGTACTTTGCCACACACTTAGAGATTATGTGCATGTGAAAACTGTGTTCCTTATATATTTTAACCAACCAAACTTACTGACTATAGAGCACCTCATACTGTGTCTTATATTCATGTTGAAGGTAAGTACATTTTCCTAAATCGATTCTCAAACTATCAACAATTGAAACCCTCCAGTTCAGATGTGAGGATCTAAATGGGGTGAAAAGATCATGAATATAAGGTCAGTGTATATGAATTTGTCAGGTAAAGCCATCTGAAACTAACCTACCTACCATCCTACCTTCCCTCCTTTTTTCTTTACAATACATATTTATTCAGTCTACTCAGTGCAGAACACTGCTGGGTACTGTTAGGGAATCTTTACTGAAAGGTAATCTGGCTTTTTTGGTAGCCTACTGGCTTTCTCTTTCTCTTTTTAATTAAGTGTAGATAAATACAAAAATATAAACCATCTTCTGTAAGAAATTATCAGTAGAGAGCTCAAATAGGACTGAATTGGCTCTCAAAGCAGTATACAAGTTCTGACAATTAAGTTCGCGAAGTTGTTGCAATGATGTTGCTAATCTTTTCTGATATCAGAGGGATTATTCATTATGAATTTGTACCAACTGGACAAAGTTAATCAAATTTACTATTTGGAAGTGCTGAAAAGCCTTCATGAAAAAGTTAAACGACCTGAACTTTTCGCCAACGATTCATGGCTCTTGCATCACGACAATGCACTAGCTCACCTGGCACTGTCTGTGAGGGAGTTTTTAGCCAGTAAACAAATAACTATATTGGAACACCCTCCCTACTCTCCTGATCTGGCCTCCAATGACTTTCTTTACCTGAAAATAAAGGAAATACTGAAAGGAAAATATTTTAATGACATTCAGGACATCAAGGGTAATACGATGACAGCTCTAATGGCCATTTCAGAAAAAAAGAGTTCCAAAATTTCTTTGAAGGGTGGACTAGACACTGGCGTTGGTGCATAGCTTCCCAAGGGGAGTAAGTTGAAGGTGACCATAGTGATATTCAGCAATGAGGTATGTAGCACTTTTTCTAGGATGAGTTCACGAACTTATCTGACCTGGTATTAGAGTTTTCTCCATTGAGTTCTGGAACAATCCAGTAAACTGGCAATTAAAGGGTTAAGATTCAGCAGTATAGAAGAGGTCAAGAACATTTGGTTCTAATAATCCAATTTCAGTGGAAATATTTTGAGTTTTAGTTTCTTTAATGATTTTCAAAGAACATTCTCACGAGTTTATTAACAATAGGCATATTGTCCATTTCACATAGGAAAAAAAGAACAAGAAAAAACCTAGTATCTGTCTGTGATACACAGTGTCAAAGGACATGGCATTCACTGAGTGCCTAATGTGGGCCAGGTTTATAATCCTTATTTAATGTAAATATTGAAACTCGTAATGGTCAAATCTACATTAGTATGTTAGGGCACCCCTAACAAAGTATCATAGAGTAGGTGGCTTAAACAATAGAAATTTATTTTCTCACAACTCTAGAGGCTAGAAATTCGAGATCAAGGTGTTGGCAGGTCTGGTGTCTTCGGAGGCCTCTTTCCTTGCCTTGCAGGTGACCATTCTTCCCTTGACTTCACACGGTCTTCTCTCTGTATTTGCCTGTGTCTACATTTCCTCTTCTTATGAGGACAGCAGGCGTATTGGAATAGGGACCACCCTAATAGCCTCATTTTAACTTAATCGCCTCTTTAAAGGGCCTGTCTCCAAATACAGTCACATCTGAGGTGCTGGGGGTGGTGAGGCCTCCAACATGTGAATTTGGGGAGTAGGGCTCATAATTCAGCTCATAAAAGTCAAATAATCCGCCCAAGATCAGAGAGCTAGTAATATATGGAAAATCTTGAATATGCACCCAGGACCATCTGACTCTCCAGTCTTTGCTGTCTTTCCATTCAGGAAATCAATGACTTAGAAATAAAGATAGTCTGTATGTCTGAGACCTTACAATAGCCAATTGTTCCCTCTTTTCAAAATAAACTACCACAGTTGATCTTTAGTATATATGAATTGATTTTTCTACTGTCCCATAGACATTATGTCTTTTAAAAAATGGATTTCTCCAAAACAATGCAGGGAACACATTGAAGCACCCATTTTGTTATGGGCTTGGTGCTCTGGCTCAAAAAAACTATGGTTTGTCCTTAGTTCAAGTCTAATGCAAATTGCAGAAGGTGGTGACTGAATCATCTTTATCTATTCTTTCTTTCCCTATATGCAACAAACATTCACAACATAGACACATCATACATTATATTTTGGGCAGGACTGTGAATAGAGCAAACCCACACTTGTATATAATTGTAATAAAACAAGGCATTCTAATTCATCTTCTTAAGATACATTCAAAAATATTAAACAGCAGCAAAATGTAAGTAAACACTGCCAGGCTACAACACATAGCAACAAATTTTTATATTCCAAGAAATAGAAATACGCTTTGTAACACAGTCTCAAATTAAGTCTTCTATTTTCTTTCTATAACATCTTTTGTTGGCTTATGTCTAAAATATTCCTAACTAGCATCCGGGAAATGACTGACAACTTGTTCAAGATCAGCAATATTGTTTCTAATCGTATCCCTCTGTCTTCGATCACTATTGGTGGGAGAATCATTATGCATTAGCATTGCTTGATGCAACAGAAGGGAACCTTCCTTCATTGCACACATATTCTTTGAGTTTTGAAGGGCAGAAAGGTTAAATAGCAGAAGAAGGTCAAGCCAGCAAAGTGAAAGTCCATACTTCATGGAATTACTTGGTTTACTTACCACTTTCCTTGAGGTCTAACAGACACACTGGTGATTAATGTAACTCCTTCAAATAGATTTATATGCTCTGGAAAATTTATATGCTCTGGACTTACCCTTAGAAACGTTTTGATATAAAACTTTACTGTTTATCAATTTGGTAATTCTTAAAGGTCTTAAGTAATTATGAAGAGCAGATATAAATACTATGAATATGTTAAATATTCCAGTTGTGAATTAGGCTTATGGGATGGGGTGGGGGTTTCAGGGAGTGGTGACCATGTTTCTAAAGGTTTTACAAGTTACTTTATAACTGATGAATCTCAATCTTCCAGATTTATACTAGGCGTGTATCATCTGCAGCTGGCCACAGTTCTGAGGGTTTTCCTTTTTGACATATTAGTCTTTTTACTTTTTCTAGTCCACAGCCAAGCTTAATAGAAAGGGCAAGTGTTTCATAGTAAATAGCCAAATAAAATTTTAATGAAATTAGGCTGCAGAATAATAGGCATAAAAGCTTTACCAAAAAAAAAAAAGCTTTACAAATAGAACATAGTGAACAGATGTTAAAGAGAGTACAATTTCCTTAATTTGCCCCATCCGTCAAAACAGAAAAAAATCTTCAGAAAAACACCTAATAAGGTGTTGAACCTCTCCCTGTAGCTTATTATTAGGTTGGTGCAAAAGTAGTTGCAGTTCAAAAGGTTAAAAATAATTGCAAAAACCGCAATTACTGTTGCACCAACCTAATATCTATGCCCTTATTCATTATGTTACATTTTCCTCACATTTTGTTGGATAATATATTATTTCAGTCTTCCTAAATTGCTTTTATGCAACTTTAACCTAAAAATAAAAATAGGTCAGTATTCTGGGCTGTGAAATTGGTGAGACCTCCATTTGCCCATTACCCCCCTAATTTTAATAATCAAGGCGTTAGTTGATATTAAAAAGTTTTATTACACAGTTCCCTGACACCTTCCCTCCCTCCATGCCCAATCCCTGCATCAAAGTGATGCTTTTAGTTTAAAAATTATATTTCTATTTGTGTAGTCTATTTTTTTACTGACAACATCACAAATCCAAGACACACTTAGATGCCACGCTCAGAAAGTAAGCTCTAAATAGACTTGTTTAATTTATTTTGCAGGTCTCCTACTATCTCACAGTAAAAAGAGAGAGAGTTGGGGGGGGGTGCTACTTGAATAAAATATATAATTTTCTCAGACATATTTCTTTGAAAAATCTAAAGGACACAGTCAAGATAGTAGTTATAAAAGATAAATGAGAAAAACTGTTCAATTTTTCAAATATTTATTTGCTGCAACAGCATAGTGTGTGGGGGGTAGTTCGAAGTGTTTTGATTTCAACATGATACTGTCTAAGTATAATTTAGGTATGGGGCAATGCATGACCAACACTAATAGGAAGTGGCATGAAATAGTGACTGGGCCTACCCAACATCTAAATTTCAGAAGGAGCTTGACCAAGTGCTGTTTCCCCAAATTTTAGAATTAGAGAGGATATGATGTCCATGTTCCTGAAGTTGTGTTGATAAACTAGCTTTCCTCTTCTGGTACTGCCTAAAATGCTTGCTTGCTTGCTTGTTTGTTTGTTTGTTTATTTATTTATTTATTTATTTATTTAGAGTTCTTCTAACAAGTATGTTCCTTCCTGCCTCAGAAGCTTCACATATATGCTCTCTCTCCCAGAATATGCCCTCCATCTTCCCATCCCACAGGGTACATTCATTCATTTTCTCTCTCTCTCTGTATAGTAACTAACTCCTATTCATCCTTCAATTCTCAATTTGAATAGCACTTCCTCAGAGAGGACTCTGCTCACCACCTCATTATAAATTAGTTCCTGCTCATTACTCTTTCTCACAGACTTTGATTTCCTTCCTTCATATAATTTCATCAAATTTGCAATTGTATGTAAACGTGTGTATTAATGTGTTGATGTCCGTTTTCCACATTATACTCTAAATTAGCAGTGTTTCCCTTTGTTCATCATTATAAATCCAGGGCCTGGACCCTAGAAGGCACTTAAAATAATTTGTTAATTACGTCACTGCATGGATGACCTACTTTAGTTACTCTTTTTATTTTATATGTATTTTCTACCTGAAATTCAGGGTACTTCCATGAGATGGTAGACATAACATTTTATGGAATAATAACCAAGAGAATCTGGTCATTTCAGGGATAGCTACTTTCAAACATAAAAACATAAGCGCCTGCTTTGAAAAATGTTCTCCTCTAAATATATATCTCTTAATGAAACTAAATACTGATTACACCAATGCTTTTACCAATGTTAAAATAAAAAAGTTTACCAATGCTAAAATAAAAAAAGATCAAGAAAAATGCATTTGCAGTCTCCTCTTTGCTAATTTGACCATTGTATGTCATATTGACTGTTGAATCCCTAGAAGTTAGAACAGTGTATACCACTGTTGAGCAGGAACTCAATAAACATGTGTTGAATGAATTGTTCAATATCTAGTTATCTTGACTAGTGGCTTCTCTTCTCTGTTAGTTTTACCCTTCATCTCTCCCCTCAAGACACAATCTTCTGATGTTTTATTTCCTTAGAACTACTGGTATGCACAGTTTCATAATCAATTTGCTTTTTTGACCATAACTTCTACTGCTTCTCAAATAATAAGAGTTACTATTTATTGATCATTTACTATGTACCAAGTACTTCACATGCACTGGTTTTAATCCTGAAGACAATGCATTGTGGGTGTTATCAGCTCCATTTTACAGATGAGATACTACATTCAAGAGTGGTTAATGACCTTCCCGTTATTGTAGAACTATTATTTATCCAAGCCAGATGTCAAACATACGTATGCCTCCCTCAAAAGCCCATAGTTTCTTTGCTATGCCATGCTCTCTCCTTTAACTTTCTCTATTAATTGATCTCTAAAGTCACAGAATGAGATTTTTTTTCATAAAACACCGAGGAAATTACATTTATTTGCCAAATGTTCAGTCAAAACCGTGTTGTCATTGCTTTTCTCTAATACAGATACATGAGAAAGACTATTTTAGTGAAATATGTAGATAGCCTTATCTAAAATAGTAAAAATTTTCCTCGTATTTGATAGCCTCTCAAATGACATATATTCCTTTAACTCATTCTAATATTTAATAACTATCAGTAATATTTCTCATTTGATCTTAATTTTCCATACCAATGTTGAAGTTGATTTCCTTGAAAACACTTAATTCTCCCAATAAAACATGAGGACTAAGTACTGTTCTTTATGTTAAAACACCTTTGGAAATTAAAAGACAGATGTTAAAGCACCCCTCCACTTTCCCCTCTCTCCAGAAACAATCCAAGACCTTTCCATTTTTCATTTTAATACTTCAGAAATAAACTGATATTATAAACCAAACACATGCAGATAACACTTGAATAGCACAGGTTTGAAATGAGTGGGTCCACTAAAACGCAGATTTCTTTTTTTAATAAATACTGTAAATGTATTTTCTCTTCCTTATGATGTTCTTAATAACATTTTCTTTTGCTAGCTTACTCTAAGAATAAAGAGTATAATATCTATAACATACAAAATAAGTGGCAATCGACTGTTTATGTTATCGGTAAGGCTTCCAGTCAACAGGAGGCTACTAGTAAAGTTTGGGGGCAGTCAAAAGTTACACGTTACATAACTTTTAGACTGAGCAGGGGGCAGCGCCACTAACCCCCAAGTTGCACAAGGGTCAACTGTATTTTGACACTGCATGCTTTCACTAATATCACTCTTGTGTTTTAGGCCTCCTCATTAATAAAGGGCTAGAAGGATGGTTACTTCAAAAATTATATGAAAAAAGCAAAGATCTGTATGTTTCAAGAAACAAAAGGTTATCATGTGGCTGTCAGTGTGGGACCAGCAAACTGTGTGACTTGGTGAAAAGTACTTCACCTTTTTTATATTTTCCGATTTCTCATCTATAAAATAGAAGGAGTGGAGCGCATACTAGAGAACTTCTAAAGTTCACTTCAGCTCTAAAATATGTTAAGCAGAGTACTTCCTGACTCTTACATAACGTGATTTGAAATTTTACATTCAATTACTTTGATTCTGGTTTTGAAAATAATGGGATACATAATCAGAAAATACGGTCTTCAGCAGTATACATGCCATGATGCTCTTGTAAACGTCTCTAAAAGGTTGTTAGGCATATCACAGTGGATAGGTTATGACAGGATTAGAGAGAACACGTTTTAGTGTTACTACAATTTATAGCTTTAATCACATAATTTAAAAGAAAAACAACACAAACTATCTCACAGTCATCAAAGTATTAGGTGTGTGGTGTGGCTTAAATTCAAGTCATTTATTTCCACTTAAACACAATGTGTAGACGCCCTACCTCTAAAAAGGCATAATTTAAGGCGCCAAGCCTCTAATCAACCTAATACCCAGCTCTCCCGTCCCTCGATTATCTACTCCACGGGCAGACAATTAACCCCCTTCTGTGCCATAATTTTCTCTGCCACATGTTCAGGGAAAAAAAAATTTTTCTAATTATGTAACCATGGTAAACAATAAGTGTTTTCTGAAATTCACCAAGGAGATGAACTCTGACACTTGGCCCATGTGAGCTAGCTTTAAAATAATGAAGCCCTCTTTTAGTTCATTTGTATGAGTGATTTAGAACTTTAGATTTCCATTAAAAAAGTTGGTGGGACTTAAGGACTTGGCACATCAGGTCACTCATGACACGTGCATTTCAGAAATGTATCTGATAACACTGTGTTGGGTATAACGAGAAATTCATCCAGAGTACAGTGCAAAATGGAAGCACCCCATGCCTTACCGTCTCTGCATTACTGATTTTATCTGAACGATTCAGCAGTTCTCCCTATAATTGGGTTGTGTCCTTACCAACTGAAGAGTTTAACTGCATCCACAAGGTTGAAAACAATTACTGAGAGTTTTCCAATGTAGGCAGATATTGGAGGGAAAATTACGCAGTGATTTGGGGCTTAATGGAGGTAGGCCAAAGGCACCTGCTCTGTGGGACACTTGTCACCCACAGAATGCCCTTGTGAAGCTTATCTAACAACTAGGAGCTGCCACAGGATTTTCCCAGTTATCCAATCACTAAATGGGGCATAAACACAGATCTATTTAGAGGTGAGATTCTGGCTGTTTCCATTTCAAAATAAGCCAAATCATAAAATAGTCAAAGAGACAATTGTTTTCTAAACATGCTCAGATCATCTGAACCTCTAGTCTTTTTGATGGCTAAAGAAGATATACAGACTATTCTTTCATTAATTCATTCAACTGAATACCTGTTAGTAGGCGCTCAGGACACAGCAATGAATAAATAAGACACACATTTTTGTTTGCATTTTTCCCGTCAAGTTACTCAGAATCTAGTAGGGGGACAGACAGAAATAGATTAAATACAGTGTGTGCTAGCAGAGGTGGGCACAAGATTGTATGGCAGTACTTAGGCAGGCATCCAACCCAGCCTGGACATGTTTCATAAAGACTTCCCGAGAAAGGACACTTGAGCTACGTCATGAAAGAGTTGCCTGCCAATCTGTTGAGTGAGGGAGTAGTATATACTAAATAGGGAAAAGGGTGTGGGGACAAAGCCCCAAAAAGCAGTTTCTAGGCTCAGCCTCACATAGAAAGGTGCTGGCTCAGGTACTAAATGGCCATCAACTGTGATCAGATGGCCATCAGCTGTGGCTAGTTGGACGCCAGCTGTAACCAGTGAGCCATTGGCCACTAATATAACTGCTGTGGCTATGCTAGCAGAAAAAATGGAGACTAGCAAGAAGATGGTGGCTGGCAAGCGCAGACTGCTGTTGGGACGGCGGGTTGCAGATTATGTAGATCCTGCTTCCTGTGTCTCCAGCCCAGCCGCCAGCGAGAATATATTGGTTTGACTCCCCCATCTATGGCTCCGTGGGTGTTCCTGTTTGGCCTCACCGTATCCTGCATTCTTATGTGGGGAGCGGGACCAGAGACCCTGCAGGAGACCCCGCCGGACGCCCTGCATGACAAATGGCGCAGCGAGCAGGGTCTCCTGCACAAGGGCAAGTGTAGAGCTCAGAGATGGCATGAACATGAGTTGAATGGGACACAGACAAGACCATACAGCGGAAGAAGCTAACTTTTAAGAATAAATCACAGAAATTAACTCTCTTCTTATCTGCCATTTTCCCTGAAAGTCAAATATGAACAATGCCAGCAAATTGAGGGGTCTGAGTAATTAAGCGTTTAACACAATAGTGAATTTAGCAGGAGAGGTGGAGGGATGAATCTAACTATGGCACATGAAATATGGTCCAAGACTTTGTTTTTATCTTACAAACTTGCAATGAACACAGGGGTCAGGTTGGACAGCAGTGGGCAGGATTCATTTTTCTTTTTTTAGTGTTATTACCATCATGTGTGTTTGTCAGCAATTTGAATTCACCGCAGAGATAAAGTGTATTGATCAGCCAAGCTGCTTTCAAACAATCAATCCGTAGCCCCCAACCAGGCCTGTTCCAAAAATGTCATAAGGCAGCTTCGCAGATTACAAAGAGGCATGTGCTACAGGAAGGTATAATAAATTGAAAATAAGTGAGAAAATGAGGCAATAGACAACTAAAAGCAATAAAGTAGAAGAGAGGTAAGTGTGTCAAGTTAGCCAGGAAAAACATTCCTGGAGTCCTACACAGTGGAAAAGGTGGGCCATGGTTTTGGCTCTAAAGTGTCTAGCTTGCTCTATAAAGGATGTACAGTCACGTCGTTCACAGTACGAATATGCACTGGGCAAGAGCAAACTCTCGTTTGTTCAACAGAGGCACCTTGAAACCTTATTCAATAGCAACACCCCTTGTCCTCTCCTTCATTTCTCCTGTGGGAAGAAACTGCACACTAAGTTTATCAAACAAAGCACATCACAACCAGGGATCAATATACAGCCTACCTGAAATTTCCAATGGATGTGTGACCATCTCAAACTTTTTTTTTTTCCAAAATGTTTCCAGTAGGTGATCCTTTCTCTTTAGGTTGTGGGTCCAGGCACACTTTTGTTTAGTTTCATGAGTTGGGTGAATTTCTGTGAGGCCTTTAAAAAAGGGAAATTGATTATCATGATTGCATAATGCTATTCCTCTAGCAGCATATGCCAATGCTTTTAATGCCTTGGAACACTGCCTTCAAGGTGACCTCTGTCTCTCCTATCACCTACCAACTCTCAGCCTTTCTGCAACTGTAACTCAAGATTTACTGTGTGTAGAACAGAAAAGGATGAAATATACTGACATGATGTAATACTTGTGCATTGCCAGTCATTTTCCTGTAGAATGGAAAGAAATTTAGGTTGAAGAATAAAATTGGATAAAGCACTTCTGTTGTTGGTTTCAACCACAGTAAATGGCATCTTATCAGTATCAGGTACCAACGTGGTTCATTCCTATGAAAAGAGAAGTAGCTGGATTGTAGGGAATGAAGTTACATCTATACAGCACAAAAGCACTTCTTCAGTTCAGCAATCACAATACGTTAGAAGCCCACTACCTCCACTGGAGACAGGGTGATTCATAAAATCAGATGTATTACCTAAAAGTCCCTGCCCCCCTTTCTTTTAAGAGTTCTGTCTATTTGATGAAAAGATTTTGATTCAAAGGTGAGAGGATATCTATCAACCTACTCCCAACATCCTACAGGGCAAGCTGCAGGCAAAAATGTAACTGTCACAAATAGAAAGCCTATATTAAAATAAGTGTATTTCACTTGTCAAATTTCTTCTGTCCTGTGGAGGGAATGGCCATATGGCCAAGGAGGCTTCAATCCTTGGAAGTCTTTACTCGTGAAAATAATAAAACTTAGCTAATTAAAATGGGCAACATTTGAATGTATACAACAGGGACAGACATTTGTGCCCTGAGCTTTAAAACTTGTTACGGCTCTCTGTGTGAGGGAAAGATGAAGAAAATGTGAGAACAAGCACACTGCTGGCTGGAGTAAACCCAAAATACCTTGCAAGAAGGGTGAGTGTACTTCATTTTGAAGGGACCTCAAGGAATGTTTTTCACTTATATAAATTTTCCTGACTAGATAGCACAGTTTCAATATTCTGAAAATGCCTCTGTCGTGCGGTGGACCCTGCTCTCTGCGCCATTTGTCATGCGGGGCGTCCGGCGGGGTCTCTGCTCCTGCTCCCCACACAAAAACGCAGGACACGGTAAGGCCAAAAAGGAACACCCACGGAACCATAGATAGGAGTCATACCACTATGTTCTCGCTGGCGGCTGGGCTGGAGACACAGGAAGCAGGATCTACATAATCTGCAACCCACTATCCTATCAGCAGTCCGCGCTTGCCAGCCACCATCTTCTTGCTAGCCCCCACTCATTTTTGCTAGGTAACCACAGCAGTTATATTAGTGCCCAATGGCTCACTGGTTACGGCTGATGGCCAACTAGCCACAGCTGCTGGCCATCTGATCACAGTTGATGGCCATTTACTACCCGAGCCAGCACCTTTCTATGTGAGGCCGAGAGCCTGGAAACTGTTTTTTGGGGTTTTGTCCCCACACCCTGGTAGCAAGTTATATGCTTAGGGAAGCAACTCTTAATGAACTAACTACTAGTGCATGATTGTAAGATGCCTTTCATTCCTGTGGCATTCTCTGGATTGAGGTAACAACACTACAGGTCTCCTAATTTGACCTCTGCCTTAAGCATCTGAACACCTGGGGGGAGCTAGTAAAATGTACCTGGCTGATAACTACTGCCTGTGTTGATTTTTTTAAAAAATAATTTCAAATACTGCTGTTAAACCTATATTTGTAGCCCTGATATGAATTGCAGATATATTGCCTTTTTAAATAATTATTTAATGGATGAATAAATTTCCTGCTGTGACTCACAACCTCTTGACTTATGTTAACAAAGTTGAGGCTGCCTGGCATTAGGTAAACCTGGATGCCTATATTGTTTCAGTATCAGTTTGAAAGCAACCAGGTTGTCTTGTGGGGAGGAGGGGAATAGAGAGTAGATGGACTATTCAGAAACCTCATGATCTTTCCTCTCACAAGGGTTCCTGGCAAGAACACAGGATATGGTGAGGCCAAAATTAACACCAATGGAGCCACAGATAGGGGAGTCATACCACTATATCCTCGCTGGTGTTTGGGTTGGAGACACAGGAAGCAGGAGCCGCAATCTGCCGTCCACTTCTCTGCCAACCAACCAACTAAACCCTAGCGTAGCCATGGCAGTTATATTAGTGGCCAATGGCTCACTGGTTACAGCTAACAGCCAACTAACCACAGCAGATGGCCATCCAGTCACAGTTGATGGCCATATAATAACTGAGCCAGGACCTTTCCACGTGAGGCCAAGAGCCTGCAAGTTGCTCTCTGGGACTCTGTCCCCACACTCTACCCCTATAAGGTCTCACCTCACAATCTACGTGACGAGCATCTTCCGCGATGGACCCTGTGTCAGGAACCCAGCTCACAAGAAAAAGTTTCAGTCCAGTTCAAGTAATGTCCCAGGGAGTGTCCCTCGATGTCCACCTACTCTGGGTGCACCCAGGGCCTCTCAGGGAACAATGATGGAACACTAGTGGTTCACAGCCAAGGTTCTTACATATTCTCAAGGTCAGTCAGTCGAGACACAGGAAGCAAACATCTGCCTGTACCCCAACAAGGGGTCTTCCTGCCCTACAGTCTCGCTGGGGGCCGGTTGAGACACAGGAAATAAACATCCACCTGTTCCACTACATGGTGGTACATTCCCAAGCAAACAGTCAAATAGTCCACTAAATTAGGGATGGAAGGCAATTCCCCATAGTCCACAGTCATGCGCCAGGGCTGTGCATTGGACTCACAATGTGTGCCCTCTCTTCAGGGCCCTCTCTTCAAGTCATCCCCAACCTGGGGGTGAGGGACGACCTTGACCTCACCTGCATCCTCCACCGAGGACTCGGCAAGTATTTCCTCCCGGAATTACAAGTCCTGAAACTGGGCTGCCTCAGCAAGCACTTCCCAGCCCACAGGGCCGCAATGACCTTCGCTTTCTTCGGCTTATGCTGGTTGGAGAACCATCCACGTCTTCCCACCCCTCCACGGGGGTCCAGCTCTCCAGCAGCTGCTCCTCCTGGTCTTCCTGAGACTGAGTGTTCATACGCACAAACTGCTCCACCGCTCTTCAGAGAGCTTTGGTCGGTATCATACCCTGCTCGCTGCGCCATGTGTCATGCAAGGTGTCATGCGGGATCTCAGCTCCTGGTCCCCACATAGGAACGCAGGACATGGGAGGCCAAAAAGGAACACCCATGGAGCCATAGATAGGGGAGTCATACCACTATGTTCTCGATGGCGGCTGGGTTGGAGACACAGGAAGCAGGTGCCACAATCTGCCATCCACTTCTCTGCCAACCAACCAACCAACCCCGCTTGCTAGCTGCAATCCCACCGTCTGCTTCTCTGCCAACCAACCCCCTATCCTATCCATGGCAGTTATATTAGTGGCTAATGGCTAACCAGTAACAGCTGATGGCCTCCCAGCCACAGTGGATGGCCATCTGATTACAGCTGATGGCCATCTAATAACTGAGCCAGCACCTTTCCATGTGAGGCTAAGAACCTGGAAACTGCTCTTTGGGACTCTGTCCCCACAGTTCCCCTTGAGACAAACAATAAAAACTAATCCAGAAAAAAAGCAAAAGTCATAGTGAAAAATAATGTTCTATTTCCAGTTAGGAAGAGTGTTTGTGAAATTGATGCATTGCCAACAAGTACCAGTCTTGGTGATGAATCACGTAATGCAAATATTGATTTAGAATCTAATAATTTAATTTGCTTTCCCTAGTTGATACATCTCTTTTTCCCTTAAGGTAATCCCTGCTTTAACAGAGCAGGATTTAGGCCTACAGGCAGCAAAAGGCTTCCTTAACCTAATAACTTACCTAGCAGTTGTTTATATTTCTGTTAGTTTGGAATTTACCACCTTCTTCCACAATTTCCAATTAAAGTCTCAGGTCCAGCTATTCTTGAATGACTGACCTTTTCCATTTCATGCAACTGCCCTTCCCTTGGGCAATTTCCATTAGAGGCCACTAGGAGGCAGCTGACGCATAACACAGTCCCTGCTGAACTGGAAAAGAACTACCAAATTACTCAGGTATTTTAAGGAATTACTCTCGGACAGAATTGCTCATGGCTTTCTAGAACCACACTAGGGCAGCAAATTATTAAAGCATTATGCACGTGACACTACTCTGAACTCCCTTTTGTATGCCCTAAAATAGGATTCAGTATCCTTTTTCCAGTTGTTTCTAAAATGACTTTGGGGTAGGACCATAGAGAAAATGCATCACTCACTCCTAGCAGTGTCTCAACTCACATAACCAGGAGTCTAAAACCCTACAGTATACCTTTGCACAACTTTTCCCATAACTTTAAGGACTGAATAGCATATCTGGAATAAAGTTCTTTCCCATCAGAGACTGGGTATGATAAGTATATATGCAAGACCATGTAAGTGGAGGTTGCCACATGTATGAAAGTAAATGCCACTATCGCCATCCACTCATACAAACGAAAACCCTACAAATCATCCTTAACACCCCCTCAGTCCATAGCCATATCTCACCACTAATTCCCATTGATTTTACCTTTGAATTAAACCTCAATTCTGTCCACTTTTTCTCTATTCCTGCCTCCACCACCCGAGTCCAAAGATCCATCGTCAGACTACAACACAGCCTCAACATCTTAACTTTTCTGCCTGCACCCACACTTTTCCATCACAGTCCATCTCCAATACTGCAACCAGAGTGATATTTTAGAAGCACAAGTGCTTTAATGACTTCCAGTTTTACTTAGGATGAAAATCAAAATCCTTAACCTGGTTTATGAAGGTCCTGCAAGACCCTGCCTAGCTCTTTAGCCTAACCTCCTTCTTCTCTCCACCAAAGTTCTCCAGCTACAGAGGGTTCCTCTCAATACACTCTCCAAGCTTCCTCATGTCTCAGGGTGTTTGCACATAGTGTTTCTTCTGCTTAGACTGCACTTCTGTACATTTCCCCCGCTTTACCTGCTTAATTTCTACTCAACATTCAAATTTCTTCTGAAAGGTCAATTTTTGGTGGGTTATCTGTCTTGAATATCTTCCTTCCTGAAAACAAGATCATGTCCCTTCATATATGAGGTCAGACAATTAAGATCACAAACTCAACCTAGGAAAAGTACTGTTAGGTTGGCGCAAAAGTAATTGCGGTTTAAAAGGTTAAAAATAATTCCAAAAACCACAATTACTAAATACACAACTCAATGCTGAATATCACTATGGTCACCTTCAAAGTACTCCCCTTTGGAAGCTATGCACCAATGACAGCACCTAGTCCACCCTTCAAAGCAATTTTGGAACTCTTTTTCTGGAATGGCCATCAGAGCTGTCATCGTATTACCCATGATGTCCTGAATGTCATCAAAATGTCATTCTTTCAATATTTCCTTTATCTTCAGGTAAAGAAAGAAGTCATTGGGGGCCAGATTGGGTGAGTAGGGAGGGTGTTCCAATACAGTTATTTGTTTACTGGCTAAAAACTCCCTCAGTGTCGTGTGAGCTGGTGCTTTGTGGTGATGCAAGACCCATGAATTGTTGGCGAAAAGTTCAGGTCGACTAACTTTTTCATGTAGCCTTTTCAGCACTTTCAAATAGTAACCTTGGTTAATTGTTTGTCCAGTTGGTACAAATTCATAATGAATAATCCCTCTGATACCAAAAAGGTTAGCAACATGGTTGCAACAAGTTCACAAACTTAATTGTCACACCTCGTATATTATAACAGTTCCCTGTTTTTCCTTTCCTTGTTATTAATTCAGCTTTTAATTATACATTTGTACACATTTGTAGATGAATATAAGCCCAGGACATAAGCTATGTTTTAGTCACCACTTCATACCTAAAGACACATAGTAAACTCTATGGGGATATGTTAAATGGGTGAACAAAAAAACAAATGAATGAACAACAAATGTTGCTGCCCAAAAGGGGTCCCTAAGTGCTATGTGTTAATCTCTACTGAATTATGAATAAAATAATAAAATAGACAGATGGATGGCATACATATTTTTCCAATAAGTGCACCAGGACAAACAGGTTTTTAAAACAGACAGAAGAAAAGTGTTACTGTTATTCTTACCATTTATTATTATAAATGAAAGCAAGGTTGGGGTAAAAATAGGTTTGCCCTTTTTAGAGGATAACAAGGGGACAGGCAGAATGTTGTTAATATGGAGGACTAAAACACAAAGTTAGGTGGATTCACATTTTGGAAAACATTAAATGCTGGTTAAAGGGAATATAGCCCACTGAGTCAAATGCCATGTATAAGCAAGTTAGAAAACCAAAAAAATACAATAGATTGCACTAGAAATAGAGAGCAGATGGGGTTAGTTGGTTTGAATTTAGCTGGTTTAAAATATGGTCATTTATTCATGACAGACAAATACTGGAAACAACCCAGGTGTCCATCAAGAGAACAATGGTATATGTATATAGCAGAACAGACTACTACTTAGTAATAAAAGTGAACAGATTATTGATGAAAAAAAGTTATTTGACAAAATTAAACACACTTTCATGAAAAAAACTCAAACTAGAAATATAAGGAAACTACCTCAAAACAAAGGCCATACACAAAAAACCCATAGTTAACATCATCCTCAGTGGTGAAAGACTTAAAAGCTTTTGTTCTAAGATCAAGAACAACAAAAGATGTTCACTGTTTTCACCACTTCTATTCAACATAGTCCTGGAAGACCTAACCGGAGCAAATAGGCAAGAAAAAGAAATAAAATGCACCCAAATTGGAAAGGAAGAAGTAAAATTCTATCTGTTTATAGATAACATGATTGTATATTTAGAAATCCCTAAAGATTACACACACACACACACACACACAAATTCTGTTAGCAATGTTGCAGTATACAAAAATCAACACATAAAGATCAGTTGTGTCACTATACACTAACAATAAACAATATGAAAAGAAAATTAGGAAAACAATTTCATTTATAATAACATTAATAAACTACTTAAGAATAAATTTAACCAAGGAGGCAAGAGACTTCTACACTAAAAACTACAAAATATTACTGAAAAAATTGGGGGAAAAAATGGACATAAATGGAAAAGCATCCTGTGTTCACGGATTGGAAGACTTAATATTGTTAAAATGACAATATTGCCCAAAGCAATCTTCAGATTCAATATGATCCCTATCAAAATCCCAATGGAATTTTTTGCAGCAATACAAAAACCCATCTTAAAATACATAATATGATATAATATGACATTATATGATATGGCATGACATGACATAACATAACACAACACAACACAACACAACACAACACAACACAACATAATATAATATAATATAATATAATATAATACGAGGTGTTATATTAATTTTTGCTCCAAATGACGGATTAGAGCTGATTGTCTGGCTAGGTCTTATTTTTGGGGAAAC
Source organism: Rhinolophus hipposideros (assembly GCF_964194185.1). Classification (NCBI taxonomy): domain Eukaryota; kingdom Metazoa; phylum Chordata; class Mammalia; order Chiroptera; family Rhinolophidae; genus Rhinolophus; species Rhinolophus hipposideros. The sequence continues at coordinate 64,030,217 of NC_138046.1, read as the reverse complement.
ACGGTATGTAACCTCAAGGGATCCCAAATAGCCAAAACTATCCTGAAAAAGAACAAAATTAGAGGTCTCCTACTTCCTAATTTCAAAACTTATTACAAAGCTATAATGCAAACAATATGGTACTGGTGTAAAGACAGACATAAAGACCATGAAATAGCACAGAAATAAACCCTCACATATACGGCAAAATGATTTTCAACAATCACAACAGTCTCTTCAACAATTGGTGCTAGGGAAACTGGATACACACTTGTAAAAGAATGAAGTTAGACCCTTACTTACACCATATACAAAAAATAAAAAGGATCGAAGACCTACATGTAAGACCTAAAGAAAAAAACACATGGGGAAAGCTTTATGATTTCTTGGAAATAACTTCACATCCATTAGGATGGCTACTGTAAAAACAACAACAACAACAACAACAAAAATAAGTGTTGAAGAGGATGTAGAGAATTAGAACCCTGTACATTGCTGGTGAGAATATAAAATAGTGCAGTCACTGTGGAAAAAAATATGGCAATTCCTCAAAAAATTAAAAATAGAATTACCATACAAGGTTAGACAATTCAGTTCACAAACTTGTTGCAACGATGTTGCTAACCTTTTTGATATCAGAGGGGTTATTCATTATGAATTTGTACCAACTGGACAAACAATTAACCAAGTTTACTATTTGCAAGTACTGAAAATGCTGCATAAAAAAGTTAGATGACCTGAACTTTTCGCCAACGATTCATGGCTCTTGCATCATGACAATGCACCAGCTCACACGGCACTGTCTGTGAGAGAGGTTTTAGCCAGTAAACAAATAACTGTATTGGAACATCCTCCTACTTACCTGATCTGGCCCGCAATGACTTCTTTTTGTACCCAAAGGTAAAGGAAATATTCAATGGAAGACACTTTGCTGACATTCAGGACATCAAGGGGAATACGACGACAGCTCTAACGGCCATTTCGGAAAAAGAGTTCAAACATTGCTTTGAAGCATGGACTAGGCGCTGGCATTGGTGCATAGCTTCCCAAGGGGAGTACTTTGAAGGTGACCATAGGGATAATCAGCAATGAGGTATGTAGCACTTTTTTTTAGGATGAGTTCGCGAACTTAATTCTCAGAACTCGTATGACCCAGCAATCTCACTTCTGAGTATATATAACCAAAATGATTTAAAACTGGAATCTCAGAGAGATTTTTGTCATGCTCATGTTCACAGCAGCAATATTTATAATAGTTGAGAGGTAGAATCAACCGAAGTACCCATGGATGGATGAATAGATGGATGGATAAACAAAAGGTGGTGGTGGTAGTGGTGGTGTGTGTGTGTGTGTATAAGTGGAATATTATTCCCTTAAAAGGGAAATCCTGTCATACGCTACCACATGGATGAAACTTGAGTACCTTATACTAAGTAAAATAAATCAATAACAAGACAAATATTGTACATGTATATTAGGTATCTAAACTAGCGAAATTCATAGAAACAGAAAGTAGAATGGTAGTTGCCAGAGCCTGAGGGGAGAAATGGGGAGTTGTTGTTTAATGGGTACAGAGTTTTAGGTTTGCAAGATGAAAAAGCTCAGGACATTTGTTGCACAATTTGAATATACTTAACACCACTGAACTACAAACTTAACAATGATTAAGACGGCAAATTTGTTATGTGTTTTTTTTCACAATTAAAAAAATGAATTTACTCATGATTCAGAGAGCAAGTTAGCTGAATCTCAAAAAACATGGATCTAGCTCAAAACATTCTCTGAGTGAAAGAAGGCTTACACAAAAGAATGCATATTATATATTTGACCCCCTTTCCCCTCTCTACTATCCTCCCTCTCCCCTTAAACTCTGGTAATCACTACACTGTTGTCTGTATCTGAGTTTTTGTGTTTCTCTTGTTTGTTTGTTGCTTTTAGTTTTATATCCCACATACGAGTGAAATCATATGGTTCTGTCTGACTTATTTTCCTTCGGGATTGATTGGGGAGCATCTAAGAGAACTTGATGGGGTGATTGTTATATTCTAGCTCTCAATAGGGGTTGGGTTATACAGGTATTACATTTTGTCAAAAGTCCTCAAGCATTATAGTTAAGGTGAGTGGTCGTCACTACATAAATTTTACCTCTTAAAAAGTAAACAAATATTGAACTTTAGTTAATGATATACATGCATGCTGAGGAGTAAAATGCACTATCTGCAAATTGCTTTGAGAAGCATTAAAATAAGATAGATTGGTGGATGGATAGAAGAATGAATAGATGTTTAGACATATGATAATGCAAATATAGCAACATATTAATTGGGGACTATAGGTGACCAGTATATAGATGCTTATTGCATAATTCTTTGAAGTTTTTTCTCTATAAACATTTTCTAAATGAAATGTTGGGAAAAGCAGTCATTTCCTTACAGCTTTTAGTTATTTTACCTTGCTATCTACTATACTCCACTGGAAGTCCATTGAGGATTGAGACTGTATCTTACCTCTGCATTCCTGACATCTAGCACACTTGCATATAGTAGGTATTTTTAAATGTATGTTGCATAAACAAATCCTAAGATGAATGATTAGTAAATGACTTTTTATTAATTTAATTTACAAGCAATTTCCTTGGTTCCTATAGGTATTATTCACTGCCTATTACTTGTCAAGAACTGTTACATATGAGATCTGACAATTAAGTTCGCGAGCTTGTTTCAACGATGTTGCTAACCTTTTTTGATATCACAGGGATTATTCATTATGAATTTGTACCAACTGGACAAAAAGTTAATCAAGTTTACTATTTGGAAGTGCTGAAAAGGCTGCGTGAAAAAGTTAGATGACCTGAACTTTTCACCAACAATCCATAGCTCTTGCATCACAACAATGCACCAGCTCACACAGCACTGTCTGTGAGGGAGTTCTTAGCCAGTAAACAAATAACTATATTGGAACAACCTCCCTACTCACCTTATCTGGCCCCCAATGACCCCAATGACTTCTTTCTTTACCCCAAAATAAAGGAAATATTGAAAGGAAGACATTTTGATGACATTCAGGACATCAAGGATAATACAACAGCTCTGATGGCCATTTCAGAAAAAGACTTCCAACGTTGCTTTGAAGGGTGGACTAGGCACTGGTGTTGGTGCATAGCTCCCCAAGGGGAGTATTTCAAAGGTGACCATTGTGATATTCAGCAATGAGGTATGTAGCACTTTTTCTAGGATAAGTTCTTGAAGTAAACTGTTGGCCTTATACTTTCCCACATTGCCTCAAGTTTCAAACTAAACTATGGTTTATGTCAATTAAATTTTACAAGTAAAGCAACTGGGACTCTGAGAAGTTAAATAATTTACCCAATTACTGAACCAGTAAATGAAGGAGTTGGGAATCAGCTCCTATCTGACTCCAAAATCCATGCTCTGAACCACTTTAGACTGCAAACTGTTTCTGAACAATAAGTAATTCATGTTTCCTGATTCTTATGTGCTATGCACTGCGCTAGGCACTGAGAAAAGAGGGAAAAAAAGGTCCATGGACACGGAGGAAGACACAAATGTGTGGCAGGTAAATGTATGTGTCTAGATAAGTTCTCATACCACACATACTGCACATAAAATCTTTCATGAAAGTTTCAGGGAAGTGTGTAGGAATGATTAAATTATGTGCCCTCTCACTAAACACACACACACACACACACACACACACACACACACACACACACACACACTTCACTTCCCAAATAACAGCTTTCATCAGCCATGAAAATCAAAGAAAAAGCAGCCTTCTCTCCTATAGCTATTCTGGAGCCTTTGGGGTTTGCATTGGAGTGCATTCTTTTGCAAACGATTGCTTTGCCTCAGGAGAGAGATTAATTGGTTTCCATGGTCAGCTACTTTCTTAAGAGAAAAATCTGTCGAGAGGAGAATAGGGAAAGCAAAATCTTATGTGTGCATCTTTTTTCAAAGCAGTATTGAGTACTTTGAATGAAAAATTCTGTGTGACAAACTTCTTATTCAGCTTATCCTTCAGAAAAAGGAATTTCGAACTAGGAATCTGGTCTGTTACTTTCTAAAGCCTCTAAATGGGTAGTTTTCTCAAATTACAATAAATTTTGTTATAATAAGTTATAACATCTAGAATTGATTGAGCCTTTCCCACAGGCCAGTCCCTATACTACAGGTTTTACATGACTTAGCAATGTAATTGTCACAAGAACATTATGAGAAATGCACTATTATTATTAATCCCATTTTACAAATGGGGATGTTTCAGAAAGGTGAAACAACTTGCCCAGTATCACAAGCCAAGGAGGTAGAGCCTCTACTCCACCTAGCCCTATTGGATTTCAGAATTCATGTGCTCAACTGTTCTACTATAATTTATTCTCATCCTATAGGAAGAAGAAAAGCAGAGAGTCACCCTAACAGAATATTAAGCAATAGCAAGCAAACTTCAACCACGAAAAACATCTTCGATTTCCCCAATCTTTCTTCCCCCACCCCCCATTCTACCCCACCAATCCCCTTCCTACAGTCCCCCCACCCTATGTTAAGAACACAGCAAGAAGATTGTGGCTGTTGGAAAGCCAGGAAGAGAACTCTCACCAGAACCCCACCATGCTGGCATCCTGATCTTGGACTTTCCAGGATCTGTAACTGTGTGAAATAAATATCTGTTATTTAAGCAACCCAGTCTGTGGGATTTTGATATAGCAGCCTGACCTAAGACAAATGTTTCCATCAGAATTTATTCATTCAGCGATTCTCTATTACAGGAGTTTGGTTCAATAGGGATTATTTTATTAACCAATGGTATGCACTATAACAGAAAAGCTGGAAAAACCAGAAACAGTGCCCAATACCTGTAGCATCTTTGTATTTATTTAGAAATATATCTATCTCTTATGCCTAGTACTGATTTTCAGTTTAAAAGTGAACATACCTGTTACTATTTGTCCTGTTGATGATAGCCATTCTAACTAGTGTGAGGTGATATCTCATTGTGGTTTTTATTTGCATTTCTCTGATGTTGAGTATTTTTTCATATGTCCATTGGCCATTAGTATGTCCTCTTTGGACTAGGCATTGGAGAAATGTCTATTCAGGTCTTCCACTCATTTTTTAATTGGATTGTTTGTTTTTTTGTTGTTGAGTTGTATGAGTTCCTTCAATATATTGGATATTAGCCCCTTATCTAAGGTGTTTTTACAAAAATCTTCTCCCATTTGTTTGGTTGCCTCTTTATTTTGCCAATGGTTTCTTTTGCCGTGCAGAAGCTTTCTGGTTTGATATAGTCCCATTCATTTACTTTAGCTTTTACTTCCCTTGCTTTTGAAGTCAAATTCATGAAATCCTCTTTGAACCCCAAGTCCATAAGTTTAGTACCTATGTTTTCTTCTATGCAGTTGATTGTTTCCAGTCTTATGTTTAGGACTTTGATCCATTTTGAGTTGATTTTGGTACATAGTGACAGGCTGTGGAGAAAAAGTAACCCTCATACATTGTTGGTGGGAATACAAATTGGTGCAGCTGCTATGAAAGGCAGTGTGGAGGTTCCTCAAAAAATTAAGAATAGAATTACCATATGACCCAGCAATTCCTCTCCTGGGAATCTACCCAAAAAATCTGAAAACATTTATCCATAAAGATATATGTGCTCCAATGTTCATTACAGCTTTATTTACGGTGGCCAAGACATGGAAACAACAAAGTGCCCATAGATGAATAGATAAAGAAGTTGTGGTATATATACACAATGCAATACTACTCTGCCATAAGAAAAGATGAAATAGTGCTATTTGTGACAACTTGGATGGATCTTGAGATTATTATGCTAAGTGAAATAAGTCAGACAGAAAAAGTAGAGAACCATATGATTGCACTGATATGTGGTATATAAAACTATAAACAACAAAGGAATAAGACAAACAAATGAAGAAACAGAAACTAATAGACATAGACAATAGTTTAGTGGTTACCAGAGGATAAGGCAGGATGGGGGTTCTAGAACAGGGTAAAAGAAGTCACATATACAGTGATGAAAGGAGAACTGACTATGGGTGGGCAATACACAATGATATACCGTGTTTCCCCGAAAATAAGCCCCAACCAGACAATCAGCTCTAATGCATCTTTTGGAGCAAAAATTAATATAAGACCTGGTCTTATTTTACTATAAGATTGGGAATATAACATAATGTAATGTAATGTAATATAATATAATATAATATAATATAATATAATATAATATAATATAATATAATATAATATAATACCGGGTCTTATATTAATTTTTGCTCCAAAAGATGCATTAGAGTTGATTGTCCAGCTGGATCTTATTGTTGGGGAAACATGCTACTCCGAAAATAAGCCTCAGTTAAGATCATCAGCCAGACAGACGCATTTAGTACATTATGACTATGTTCAAGAAGAGGACATGACTATTTGAATAAATGTAGATTGTTACACATGAAACAACAAGACATCCCCTGAAAATATACCCTAATGTGTCTTTTGGAGCAAAAATTAATATGAGACTCAGTCTTATCTTCGGAGAAATACGGTATAAGACCCAGTCTTATTTTTGGGAAACATGGTAGATGATGCATTAACAGAATTGTACACCTGAAAGCTATGTAACTTTACTAACAATTGTCACCCCAATAAACTTTAATTTGAAAAAAAAAAAGTTAATGTACCTATAGCCGAAACAATCTTTTTTTTTTTTTAAATTAAAATTTATTTGGGTGATAATGGGCAACAAAACGACATGGATTTCAAGTGTACAATTCTATAACACAGTTATATATTGCATTCTATATGTTGCATTATGTGTTCACCCCCCACAGTCAGGTCTTCTTCCGTCATCATATATTTGACCCCTTTACTCTCTTCTACCATCCTCCCTCCTCCCTTACCCTCTGGTAACCACTAAACTGTTGTCTGCGTCTATGAGTTATTATTTCTTTATTTGCTTGTCTTGTTCCTTTGTTGCCTTCAGTTTTATATCCCACGTGAGTGAAGTTGTATGGTTCTTGATTTTTTCTGTCTGACTTATTTCACTTAGCATAATGATCTCAAGATCCATCCATGCTGTCACAAATGGCACTATTTAATCTTTTATTAACCAAAACAATCTTGGTAAAGAACACATTGGAGGACTCACACTTCACAATTTTGAAACCTACTACAAAGCTATAGTAACCAAGACATTGTAGTGCTGGCATAGGATAGATATATAGATCAATGTAATAGAATTGAGTCCAGAAATAAATCCATATATCTACGGTCAATTGGTTTTCAACGAGGGTGCCAAGATCATTTAATGGGGAAATGAATAGTGTTTTTAACAAATGGTTGTCAGAAAACTGGATATCTTGTTCAAAAGAATGACATTAGGCCATGCACCACACACGAAAGTTAACTCAAAATGGATCACATACCTACATGCATGAGGAAATACTATAAAATTTGTAGAAGAAAACAAGGGAGTAAATCTTCATGGCCTTGGGTTATACAATGGTTTTATTATACAACACCAACAAGTTTAAGTGACAAAAGAAAAATTAGATAAGTAAAACTTCATCAAAACTAAAACCTTTTGTGCTTCAAAAGACATCAGCAAGAATATGAAAAGTAAACTCACACAACAGAAAAAAAGAATTTGCAAATCATGTTTCTAATCAGGGACTTTAGTCCAGAATACCAAGGGTGCCAAAAAATGTATACAAGTGTACACTTTGGTCAATGTTGTTCAAGCAATAGTTTGCCATAATCAGAAGTGTCTGGATGCCGACGGTAATGACTTTGAGCACCTCTTATAATTGCGGAAGTCAAACATGACTTGTATTCATCTTTTGTGATCAGTATATATCGAGTATAACAATTTTAATACAGTTTACCTTTCTTAAAATGTGTATAATTTTTTGGCACCCTCTGTATATACAGAATTCTTACTACTCAGCAATAAAAACACAAATAAACCAAACAAAAAGATGATCAAAGAGCCTGAGTAGGCATTTCTCCAATTAAAAAAAAGACACAAAACTGTCCAAGAAGCACATGAAAAGATGTTTAACATCATTAGATGTCAAGAAAATTCAAAACAATACTGAAATACTACATCACACCCTCTAGAATGGCTGGACTCAAGAAAACAAATAATAACAAGTGTTGGCAAAGATACAGAGAAACAGATCCTTCATACGTTGTTGGTGGAAATGTAAAATGGTGACATCACTTTGGAAAAATGTTTGGTACTTCCTCAAAATGTTAAACAGAGAGTTACCATATGACCCAGAAATCCCACTCCATCTAGATATATAACTAAGTGAAGTGAAAACATATGTACACTCAAAAACTTGTACAAGAATGTTTATAGCAGCATTAATAATGTCCCAAAAGTAGAAATAATCTAAATGTCCATCAGTTGATGAATGGATAAATAAAATGTGGTATGTCCATACAAAGGAACATTATTCATCAGTAAAATGAAGGACTGATACCTGCTGCAAAATGGATTAACCTTGAAAACATGTTAACTGAAAGAAGCGAGTGACAAAGAACCACGTATAACATTTATACCAAATGTCCAAAAGAGGTAAATCCACAGATGATGGGAGTTGTTGGCTGATGGCTAAGGAGTACGGAGTTTATTTGGGGCTAGTGAAAATGTTCTAAGATTAAACTATGGTGGTTGCACAAGTCTGTGAATATACTGTAAACCACTGAACTGCACATTTTAAATGAATGAATTTTATGGTATGTAAATATACAAGGAGTGATCCAAAAATACGGTGAATGTTTAAATTTTAAAAAATATTACAATAAAAACACATTGCCATTAATCCCCTTCAAAACACTCCCCCTCACTTTGAACACACTTCTCCCATCATTCTTGTCACTTTCTGAAGCAGTTCTGGAAGTCCTCTTTTGTGTCTTTAGTTATGCTGTTGTGGCTGCCTCAATGTCCTGACTCGATTCAAACTTTTACGTTTCATGGTCATTTTGACTTTGGGGAAGAGCCAGAAGTGGCACGGTGTCAGAGCCGGTGAATACGGTGGATGAGGACACACCATAATGTTTTTATTTGACAGAAATGGCTGTACCAGAAGCGATGTGCGACATGGAGCATTGTCAAAATGGAGGACGAAACTGTTTGTCCATTTCTCAGGCCATTTTCTATGCACATCATTTCTTAAACACTCTAATAAACCCTTATAATATTCACAGTTCACCATAGTTTTCCTGGGTATAAACTCAGTGCACACAATTCCATCAAGGTAAAAAAAAAAAAACAATTCGACATCAGTTGATGCTAATTGATTGACGAGCTTTTTTTGCACCAGGACAACTGGGTGATTTCCATTGAGAACTCTGAACCTCAGTCTCAGGATCACAATCATATACCCAATTTTCATCTCCCATGATGACATGTCTTCAAAAGTTTGAATCTGAAGTAGCACGATCATGCAACTCCAATGAAATCAACAAATGCTCTTGCTTTTGTTCAACAGTCAAAATGTGTGGAGCAAGTTTTACACTCACGTCCCTCATGTTCAAATCTGTTGTTAAAATGCTTTGAACAGAACCATAAGAGATGTTCAGATCCTCAGCAATTTCCCTAATAGTCAATCACCTGTTTGATCAAATCATTTTGCTTACTCTTTCAACATTCTCTTTGATATTGAAGGATGTCCCGATCTCTCCTCATCTTCAATAGATTCACAACCATTACGAAATCACTCGAACCACTTGTAAACCATCTTACTGCAGCATCACCATAAATTAACTTTAACATTTCATGTGTTTCTTTAGCACTTTTTTGCAGTTTGAAACAAAATTTCATGTTAATGCTATGTTCGTGATCCATGATTTACGGCACATTTTAAAACACACCTTCTCTCAACTGTAGCTCACACCCAACTGACTGCATTGAACAAGTTGAAACTTGTCAGACATTGTTACTAAGGTTTGATGCTCCACTTCCCATATTGAATATCCCTGCCTTTCCATTGGATGGCACTCGGCAGAAACATTCACCATATTTTCTGATCATACCGCAAAGATTTGAAAAAAATAATAAAAGTGAAAATACACTAAAGTTTTCTTTACTTCTCATTTTCTTGTCACTTAATCTTTAAATAAATTAGACCTGAGCTCATTTTTTAAAAATCTCATATTGTCTGTCACATTTAATTGACTTATCTTTTGTCACAATAAGGCATAGAATAAATGAACACTAAGTGGCAAGCTAATTTTTAGAAAAAAGAAACTGTGATTACAAACATGCTAATACTTTATCACTGTACAAAATTGAATAGGATGTATCTTCAACTGAAGGAAGTATATTTTGAATTATACCTGAATATAGTTGACTGAAAATGGAAAATACTTGGAGGTTATCTTATGTTACAAAAAAAATGTATGTATACCCTTTGGAAAATATAGCCCTAAACACCCTTAAAATTTTCTTTTAGGAAGAATTAATTATCCATAGCCATGGTGCACCACAACCTAAATTAAGATAGCCTTAATAGAAGTCTTCTTTCTCCTCTTCATCTTTTAGTTCCTCCTCTTCCTTCACAGTAACTGCCAATTATGGAGTGCTTGCTATGTTCTTTAAGAACAACATCTCAGGGGATCAAATATATAGTGATGGAAGGAGAACTGACTCTGGGTGGTGAGCACACAATGCAATATATAGATAATGTATTATGGAAAGGTACACTTGAAACCTATGTAATTTTACTAATCAATGTCACCCCAATAAATACCAAGGATAACACCTCATAATCTCATTTTGCAACTACCAATGAGGTAGGTACCACTATCATCAGCATTTTACTGAGGAGGTGCAATTCACCTCACTGCCTAAATTCACACAGCTATTAAATGACAAAATCTAGAGTCAATCCCAGACCAAATGACTTCAAAATGAATGTTTTTAGCCACTGCCTTTCCTGAAAGGAATGGGGAAGCAATGCATTTGGGCAAAGTTACTAGTTCTATTGTCATTACAAAGATGTGCAATGAATATTTCACCTGTAGGGAGAGAATGAGATAAAATCTATTCACATTCTGTGATTTACACAGGTCCAAAAAGCCTTCTTGCTATCTCTGGTATTTAGCCCATTTGCTTCCCTTTTACTAATTTTGAATGATTTTTTTTCCACATGCATGGAGAATGTCTCCTTCCCGGGCCCAGCTAACCACATCCTTACCTTTCTTCATTTTGTACCTTAAAGAAACCTTCTCCAAAAATGATTTTGTTAAACATATCACCCTACTCTGCCAGCACTACCCTAAATCTGAGTGTCTACCCCAACTTTGCATTTATTAAATAGTATAGTGGTTAGAAAGATGGGCTTCGGAGCTCAACCACCTGGATTTGAATCTTCATTCTCACAATCAATAACTTTATAACCTTTGGGTAAGGTACTTAAAATTATTTGTTAGGTCTCCCACCTGTAAAATGAGTGTAGCAGTAGCACCTACATCATTGAACCGGGTGTTGTGGTGATCAAATGTCTTATTCATATAAAGCATGCAGCACAGCAGCTGGCATATTGTAAGAGCTAATTAAATTTTAGCTATTATTAACTTACCTTAAAGAGGTTCTTTATTCTTTATTCCTGATATTCTGCATCTTCTCATCCCCTTGGACTTCTGTCCTTCAACCTTCTCAGGAACCATGCAAGCCAGTATAAATGCAGCAGCAACTGAAGGAGAATAAAGGATCTGCTTTTCCCGCTGTGTTGAGAGAAGTACACTGGGAACATTCACTCATGCTTGATAAAGAAGACACTGACCAGAACGACGAAGATGTCCATTAAACAAATGTGCTGTCCTGCAGCTGTTGCTTTCAAGACAAGGAATGGCGGATTCTTCGATTACCATAGGGCATTAACCAGACAAAGAAAATGATAGAGATGACTCCCTAACATTAAGACCATGAGAAAAATGCTTCCCAACTTTTCTCCTGACCCTGACAATTTTCCTGTGGTTGAGGTAATTGAACTTTACTTAATTCCAGAGTAAAATATTTCAAAGTGTCATCTCCCCTCCCACACTCAGAATGCATCATCTAGAGTAGACTGATGATCCTTGCTGTACTTTTGATAAATTCCCTAGTCAGCAGAAGTAATGTTAATGAAACATGAAGAGTCAACATTAATTAGAGTTAATGAAAAATTAAAACTCTCTTCTCATTACTATGTGTGTCTGACATTTTGCCCTCACTGAAATATACAAGAAAACTAATTAATGAGTTTAATGCTGCACTTTCCTTTTACTTCATTCTTGAAATGGATTTAGCAAAGACTGCCAACATGTCCAAATCAAATATTCTCATCTTGAGGGCATTTTTCAGCATGGAATTCGTACCTGGGATTTATCCATTCCCATGTAAGTAATGCTCACCGAGGGGTGGGAAACACATGTATGGTAGGATAGCTGTGGCCTAGAAAGTCACTCTGTCTATATACTAAAGGGAAGTCCTTTCCTATCTTCTGCACAATTATTGTCATCGTTTCATCCATTTACTTACAATCTCCAAGATAGTACACTGGAAATATTTAATAAAACTGCAATTTTTAAAATTCTTTGTTTAAAGTAATCCAAGATATTTTGCTGAGTGAAGCAGAAGAGTGAAAGGATTTTCTCTAGACTTTTTTTCTACTTTATCAATTATGTACTTCAGCATGATTTCTGTTATGGTTATTAAGAGAATTCCACTGAGGATACTAAGATTATAGTAATCACCAATAGGTTAATAATTCTATTACTATATGTGTCTGTTACAAAGAGAGCTATAAATATACTCAGTTAATAATCACAAAAACAATTCTCTAAATATAATCTAAACACATATTCCTTTTGGGCCATCCCTCACTGACCATATGTCATGTTTATTTAGGGGACAAAAAAAAGTACAGCTTAGCAAGCAAGAAACGACTATTTACTTGTAAACTTCCTTATCTTAGTTGTTTTTATAATTTTATCTATTCTTCTTTGGGTATGTCTTAATTCGTTTGTATTCTCTTCTTCAATTATTTTTACTGACCTTTTGTTGTTGGTGTCGCTCATTTGCATTTATCCCTAATTTATCCTAAACACATTTCTATTTTTATATTCTAATCTTCCTGTTCTTCCTTAATGGTTTCTTGTGTCAAATAAAAACAAATCCAGACTTACATAAGAAGAAACTTTTTTCAAGAAGACTAATGCAATAGAGATAGTGCTCCAACTTCACGATCTGCAAGTGTCTCAAAATCAAACAGAAAAAGGCTTTTATAGGGAGGAATAATCAAGGCAAACAAGAACTCTTGAGGAGAAATTAGTCAAAGGAGTGATAGTGAGCAGACAGCCTGTTCAGGGTAGTCTGACAGGGAATGTTCCTCACTGTGGTTAGCCCATTTCAATTCTATGGATGTGTTGTGTATTAGGGTTCTCCAGAGAAACAAAACCAATAGGAGTATTCAGAGAGATACAGATATTTTAAGGAATTGCCTCACATAATTGTAGAGGCTTTGTAAGCCTGAAATCTTCAAGGTAGCCCGGGAAGGATTCAGACCCAGGGAAGAATTGCAGTTCATTCCAAAGGCAGTAGTCTAGCAGGATTCCTTCTTGCCCAGGGGAGGTCAGGCTCTGTTCTACTAAGGCTTCAACTGATTGAACAAGCCCCACCACATTATGACGGGTAATCTGCTTTACTCAGTCTAATAATTAAAATGTTAATCTCATCCAAGAACACCTTCAGAGAAACATCCAGAACAACGTTTAACCAGTTCGGCCCAAGTTGACACATAAAATTAAGCATCACATGCTCTTAAGGGGGAATGTTTTATATTATAGTGCTCGTTTAGACTTGGGGGAAGCCAAAGCCTTGGGGGGAACCCATAGAGAAAAAAAAGTCTTGATTAAAATTTAGGCAAGATAAAGCAGAGGGCTAGAAATGTACATTGTGAGCACTTGAACATGTGTTTTCCTTCAAACTTCAGTTTCCTGGATATGTTTGTCAGATCCAATACAAGCTGAGTAAGTACTTAAAAAGAACAGATGTTTACTGTCAGAATTAACAATTCTAGCTTCATCTCCTAACATTAAATAAAAGCTCTGGAAGAGTTCACTGGGGAACTATTTTGAAGGGAAGGTATTTCAGAAGGTTAAAGAAATTAAAACATAAAATAGATGTTTCAAACATTCAATCAAAGGAAAAGGCTCGAAGAGTTTCAAAGATCCCATAAACTAGTAGTGATATCAGATGTCACATTCCTTGAGGATCAAGAATGCTTACACATTCGACAGTTGTGTCTTTACCATAGGCTGGCACTGTACAAAGCGATGACAATTCACATAAGGCTGAACAACCTGGAGACTTTTCTCTGATACTGTAGACATTACAGTAACAGTAGACAGAGAGAGAGACATATGTATGTTACACAACTCCATGTCATTTGACTGCCACAAAAAATTTAAATTCCTTACTCTCCTGTATATGTGTGTAAGCATGTATATAAAGATATAAAATATATGCCACCAATTGTTTTATCTTTCAAGTCACTCAAGGTGTCATCAATATAAACTCTTAACTTTGAATTACAAAACTGTTCACAAAGCTGGAAGAAAAAAAAAAACTATTCTTTCATTTAATTATATCTTTCTTGTCTTTAATTATATGAGCTTTCATATCCTTTGCCTAGAATACATTTTTAGATGACTGTGTTGTATTTGTCATACAAAGGAATGTTATATAACCATTTTAAATTACCTTTAAATATGTAATGAACCAAAAATATATGTATGATACACTGTTTAATGTATAATGAGAGAGAGAGAAAGAGAGAGAGAAGAGGATGAAGATAGAAAAGGAGGGAGGAGGGAGAGATGGAATATATACATATATATATATATATATACACATACACTCTGTTCTTTTACATTTAGATACCTTCTGGAAAGATATATTCTAAAATGTTAGCAGTCATTAAGAAGCAGTGGTGAATTATAAGCAAATTATTCTAGCGTTTAAAAAAGTCTAGAATAAACATAAACATTTACCTTAATGTCTTAAAAATTAATTAAAACGATGTTATGAAGAGCATAAAACTATTTTTATTGAATTACTTAAGATTATTTAACCTTAAGTTAATGCTGGACATTTAACTTCTTTTGAATATTTAATATAATATAAATGTGATACTCGTTGTAATTGATATAATATTCTAGAATAACCACACTTGTAACTGAATTCTAAAACTACATAAAATTAACTCCTTAGGATACATTCTTAGAAGTTATTTTACTAGGTCAAAGTTTATATTTATTTTTAAGGTCTCTCATGTATATTGCCAAATTGCTTCTTAGAAGGTGGATGCAATTAACGTTCCCACTAGTGGTATATGACAGTCAATCATCACTGGGAAGTATTCTTCCTGCTTTGATATTTACCTTTTCATTATTTTTATGATTTTTCTAATATACAGTATTTTTTATTTTTGTGTAGATAAGGAAATTTACCTCTTCTTTCACTATTTTCAATAATATTTTACGAGTAAAAAAATTAGATTAAAATATTTACCTAAATTTTTCTATTTGGTGTGTAAAGTAAAGCTAATTAGGCTGCTAATTTGTTTTGAATTTATTTTAGTCAATTTTTCAAATGGATTCTTTTTAATTTTTAAAATTTTTCAATCGCTAGCAGTGTGTTTACTTAACTTGATTTGCATAAATGCTCACTCACACCTGCAAGTTAAAACTTGAGAAATGTCAGGCATTGAAAAATTGGGGGCTGGCCATGCTGAGCCCATAATCCCACAAGGCAACATTTGACTGTAATTGGGTAGCTGCTGTACTCTTAGATTGAACATACATCTTTTTAAATTTTCATTAAATTTATTGGGGTCACATTGGTTGGTAAAATTATATAAGCTTCAAGTGTACAATTCTATAATACATCATATTTATATTGCATTGTGTGTTCACCACCCAGAGTTGGTTCTCCTTCCATCACCATATATTTGACCCCCTTTACAACTTCTTCCACCACCCTCCCTCCCCCAGACCCTCTGGTAACCACTAAACTGTTGAGTCTGTTTTTGTTTGTTGTTCATTTGTTGCTTTCCATTTTATATCCCACATCTGAGTGAAATCATATGGTTCTCGACTTTTTCTTTCTGACTTATTTTGCGTAGCATAAGAATCTCAAGATCCATCCAAGTTGTCACAAAGGCACGATTTCATCTTTTCTTATGGCCAAGTAATATTCCATTGTGTATATATCCCGCATCTTCTTTACCCCATCATCTACTGAAGGACACTTTGGTTGTTTCCATGTCTTGGCTACTGTAAATAAGGCTGCAGAGATCATCAGAGCACATATATCTTTATGGATGTTTTCAGATTTTTGGGGTAGATACCCAGGAGAGGTATTTTTGGGTCATATGGTAATTCTATTCTTATTATTTCGAGGAACCTCCATACTGCCTTCCATAGTGACTGCACCAATCTGCATTCCCACTAACAGTGTATGAGGGTCCTTTTTCTCTGCAACCTCTCCAATACTTGTTATTAGTTGTCTTGTTGATGATACCCATTCTAACAGATAAGAGGTGGTATCTCATTGTGGGTTTTTGTTTGTTTGTTTGTTTGTTTTAAGAGTTTTTTTCCAGGACCCATCAGCTCCAAGTCAAGTAGTTGTTTCAATCTAGTTGTGGAGGGCGCAGCTCACAGTGACTCATGTGGGGATCGAACTGGCAACCTTGCTGTTAAGAGCACCACAGTCTAACCAACTGAGCTAACGAGCTGCTCTCTCTTATTGTGGTTTTGATTTGCATTTCCCTAATAGCTAGTGAAATTGAACATTTTTTCATGTACCTGTTGGCAGTTTGTATGTTTTCTTGGGAGAAGTGTCTGTTCAGGTCCTCTGCCCATTTTTAATTGGATTATTTGTTTTGTTGTTGTTCTTGAGTTGTATGGGTTCTTTATAAATTTTGGATTTTAGCTCCTTATGGGAGGTGTTGTTTGCAAATATCTTCTCCTATTTGGTTGGTTGTCTCTTTGTTTTGCTAATAATTTATTTCACTGTGCAGAAGTTTTTCAGTTTGATATAGTACCATTCATTTATTTTAGCTTTTACTTCCCTTGCCTTTGAGGTCAAATTCATAAATGCTCTTTGAACCCAAGGTCCATAAGTTTAGTACCTATGCTTTCTTCTATGCAGTTTATTGTTTCAGGTCTTATATTTAGGTTTTTTGATACACTTGGAGTTAATTCTGGTATACGGTGACAGATAGCAGTCTAGCTTCATCCTTCTGCATGTGGATTTCCAATTTCCGCAGCACCATTTATTGAAGAGAATGCTTTTTTGACACAATTCAAATGTCACTTTCTCTGAGAAGATTTCCTTTATTTCTGCTCAGTCAGTTCATTGTTCCCTAATCCCTGTTTCCATAGCACTTTGCATACAGATATTTTAATTTCTTTTCATGTTAGGTTTAATTTTTTTTTGTTTACTCATATTTCTCTCTCACCAAATTGTGAGCTGTTTGAGAATAGCAACCATGTCTTTTGAGTTTGCAAATTAGAACCTAGCACAGTGTCTGCTGATATATATATTTTTAAATGTATGGAAGAAAGGAGGGAAAAAGGGAGGGAGGGAGGGAGGGAGGAAGATAGGGAGGGAGGGAGAGTAGAAAGGAGGAGGGATAGAAGGAAGGAGGGAGGAATCAGTGTGTCCTGTAATTGAACAGTATGTTGCTTAGATATTTGCAGGGTGTTTTTTTTATCATAATCATAGATTACAGAGCAGCTGCTGTCGAATTTTGCTAGTCACCATGGACGGAGGAAAAAAAATGTTCATGGGTATCACACAGAAATTAAATGTTGGAATCAGAAGGGAGGCTTGTTATGTCCACTCACAATCCATTGGCAAAGGTGGTCTTCAGCACATATCAAATCACAAAGGAAAAAAAAATCACAAAGGAAACAAACCAAAAAAAACGCAATCTTACCATTTGCCTGGAATGAAAGAGCCAGTAAGCAGCACTAATGACTTCTACACTTGACAACCAACAATAAATGTTCTTGAATTCAGAAAGCCATCTTTTGTATCACTGGAAAACATATGTCTAATAGTCATAAGAAAAATTGTAGGGAAGGAATTAATCATGGAACACTATATTCAAATTCAATCTAAAACATGTCTTTTCAACAGCACTCTAAAGTAATACTTTAATATTCTCCATCTAATTTTCATTATGATCCTTTTAAAAACCCCATGCTTTTAATTCCAGTTGTTACTCATTTTTTTGCCCACTACCTTCATTAGAATTTTCAACTATAGTCTAAAATTTCCAAAAAAAACATTGTTGTGGGATTATTACAGAGCAAGGGTAAAACACTAATATTGTAATTTGACACCCCTCTAACAAGCAGTTAATCTATTCTTCTTTGCATCAGACACTAATTTCAACTGCTCTAAATTAACTGTTTAGGGATTAATTTTCACAAAACAGTATTAGAGTCTGCCCTACTTAAATTGCCTTCATATATACAATTGTTAAATGGAGGTAGAGAAGGGTTAGTAGATAAGATCATAGAAATCAAATCCCAGAGAACACAATTTATATATCTTCCCCCCACGAATGGTACCATACCCGATAATGGAGAGAGGAAAAACACCTTCCATAAACAATTTTACAAACATGATAATAGCAATAGGCAGTACGACACAGTGGGAAGAGTTCTACTCTTGGATCTAGAACACTTGATTTTAATCTCCACCCCTCTGATTACCAGCTGTGCAATTCTGAAACCTTCTCAAACCTTTTGAAGCCTGTTTTCTCTTATGTGAAATAGGGCTATTAAGATATAATCTACCTCACTCCTAGTATTCTTTAAAGACTCATATGTATACAAAGGATTTTTTGAAAGTATAAAACATAAATGTAATGTTATTATTAGCGACATATTCTTAAGAGCAAACCTCAGAAAACACTAAGGATGCTAGGTATTAGATTCCATAATGCTCCTCAATATTTTTAAGAAAAGAGAATGATGTTAGTTTATAACTTATTTAAAATCACAAACTAAATAATGAATGTATTTTGTATGATACTGTTGTGATAGACACATGGCACTATGCATTTGTCAAAACGTATAGAAATTTACAATACAAAGAGTGAACTTTAATGTATACAGACATTATACATTAATGTATACAGACATTTAAATTATCATTTAGTAACTAAGTAGATCTCAGAATGAAATACAGAGTGTGACAGAACAATCCAACTGAAGGAGTTGGGGGGAAAGGTGCTGACTTCGGTAACTTTGTCAATAAGTGCAGAATACAAGAGGAGAGGCAAAACACACATCACTGTTTTCCAGTTGATTAAGTTTTTTCCCTGGGGGGTACACATCAATAATTCTGAAGTCACTGTACATGTATGCATACTGGGATTGCACAAATAAGTGAATGGTGGATGGTGCAAGTCAGGTTTCTCACTATTGAAGTGGGAAGTTACAGATAAACTAAAGGGAAAAGCTAGAATGAATCATAAGATACAGGAATAGAATTAGAGACATCAGAATGAACTCATGTTTAGATTAATATAGACACTGATCAATAAATTAGAAATAATTGTCTATACACGTGTATACATGGGTTGGGATAAATATATTTCCAAGTTATGTTCACTGAGAAGACCTAGAAGCAATAACACCTCAGTAGCAACAAGAACACCTAGTGTCCAGACATTGATTTATAATGCTATCATCCAATAAAAGGAACCCAGGCTCCTTGGAGAAATAGCTGATTCTAGGACTACGGGAGGAAATACGTAAGATGAGCTTAGGGCATTTCATTGTACCAGAAAGTCTGTAGAAAAATAAAACAGTGGGAGTATGACATATCAACACAAGAGCGAACTGAAAGAACTCTCAGAGGCCAAAACTAGAACAATTTGAGGGGGAAAAAATGTAGTGGACTATAACCCAAAGTATAAAATTAGTATCCATGAATCCATACTGATCTAAACAAATAATTAAATAAATAAATTATTGGAGTAGACAAATCTCCCTTGCAAAATTCCATCTGTCACAAATGGCATGGTTACCTTATATGGAAACAGGTTATTTGCAAGTGATCATGAGAAGAGGAGATTATCCTGAGTTAATCAGATGGGCTCTAAATTTAATCACAAGTGTCCTCATAAGAGAGGGAGGCAGAGAGAGATTTGAAACAGACAGAGGAAAAGACAATGTGACCACAGAGGCCGAGATCTGAGTGATGCAGCCACAAGTCAAGGAATGGTGGTAGTCACCAGAAGCTGGAAGAGTCAGGGAACAGATTTTTATTGACAGTGTCCAGAAAAATATGCAGCCTTGCCAATACCTTGATTTCACCAAAGTTATACTGATTTCAGGCCTTGAGTCTCCGGAACTGCCAGCATAAATATCTGTTGTTTGAAACCACTAAACTTGTGGTAATTTGTTATAGAGCCAAGATGAAACTGTAAGGGCCTTTGCCCAAATTTATACAGTTAGTAAATAATACAACTTGTTTATCAACTAGGTTCTCCATCTCCAGAGCCTGCATGTCTAATCACTATGCAACACTCCTTCTTCCACTATCTAGAGGCACAGTTACGTAAACAGGTAAACCACTAAGTGACATAGAAAATTTAGGGCATGTGATATTTTTCCTAACCTCAGAGAACTTCCGATACTTAGGTTATCTAATAAATTGATATTGTTTTATTTTCAAAGTGCAAAGAAAAGGCATTACCATGAGAAAAGGCCTTTTTGGCAATTGTCAGATGAGAGATTTTTACTTCCGTACACTCTGAGGGCTTCTGGATTTGCATACTGTAGTACTGTATGTTCAGTGACAATGTGTAGGCACAAGAGAGCAGTTAATTTTCTTTTTGTGCCTGTACGTGTAGGAAGCACATTAAGTAGAAATATCAACCCATCTCTTAGTGGAAACCTATACTTGGAATTTTATTCATGTATATAAAACATATTTTCTCCCAGTTAAATTGAGATACAGATTAAATGCTTTTTTCAATTCAAAAAATAGTTAACCAAA
The DNA here is from genome assembly GCF_964194185.1 of Rhinolophus hipposideros. Taxonomy (NCBI): domain Eukaryota; kingdom Metazoa; phylum Chordata; class Mammalia; order Chiroptera; family Rhinolophidae; genus Rhinolophus; species Rhinolophus hipposideros. The sequence continues at coordinate 64,009,136 of NC_138046.1, read as the reverse complement.
TATAAATATTGCTGGCTGATTCTCATGACAGAAAAGAGACTTCTATGCTTATGTGACAGAAAAGAGATATTAACAAATGTCTTGGCAGTCTCTTTGAAAGTGTTGGGGATAAAAATTTGAAAATCTTGTTTACTTTAAACATTTTTATTGTTAATCATTATGACCTTATCATTACATACTACTTTATAAGTTATGTAAACTTTTCAAATATAATTGACGTTCAATATTATTTTACATTAGCTTCAGGTGCACAGTTGTAGTGATTAAACATTTACATAATTTATGAAGTGATCACCCCGATAATTCTAGTATCCACCTGGCACTATACATAGTTATTACAATATTAGTGACTATATTCCCTATGCTGTACTTTATATCCCTGTGACTATTATGTAAGAACCAATTTGTACTTCTTAATCCCTTCACTTTTCTCACCATCCTCCCATCTTGTAACCATCTGTTTGTTCTCTCTACCTTTGAGTCCATTTCTGTTTTGTCTGCTCATTTATTTTGTTTTCTAGATTTCACATACAAGTGAGATCATGTGGCATTTGTCTTTCTCAGTCTGACATATTTCACTTAGCATAACATCCTCTAGGTCCATCCATGTTGTCGCAAATGGTAAGATTTAATTCTTTTTTATTGCAGAGTAATAATATTCCATTGCACAAATGTACATCTTCTTTATCCAATCTTCTATTGATGGGCATTTTTGATTGTTTCCATATCTTGGCCATTGTGAATAATGCAGCAGTAAACATAGGGTTGCATATCTTTTTAGAATTAGTGTTTTGGATAAATACCCAGGAGTGGGATTGCTGGGTCATAAGGTAGTTCTATTTTTAATTTTATTGAGGAACCCCCATGCTGTTTTCCATAGTGGCTGCACCAATTTGCAATCCCACCAACAGTACACGAAGGTTTCCTTTTCTCCACATCCTCACCAACACTTGTTTTTTGATTTTTTTGATGATAGTTATTCTGACAGGAGTGAGGTGGTATCTCATTGTGGTTTTAATTTGCATTTCTCTCATGATAGTAATGCTGAGCATCTTCTTTTTTTTTTTTTTTCTGCTGTGCCAAAATCAATTCCCCCCACCCCGGTGAGCCAAAATCAATTTTTTTTAATTAAAGTTTATTGGGGTGACAATTGTTAGTACAGTTACATAGCTTTCAGGGGTACAATTCTGTAATGCACCATCTATATCTCACATTATGTGTTCACCACCTAGAGTCAGTTCTCCTTCCATCACCATGTATTTGATCCCATTTACCCTCGTCTAGAATCCCCGTTCCCCCTCACCCTCTGGTAACCACTAAACTATTATCTATGTCTATGAGTTTTTTTGCTTCACTTATTTGTCTTGTTCCTTTGTTGTTTTCAGTTTTATATCCCACATATCAGTGAAATCATATGGTTCTCTACTTTTTCTGTCTGACTTATTTCACTGAGCATTATAATCTCAAGATCATCCATGTTGTCACAAATGGCACTGTTTCATCTTTTCTTACCACCGAATAGCAATCCATTGTGTATATAAACCACATCTTCTTTACACAATCATCTTTCGAAGGACACTTTGGTTGTTTCCATGTCTTGGGCACTGTAAATAAAGCTGAAATGAGCATTGGAGCACACTTGTCTTTATGGATAAATGTTTTCAGATTTTTTGGGTAGATACCCAGGAGAGGGATTGCTCGGTAGACTTATTTCGCTTAGCATAATAATCTCAAGATCCATCCATCTTGTCTCAAATGAGCATCTTTTCATATATCTGTTGGCCATCTGTATGTTCTCTTTGGAGAAATATCTATTCACGTCCTCTGACCATTTTTTAATTAGATTGTTTTTTGTTTGTTTTTTTTATTTTTTGATGTTGTACGAAGACTTTTTACATATGTTACCTTGTTTGATCCTCTCCAACCCTTTCAGGTAAATAGTGAAGTCTAATACATTTGCTTTTGCCCATTTTCCAGATATATCTACTTATATCTTATGAGACTAACCAAGTTTACTTGGTATTTACTGAGACTAACCAAGTTTAAGTAATCTGCTCAGATCACATGGCTAGTAAAATACAAAATTGGGACTATAACTCAAGTCTTATGAATCCTAAATCAGTTCTCTTCTCATAACAGCAGCATTCCTAACACAATAAAACATTAATTAGCCAAAACCCAACTAACTGTAATCACAGTTTCATTTTGTTCTACACTCTTATTAGGAGGCAGAGACATGTCGGTAACTAGCACATAAGAGATATAAAACTCAAAATCCCTTCTCTAGTAGATACTGAGATCTGAAAGGTATATGTTCAGACTAAATCTCTCAAAGCATTATTTATTTACAGTTACAGCCATACCCATATATTATCTATGTTAATAATAATAAACTAAGCCCATGCAAGATCCTTAATCATCAAAAAAATATTTACCTTCACTAGATTACGATTAGAGGCAGAAAAGTGGATTAACACAATTAAAATATGTTTCAAATATTTTCAATAGCATGAAAGTTCCCTTTAAGTACTTACAAAGCCAAAAACTCTGTTAGCCATAATGCATATTTCTCAGCATTTTAGTATATTGAAATTTTACTATACTAATTTTCACACAATATCCTAAATTCATCAAAATGTTACTGGCAGGGAATAGGTAACAACTGCTAATTTCTTTAAAGACCCTATCTCTAAACACAGCCACATCTCTGGGGTACTGTGGGTTAGGACTTGAACATATGAATTTTTGGAAGGACACAATTCAACCCATAGCAGATCCCAAACTTTTAAACAAAATAAAGTTAAATAAACTACAAAATACATCTGAATATACTTGGTTTATTATGGACTAAGATCTAAGGTATTTGCCTTGTAGCTATAAATTACTAGCATTACCGACTAAAAACTTTCTATTCCAACTAGTACTGTACCACCATTTGTGTTACTCCTATTATAACATTTTAATTTGAAATAAATTTAGACTTACAAAAACATTGCAAAAATAGTCTATGGTGTTCCTATATACCATTCACTTAGCTCCCTCCATTGTTAACATCTTACATAATCATAGTATAATGACTGAAACCAGGAAATTCACATTGGTTCAACACTATTAACTAAACTACAGCCTTTATTCAGATTTCATAAGTTTTTCCACTAATGCCGTTTTTCTGTTCCAGGATCTAAGTCAGCATCCCACATCTCATTTAGTTGTCATGTGTCTAATTTCTTCTGATGTGGCACAGTTCCCCAATCTATCTTCTCTTTCATGATCTTAATTTTTTTAAGACTACTAACCAGTTATTTTGAAGAATGCTTCTCACTTTGGATTTTTCTGATAACTGCTATTTAATTATGATTCAATTCATATTATGCATTTCACACAGAATACAAAGAAGTGAGTCGGTGCCCCTTCCAGTGGTTCTTACCAGCAGGCACATGATGTCAGTATGTCTCATCGCTGATACTGTTCACTTGGAAGTCTTGGTTAAAGGCTTACTATTTGCCAAGCATTGGAACAATACATTGCACTGATTATCTTGTTTAGTCCTCACAATAAGCCTAAACACTGCCTACTATTCTTACCCATAGTTGTATTTAAAGAAACTGAGGCTTCCAGGTGTTGAATAATTTGGCCAAGTACATAGTTTGTAAATAGTGGAGGCACAATTTGAATCTAGGCAGGCAAGCTCTTAACTCACCACTCTTAATTGCTATGCATATTGCCTCCCTACCCTAAAAAAGTTGGTTTACCATTCTTTGAAACTCATCACTCTGTCCCTACTGTTCTTTCCCCTCAGTTCATCATCATATAGATCAAATGGCAGTCAATCATGAGGTACAGTATCTGAAAATCCTCACCTCTCAATTCAGAGGAATAGAGGTTGAAATCAGGTTTTGAGGATGTTTCACAATAGATTCGGAGGAGAACCCAAATGTTTGTGCAAAGCATCCTGCATCCCTCAATCCTTATATCCAACTGTTCACTTAAAGAAAACACACAAACACACACTCACTCACTCACTCTCCCACTTAATTCCAAAGATGGACTTGAGAAAATATCATATAGAAACAAATAGAAACAGTGTAATGTAATGTTCAAGCATGTAAACTTTGGTGTTAGCCTGAGTTTAAATACCAGTTTTATCACTTAACGAGGTAGATGACCTTGGTTAAATTAATTAATCTCATTTCTGAGCTTCGTTTATCCATGTGTAAAATGAAAATGATATTATTCAGTAACACTTGATAAATGTTAGCTTTACTCTTATTTTTATTATTATTAAAACAAATGAGATGAATGAGAAATAGAAGTAACAGGAAAACAACAGTAGGAAGATGAGATAAAGCTAGCGATAGAATCCATGTACAAAAGACGATATATTTCCTCTATAACTGCCACAAGTGGGCCGAAAAAATGTCTCTGAGATCTTTAGTGTCTAATCTTATTGAGGCAAACAATTAACTATCAGATTCAACAACTTCATAATATAGTCAAAGCAACTGCTCAAGAGAGACAGCATTTTCTGAACCCAAAACTCGGAGAACCCAAGAGGTATTTTCCCAATGGATCCCCATAAAGAGAAAACTATTTGACATAGTAGTCTGCATCCTCCATAAAATTCCATAATAAATGTAATAGTGCATTTTTTATAACTCCTTCTTATATTGTCTTAATGATTGCCTGTCACAAAGTAAGCACTAAATAAACTTTTGCTGATTGAATCAATGCCTTTCCTTGCAGACTAATTTCACAAAACCAAGGAATATTCACAACCAGTTGTGAGATAAAGTACCTAAAGAACGTGATTCAAGAATACAGCTCTCTGGTGGTCCAGACTGATTCAAGGACAATACCTGACTATCCAATGGTCATAAGCTGGCAGCGAGAGAGCTACATTCAACTTGAACATAAGTTTGGCTTCGTCTACAGTATCTTTATTTTTTCTTTTTAATTTGAATTATTAAAACAGTCCATGCAGTCTCCAGTTCCCAATAGTATCTACCAATCCCTACTGTCTTACTGATTTGAACTTCCTAGCTTTAAAGGTATTTGAGGTCTCAATTCTTAATGGAAGAACTGCCTATACTTCAAGAAATCCTGCATGAATGTAATTTCTCATAGCTAGGCTTTTAACAAGAATTGAGCAGTAAAGGAATCATGATTATGGAATCTCTGGAATAATCAGGAGTAGAGAAATCTAATAAATAAATAAAGTAGAGAAAATACTAAATAAAGATAATGATAAGAATAATAATAATATTTTTGAATGCTTTCTCTTTGACAGTCGCTATGTTAAATGTTTTACATGGGTGATCACATAAGGTAGTTATTCTTATAATAACCAAGAAACTGAAATGTAGGTAACATGGCAAGAGTTCATTCTTTCTTATTGATGAGTAATATTCCATTTTGTGTGTGTGTGTGTGTGTGTGTGTGCGTGTGTGTGTCACATCTTTTTTATCATTTCATCTGTGGATGGACACCTATTTTGCTTCCATATATTGGCTATTGTAAACAAAGTTGCAATGAACATAGGGATGCATATATCATTTCAAATTATTGCTTTTTTGTTGTTGTTGTTGTTGTTGTTTTTCAAATAAATACCCAGAAGTGGAATTGCTAGGTCATATGGTACTTCTATTTCTAATTTTTTGAGGAATCTCCATACTGTTTTCCATAGTGGCTACACGAGTTTACAACCCCACTAACAATGAATGAGTGTTCCCTTTTCTTCACATTCTCACTCAAACTTGTTATTTGTTGTATTTTTGATAATAGCCATTCTGACAGGTGTGAGGTGATATCTAATTGTGGTTTTGATTTACATTTCCATGATGATTAGTGATGTTGAGCATCTTTTCATGTGTCGGTTTGCCATCTATATGTATTCTTTGGAGAAACATGCAACAACCAAACAACCACACATCTTGGAGAAAGAGGAATATGATACCAGAGTTGATAAAATATATAATTAACATGTGTGGTTCTTAACAACAACAACAAAATTACTAGATATGCAAAGAAACAAAAGTGTGGTAACATTTCAGAAGGAAAAAAAAAAGGGAACTGAATATGTTCATGAGGGAAGCCTACATTTTGGATCTAGTATATAAAGACTTTAAATAGGCTATTATAACTATCTTCAAAGACTTAAGAAACCATGTTTAAAGAATTAAGGAACTTATGACAAAAATGTCTCCCTAGGCAGAAAATATTATTAATAATTATTCAGAAATAATAAAAAGAATCAAATAGAAATTAAGGAGCTGAGAAATACATTATATTGCATTGTAACTAAAAATATACCCTAAAAAATACTCTAAAAAATAACTAAAAAAATACTCTAAAGTTGCTCTACAAAAGATTTGAGCTTGCAGAGAAAGGATCAGTGATCCTGATGCTAGATCATTAGCTTTATCTAGTCTGATGAAGAAAAAGAAGACCAAAAAAAAGAATGAAGAAAGAAAAACAGAGCAGAGACCTGTGGGACATCATCATCTACAAGGATACTGACATATGCATAATGGAAACACAGGAAGAGAAAAGAAAGAAAAGGGGCATATAAAATATTTAAAGGAATAATGATGGAAACCTTGCCAAATTTGACGAAAAACATTAATCTAAAAACACAAGAAGCTCAAATTTGCAAAAATCCTAAAACAGTTATAGCAAATTAAATACAATACATTAAAATGATTATACATCATGATCAAGTGGGGTTCATCCCAGGGTCACTAGGATGGTTCAATACATGTAAATCGACCAAAGTGATACACCACATAAATAAAAGGTAAAAATCATAATTATAACAATAGATTCAGAAAAAGCATTTAACAAGACACAACATCCATTTATGATTAAAACACTTTAAAAAAAGGGTATAGAAAAAAAATACCTTAACATAATAAATGCCATATATGACAAACCCTCAGCTAATATTATACGTATTTTGCCAGGTACTATGTACTCCAGTGTATAATGTGCACCCACATCTTTGGCCCAAATTTCAGGGAAAAAATCTTTTGTTTTATTATTTTAATTCAAATTTTTATTTGTTTATATTTAGGTACTTGTTTTTTATTATAAAGGAATTTTAAGATTTATTTTTTAACATATTATGATACAAGAAATTTTACATACAAATAATTACAAAACAGCAACAGATACAAGGTACAAGAAATTTTATGTACCAGTAACTAATTTACGATATTCACACATCACAGAAGGCCAAGAACTCTTCATTGTTGAAAGTTTGTCGGAAGTTCAACAAAACTGATTATTATATTCCAGGGCATTATTTTGCATACAGATGTCATTATTAATTTGTAGTTATACTTTTAACTCATAAGCACAAACAAAAAACTTAAAAACATTGATATAGATACAGAATTAGTACTACCAATGTATAATGTGCTTCCTTATTTTTTCCTCACTAATTTGGGCTAAAAAGAGCACATTATACACAGCAAAAAAAGGTAATTAGCAGTGAAAAAATAAAGCTTTTTGCTCTACGTTCAGGAACAAGACAGGGTTGCCCTCTCTCACAAATGCTACACAACATTATTGGAAGCCCTAGCCAGAGCAATCAGGCAAGAGAAATAAATAAAAGACATCCAAATTGGGAATGAAGAAGCTAAATTGTCACTTTTAGCAGATGACATTATTTATATAAAAAACACTAATTACTCCACCAAAAAGCTATTAGAAAAAAATAAATGAATATAGTAAATTTGCCGGCTACAAATATCAACCTATAAAAATCCACGGCATTCCTATACATAATACTAACAATGAAATCTCAGAAAAATAAATGAAAAAAAATTATTTTGCAATTACAACAAAAAGAATAAAATACCTAAATAATAAACTTAACAAAGGATGTGAAGGACCTATACACTGAAAACTATAAGACATTTTTAAAAGAAATTGAAGACACAAAAATAATGGAAAGACATTCCATGTTCATGGATTGGAAGAATCAACATAGTTAAAATGGTCATATAACCCAATGCAATATACAGATTTAATGCAATCTCCATGAAAACCCCAATGGCATTATTTAAAGAAGTAGAACAAAGAATCATCAGATTTCTGTGGAATCAAAACAGATTCTGAATAGCCAAAGCAATCCTAAGGAAAAAGAACAAGGCTAGAGGTATCATACACGCTCCCTGACTTCAGCTTATACCACAAAGTGACAATAATCAAAACAGCATGGTATTGGCCAAAAGAACAGACACACAGACCAATGGAATCAAATTAAAAACCCAGAAATAAACCCACATACAAAGTGGATAATTAAGTTTGCGAACACATCCTAGAAAAAGTGCTATCTACCTTACTGCTGAATATCGCTATGGTCACCTTCAAAGTACTCCCCTTGGGAAGATATGCACTGATGCCAGTGCCTAGTCTACCCTTCAAAGAAATTTTGGAACTCTTTTTCTGGAATGACCATCAGAGCTATTGTCATATTATCCTTGATGTCCTGAATGTCATCAAAATGTCTTCCTTTCAATATTTCCTTTATCTTTGGGTAAAGAAACAAGTCATTGGGGTCAGATCAAGTGAATTGGGAGGGTGTCCCAGTACAGTTATTTGTTTACTGGCTAAAAACTCTCTCACAGACAATGCCCTATGAGCTGGTGCATTGTCGTGAGCAAGAGCTGTGAATTGTTGGTGAAAAGTTCAGGTCATCTAACTTTTTCGTGCAACATTTTCAGCACTTTCAAATAGTAAATCTGGTTAACTGTTTGTCCTGTTGGTACAAATTCGCAATGACTAATCCCTCTGATATATAAAAAAAGTTAGCAACATCCTTGCAACAAGTTCACGAAGTTAATTGTCAGACCACATATATGGGCAGATAATTGTTGACAAAGGAGCCAAAAAAGTACAATGGAGAAAAGAAAGCCTCTTCAACAAACGGTGCTGGGAAAATTGGAAAGCCAGGTGCAAAAGAATGAAACTAGACTGTTATGTGTCACCATGTACCAAAATTAACTCAAAATGGATCAAAGACCTAAACAAAAGACCAGAGACAATAAACTGCATAGAAGAAAACATAGGTATTAAACTTATGGACCTTGGGTTCACAGTGTATTTGTGAATTTGACCTCAAAGGCAAGAGAAGTAAAAGCTAAAATAAACGAATGGGACTATATCAAACTAAAAAGCTTCTGCACACCAAAAGAAATCATCAACAAAACAAAAAGGCAACCAACCAAATGGGAGAAGATATTTGCAAACAATTCCTCTGATAAGGGACTAATATCCAAAATATATAAAAACACATAGAACTCAAAAACAAACAAACAAATAAAACACAAACAAACCAATTAAAAAATGGTTAGAGGACCTGAACAGACACTTCTCCCAAGAAGACATAGAAACAGCCAGCAGATATATGAAAAAATGCTCAGCTTCACTAGCTATTAGGGAAATGCAAATCAAAACAACAATTAGTCATCATCTCACACCTGTTAGAATGGCTATTATCAACAAGACAAATAATAACAAGTGCTGGAGAGGTTGTGGAGAAAAAGGAACCCTCATACACTGTTGGTGGGAATGTAAACTGGTACAGCCACTATGGAATACAGTATGGAGTATCCTCACAAAATTAAGAATAGAAGTATCTAACTAAAAAATCTGAAAACATTTATCCTTAAAGATGTACTTACTCCGATGTTCATTGCAGCATTATTTATGGTGGCTAAGACATGGAAAGAACCAAAGTGTCCTTCAATAGATGATTGGATAAAGAAGATGTGGCATATATACACAATGGAATACTACTCTGCCATAAGAAAAAATGAAATACTGCCATTTGCGAAAACATGGGTGGATCTTGAGATTATCATGCTAAGCAAAAGAAGTTACACAGAAAAATTCGAGAACCAAATGACTTCACTGCTATGTAAGATATGAAACTGAAAACAACAAAAGAACAAGACAAACAAAGAAACAAAAACTCATAGACACAGACAACAGTTTAGTAGTTACCAGCGTGTAAGAGGGGAGGAGGGTGGTAGAAGAGGATAAAGGAGGTCAAATATATGGTGATGGAAGGAGAAGTGACTCTGGGTGTTGAACATACAATGTATACATATGATGTATTACAGAAATGCACACTTGAAACCTATGTCATTTTACTAACCTTTGTCACCCCAATAAATTTAATTCAAAAAATCCATGAAGCTCAGCAAACTCAAATTAGGATAAACTAAAGATAATCATCAAAACATGCCACACTCAAATCGAAAGAAGTCAAAAACAAGGAGAAAACCTTGAATGCAGAAAAAAAAAACTGATTTAGGAGATACAAGTATTTCTTAATAAGATTAGCAGCTGACTTCTCATGAATATCAGAATAAGCATGAAAAAAAACCAGAAGATAGTGGGGAGACAGCTTCAAAGCGCTGAAAGAAAATGAAGGTCAGCCAAGAATTCTGCAAAATCCCCTAGGAAATCTCCTTTATAAAATCTCCTTCAAAAATGAAATTAAGACATTTACAGACAAATAATAACTGATAAAATGCATTGACAGCAGATTAGACTTACAGGAATTACTAAAAGGAATCTTTCAGATTGATATGCAAGGACACAGATTAGTAATTCAAATCAAATGAAGAAATGAAAACTTGTAAAAGTAGCCATATAGGTTTTACAAAAGGCAGTATATGTATTTTCTCTTTCTAATGCTTTGTTTCTTCCTGTTTTAGAAGAAAACATAAAACAATAATTACTGTGTCGTTGGGTTTATAAAACAAAGTGAACTTGCATGACTATATTAGTACAAAGAACTAGGGAGGGATTGGAGTTAGTGGAGCAAAGTTTTCATACACTATTGAAATCAGATTAGTAATCATCTGAATGTGATAGTTTTTAGTTAAGATGCTAATTATATTCACTAAAGTAAGCAGTAAGGAAATAAAGTTTAAAAGACATATTGTGTAAAAAATATCAAAAGAATTAAAAAGGTACACTAAAAACATCTACTTAAATGCAAAGGAAGACAAGGATTGACTGAGGATTAGAGGAACAAAAATATTTTCGACATATAGAAAACAAATTGGAAAATGTGAGATGTAAAACCTAATTTCATCAGGAATTGCATGAAACATAAACAGATTAAACACTCTTATCTGAAGTCAGAACTGAGCAGAATGGAATAAAGAAAAAAGGAGAAAAATATGATCCAACTATATGCTGTCAACAAGAGACATACTTTATAGATTGAAAGACAAAAATAGTTCAAAAGTAAAAGAATAGTAAAAAATATACCAAGAAGCAGTAACAAAAAGAGAGTTGTAGTGGATATGCTAATATCACATATAAGAGAAGTTAACACAAAAATTGTTAGTAAAGAGGGACACTTTTATAATGATAAAAGGGTCAATCCGTCAAGAAGATATAAACATATATGAGCATAACAATAGAACCTCAACATACATGAGAAAACCAGCAAACATTGACAGGGAAAAAAAATCTATTCCAAAATAATCTTTTGAGATTTTAAAACCCCACTTTCATAATGGGTAGAACAACCAGGCAAAAGGTTGCAAAATAGAAAACTTGAAAAAACACTATAAACCAATTAGAATTAACAGACATGTATAGGACACTCCGTCCACAACAGCAGAATACATATTTTTCTTAAGTGCACATGGAACATTTTAGAGGCCAGACCATATGCTAGCTATAAAATAAGCCTCAACAAATTTAAAAAGATTCAAATAATACAACTACACAAAGTGTGCTCTCTGACCGCAAAAGGAATAACATTACGTATTGACAATGGAAGAAAATTTGACAAATAAAAAATATGTGGAAATTAAACAACATACCACTAAATAGCCAATGGATCAAAGAAGAAATCACAAACGACATTAGAAAATACTTTGTGACAAATGAAAATGAAAGCACAACATACCAAAACTTATGAGATGCAGTTAAGTAGTGCTTCACGGGAAATTTACAGCTGTAAATCTCTATGTTAAGAAGGTAGATCTCAAGTCAATATTCAACTTTATTGGAAAATGTGAGATGTAAAACCTAACTTCATCAGGAGTTACGTGAAACATAAACAGATTAAACACTCTTATCTGAAGTCAGAACTTGCTTTTCTAGTGTCTTAAGACACTAAAAGAATGAAGAGCAAACTAAACCTACTAATAGAAGAAAATAAAAATTAGAGTGGAATAAATAAAATAGGAGCTAGAAAAGCAATACAGAAAATCAATGAAACAAAAAACTGGTTTCTTAGAAACATCATCAAAATTGTCAGACTTTCAGCCAGTTTGATCAAAAAAGTAAAAAAGAGAGAAAATACTCAAATTATAAAAACAGAACTAAAAGTGGAAACAGTACTACTGACCTTACAGAAACAAGAAGAATTGTAAATGAATGCTATAATTAACTTTACAACAACAAATTAGGTAATTTAAGTGAAATGGAAAAACTCATCTAAAAACACAAGCTTCCAAAAGTAATTCAAGAAGAAATAGACAATCTGAATAAACCTCTAATCAATGAAGACGTTTAATCCACAACCAGAAAACTACCTACAAACAAGAGTCCAGGCTCAGATGACTTTACCACTGAATTCTACCAAATAGTCAAAGAATTAATGCCCTTTATTCACACACACTTCCAAAAAGAAGAAAAATAATAGTTCCCAACTGATTTTTGAGTCCTATATTACCCTGATACCAAAACAAGATAAAAATATCACAAAAATGAAACCTATAGACCATTATCTCTTATGAATATAGACTTAAAATTATTCAACTAAATAATATCCAAACCCATCGACATTTGAAAATAATTACACAACATACCAAGTAAGATTGATCCCAGGACAGCAAGGTTGGTTTACTGGAATACATCACATCAATAGAATTTTTAAACATCACACGATCATCACAATAGACACAGAAAAATCATTCCTTTATGATAAAAATTCTCAAGAAAGTTCCTAAAAAGGAACTTTCTCAACTTGATAAAGGGTATCTAAAACCCATAGTCAGACATCCCTCTGATAAACTGATTTCATTTCCTTTGGATATATAAACAGAAATCAGATTGCTGGATCATATAGTAGTTCTAATTTAACTTCCTGAGGAAGCACCATACTATTTTCTATAATGAATGTACCAATTTACATTCCCACCAACAGTATACATGGATACCCTTTATTTCACATTCTCACCAACACTTGCTATCTTTTGACTTTTTGGTGATAGCCATTCTAACATGTGTGAGGTAATGTCTGTAATTTTGATTTGCATTTCCCAGATGTTTATTGATGTTGAGCACTGAATTTCCATGTACCTGTTGGCCATTTGTATGTCTTCTTTGGAAAAATGTCTCTTCAGGTCCTTTGACTATTTTTTAATCGGGTTATTTGTGGAGGTTTTTTGCTGTTTGGGGGGTTGGAGGTTTTGTTTTGTTTTATTTTGTTTTGTTTTGTTTGCTACTGAGTTGTTTGACTTCCTTATGTATTTTGGATATTAAGCCCTTATCAGATATTTGATTTGCAAATATTTTATCCCATTGTGTTGGGTGCCTTTCCCTCTATTGTTTCCTTTGCTGTGCAGAAGCTTCTCAGTTTGATGCATTCCCATTCATATATTTTTGCTTTGGCTGCCGGGGCTTTTGGTCTCACTCCCCAAAATATCACTGCCAGTCCAATGTCAAGAAGCTTTTTTGTTGTTTTCTTCTGGTAGTTTTGTGGTTACAGGTCTTACAATTAAGTCTTTGATGCATTTTTAGCAGATTTTTGTATATATTGTGAGATCTACATTGCATCATTATTCATGATAGCCAAGATATGAAAACAATCTAAATATCTGTCAGGGTACACATGAATAGAGAAAAGGTGATCCACACACACACTTTTACTTAACATTAAAAAAGGAAATCCTGCCGTTTTCAACAACATGGATGAAACTGGAGGATATTCTGCTAGCTGAAATAAGCCAGACACAGAAAGACAAATACTGCATGATCTCATTTATACTCGTATGTAGAATCCAAAAATTTTGAACTCATAAAAGCAGAGTAAGAAGAGTATAGAAAGCTGTTGCCAGGGTCTGGGGAGTGGGGGAAATGGAGAGATGTTTGTCAAAGCACATAAAATTTCAGTTAGTATGTTGGGTAAATAAATTGTGGAGATCTAATGTACAACATGGTGGCTATATTTAATAATATCGTGTTGTATACTTGCAATTTGCTAAGAGAGTTGCTCTTAAGTGTTCTCACCACAAAAAAAATTTGGTAACTTTGCGAGGTTTTGGATATGTTAATCAGCTTGACTGTAGTAATCATTTCCCAATGTATACATATACCAAAACATATCATTGTACAGCATATATCATGATATACATATATGTATATATGTATATTTATATATATATATATACACAAAATTTTTGTTTGTCAATTATACCTCAATAAAGCTGAAAAATATATTTAAAACAACAAGAGCTATTGGGCTAGGACAGTGAGAAGACGATTGAATAAAGTAGAGAACTGACTTTTTCTGCTAAATTAAAAAAAAATTGGAATGTTAAAAATAAATAAATAAATTTCAATTTTCCTCATTGATAAAATAGGGATAGAAATAGTATGGAGCCCATAGGGTTGTTGTAAGGATAAAATAAGTAAATACAAAGTAAAGCCCTTAGAAAATATCCTGGTACACAGCAAGTACCAAGTAAGAATCACTGAAGCTATTATCATCATTATTATTTACAAGAGATAATTCCTTCAATATGCATTAATTTTTTCTGTAGTTAGTAGCGTTATAAGGGTAATTTTTTAAATTGAGGTATATTTCATAACTAAAAATTGTATATATTTAAGGTGTACAATTTGATGATTTGATATACATTGTCAAATAATCACCATTTTCAAACTAATTAACAATACAGAACTACCTTATGTCCCACTTCTGGGTATATATCCAAAGGAAACGAAGTCACTACCTTGAAGAGATATCTGCATTCTCATGTTTACTGCAGCATTATTTACAATAACCAAGGCTTGAAAACAATCTAAGTGTCCCTCCAGGGATGAATGAATAAATAAGATATGATACACACACAGGCATGCAGTGGAATATCATTCACCCTTTAAAAAGGAGAAAATTCTGTCATTTGTGACAACATGGGTCAACCTGGAGGACATTATGCTAAGTGAAATGAGCCAGACACAGGAGGACGAATACTGATGATAGCATTTACATGTACAATCTACAAAAGTTGAACTGATAAGGGTGATTTTTATTTCCTGGGATTTTTCTGTTCTATTTTTTTTCCTAAAGTGAGCAAGTATTCCTTAATTTCATATCTAAAGAGAGAAAGAAAGGAACAGATGCTCTCAACCCTGATTCTCACAACATGATTAAAGTGCGGGTTTTGTATTCACATCAAGTAACTAGGGGTCTATATTTATATCATATAGTGCATCCCGTAAACAGTTCCTTTGTCCAGTCAAATAAAAGCTACAGTCTTTACTGGTCCCTAATATTACTCAGAAATGGTGACTAGTGGCATAACTCCATTGGTTACTGAGACCTATTGATTTTATCTCCTGGATGTTTCCTTAAGGCATCTACTTCTGTTCTTCAACAATGCCATCACCATAATACAGGCCACTGTCTTCTTTCAGATTCATTACTGAAAAAAAGCTTCCTTTTTTATTTCTTTCTGAAACAGGGTGAATAGTAAGAGCTACCATTTATGAAGCAATAACTATGTGCCAGGAACTGCACTAAGCACTTTGCATTTATCACTTCCCATACCCTTCATCATGGCCCTGGGAGGTAGGTGCTATCATCATCTCCACTGGACTGATGGGGAATCTGAGGATCTGAAAGAGATCTGGATATTTTCAGTATGTAAATGATAAAGTAGAAACTGTCTAAGGCCAGAGCACAAGCTCTTAAACCCCATGGCCCAACCCCATTCCCCCCTCACGTCTTCCCCCACCCTCCACTCCGAAGTTAAAGTGATGTTTCTAAACCATAAATCTGGCCTTCCTTTCACATTTGCTTAAATCCTTCCAATAGCACAACATTAACCTTAAGAGCAAATCCAGTCCTTACACGGCAAGCAAGGCATAATATGACCTGGCTCCTGCCTACACTTGAAGCCTCGGGCAGTGCCCTTCCTCATCTCACACTCAAGGCTCCTCTTGCTGAACACCTCAGGCTCCTTGAATGTGCCCACACCTTCCTGACAAGCATTTGTGCTCATGTTGTTCTTACCGCTGCTTGTGATTCACTCCCCTACTCTGCCCACACTTACTTCAAGACTCAACTCTGTTTCCTGGTTATCCAGACAAAAGTATACACTTCATTACCCATAAAGTTTTAGTCAATTCCCCTATTCTCGCATGTGCTTTACTGTAGTCAGTTTTGTTTACCTGTTAGTGACCTCCAGTAGACTAGGAGACCTACAGGGAAGAGAATGTTATATTCATATTTGTATCTGCAGTGTCTTGTATGATGCCTGACATATATTATAACAGGACCTTAAATATGAGTGTTTAATTGGAAATTAACATTTTTTTGTGTAGGCGTACTTAATTATTTCTATTATCATTTCTCTATTTCTTGAATATAGTCCCATGCTAATAACTCCTTAAAATAGGCAGTTGTTATACCTTCACAAAAGCAGGTGCCCTCAAAAAGCACATTATCTAACAGTAACTGATACAGGTCACATTGACATCTATAGATATAGCTAAGTTTAATATCCATGCATCTTTAAACAAACTTTCTAACAAAGCTTTGCCATCTTTCCAATCCCTTTATTGATGTGCATAAATGTGGTAGGAGTCTCTACAATGATGGCTCCAACTCCTGATATTCTGGCCTTTATGTCATCGTCTCTCCCTTGAGAATGGTCTGGACATAGCGATTTCCTTTTAAAGAACAGAAGTGATGGGATGTCACTTCTGACGAGATTAGGTCATATTAAATTCTGTGGTTGCCATCATAGGTTCAATCAATTCTCTCTCTCTCTCTCTCTCTCTCTCTCTCTCTCTCTCTCTCTCTCTCTCTCTCTCTCTCTGTATGTGTTTGTGTTTATTAAGGAGCTATGCTTTGAGCAGCCTTATGGAACTGCTAGATCTAGCCGACAGCCAGTGAGGCCCTGAAGCATGCCAGCAGCCACGTGACTGAGCTTGGAAACAGACCATCTCCGTCTGAAGCTTTGAGTTCATTGCAGCCTCAGCTGACACCTTGACCCACACCTTGACCACAGCCTTGTGAGGGATCCTGTGCCAAAACCACCCAACTAAGCTGCACCCAAATTCCTGATCTACAAAAGCTGTTAAATGTTTATTGATGTTTTCAGCCTAAATATTGGGGTAATTTGTTTTTTAATGGTATTATTAAAACAGCATGTATGAAACCCAAGGAAAACTCTCACAATCTGTCTGGAAGGAGTTGAAAGAGAGGAGAAATGGAGCAAATGAATGAAGACAAGTAGGTAATTTAGAAATACTAGGTGAGATCCTCTACCTTAAAATTCTTCTTGAAGAGTAATTTATTTTGTGACAATTTCTAAATTCTACCAATTAGAGATTTGTTAACTTCCTCTCTTTAATAATAGAAAGTTCTTCTGGGAGAGCTATCAGCCACTTCACCTCCTGCAAGAGCATTCGGATATAAAAACTGAAATCAGCTCCAAAATGTGGCTCAGGAATAAGCAAGGATGGAGGGGGAAGAGAGAATTTTGAAGCATGAAAAGATTTGGTTTAGTGAATGCCATGACTGAAAACTTTGGGCAACAAAAAGGGAAGCAGTCAAATGGGGGAAAAAGGAAGAGAGTAGTACCAAGTGATGGGAGAAGCTGTCTTTTCACTATACCCAGCACCACAGAAAGTTATTTTGTCATATCTCATTTTCTGATTTCTCCAGAATAATTCCCTCACAGATTATGAGTATAATAGGAAGGAAGCTATTTTATGTATGTATGACATTGATTTCTATAAGAGACGGGTGTTTTAATTAGTTAAAGGGAAGTTAAGGGCTCTTGTTCACATTCAGAGAATTCCTAGAAGTGGATAGAATGCCCTCCATTACAGTTATTTTCCCTAGCTTCGGTAAAAATCCTAAACATCCCAGGACTTACAATCTGACCCCTAGAATGAAAAAATGAGATGGGACCAACATATGTCTCTTTTAAAATCATATATCTGAGGTTAATCTTAACACCATTTTAAATTATATATAGCCATAGAATTAAAAAATATTGCTAAGTAAATGAGCACCTTTCTCTATGATATTTTTTCAAGAGGGGGCACAATCTTGTCGATATCTTTGAGTGGAAATGCTAAATAAAATTTACATTTGGATTTTCAACAAGCAATAAAACCTGTGAAATCATCTCTGTTAAAATTCTTTCAAAGAAATAATGAAAGAATTTCATCAGAAAGAATGAAATTCTTTCTCACCTCGTGAAATATTTTGAAGCTGACCATCCCATGTATTGACATGGGACAAACATTTCTGTGATGATCATGTTCTTATTGACGCCGTGCTATGCCTGTCACTAAGCCCCCATATGTAAATCTGCTCTTCCTTTTTCTTTTTCTATACAGATAGAAACTAATTTGTCAGCATGCCAGCTTTAACTAGCCAAAATGAAGCTAAGCTAATTTAATAGGAACTGTTCAATAGCTTCGACCGTCCTGACACTGTCAGTTAAAGTGGCTCTATGCCCCACTATCTTTCATTATTCCCAATTCTTTCTTCAGAATGGTTGAACACCAAGTCAAATAATATGCTTAGTAGTCAATAGGCCTGACTTTTTTCCTCAAGGACATTCTTTTGGTGCCAGAAACTGTCAAGTGGAAAAACGTACTGTGAAGGTGAGAGGACACTAATTTAATATACATAGCTCTAGCCAAAGAAGCATGAGGCACAGCTTGCTGAATGTAAACTCCACTGCCTGCTTGACCGAGGTCACAGCTGTTGACTTGCATAAGTTCCTAAGTTGCAGTTCCTCTCTGAAATGATCTAACATCATTGTGTTTACATTATGCACAGTCCATCCTCAAGGAATACTGCACAGGTACAAGTGCAAATATTCTGGTTCAATTAGGCATGCTTCATCCTTAGGTCATTGAACTTCTCTATCTCTTTAGCTACATGTACTGTTTTTAAAGTATGAGGTTATTCTGACCTGTCCTGGACACATAATTTGAGCAATAAGTAAACTTGGGTTGGGTAAGTCCGAAAAAGAAAGTTTTTCTTGGGTAGTATAATGTCATGATGTTCTGGAGTCAAACTTCTTTTGAAACACTTAATAGTATTGCAACCTGGGCATGCCTTGGCTTGTTTCCTCATCTTTAACATGCTAATGGTAATAATGTTTCTTACCTCTCAGGATTATTACAAAGACTAAAACAGAAAATATATGTATAGCTTGTTAGAATAATGCCTGATACTTAGTATGTGCTCCAAAAGCAATAGCTAGTAATATAGGTTTGGATTTAAGAAACAGCACTCTGAAATGAGACATTCTAGATGGTTCTTCCTCTTTCTTAATTAAATCTACCTTCCACCTGTACTTTAAACACTCCACCTTTCTATGACTGACTTAAGAACTGTTGGTTTGATAATCTTTAAGCATCACAAGGTCAGTGGCTTTTTTCAACAGAAAGTGTCTCATAAGATTTGACCATTTCAGAGATATGGTGATCTGATATCATAGAGCAGGGGTGTCCAAACTTTTTTCAACGTTTTTTACCAAGGGCATATGCGGTAAAATACACAAACGGCGGGGCCACTCACTCGAGGTGAAGTACGTACGTATTGCCTCACCTGGTTTATTTAAGTAAACTAAATATATTTTTGGAATTTGCTGCGGACCAATTAACAATGGATTGTGGGCCGTAGTTGGCCCGCAGGCCGCAGTTTGGACACCCTTCATAGAGTTACACTTTTTTACAGGAGAGTGGCTTATAGGTGAAAATAAGATAGGTAACTTCTTCTATGCTAAATGTTTTCATTACTCTTATACACTGCTTCTCAAGAGAAAAAAAAACACAAAACCTTTATAATAAGCTATGTATTTAAGGAACAATACAAATAGTAAACATAATACACAGGTATATGCTATAGAGGCCAAGCATAACCAACCACCAATGTATATATTGTTTTTGTCCATTTCCAATTTGGGGTAAACTGGCCAAACCTAGGCAAAATTAACTAACACTTCCATTCCTCTTCCCCAAACTCCAAGATGCACATTTGATATTTTCTAGACAATTTACATAGTATTTAGTACATCCAAATATGAATGCTTTTATTTATGGCTTAGGATAAATCACCATGTTATTTACAAATCTATTTTCTGGTAAAGACATTCTGGATAAAGAAGGATATCATGAGGATGTGATGTCTTCACTAACAGTTAGCACATATTCCTCATAGAGGATTATTTTGATCTGTTTTTCACAAGCAGTGAACATTTACTTTCTTCTGATTTTAAATTAGTCTTTACTTTTCCCCAAAGTATGAATAGTTTTGTTACTTCATAAGTATGTGTAGTTTTATCTGTATGCTCTGAAATTTTTAACAATGAATGTATTCAATTTAAAGAAAAAAGTGGAAATAATTTACAATAAGCTAGTTAGAGATAAGGACAGTTAACATCTTGGTGATTTACCTTCCAGATTCTTTTGGATATATTTACATGTAAAAATACTTTCACATATATTTTCAAAGAGTGAGATCATTCCATAAATATGTATATTTTAGCTTTTTTCAAATTAACAAGACTTCTTTTTCATGATAATGTACATAGAAATACATCACTGCTTTGGCCCTTTACTTAAAAAGGCACCTTATCTTCAGGAATATTATTTCTAAATATTCTCCTCTAAACTTTCTAATATGATTTCTATTTCTACGTTTTATATAGGTCACATCTTCTTTTAAACTTTAACAATTTGGGCTGATTTTTTTAAAGCAACAAGCAAAATATGCAGAACCATACACTAATTGTTGTACTAGCAAACAAAAATAAATGTCTTTCATATATTAAAAAAATAACATTTATTGGATATTACAATGCACCAAGTACCATGCGAAAGGTTTTTCACTGATGAATTCATTCAATCCTCATAATAATTATGTAAGTACTATCTCCATTTAACAGATGAGCAATCACAGAGTTTTAGTAGCTTGCCAGTAGTCAGATGGCTAGAAAGAGGGCAAGCCAGGATTCAAGCCAAGATAGTCTGAATTCGGAGCCTACAGGTATAACTGCTGTACTCAGTGTAAGAAGACACCTGCACGACACCATGCACATTACTGATATTATATGACCGGCAATATAAGACAATAAGTAGTATTGTCTATAATGACATTTCCAGGATCACTGTGTAATGCGTAAGAAATGTGTAATGCGTAACAAAGAATAATATAATAATGGATTAGATTTCAGTTTTCTAAAAAACAAACAATACCTATCTCATTGCTTATTTGCCTTGACAGCAATGCACAGTTTTTGCTCTCAGGTATTGGTTTTCCAAGTCACAGTTTTGGGTTTGCTTGTTTTTCAAAAACTGCTAATAATTGTCAACTTTCTGAATTGTCAAAGTGGTATATCTTAGGTTTATTGTTTGGCATAAAGCAAGCTGAAGAAATAGGAAGAAAGGGGGCTTATGTATTTTATGTTAATAATATTGTAAGCGAAAAGTATCCTATATACACTGTGCATTGAAATTCAAGTGCCATTGATATACATATATTGTTAATAATTCACTTTTAATTTTATGAATAGTTCTCATTTTACTGTAGCTGAAGTAAAATGCCCTATTGCTTCTCACACTTGATAGCTGAAGGATGGAGAGACAAGGGGAAGAAGAATTTCTATAAGACATCAAGAAAGTGCCAAAAAATCATGAGCTCTAATACTTGCATTCAATCTTTAAACCCCAGTATAATCATATCCTTTTTTTTTTTTCTGGATGAAGTTTCAAAGCCTTCTAGCTTTTACTAGCATATGTCAGACATAGCTTGTCATAGAGATCTATGAACATTAAAACAGGATTCAGATATAGAAACATTAATGAAAAAACTCCTAGAAAGATTTACTGTTAAAAGATAGGAGGTATAAATTATAAATGAGGAACTAAACATGATCACAGGTAAAGAAGATATTAGAAAGCTAATAGATTTGTCTAAAATCTTGTCAGTAAACTTGAAAAGTTACATGAAATGGATAATTTCCTAGAAATGTATAATTTACTAAACTAATGTAAGAAGAACTAAAAAGTGTAAAGATTATAATAACTATAATAGAAGTTAAAGCAGTAGTTTCAAAATTTTTCACAAAAAAAACTCCAGACCCAGAGAGTTTTCCAAGCAAAATCTGCCAAACTTTCAAGGAACAGATCTTTCCAATATTATGTGAACTCTTCAATGGCTAGAACAAGAGGAACTATTATACAACTTAGTAACCATAACAAATCCAAACAAGGATAGTAAGAAAAAAGACAATGATTGGGTGATTTCAAATGTAGGATTATAGATGTTATAATACTAAACAAAAAGCTAACTAAATTCTACATAGTACAAAAGGAACACCATGACTAAGCCAGGTTTATCCCAGGAATTTGAGGATGGTTTATATTAGAAAATATATACATGTCATTTGCCACTTTAAAAGAGAAAAAGGTATGATCATTCAATGCATGAAAAGCATTTGGTAGAAATCATCACCCATTCATGACTGAAAATCAAGAAAAAGTGTAAGGATTCAAATTAAGAAGTCAGTAACTTAGTCTATAGCTTGATTCACCTCATAGTTTATGATTCAGCTGTTTTCTCTTTGCTTCTCCTTCTCACTGCTTGATTTTAACGACTCTGCTTTGTTCCCTTTCTCAAGGAGACACATACTTTGCTAATGCAGTTAATAAGCAGAGCACGCATGAATCGAAAAAAAGTAATTCCTTAGTCCTCAGACATCCAGGCCCTGGAGTCCATTTTGCAACTCCCCTGCACCTTTTACTGGTGACCCATAAAGTCCCAGGCCTCGGTGGCCAAGTCTTAGTCCGAGTCCGCAGGTAACATTATCTTGAAACAGACCAGACCCCGGGAAGCACGGCAGCCCTTCGGCCTGCCTGACTTAATCCTCCACTTCTCTTTTTCCTTCCCCTAACCTGTATGCCTGTGTGGACAGAGCCCCAGAAAGCAGTTTCCAGGCTCTCGGCCTCATGTGGAGAGGTGCTGGCTCAGATAGTGGATGGCCTTCAGCTGTGGCTGGTTTAGCCATCAGCTGTAGCCATCAAGCCATTGGTCACTGACATAACTGCCGCGGCTACGGAGGGGAGCCGAGGAGAATGAAGGAGGAGACTGAAGGAGAGTAAGGAGAGTCGAGGACAGTTGGTCGGTTGGCAGCAAAGCGGACAGCAGGTCGCACGTCGTGTAAACCCAGCCTCCAGTGAGACCATAGTGGTAGGACTTCCCTACCTATGGCTCCGTGGGTGTTCCTTTTTGGCCTCACCATGTCCTGCGTTCTTATGTGGGGAGCGGGAGCAGAGACCCCGCAGGCTACCCCGCAGGCTGCCCCGCAGGCTGCCCCGCCGGACACCCCGCAAGATAATGCCTATAAAACCCCTTGATTATCCTTAACTTGGGGAAGATGGCATTTCTCAGGACAGCAGTCCACCATCTTCCCTGGCTGCAGGCACCCAGAATAAACAAAACACCTTTTCTCCTCACCAATTCTTGCTGCTCCAATTTCTGGTCTTCCTGTGGCAAGCAGCATCAAACCTGGGTTCCGTAAGAAAAGGACTCTTAATGAACTATAAATAAGAAGAGACCATCCTTAAATTTATGAAGGATATCTACAAGAATGTATGTCATCATCCTAAATGGGAAATATTAAAAGTGCTTCCCTTAAAATGAAACAAAAGACATGGATGCCCAATATTACCAGATCAATTCAATGTAGCACTGTAGGTCTTGGCCAGTTCAGTACAAAAAAAAAAAAAAAAAAAAAAAAAAAAAGGAAAAAGAATAAAAACACAAATAATTAAAGGCATGACGATTTGGAAAGAAGAAAATAAATGTCCACTGTTTTTAGAAGGTACGATTTTCTGCGTGAATAAGCCAAAGAATCTAAGAATTACTAGAAATAACAGAAGAGGTTAGAAAACTGGATGGATATATAAGATCAATTTACAACTACAGACCAATATCACTCACAAAAATACATCCAAAAATTCTCAACAAATATTAGTAAACTGAATCAGGCAATATATAAAAATAATAATACATCACGACTAAGTGGGATTTATCCAATAAACTCAAGGCTAGTTTTACATTCAATAATCAACAGGCTAAGGAAGAAAAGAAAAGCACATATGATTATCTCAAGGGTCATATGAAAAAGAGCATGTCAAAATCATATACCCATTCACAATAAAAATTTTTTAAACAAAATGCAAACTAGGAATACAAGGGAATTCTTACTACCCCATAAAGGGCATTTACAAAAGACCCAGAGCCTACTTCATACTTAACAATAAAAGACTGAACGCTTTCTCCTTCACATCAGGAACAAAAATATGATGTCTGCTCTCCACACACCTATTTAATATTGTACTAAAGGTCCTATCCACTGTAGCAAGAAAATAAATAAAAAGAAAATGCATACAGACTGGCAAGGAAGAAATATCCTGTCTCTATTCACAAATATGTCACTGTTGATGTAAAAAGTCCCAAATGTACAAAAAAAAAGCACTATTAAAATAGGTGAGTTTAGCAGTCTCAGGGAAAAAGATCAATATACAAAAATCAATGACATTCCTATATATTAATACTAGTAGTGAACAAATGGAAATTGAAACAATAAATAGTATGTCTTACAATAGCACCAAAAAAGCATTAAATACTTAGGTGTAAATCTAACAAAGTATGTGCAAGAGCTGTATGTTTAAAACTGTGAAACACTAATAAAAGAAATCAAAAAGACCTAAAATAAAGATGTACTAGGTTGATGGATTGGAAGACTCAATATTGTCAAGATGTACAATCTCCCAAACTTGATAATTTGAATGCAATTTCAATAAAAATTCCAGGAGAATTTTATAGAACTTCACAAGCTGATTCTAAAGTTGATACTGAAAAGCAAAGCAATTACGATAGCCAAAAAAATTTTGAAATGAACAAAGTTGAAAAACTTACATTATCCAATTTCTATAGACTAACTATAAAGATATAGTAATCAAGACAGTGTGGTATTGGTGAAAGGAAAAATACATAAACCAATGGAACAGAATAGATTCCAAAATTACATCCACACATATGTGTCCAATTTATTTGTAACCAATGTGCAACAAATGATGACTGAATAATTGGACCGCCATAACCACAAAAATGAACTGACCCACACATCACATTACATACAAAATTTAAGCCTAACTAGGTAACAAACCTAAATTTAAACCCTAAAACTACAAAACTTTTCAAGGAAAAAAATAGGACAAAATCTTTGTGACAAAGATTTCTAAGATGTAACACCAAAAGCAAAATCCAAAATAGATGATTGATAGATAGATAGATAGATAGATAGATAGATAGATAGATAGACAGACAGGCAGACAGATAGATATAGAGATACATTGTGACTTTTAGCATCTTTTCATATGTCTACTGTCCATCTGTATGTCTGTCAGGTGCTCTGTTCCTTTTTAATTGGAATGTTTGCCTTTTTGGTGTTGTTATATGAGTTTTTTTTATAAATTTTGGATATTAACCCCTTATCAGAAGTATCATTGGCAAATATCTTCTCCCAATCAATAGGCTGACTTTTCATTTGCCTGATGGTTTCCTTTGCTGTGCAAAAACTTTTTAGTATGTAGTCCCATTTGTTTAATTTTCCTTTTGTTTCCTTTGCCTGAGGACATATAGCAGAAAAAATATAACTATGAGCAATGTCAGAGAGCTTGGTGCCTATGTTTTCTTATAGGACTTTTATGGTTTCAGTTTTACTTCAATGTCTTTAATGCATTTTGAGTTTATTCTTACATATGGTGCAAGAAAAGGTGGTCCAGTTTCTTTTTTCTTTTTTTTTTTTTTTCATGTATCTGTCCTCTTTTCCCGGCACCGTTTACTGAATAGCCTGTCTTTATCCCACTGTATATTCTTGCCCCCTTTGTCATAGATTAAATGACCATAGAGGTGTTACCAGGAAAATGACATTGAACACCTTGGCTCTTTATCTTCTTGAAGGAATGA
The DNA here is from genome assembly GCF_964194185.1 of Rhinolophus hipposideros. Classification (NCBI taxonomy): domain Eukaryota; kingdom Metazoa; phylum Chordata; class Mammalia; order Chiroptera; family Rhinolophidae; genus Rhinolophus; species Rhinolophus hipposideros. The sequence goes on along the minus strand of NC_138046.1, from coordinate 63,982,864 downwards.
ATTCAGTCAAGAGACAGAAATTTTTGCAGCATGAACAGCAGACATTTATTAGTAAAAGAAAGTACACTCCAAGACATGGAGGCACTGACCCAAGGGAGGATAGCAGCCCCGCCTTACATTCTGCTTTACATTCATTTCTATGAGTAGAATTGCCTCCCCCTCTCCTTTCTCTTACCATTCTTTCTTCCCCTGAGGTGTCTGGTCCTCTGGCATTTAGCAATGCATTTCTTTGATTTAGGGGCATGAGTAAACATATCCCTTTGATTCAGAGGCTGGGTAAAAACATCCCCTTAATTTTGGGGGATATGTAAACACATCCCCTAGGGGTGTGTGAAAACCTGGAATCCTGTTGGGCTAGTGAGGTACTGATGATCCTGAGAAACAGGATGTATTTCCCATCCCCCTTCTCTGATGTTTACTAACACATCTCTGATTTACAAGTATGTGTAAGCCTGGAGTCCTGCTGGGCAGCTGCCAGGGGTCTTGACTCAAGTAGGAGCTGCAGCAAGGGGCTTTCTAAACAAGGCTAAATCTCTCCTTCTCCTGCTCATTTCTATTTATCTACCTACCCTATCATAGGTGTGAGTTTATTTCTGGGCTATCATCAGAGAAATGGAAATTAAAATTACAACAAGATATTACCTCACACCTGTTCAAAATAGCGACCATCAATAAACCAACAAAGGAATGTTGACAAGGATGTAGAGAAACTGGAACCCTTATGCATTGTTGGTGGAATTGCAAATTGGTGCAGCCTCTATGGAAAACAGCATAGAGGTTCCTCAAAAAAATTAAAAATAGAACTCCCTTATGACCCAGAAATTTCACTTCTCAGTATTTATCTGAAGAAATCCAAAACACTAATTCAAAAAGATATATGCACCCCCATGTTCACTGCAGCACTATTTATAATAGCCAAGATATGGAAGCAACCCAAGTGCCCATCACTAGGCTAGATAAAAAAGATGTGGTACATTCATACAATGGAATATTACTCTGCCATAAAAAAGAATGAAATCTTACCATTTGCGACATGAATGGACATAGAGGGTATTATGCTAAGTGAAATAAGTCAGACAGAGAAAGAAAAATACCATATGATTTCACTTACATGTGCAATCTGAAGAACAAAATAAATGAGCAAACAAAATAGAAACAGAGGCACAGATACAGAGAACAAACTGATGGTTAACAGATGGGAGGGGCATTGGGGAGTTGGGTGAAAAAAGTGAAGGGATTAAGGAATACAAATTGGTAGTCACAGAACAGTCACAGGGATATAAAATACTGCATAGGGAATACAGTCAATAATACTGTAATAACTGTGTACAATGCCCGGTGTGTACTAGACTTACCAGGGGGATCACTTCGTAAATTATACAAATGCCTAACCATTATGCTGTACACCTAAAACTAATGTAAAATAATATTGAATGTCAACTGTAATTGACCAAAGAAAACATCCTCCATGTTTTCAGCCACACAGAAAAAGTTAACAAAAGCTCTGCAATTAAAAAACATGACCATAAGGCTGTCCTGGTAGCTCAGGTGGTTGGAGCACCATGCTCCGAACGCTGAAGTCTCTGGTTCAATTCCCACATGGACTAGTGAGCTGCACCCTCTACAGCTAAGATTGTGAATAACAGCTCTCCCTGGAGCTGGGCTGCTGTGAGCAGCCGGAGGTTGGCGTGAGCTGCCGAGGACGTCTGTGTGCTGCTGCGAGCTGCTGTGTGCCACCATGAGCAGCTGGTGGCCAGCATGAGTGGCCGGCAGCCATCAAGAGTGGCCGGCAGCTGATGAGAGCTGCCCTGAGCTGCTGTGAGCGGCCGACCAGTGACCAACTGCCTCAGTTGTGCGGGATGGGGTGGGCTGGGGGCACAAGGCTCATAAGATCAGCATGGGCCAGGGAACTGTGTCCTGTACAACTAGACTAAGAAACAATGTTTTGAATCGGAGTGGGGCTCAGGCGGAAGAAAGAACAAAATAACATAACTATAAAAGAGAGATACATTGCGTTTCATCAAAATTCAAAACTTCTGCTCTTTGAAAGAGTGAGAACACACAGACTAGAAGAACAAATTTGAAGAACAAATATCTGATAAATGATTGGTATCTGAATATACATACAACCCAATTACAAAATGGGCAAAAGATTTGAACAGAAATTTCACCAAAGAAGATAAATATCAAAAAGGCACATTTAAAAAGATGATCAACATCCTCAGTCACTAGGGAAAGGCAAATTAAAACTTCAATGAGATACCAGTATACACTTACTAAAATAATTAATAATAATAATAATAATAAACAATACTGTTAGTGATATACAGAGCAACTGGAACACTGTTAAACAGAAAGTGGTAAAGACAGATTTTATTTAGAACTACTTAAAGAACTGAGTTCCCGGCCGGCCCGGTGGCTCAGGCAGTTGGAGCTCCGTGCTCCTAACTCCAAAGGCTGCCAGTTTGATTCCCACATGGGACAGTGGGCTCTCAACCACAAGGTTGCCGGTTCAACCCCTCAAATTCCACAAGGGATGGTGGGCTGCACCCCCTGCAACTAGCAACAGCAACTGGACCTAGAGCTGAACTCCACAACTAAGACTGAAAGGACAATAAGTTGACTTGGAATAAAGTCCTGGAAGTACACACTGTTCCCCAATAAAGTCCTGTTCCTCTTCCCCAATAAAATCTTAAAAAAAAAAAAAAAAAAAAAAAAAAAGAACTGAGTTCCATTCCGATTTGTACAGAGGTGACTGGGTGTTTCAAAGGGAGAGTGAGAGAGTAGAGAGGAGGAAGGGCAGGGGCTCAAAGTGTAAAATTACAAAGGTTTGGTCTGTAAAAATGTGATTAGGTCAGCTGTGTCTGCTAGCTGGCAATGATGGAAGTTTGGATTCTATCCTTCCAAGGAGACAGGGAGACAGAGGCCTGGATCCTTCCTGAAGATTATATTTCAAAAGAATCCCTTTCAGTTCCTTGAGAAGGTCATTCCTGAGTTGCAAGAGATATATTTACATCTCAAAGGGACAGAGGAAGGACTCACAATTGTAAACCCATTTCAGTAAATGCTCTAAAAAAGAGAGGTCAGAGGCCTATAACATCAGGTGTTGGCTAGAACAAACAGTAATTTCCCCTGGGGCTCTGGTCATCAAAGTCTTCACTGTTGCCAGAAGCCATGCCAGAGTTTCCTTGCCTCTTAGTGCAGAGGTTTGTTCTCAATCTCATGCATTACTGATGGGAGTGAAAAAGTACAATGTCTTTGGAAAACAGTTTGACAATTTCTTTTATAAAATTAAACTTACAATGGCCATACAACCCTGCAATCCCACATCTTGGTATTTACCAAAGAGATTTAAAATTTATTTTCATTAAAAATCCGTCCTTGTGAATGTTTTAATGACTTTGTTCATAATTGCCCCAAACTAGGAATAACCAGTGAATGGATTAACACGCTGTGATATAGCTGAACAATAGAATACCACGCAGCAAGAAAAAGACACGCAGGACTTATTCATACAACATGGATGAATTTCAAATGCATTTTGCTAAGTGAAATATATCTCACTAAAAAAAATACTACTATATAATTCCATTTATATCAGATTTTTTAAAAATGCAAAACTGTAAGACAGACAACAGATCCGTGGCTACCAGTGGCTGGGGATGGAAAACAGGGCTTAACTGTAAAAGGACATCAGTGAATTTTGAAGGGTTACTGAATTCTCTTATTATCTTGATTTTGGTGGTGTTTGCATTTCACTCTATGTAAATTATGCCTTGATAAAATTGACTGAAAAAGAGATGAATTTACAAATGTCAGTTCTGCACTTGTATATATGCAACAAACAATTTGAAAACAATGTAAAAAGACAACACTTACAATAGCAATGAACTATAAAGTACATGCAAATAAATCTCACAAAAGATGTACAATTGCTTGTATCAAATATTAAAAAGGACTGAAATGTATTACAGAATGCCTAAATAGATGAAGAAGCATCACATGTTCATGAATTGGAAGATGATGTTGGAGACACATCTGTTCTCTCCAAATCAATTATAATTGGATTGTAATGCGACTCCATTCAAAACCACACAGAGGGTTTTTCTGTGTAACTTGACATGCCTATTCTAAAATTTAAATTGAAATAGGAAGAATAAGAATAGAGATAATACCAAACCAGACATTAGGAATAATTATGATTCCATAGTAATCAGGGCACTGTGGTATTGTCACTGGAATTGACAATTTTTCCAATGAAATGTGTGAAGATTATTAAACAGAAACCTAATTTATGTTGGAATTGGATGGGCCTATAGGAAGAGCTCTCATGCTCTTACCACTCACCCTCAATTACCCCAAACAGGAAGACATATACTTGCCATCCCCAACAGGAAGATGTTTTTCTACTCTACTACGCCAGCAGGAAGGAGGATCTTCTTCTGGTCAGGTAACCACTCAGCCAATGAAACACATTTACTACTCAGCCAATGAAAAGCCACTATACTTTGAACTCCCAGTTTCCTCCAATGGACCTGATTACAACAGCCCCTCTGAACATCCCCCTTTACTCTATAAGACAACATTCCTCTCCTTTGTTTTCTGGACTTGTGTGCATGGATCAATCACCATTAGACTGAATATTCCAAATTGTAATTCATTATTTTCCCCTTCTTTTACTGGAGAAATATCTGTTTGTTTAAGGTCAACAAATGTAATAGAGAAACAGACCTATACAACGCTGATTTATTACAAAAATCACCTGATTTATTACAAAGGTGCCATAGATCTGTGGGAAAGGAAGAATAATTCAATAAAAAACCTGGGAAAGACTTAGATTTTATGGACATACTGAAATTGTATCACGACCTAATTCCATACATAAAAATATATATTCCAAATTTAATTATTAAAAACAAAACATTAAAACTTTTAGCAGAAAACAAAGATTGTAAATGAAAAAAGGATGCTGTAATAAAGCTAACTGAAAGTAACATCACAGGGAGATCTGATCATAAATTCCTAACTGGGTAAGTCATGGAGGGTGATCATTCCCCAGACATATAACTTCTTTAGTAAAAGCTTTACCTTTGCCTTAAGCAAGCCCTGTCCATTGCTTCTGTGCATCTAGGTGAACACACCTTTGAAATAAGTCTCTTTTTCAGAGCTCTCAGAAATGTAACCACCCTTAAGAGAACAAATAATCTTGTTAACTATCCTGTAATCCAATCCTCACCTTGCTTTTCCTGCCTTCATGTAACAGTCCTTAAGTTCCCTCTTTAATTCCAAATGCATAAAAGAAAAGGCAAAGCTGTCATTCTCCAGAGCACTTGAGATCTTGCTTCCCAGTAATGTTGATGGTTTGGCTCAAATAAACTCTTACAAAAATGCTCTACATGTTTTATGTTAACATCTTCACCTTAGTGATCTCATACATTGCTGGTGGCACTGAAAATGACTACACAGTAAGTCCTCACTTAATGTCATCTATAGGTTCTTTGAAAATGTGACTTTAAGCAAAACAATGTAAAATGAAACCAATTTTACAATAGACTAATTGATATACATAAGAGTAAAGTTCCTGGGGCATATTTCCTGTCATCAAAAAACCACCCAACTTCTAAATAAACATCCCAAATACTTCTAATGTTAAACACTGAAACAAACGTGAGCTATACATACATTACAGAAAGACTGAAAAACAAATAATATCATCATTTTCCAACCCACCTATTCCAGTTCTGGGTCATGGGTTGTCGGAGCCTCTCCTGGCAGGTCAGGACACAAGGTGGGAACAAACCGTGGGCAGGTCACACTTATGTTGCAGAGTGCACTCACACTCACTCAGACTGGGACAATTTAGACACACTAGTTAAGCTAACATGTACATCTTTGGAATGTGGGAGGAAATTGGAATATCCAGAGAAAGCCCACATGGACATGGAGAGAAAATGCAAACTGCATTCAGACAGTGGCCTCAGCTGGGAATCGATTTTTTTTCCCCTCATCAGTGTTATAAAGAAACGACATTGGAGCTGGCCCAGTGGCTCAGTGGTTGGAGCGCTGTGCTCCTAACGCCAAGGTCACCGGTTTGACTCCCACATGGGCCAGTGAGCTGCACCCTGTACAGCTAAGATTGTGAACAACGACTCTCCCTGGAGCTGGACTGCAGTGGGCTGCTGTGTGTTGCTGTGGGCTACCGTGTGCTGTGCTGCCATGAGTGGCCGGCGTCCATCGTGAGTGAGTGGCTGGTAGCCAGCGAGAGCTGCTGTGAGCTGCTGTGAGTGGCCAACGGACAACTGGCGACCGACTGCCTCAGCCGGGGGGAGCACAAGGCTCATAATACCAGCATGTGCCAGGGAGCTGTGTCCTACACAACTAGACTGGTAAACAAGGGCTTGAACCGGAGTGGGGGGGGGAGAAGGAGAGGCAAAAGAAGGGGCTGGGGGAAGAAACGACACTGAATGAAATGATATTATTTAAGGACATGCTGTACATTTGAAAAAGACCAGCACTGCTTTGAAAGTGAACATTCACATACCAAACCCAGCGATTCTATATCTATATACCTATATGTATATCTATATATCTATCTACATGTAGTATATAATAAATAATGTACATACGAGGTTAGACAATTAAGTGCGTGAACTCATCCTAGAAAAAGTGCTACATGCTTTAGTGCTGAATATCACTATGGTTAACTTCGAAGTACTCTCCTTGGGAAGCAAGAAGATGTGTACTGATGCCAGCACCTAGGCCACCCTTCAAAGCAATTTTGGAACTCTTTGTCCATGAATGGCTATCAGAGCTGTCGTGGTATTAACCTTGATGTCCTGAATGTCATCAAAATGTCTTCCTTTCAATATTTCATTTATCTTTGGTTAAGAAAGAAATCATTGGGGGCCAGATCAGGTGAATAGGGAGAGTGTTCAAGTACAGTTATTTGTTTACTGGCTAAAAACTCCCTCACAGACAGTGCCGTGTGAGGTGGTGCATTGTCGTGATACAAAAGCCAAGAATGGTTGGTGAACAGTTCAGATTCACTAACTTTTTCACTCAGCCTTTTCAACACTTCCAAACAGTAAACTTCAACTGTTTGTCCAGTTGGTACAAATTCAAATGAATAATCCTTCTGATATCAAAGATGTTAAATGAAAATGGGGCAGAATTGAAAATGGGCAGAGGATCTGAAGAGACATTTCTCCAAAGAGGACATGCAAATGGCAAATAGATATATGAAAAATATACAATATACAGATCTATTGCAATCCCCATCAAAATCCCAATGGCATTTTTTAAAGAAATAGAACAAAAAAATCATCAGATTTGTTTGAATCCACAAAAGACCGTGAATAGCCAAAGCAATCTTAAGAAAAAAGAACAATACTGGAGGTATCACACCCCCTGACTTTAGCTTGTACTACAGGGCTACAATAATCAAAACATCATGATATTGGCAGAAAAACAGACACATACACCAATGGAATAGAATTGAGAACCCAGAAATAAAACCACATAAATATGGACACATAATTTTTGACAAAGAAGCTAAAAACATACAATGGAGGAAAGACACCCTCTTCAATAAATGGTGCTGGGAGAATTGGATAGCCACGTGCAAAAGAATGAAACTGGACTGCTATCTGTCACCATGTACCAAAATTAATTCAAAATGGATCAGAGACTCAAGCATAAGACCTGACACAATAAACTACATCGAAGAAAACATAGGTACTAAACTTATGGACCTTGGGTTCAAAGAGCATTTTATGAATTTGACTCCAAAGGCAAGGGAAGTAAAAGCTAAAATAAATAAATGGGAATATATGGAACTTAAAAGCTTCTGCACAGCAAAAGAAACCATCGACAAAATAAAGAGGTAACCAACTGAACGGGAGAAGGTTTTTGCAAACAGTGCCTCCGATAAGGGGCTAATATCCAAAATGTACAAGGAACTCATGAAACTCAACAACAAAAAAACAAACAACCCAATTGAAAAATGGACAGAGGACCTGAAGAGACATTTCTCCAAAGAGGATATACAAATGGCAAATAGACATATGAAAAAATGCTCAACATCGCTAATCATCAGAGAAATGCAAATAAAAACCAAAATGAGATATCACCTCACTCCAGTTAGAATGGCTGTCATCAACAATTCAAATAGTAACAAGTGTTGGAGAGGCTGTGCAGAAAAAAGAACCCTCATACACTGTTGGTGGGAATGCAGACTGGTGCAGCCGTTATGGAAGGCAGTGTGGAGGTTCCTCAAAAAATTACGAATAGAATTACCATATGACCCAGCAATCCCTCTCCTGGGTATCTACCCCAAAAATTTGAAAACATTTCTCTATAAAGACACGTGTACTCCAATGTTCATTGCAGCTTTGTTTACGGTGGCCAAGACATGGAAACAACCAAAATGTCCTTCAATAGATGAATGGATAAAGAAGTTGTGGTATATATACACAATGGAATACTATTCGGTGTTAAGGAAAGATGATATAGGAGCATTTGTGACAACATGGATGGATCTTGAGAGTATAATGCTAAGTGAAATAAGTCAGACAGACAAAGCAGAGAACCCTATGATTTCACTGATATGTGGTATATAAACCAAAAACAACAAAAGAACAAGACAAACAAATGAAAAACAAAAACTCATAGACACAGGCAATAGTTTAGTGGTTACCAGAGGGTAAGGGGGGTGGGGGGAGGGAGATGAGGGTAAAGGGGATCAAATATATGGTGATGGAAGGAGAACTGACTCTGGGTGGTGAACACACAGTGGGATTTACAGATGATGAAATACAGAATTGTACACCTGAAATCTATGTCATTTCACTAACAATTGTCACTCCAATAAATTGAAGAAAAAAAACAGAAAAAGAAAAGAGTAGGCCACAAGCTTTCCCATGTATACATGTTCTCCCTCAATGACTCCCAGAATTCTAAGTTGAAACCTGGACTTCTAGGCTGTTACAAAAACATCGGATAAGCGAGTCTCCATCTATACTGTTGCCTCAGTCCTAAAAATGTTAGGGAGGGATCTGTCATCAATAATCCTAAATTTCTGTTTTTAAATGTTTTTTCTTTAAGCTTCCTGTGTTTTCTTTGTTAAATGGCGGTCACAAACATTGCTCATTGAAAGTAAAAACAGGGTGTGTGTAAAATCTGTATTTAGACAAATCATCTCTTTTTACTTTATTCCCTGGTAGCTTATGAAAATAATGAACTTGTGTTGGTAATCTCATCATTTATGAGCAGGGATTGAAAAGAACAAATTATTTCTTTCATTAAATTATTTCAGAATTTTAGATGGTTTGGGTTAACAGGCATTACTTGCACATGTTACAGAGTGAATTTTTAGCAGTGTGTAAAAGGAACCTTACTTTAAAAGAAAAAGTTAGCAACATCACTGCAACAAGTTCACGAACTTAACTGTCACACCTCATATAATGTATGTACTAATATACAAGAGTAGCATTTCAAAACCGGTAGTATTACAGGAGGTTTAATTATTAATTTAAAAAATAAAATGTTATTAAAATATTTCCCTTAAAAGTGTAACAGTTTAATATTTTAAGCCAATATGGACTGAGCATATGTGGCAGTTAATCGAGATCAGGAAGCATGTTATGATGCCTGCAACTCAGATTCTCAATGGTTTATCGTACAGCTTAACAATGCTTGTTTCAGTAGTGATTTTAAGTGCTATTTTTCTCAATAGTTTTCATTCTTAGCCATATTATTTTTAAAATTTGTACCCACAGTGAATCATTAGTTAAATACATGAAGCATAAGAATCAGTGGTGTTGAGGGGCAGCGGTTTAGCTCAGTTGGTTAGAGCGCGGTGCTGTTAACAAGGTTGCCAGTTCAATTCCCACATGGGCCACTGTGAGCTGTGCCCTCCACAACTAGATTGAAACAACTACTTGACTTGGATCTCATGGGTCCTGGGAAAACACACTTAAAATAAAAGTTAAAAAAAAAAAAAAAGAACCAGTGGTGTTGAAAGACAAAGGGTATAAGGAGCATAATACTAATAATATGCATGCAAATTTGCTTTGAGATTATCCCTAATAGGCCTATACACTGCAATAATCCAATCACAATTCTCATCCAGCACATCAAGATACCTCAATTTCAAAAACTTGTGTAAGAGAAAATGGAGTCATGATTGAACCCTATTTTGGTTTTCGTTTATTAGAAATTACACCAATCCACACCTGCAATTTATTATTTGTAAAGAACTTCCACCAAAAAATACCAGATTTAATTCCAAGTTTTAACTTTAGCTTCCTCATTTTGTAGAAAGGGATAATAATAGTATCTACTTCATGAGGTTGTGAAGATTAAATGAGTTATTATATGCAAAGTCCTTGGAATAGTGCCTAGGAATAAGTTATATATTAGTGTTATTAATGTTACTATTGTATCATTATTTTGATATATAAAAAGAAAAATTTATAAAACAGTTAAATTTGTAAGAACAACATATAAGAATTCCATATGTCATTTAAAAACTCAGCTCACATATCATGCTTCTTTTTACATAATTAATTTAAATTAGAGAATATAGTTTAAATTATTAAATGGAAACAAACAGAAATTTGTGTTTGTGTATTTATTATTAAAATTATTTTAAATGTATTTGATATAATATTTACTAACAGACTCATTAAAATAAAAATACTTTAATTTAAATCTCTTTTATCTCATATATTATACAAATAACAGCAAAATGATTTTTTAATCCCTAGGCAGGTCCAAGATATTATATATTAATAATTTATCATTTAGCAAATATTGGGTACCTATTATGTCACCATTCTAGAGTTATGGCAGTGAGAAAATATAAAGTCCCTTTTATGGAGCTTATATTCAAGTGAGGATGAGGAATACCTAAGTGTCAAGACAAAAAATAAGGCATGTTAAGGGGATAAACTAGAGAATAATATATAAGATGGTCAGGGAAATCTTCCATGTTGAGGTGACATTTGAGCAGAGACCTGAAGAAAGTGAGAGGATGAGCGTGTGAAGATCTGGGGGTATAATGCTCCAGGCAAAGGGACCAGTCAGCACAAAGGCTCAAAGGCAGGAGAGCACGGTTCATGTATTCAAGGAAAAGGAAGGTGGTTACAAGGTTTTAGACCAAAAAGTTAGGAAACACTCTATTAGAGTTACCTAAAAAATATAAATGTTCATAATTAAAAAGAAAAGAAGAACGGAGACCTTGGTAGCCAAAGAACAGGAACTTTTTCTTACATGCTCCTTCATGGAATGCCTCTGTCCTCTACTATCCATAATTCTTTCGAAGGCAGGAATCGGTTTACTGATTCTCCCAGTACTTGTCAAATCCCAAACACTTCACATATATTTGATGGATCGAATCACATGAAGAGCAAATTGGATTGTTTCCTTTGGCCTTTTAATTTCTACAGAGTAGTTGATACTGAGTTCAAAGATCATGAAGTGGAATTTTGAACAAGGAGATCAATATTAGCAGCTTAGGGTCACTGGTATAGCTGAATAAGATGACTTGGGCCCCACAAAATATATAGACTCCAAAATCTAGAGTCAAGATAAGAGGGCCTTTGTGACAAACACCATAAATGTGTGAAATGTACTATGGTGATTATACTGAGAGAAAATTATCTTTTGCCTGATTTGTACATGTTATTGAAGACTAAGATTAATCTGTCGATGTGTTATGAGTTTAAGAAAACTGCAATCTAACTGACCTTCGAGATAGAAAGCTATCTTTGAATGCCACTGATGGGAAAAGTGTTTGAGTTATGTTTAACTTTTGGAGACAGTGAGACTTACCTGAGATTCACAACATGTTTTTTTGATCACTGAAAAGGCACCTCCCCTATTAGAAATATTTAAATGGACATTTTGGATACATCAAATTCATGAGTTTGGTTAGCCATAGTAAATTCCCCAGAACCTGATCACCTCTGAAACAATTAATACACTCAATTCTCCACAACTACAAAGCTCTGGAGAACTGTTAAAGGAGACAACAATGAGGTTTTAAAACTGTTCTGTATAATACATTAACAGAATTGGAGATCGGGAAGGGAGAGCAGAGGAGTGAGAAAAAGTAAAGGAGTTAGAAAAAGACAAAGAGAAGGCCATGATGGAAGGTCAGTACTGGAACTGACAGAAATGGCCAAGGGACTTAATTAAAAAATATGAAAATGTTTTACTTTAAATTGTATATTTGTAAAGTATAACTCCTCTCATTAATAGTCCTGAATGTTTAATAAAAGTATACAACAGATTTACTTCGTGTGAGTATCATTTGAGGGGCCAATACCATATGGAATTAAAGGAAGACACAGAATGGAGACAGAATTCAACAGATATTGGAAATCAGAGTCAGAGTTGACTGGGAGAAATATAAGCCTTGAGAAATTTACAGACATTTTGGCAAGAGCATTAAACTCTCCACAAGAAAAGCAAAGGAGATTTGAGCTGATCTTATATAGGTTTAATGGAGTGGGGGGTGATCTGAGCTGCCATCTGTGTTACAAGTATCCAAAAGCGCCGATTTAAAGGCAACAGATATTGATTGTATGCAAGTCTCTGTGCTGGAGCCTTCAAGTCACAAAGCTGATCCTGTGCTGAGGGAACATAAAATGCTGTGGTTGTATATACTATTTTTTATTTTTTAGTATTGCACTATAGTATGATGTGACTTCAAAGAAATGGCATTGAGAGGCTGCTTGAGGCCTTAAGAAAACATGTCTTGTTTGAAAGCTGAGAGAAAGAATATAGGGCAACCAGTGTTAGTCTAAAAACCAAACTTTGATATAAATTATCCAAGTATACACATTTCAGTCACTTAGCACCTTAATCCTACTAGTTATCACTCACTTTCAAGTACAAGTTACAATAAACCTTCCCTAACAGTTGCCTAACACTCTAGCCTCTCTACATAGAACAAGGTATGATTGCATTACTTTATTTTTAATTATATTGGGGAATATTGGGGGACCGTGTGTTTCTCCAGGGCCCATCAGCTCCAAGTCATTTTCCTTCAATCTAGTTGTGGAGGGCGCAGCTCAGCTCAAAGTCCAGTCTCCATTTTCAATCTTTAGTTGCAGGGGGCGCAGCCCAGCATCCCATGTGGGAATTGAACCAGCAACCTTCTTGTTGAGAGCTCATGCTCTAACCAACTGAGCCATCCAGCCGCCCGTCCAGAAGCTCAGCGGCAACTCATTGTCATCAATCCAGTTATGGAGGGTGCAACTCACTGGTCCATGTGGGAATTGAACCAGCAACCCTGTTGTTCAGAGGTGATGCTCTAACTAACTGAGCCATCCAGCCGCCCCATGTATATTATTGTTAAAGGTACTACAGTAAACTCAATTATCTAGAGATACTAAAGAAACGTTGCGTTAAGATTTATCAAATAATCCAAATAAAAAGAACTACTAGATTTAGGGGCATTTAGAAGATGGGGTTGGCTATTCACATGTTAGATTCAAAATGCAAGTTGATCTCTTATTGCTGCAAGTCCTTTAAAGTGCCAGAAAAGTTTTTTTGTTTGTTTGTTTTTCGGTTTTTCTTAAGGAGGGCGCAGCTCACAGTGGCCCATGCAGAGATCCAACCGGCAACCTTGGTGCTACCAGCACAACGCTCTAACCAACTGAGCTAACTGGCTACCCCAGAAAAGATTTTTTTTTTAAAGAATAAATCAGAATTTTCTAGCAAATTAAGAGCATATGGAAAGGTATAATATTTCCTGAGAAACAGGAGAAGAACGATATGACTGTTTAAAATATGATCAGGAAATAGCATTTTGAAGGCAAGAGAAACTCCAAATGTAGTGAGAACACACAGAAAGTGCAGGATGGTATCCTAGGAAAGTCAGAGATAATTAATAATGGCAGATATGGAGAAGGTTTAAAGAGTAATAAATTATATATAATTATATACCAATTAATTTGAAATTCTAGATTAAATCAACTATTTTCTAGAGAAATTTAAATTAAATCATTCATGAACAGGTAGATAATCTGAATATAGTAATAACTATAGCAGAAGTGGTCAAAGTATAAACAATCTACCTGTTGAAACTACACCAGGTCCAGACACCTTTGTTAGAGATCACAGAAAAAGACAAGAAACTACTGAAATCATTTTATGAGGCTAGCACACCCTAGTGGCAAAATTGGACAGCAGAACGCAAAGAGAAAGAAGGGAGAAGGGTGGAAGTAAAGAAAACAATAGTTCAACCTCATTTAGAAACATAGGTGACAAAATTTGAAATACATAATGAATAATACGTTATCATTAAATAAGGTTATCATAGAAATACAAGTGTGGTTCAACATTAGGAAAATAAATTTGAAAGCTAAAGAGAAGTTATGCATTCATATAAACATTTCAGTAGGTGCCACACATTTAATAACATCCAATACTAATTCCTGACTTTAAAGAACCACATGAAAGGAAACAAGCAATGAACAAAATATGAGTAAAAAATAAAGGCAGTTTCTAACATGATTAAAGCTATCTAAAAGAAAACTACAACAATCATCGTATATTGAAAATGTTCCTGGGCTGGCCGGGTGGCTCAGGCGGTTGGAGCTCCGTGCTCCTAACTCCAAAGGCTGCCAGTTCGATTCCCACATGGGCCAGTGCGATCTCAACCACAAGGTTGCTGGTTTGATTCCTGGAGACCCACAAGGGATGACGGGCAGCGCCCCCTGCAACTAAGATTGAACATGGCACCTTGAGCTGAGCTGCCGCCGAGCTCCCAGATGGCTCACTTGGTTAGAGCCTGTCCTCTCAACCACAAGGTTGCCGGTTCAACTCCTGCAAGGGATGGTGGGCTGCGCCCCCTGCAACTAGCAACGGCAATTGGACCTGGAGCTGGGCTGCACCCTCTACAACTAAGACTGAAAGTACAACAACTTGACTTGGAAAAAAGTCCTGGAGGTACACACTGTTCCCCAATAAAGTCCTGTTCCCCTTCCCCAATAAAATCTTTATATATATTTAAAAAACGTTTCCATTGATATCAAGAACAACACAATGATATTTCTTGTGTCCAATATATTCAATGTTACTAAGGAGGTCATGGCTAATGCAATCAAACAGAAAAAGGAAATAATGTATATGTATTGGAAAATAAGGCACAAAACACCAAAAAGTAACAGTAGTTATCTCTGGCTGATGGGAGTATTTTAATTTGTCCTTTCTGTATGTCTTTATTTTCCAGTTTTTTACAATGAACACATATATATATTTTTAACACTGACAGTACACACTGTTTTTGAAGAAGAGTCTAGACTTGGTTAGTAGTTAAGCTACAGATTAAGCTAGTTACATGGATGAGCTAGCCCATGAGAGTGAATTTTTGATGAAAAGTGGCCTAATAACAATCTTGAGAAATAGTAATATTTAGGAACCAATGTAGAGAGAAAGCAAACCACAAAACTTTCTGATAACAAGCAGCCAGAGAGGTAGAAAGAAGTAGGAGTGAGTCCTTCATCTAAACAAAGGGAAGACAAGAATTTTAAGAAAGGAAAAACTAAGGTTTTCCATTTCCATAGAACAGTAGTCAACTGAAATAAATTAGGAAATTGCCTATGGTGATTTGGTGCTTCTGGGTCACTGCTGACATTTCCAAAAGTAGTTTTAGTAAACTAATGGTGGAAGGGGCCAGGCTGTGAAGGACTTAAGAATTAATGGGAAGTAAGGTTAAAATAGTAGAGGGTTCCTTTTTCAGGAAATGTAACCACATTTTCACTAACAGCTATTTCATCTACCTCCATGAAAAACAGTCAGTATAAATTTATTTCTTTCACCTTTAAATTCATAATTAATTTTTAGAATTGAAATGAAGTTTTGCTCAGCATGGAGATTATTACAAGGATTACAAGGATGAATGGAATAAAATATGAAAGGGCCTCACACAAGGCCTGATACATAAGAGAAACCCAACCAATGTTAGTCTTCTAAAAGAGCTGCATCAAAACAGTAACAGTGATCATGTTATAGAAAGGATAGGAAGGTGTTTTCTGTAGTGTCCAATTTTTTCTAAAATATAATTTGGTAATTTTATATTTTGATGTTTCCATTCCTCAGAAGTGTTACATAAAAAAAATCACCACAGTGTGAAATCTCAGTTTACAATGTAAAATCATCATCTGTGAAATCAAAGCAGAGTTTAACTCATTAAGTATTAGAAACTGAGAACTTAAAATGAAGGCACAAAAACTAATATAACAGATTTCTGTACTGAATATACACAAAAATAAATCTGGTATGTACTGCCATCTCTGATAAATAAAAAGTGATCACTACATACATTAACAAGTAAAAAAAATATCTGTGGTGAATAAGTGAGGCCGTGGAAAGTTGAATGAATGACATAATTCATGATTTTGTCTAAAAGCATTACCCAGGAGTCTGATCCAACCATGCCATGCAATAAATGGCTCACTCTCTCTCAACCTCTAATACCTTGTCTGTGAAATTGAGAAAATAATAAATATCTTACATACCTCTCAGGGTGGTTTTACGGATCAACTAACCATTTAAAAAACACTTACTCCATGCCAAAGGTAGACTCTGTGACTTGAATCGTGGCCAATGATCTGGAATGGAGGAGTGCACAATCAAATCAAGACCCACCAGAAAGAGCTGCAGACGGAACCCTTGTTCTCAACGCCTCGTGGATCCAAAAAAGGCAGGAACTTTCCACTCTGTGTTCCCCTGGAGAGAAACATTTGGAAAGCATAATCTTCACTCCCTCACTCTGTCCTCTCAGAAGAAATGGAGTGACTTCCCTAGTGAGCCGAAAACAAGGAACTGAGCATGTTTGTCTCAATGCTTTCTGGGATCTGGTTTTCCGCAGAGGTGAGGTCTGGTATACTTTGTAGATACTTTCAATTGTCCCGTTGTGCCAGTAGCTGGGTAAATTTATCTTCCTCAAGAGTAACATATTAAGAAGTCCATTATGGCTGCATACATAAGCCATATCATATCTTCTAGCATTTGTAAATGAATAAAGTAAACATTTTGCTCTCCAGCTCTCTCACTTTTTTCTTGAATTTAGGTGTGGAAGACAGGAAGTCTTATTTCTTCCCTTCTAAATTCCCCAAAGGATCCATTCCCTCATTCCCAGTCAATCCACACAAAGTCAGTCATTGGGGAAATATAGCAGTATTTCTTTCACTTTTTTTTACCTTTCAGAGAACCCACTCAAACCAGCTGCCCTCATGCCCAAAGTCTGGAAAATAATGGAGATCCAACTTACTTATATCAGAAAGCTAGTCTTTTTTTTTTTTTTAAACTTCACTTCCAGCTCATCTCCTGTGTTCATTAAGTTATTGTCACCAAATGCCTACCTCATTTTGATATTAATTTCACTTTTCCTCATTACCATCTGTCATGCAGTCTGTCAGGCGGGGACTCCTGTCCCGCTCCCCACATAAGAACGCAGGACATGGTGAGGCCAAAAAGGAACACCCACGGAGCCATAGGTAGCGGAGTCATACCACTATAGTCTCACTGGAGGTTGGATTCACACGACGTGCGACCTGCTGTCTGCTTTTCTGCCAACCGACCGACTCCACTCGACTGGACTCACCAACCAGCGCAGCTGCTGCAGTTATATCAGTGGCCAATTGGCTAACCGGCCACAGCTGACGGCCAACTAGCCACAGTCGATGGCCATCCACTACCCGAGCCAGCACTTTTCCACGTGAGGCCCGAGAGCCAGGAAACTGCTCTCTGGGGCTCTGTCCCCCTACCATCTCATGGATAACTAGCAAAATCTCTGAGATATGGTGGGTCAAATCTGTACAGGCAGCACTTCTTTTGTAACAGTTGGGTAATAAATCCTTTTAAAACTTTCATTTGAACCCTCTTATTGGACGTTATCATCTGCATCAATTATTGGTAAGTTTACTTATTCCAGGCTCACTCACAGTTCCCTGTGCCCTCCTTTCACTACTTATACTGATAGAGATAAATACATACATAATTTTACTTCATAGTCAGATATACACACTTAACAGAATAACAGAACACCAAGCCACTACTAAGTAATTTATTTACATTAACTAGGTCATTGATCTCATTATCATTTTATAAATAAGTGGAGGTCCAAGAAAATCGACTCATTTTCCCATGGTCATACAACTTGAAAGCAACAGAGCCAAGAACTGAATTCAGGTCTGGCTGACTCTGGTATTTGACCACCAGTATTATGGTGCTTATGGTTTTAGGTTGTGAAATGGCTTTGGTGTTTTATTTTGTTCTTAATTTATGTATCAGAAGCATTTTTCCTAGATTTTTTAACATAAATTTTCAAACATACAGAGAAGTTGAATTTTACAGTGAATACCAATGTAGTCACCACCTAGGTTCTACAACTAACATTTTACAATACTTGCTTTAACCCATATGTGTCCATCAACCCATCCTTCTACCAATCCATAATTCCATCTTATTTTTATGTTTTTTAGTGTCCCTAAACACACTGTCCCTAAATACTCCAATGTCCGGGCCGGCCTGCCCGGACCCGCCCAGACATGCCCGGACTTGTTTGCACCTGGTTGCCCCTGGGCCAAGCTTAAAGTTTCGATTCTATTGTTTAAGTTTAACTTTCGATTTCTCAAACAGCCCGCCATGACGAAGCACCCTCTGATTGGTCGGTCCCCATATTGGGAGACCAGGTGTTTCTTTGATGTGCCTAAATCTATATATACAAGCTGTTACCTTCAATAAAGAGAGACTTGATCAGATTCCTGTCTTGTCTCCATTTCTCGCGTACCCCTGTCCCCCCGAGCCCCTATTTCTCCCCCAGGTCTTCCGTTGTCGATCCTGCAGGTCGGGACACTCCAACATGTAAATCATTAACTAGAGTTCAATACTTGTGTATAGCTTTTTTCTTTTGAGTTAGAATATGCATACAATGAAGTGCACAAATCTTAAATGTACTATTTCATAATTCCTGTCAAAAGTAAAAAGCAAATACCTATGCAACCCAATCCCCTCTCAAGTTACAGAACAGCACCATCACTCTAGAAGTTTCCCTCATGTCTTTTCTCTATAAATATCCATCTCCAAACTCCAAAGGCAACTTTGTTCTGGTTTATTTCTATCACAGATTAGTGTTGCCTTTTTTATAACTTCAAATCAACAGATTCATGAAGTATGTACTGTTTTATGTAAGGCATTGTTTTTTCACTCAGCATAATGTTCTTGCAATTCATCTATATTTTGTCTATCAGTAGTTTATGCCTTTTCACTGCTGAGCAGCATTTCATTGTATGGTTTTACCAAAGTTTATTTCTCCATTGTCCAATTAATGGATACCTGGGCTCTGTCCCAATTCACACTATTATGAATAAAGCTGCTATAAAATTCTTGTACTTGTCTTTTTGTGGTATCAAAAGCATTTTAATGATCAAGTTTCATGGTATGGAAAGAGAAAATACAAACAGGAAATACATGAGAGGGAGAAAGAAACTTTATTAAAAAGCTGGGACATTGGCCTTCAAACTTAGGATGAGTTGTCACATAAAGAAAGTGAATCAGGCTGATGTGGTGATTTAGTGCTCAGTGTCTTCTGTTCTGCAACCTCACTGTGGGAACTTACCTTCTTTAAGTCTCAATTTTCTCTTCTGTCAAATTGAGATAATAGTACTTTTCTTCCAGGGTTGTTGTGAGCACCAAATGAGATAATGCATGTAAAGTACTTCATTATTGTTGTTGCTTTTATTAAATTAGCCATTTTTACCCCCAAAATACAGGAGAACATTTATGATGCTAGTGAACTAGTTTGATCTGGGATTGGTTTTAAACTCCAAATTCAGGAGAATTCATATACAGTATTGAGGAATCGCTTTGTGATTAATCCATGAGCTTTGTCAATTAGTTTATCCAAAGTTCACTTTCATTTCTAAACACCTACTGTATCCCAGGTACTATTGTAGGTTGGGGAATGTTACAATGAATAAGACATAGCCTCAGCCTCGTGAATCTTAACAGGAAAGACAGATACCAAATACTTATGAGGGGGGCGGTAACAAAACTTGCACAGAGGTGCTTTGGAAAGTATATACCTAGGTGACCGAATGCTCTAGTCCCATATAAGCATATTTTCGTTTAGAACGGCACTCCAAATGGAATAAAACGCTTCAATTATCCATAAAATGTGTTTATTCATTTCTTCCCATCTTCACTCCATTTCTCTTCTCTTAGCCATCCCCTTCCCCAAAATAATCTGCTAAAGAATTAAGATTCTGAAGGGTTAGTGAAACATCTCAAAAGATATGAATGACAAAAAATTGGATTCCTCCTTACATGATGATGGAAAGAGAACTGACTCTGCGTGGTGAATACACAATGTGATATACAGATGATGTATTACAGAATTGTACACCTGAAATCTGTGTAACTTTACTAATAATTTAATTTAATTTAACAATAAATTTAATTTAATTTAATTTTAAAAAATAATAAATTTAATTTAAAAAAAATCAGACTCCTCCTCCTCTAAAGATCCCTTTATTACTGTGTTTCCCCGAAAATAGGACCTAACATGAAAATAAGCCCTAGCATGATTTTTCAGGATGACATCCCCTGAGCATAAGACCTAATGCACCTTTTGGAGCAAAAATTAATATAAGACCCCGTCTTATATTCGGGGAAACACGGCAATAGCAATGTACCCTCCTTTTCTCTCTCCCTTCCTTCATTTTCAACAACCAAAAACTCAAGACTATATGTTGGAATGGGACATAATAGACAAACATGGTTATATCTTAAGCCATCTCAATGCTTAACAGTTCTTTGTCCAAGTAAACTGACTTTAACAACTAACATTAGCTTTTATAACATTTAAGCCATTGGTACATTAACATATTTAGCATTAGTTTTGCAAATAACAAGGTTACTATCTTTAAAATAAACTGCCAACATATTACTTAGTAGTAACTGACCTCACTATGCTGGCAATCTGTTTATATGAAAATATTGTTTTAGTGGGATTTGGTTTTGATTTAGAATTTATAGGTGGGCTAACAAGCTTATTGACATGTCTCTAGGCATATAGCTCCTTTGAATATGCATTACGAAACATGTATATTCAAAAAGGGATAAAACATAATCTTATGTGTAACTCACAAGAGAGAATAAATACTGGTCTGTTTTTTGTTCAGTACTAAAAGAGGCAGCCACTACCCCATCTGTGCCCCTTAGCCGTTGTACACAATCGTACATCTTTCCTTAATATTTATAGCCTCTTTTTAGCCTTAGTAAAAGTGTACCAGAAAGATGTGTATGCTATCTATTTTCCTTTGGTTGATTTTAAAATTACAGATATCCATAATCCATTCATAATAACCCTGTTAAGAAGCACATGTTTCAAGAATGTTAAAGGAGGACAATTTCTAGCAGCCTGGTTAATCTATTAGAACCCTTCTTAAAGACCAGAGAAGTTTAAACCTTGTTGAAGACTTTATCATCAGCCAGGTGGGACGGCAACAATCAGAAGGCAGAATCAGGGGTAGACAGATGGCTCAGTTGGTTAGAGCGCAAGCTCTCAACAACAAGGTTGCTGGTTCAGTTCCTGCATGAGATGGTGGGCTGCACCCCCTAAAGATTGAAAACGGTGACTGGACTTGGAGCTGAGCTGTGCCCTCCCCAACTAGGTTGAAGGACAACGATTGATGGGTCCTGGAAAAAGACACTGATCCCCAATATTCCCCAATAAATTTTTTTTAAAAAGGTAATCAATTAATTAAGACAAAACTTCTTTACACACATATACATATATATGTGTGTGTGTATATGTAAAGAAGGCAGAATCAATCACTGAAGCAAAAGCATCAAGTCATGTGTACCATCTTAATAGCACAAATTTAAAAGTAATATAAAAAAGGATCAGGGAACTTCATTTATTTTCAACAGTACCTCCAGCTTGTTACAGACCTTGGAAGTCCTTAGTAAAAGCACACATAGTCCATTTTGAGGCCTCCAATCTTTTGAAGTAAGGTTACTTTAAATTTCCCAGAATTGCTTCCATTTGCTGAATACCAACTGTAACAGGCCTCTTATACATGTGCATTATCTCATATTATCCTTACAATGTCCCTATGAGATAGGCATTTTTTTAAGTCTATGATTTAAAGATGAGGAACCACAGAGGTAAGATAACTTACCCAAAGTCACACAGCCAATATCAGTGGAGTTGGGAATTTGATCTTACCACATCCAGGGCCTGAGAACCTGGCTCCTATATCGATCGTACTACGTAAGCAACTGAAATTTCTGGGTTCCTCAGAAGTCTGGCAATACGCATACAAACCTAGGAGGGAAAAGACTCAATGTCTAAAGAAGAGATAAAAATCCCTGAGGTTCTCTTAGCTCTGCTTCCACCCTACCAGCATTGTCAGAGGTAACAAGTCCTGGGGAGGAATGGCTGCAGGTAGTGTGTGAGACCCTTGGTACAAGAAGACAAGCTTCGACAAAGATGCTTGTGTCCTAGTTTGGCACAAAATCAGCTGTTTTTCCCCATACTTGACAGTCATTCAGGCTAGAATAATGGGCACCCCAGTGCTATCTGTATAGTCAGATATCTTAAGACCAGAGATTCTCACCTAAAATACTAGTGCAGTATGAAACCCTAAAAGTTTGACACAAGCTCTATAGTGTAGGGAGCTCTAAGCATGAGAGATTAAATTTCTATTATTTCTATGAAACAAAGACTGGGAAGCAGAAATTACGATTTATGCTAGGAAATCGAATGCTAGGAAAATTATCATAAGAAACGAAGCAACAATTCTGGCACACTTAGACCATCCATGCCTCCTACACTTATTTCTATCCACAATGTCACAATTGATCCCATTTAACTAACACAGCATGTGAAGTGCTAAGTGCTAAAGGGCTAAGCATTTAGCACAGAGCTTAGCACATCCCCAAAACTCCTCCCCTCTGGCAACCATGACTGTGTTCTCTGTATCTGAGTCTATTTTTCTTTTGTTTGTTCATTTACTTTGTTCTTTAGATCCCACATATAAGTGAGGTCGTATGGTATTTGTCTTTCTCAATATGATTTATTGCACTTACTATAACACCCTCTAGGTCCTTCTATGTCACAAATGGCAAGATTTTATTCTTTTTTATGGCCAAGTAATTTCCATTGTATACATGTACCACATCTTCTTTATCCAATCATCTATTGATGGGCACATGGGTTGCTACTGTATCTTGGCAATCAATATGAGTGCATATGTCTTTTCAAGTTAGTGTTTTGGATTTCTTTCAATAAGCACCTAGAAGTGGAATTGCTGGGTCATAAGGTAGTCCTATTTTAAATTTTTTGAGAAATCTCCAAACCGTTTTTCATAGTGGCTGCACCAATTTGCAATCCCACCAACAGTGTATGAGGATTCCTTTCTCTCTGCATTTCTGTTGTTTGTTGACTTATCCATAAGAGGTGTGAGGTGATATCTCACTGTGGTTTTAATTTGCGTTTCTCTGATAAGTGACATTGAGCATCTTTTCATGTCTGTTGGGCCATGTGTATGTCCTCTTTGGAGAAAAGTCTACTCAGGTCTTTGCCCATTTTTTAATTGGATTGTTTGTTTTTTGGTGTTAAGTTGTATGAGTTCTTTATAAATTTTGGATATTAACCCCTTATGAAATACATCATTGGCAACTTTCTCCCCTTCAGTAGGCTGTGTATTTATTTTGTTGACAGTTTCCTTTGCAAAGCAATGAATTTTTAAATGATTTCCAAACAGGTTTTTGTTTTCTAAATTCACAAGTTTGATATAATATCTAGTCTGAATCTATAACTGCCGATTATAAAGATTCATATTATAATTTACTCTCTTAGCAATGGAATTTGAGTCCAAATTCCACATATAATTTAAATATGCTAAATTCAACTTAATCAGCCTAAATACATATATGACATAGGAAAATGTAAAGAAATCTGACAGTTTAATGTCATATAGTATTCAATAGACTTGTTTTCTAGCAATGAAAAGAATTATGGGCAACTGTGCATGTATGTGCTGTTAAGCTGAGTCCAAATTATTACAAACTAGTGTGTTACAGAATGCAGAGGTTCTCAACTCTTAAAAACCAAAATGACAGATGTTACTGTGTGCATATTCTTCTTGTTTAGATATTTGTATTTCAGAATTTTAAGAGAAAGTGAATGTTACAATTGGATTACAGAATTGTGCATTTCTTACCAGAGAAAATTCTAAAATTTCTGGTCCATTATAAGGCCCTCTTTATGTGAAAAAGGAGCGTTGGTGAAGATGCTCAAAATGTACAAACTTCCAGTTATAAGATAAGTAGGTTCTGGGGATGCAATGTGTAGCCTGGTGACTATAGGTAACAATGCTGTATTATCTATTTGAAAGATACTAAGAGAGTAGATCTTAAATGTTCTCATCACAAGAAAAAAAAATTGTAACTATGTGAAGTGATGGATGTTACTAATTAAACTTGTGGTAAGCATTCTGCAATATATCAAATCATTATATTTACATGTAAAACTAGTACAATGTTATATGTTAATTATATCTCAAATAAGAGCATGTTGAGTTTTAAAACAATTAACATATGATTAGCATATGAAACAATAGGGAAATAATGCCAAATATACTATGACACCTACAAGACAATGCATATATGTTTGGCATCAAGAAATTAAGAGCATTAACATGATTAAATGGAAAAGTGATATACTGGACTTTGAACAAAACTTACTTCGCTCTACCTTTTCAAAATCTTTTATTTTATTGTGGTAAGAATACTTAAAATGAGATCTTCCCTCTTAACAGATTTTAAAGTGTACATACAATTGCTAACTACAGGCACCACGTTGTACAGCTCTCTAGAACCTGTTCATCTTGCACAACTGAAACTCTATACATGTTGATTAGCAACTCCCCATTTTTCACTTTCTCCAGTCCCTGGCAACCATCATTTACTCTCCGCTTCTAGGAATTTGACTATATTAGGTGCTTCATATAAGTCGAATCATGCAGTATTTTTGATATACTGAATGACATACTTACTGGTTTATTTTCTTTAGCATGTCCGCAAGTTTCATTCAATGCTGTTACATGTAGCAGGATTTCCTTCTTTTGTAATGCTGAATAATATTCCATTGTATGTATATACCACATCTTCTTTATCCATTCAACTGCTGATGGGCATTTAGGTTGTTTCCACATCTTAGCTATTGTGAACAGTGCTGTAATGAACATGGGAGTGCAAATATCTCTTGGAGGTCCTGATTTCAATTCTTTTTTATAAATACCGAGAAGTGGGATTGCTGGGTCATATGGTAGTTCTATTTTTATTTTTTTTATTTTTTTTATGGAACCTCCATACTGTTTTCCATAGCAACTATACCATTTTCTATTCTCACCAACTGCACAAAGGTTCCAATTATTCCACATCCCTGCCAAGACTTGTGACATTTTTTCCAGCCTTAGGAGTCTTGGTACCACAGCTGTATTACATTTTTTTGGTTTGTTTCCAACGTTGCAAATTATCTCTAGGACTATCAGTCCACCTATTTTACAGGTAACAACACTGATAAAGATTTAATGAACTGTAAATGCATGCACAAAATTCACAGAATAAAGACTCTTGTCCCTGTAATTTATGTAAAAGAGAAGATTGCCAGATTTATGTTAAAGTCTGTAATTCATTGTACACTTAAAACCAGTTTGGATAAATTCCAATCGATTTTATTCGCCAAACTAAACCTCTGCATGCTGGTTTTACTCCAGCAGAAAGGAGTACAGAAGATCACCACCGGCAATAATCACAAACTTACTCTAGCTGATGATTAAACTGAATCAATTGCGCTCAGGCTTTAACTTTCATCCTTTGTGAACAGTTTCCTCACTAAATAATCACTAGAACCTTCATTTTCAGTGTTGAACCATTATGTAAGTGAACTACCTTGTATCTCTTCTTCTGTTTCAAAAGATAATATTCAGGCAATTATGTGAAATGCACACATTCAGAAGGGAATTGTGATTATGTTATTAAAATCTCAGAAATCATTTCTTCAAAGGCACTTATTCCAGAAAATTCATAATTATTCCTTATGTTCAGCATAAAGAGCTCAAACCAAACTATTTATGAGTAGAATAAACCTAACATAAAACAAATAATGTTTTTAATATCTATATCTACATATTTAAAGAGAACATATAGAGAAACGATTGCAATTCACTTACATCAAATCTTGTGGCAACATGCTGCAAGAGAATTTTGTTGTACTGGGTATTGACTAAAATAAGTCCTCGGCTAAGGTGTAATTTTTTTTTTTATCATACCAACTTTTTTTTTGTTGCAACAGCTATCAACAGAATTATCCAGGACCTGAGGCAAACCCAATTTCTCTCTCAGAAATTTGTAACATCTATGTATTTCATCTTCCCCAGAAGTAAATCAGCTAGCTAATAGGAGGGATTTTGGAGAGAGTCAGTTGTAGGACCTAGATGAAAGTGCTCTGGTGATTAGATGAGCTGGTCAATGAGAGGGAGGAGGAACTAGCTCAACACAAACTATTCGGGTATACTAGAATTGGGGTATAGTTTTTAGGACAAATAATGATGTAGACTGAAATAGGTCTTCTTTGCTTATGCAGTTTTCCCAAGCTACATCAAACCATTTTTCACTGTTCTTCTCTAATATACTACTAGAGGAAGAGTCTCTTAATTCAATACAGAACCCAGAACAGAATTTTAAGTCATTTAATGAGTAAGACTCTCAAGTTCTGTCTCTCTGCTCACGTGTGTTCTCATGCATACCGGGTGCATACCCAGATGACAGCCCCTATCTGATTTTACTGTACTTGTTTGCTTGCCTTCCTATCCTAGGGTTTTCTTAGGGCAAAGGCACAATCTTTTTCCACTATTCATCCCCAAGTCCAGCCCCATTCATGGTATTGGAAAAGTGCTCCATAAATGTTTTCCGTGTAAATACTGAATAATGAAGCTCACTCCTTTCTGAAATTGCACTTATAGTCTGTGTTAAAAATGGAATTTATCCATAAACTATATTTTATGTATATCTAATATTGAATTTGATATTTATATCAATTTCATTAAATAACAAATAGTACAGGAAAAGTAATAAAAACAATATACAACAAAGAGTATCCACAAACAGAAACCCTTCCTTTCTCATTCAATTACTGCTAACACTTTCTTCTGTATCTGTCAGATATTTTTGTATCGCTTTTCATGCATATACAATTTGGTTTCTGACTCCCTAATTAAAGGCTGAGCTCATTAAGTGCAGGGACTGCAGCATATACTTCTTCCATGTTCTACGCAGCGTCTAATGCAGTGCTGGACACCTAGTAAGTGTGCAATGAAAATAACTGTGGCTGTGACAGTTTTGTTGACTCTGTTAAAAAAAGAAGAGAGATAAATTGCAAGCCATGCAGAATATGATACTAAGCCAAGGCAACATTTAAGGCCAAGGAATAAAAATCTTTAATGACATTGGCTAGGCCCAGGGTCACAGTACTAAATTAAGATGAGTCATTTTTTCAAAATGTAGATAGAGAAGCACTCATTCATTTAACAAATTTGTGCAGAGTAAATACTTGGCTGTATTCTGTGGGACATAGAGAAGCACAACAACCTTATGAAGCAGGCATTATTATCTCCATTTTATAGACAAAGAAACAGATTTAGAAAGGTTAAGTATTTTCCCAAGGTTATGCAGCTAATAGATTGCCAAATTGAAATTCAGACAGTCAGACTCTAAAGTTTATGTGCCTCGAAGGAAAGGAATGTAGTTAAGAGTCAGTATAAAGCAAATATTAGAACAGGTTTAACAATTAATTCAGTTGGGGTGTATGCAAAAGAGAAATAGGAATAACGTTCATGAGGCTTCAAACCCAGGTTTCTCAGGAAATAATCTGAGAAAATGTCCAGATCAGTATTCTAAAACACAAATCAATGCTGTATGTCCTCGCCAGGCAAATATGAAAACAATTTTTATGAGTGATAGCAAAGTTATGAAACATAATAATCACTCACTAAATAATATTACTTTATTTTCCTTGTTTAATTCTATCATTCAGACAAGTATACTCGGATTTATATATAGATATAGATATACATATCTATCTATCTATATAGATGTATATAAATAGATGGTTAGGATATTCTTGGCTAAAGTTTATCTTAACAGATTCACATGAAGAAGATTGATAAATGGCGATTCCCCACACTCAAAGGTTAAAATCTTAACAAGCTCACATGATCATAGCAGGATCAAGAGTCTCCCAGCCAACATTCTTTCCTGTAGCTTCCAGGCATTCAAGTCCATCTTACCTGCTGGAATAAAAAAGCAGAAAACCACAGCAGGAATATGGAGAAGAATTTTCTTACACCATTATATTTCCTGGATCAGATTAAGTGCTCTCTATTTCCTACTGATATTTAGGGAGGCTTTATGTTTTTTCATTAAAGGATATCCAGTACAATAGTTCCCCCGTATCCATGGGGGTTATATTTCAAACCCCCAAACTGGATGCCTAAATCTGCAGATAGAACAAACATATACTGTGCTTTTTTTTTTTCCCCTCTACATACTTATGATAAAGTTTCATTTATAAGTTAGGCACATTAAAAGATTACTAATGGGAGACCCAATCAAAATGGTGGCATGAGGTGAGTCTCTGTAAATCTCCCCTGGAATTTAAAACTAATCGAAAAACTATAACTTCACAAAGGACTACCTGCACAGCAGACAGGAAAGACGAAGACGCCCAATACTGAATTCACCTAAAGGTGGGCAAACCGCGATAGTGGGGGAGGAGGGAAGGGAGAAGTGCAGAGACGGAGCCAAGTGGGTGCAGGACACAGACCTAGCTCAGTGCTCTGAGCTCGCTGAATCCCAGAACTACCGTAGCTGTGGGAGAATGAATAACAAAGACTGCTAGGGCTCGTTTATGACCCACAGAGCTGAGAAGATAGCAAACAAAATGGCTAAACCCAACGCTCATTGCAGAGACATCGGAGAAAAGACTGAGGGAAGAAGGCTGAAAATGGTGGTTTAAGACCTCACTTCTGAGCAGAGAGTGGAAGCCATAGGCACTGAGACTAGCTGACCCCTACATACCCTCCCAGATCTCGCCCTGCCCCCACCTGCCCAGTCCTAGAAGCATAACACCAGCAGTGTCAGATCAAAAGAACACATCAAAAGAACTGTGGACCACAGACACAGATTTACAGTACAACTAGTTCAAGCAAAGGGGATGGAGCTGTGGAAGCAGGACCGTCTACGGTGGTGGTCGCCGCCATTGCTCTGGGCCACCTCTCACAACTCATCCTGCCCCTGGCCCCATCTATTTGGACAGATCCCTGCAGGAACAAACAGAACTGCTGAAACATACGAGCTCTGAATCTGGAGCAGGAAGAGCTTTAGAACTTCAAAAGCTCTCTGCATACCCACATGGACACTGCGCCCTGTGACCCAGGCAAACTATTAACAGAGGAGAAGCCCGTCTCCCAAGGAATCCCGCCATTGTGTGAGAAGCTGGTATAAAGGTCGAGAAAACATAGCACGACCACGTGAGAGAGAAAAAAAGGCTGCAGTCGGAGAGAAAATAAAACATTTTAACAACAAGTACTGAAAAACAAAAGAAAGACCTCTTTCTCTCAACCTGTTGAGAAGCAACTCCTATAGATATCTAGGAAGAGAAATAATAAATCAGTACTTGCCATGAATAACAAAGGCAACAAGACAGCTCAGAAAGAAAGTGAAAAGTCTTCAGAAAAGGAACTTAAAGATATGGAAATATGTAACTTACATGACAGAAAATTCAAGACTTGAATTTTCTGAAAAAACTCAATGAGATGCAAGAAAACTCAGAAAGGCAGTTTCATGAACTCAGAAACACAATCATAGAACAACATGAGCATTTTACGATACAGATTGAAATTTTACAAAAGAACCAAATAGAATTTATGGAGATTAAGAACTCAGTAGAAGAAATTAAGAAAGAAATAGCCAGCTTAGGTAGTTGAGTTGACCAGATAGAGGAAAGAATCAGTGACATTGAAGAAAGAAACCTGGAGATGACATGGATGGAAGAAGACAGAGACTTGAGACTTAAAAGAAATGAAAGAACTATACAAGACTTTCTGATTCCATCAGAAAGAGCAATATAAGAATAATGGGCATACCAGAAGGAGAAGAAAGAGAGAAGGGACAGAGAATATATTCAAACAAATTGTCAATGAGAACTTCCCAAACTTGTGGACAAAAGTGGATCCTCAAATCCAAGAAGCAAATAGAACACCTAATTACCTCAATCCCAGCATGTCTTCTCCAAGGCACATTACATTGAAGCTGTCTAAAATCAATGACAAAGAAAGAATCCTCAAGGCAGCCAGGGAAAAGAAGACGGTATCCTACAAAGCAAAGCCCATTAGATTATCATCAGATTTTTCAGCAGAAACTCTACAAGCCAGGAAGGAGTAGAATCAAGTCTTAAAAATATTGAAAGACATAAACTATGAGCCAAGAATAATATATCCAACAAAGATATCCTTTAGAAATGAAGGAGGAATAAAGACCTTTCTAGACATACAGAGGCTGAGGGAATTTTTTAATACACGACATGCACTACAAGAAATACTAAAGGAGGCTATTCGACCACCATCAACAGGGACAATTTGTGGCAAGAAAAAACTGAAAAGGGGGAGAGAAAGGCCTAAACTGGAATATGGGAATGAAGAAAGTAAGTGTGCTATACAAAATGGAATACGCTATATATCAAAATGTCTTTTATATAAACTTAATGGTAACCACTCAAAAAAAAATAATCCAGAACTGAAAAATATAGTTTAATAAAGAAGAAACAGAGGGAAACATCACAGAATACCACCACACAGAAATAATAGAAAACAACTAAAAGGCAAAGAATCCATGGAGACAAGCCTTACTAGAAAACTAAATATAGAATGACAGGAAATCCTCATATATCAATAATCACCCTAAATGTAAATGGACTGAACTCACCAATAAAAAGGCACAGAGTAGCAGATTAGAAAAAAAACCTAAATCCAAACATATACTGTCTCCAAGAGACACATCTCTGCTACAAGGACAAGCACAGACTCAAGTGAAAGGGTAGAAATTGACATTCCAAGTAAATGGTATTCAGAGAAAATCAGGTATACCCATACTGATATCAATTGAAACAGACTTCAAGGTGAAAAACATAACAAGAAAAAAAGCTGAACATTTCATAATGGTAAAGGGGACTATACAACCAGAAGACATAAGAGTCATCAATATTTATGCCCCCAATAAGGAGCACCGAAATATACCAAGCAACTACTAACAGAACAAGAGGGAGAGATTGACCAAAACACAATTATTCTAGGGACTTAAATACATCATTGACAGCTATGGACAGATCATGCAAACAGAAAATAAATAATGAAATAGCAGCCCTAAATGACACATTAGATGAATAGGACATAATTGACATATATAGAGCAATTCATCCTAAAATCAGACTATACATTCTTTTCTAGTGTACATGGAACATTCTTAAGGATAGACCATATAATGGGACATAAAATCAGCCTCAGCAAATTTAGGAAGATTGAAATCATACCAAGCATATTCTCTGATCACAAGGCTTTGAAATTGGATATCAACTGCAAAAAGAAAGTGGGAAAAAACACAAATACATGGAGATTAAACAACATACTTTTAAAGAACAACTGGGTCAAAGAAGAAATTAGAGGAGAGATCAAAAGATACAAATGGCAATGAAAATACATTCTACCAAAATTTTGGGGATGCAGCGAAAGCAGTTGTAAGAGGGAAATTTATATCATTACAGGCCTATGTGAAGACACAAGAAAAATCCCAAATAAACAACCTCATCTTACACCTCAAAGAACTAGAAAGAGATGAACAAATGAAACGCAAAGTCAGTAGAAGAAAGAAAATAACAAAAATCCAAGCAGAATTAAATGAAATAGAGAACAAAAAGACAATAGAAAATATTAATGTGACAAAGAGCTTGTTCTTTGAAAAGATTAACAAAATTGACAAACACTTGGCTAGACTCACTAAGAAGAGAGAAGACACTAATTAACAAAATCAGAAATGAAAAAGGAGAAGTTATCAGGGACGCCACAGAAATACAAAGGATTATCCAAGAATACTAAGAAGGACTATATGCCACCAAATTCAATAACCTAGAAGAAATGGACAAGGTCTTAGAAACATATAGCCTTCCCAGGCTGAGCCATGAAGAACTGGAAAATCTAAACAGACTGAACACTAGTAACAAAATTGAATCAGTCATTCAAAGCCTTCCCAAAAGCAAAAGTCTAAGACCAGATGGCTTTATTAGTGAATTCTACCAAACCTTCAAAGAGGATCTAATACCAATCCTGCTCAAACTCTTCCAAAATTTGAAGAGACAGTACTCCCCAACTCATTTTATGAGGCCAACATTACCCTGATACCAAAGTTTGGTAAGGAAAAAACAAAAAACAAAAAAACTACAGACCAATATCTCTGATGAATACAGATGCAAACATCCTAAACAAAATTTTAGCAAATTTTGAATACAACAATGCATTAGAAAGATTATTCATCACGACCAAGACAAGTTCATATCCGGGGCACAAGGATGGTTCAACATCCGCAAATCCATCAATGTGATACACCACATAAACAAAAGAAAGGAAAAAATCATGTGATTATATCAATTGATGCAGAAAAAGTGTTTGAGACTATACAACATCCATTTATGATTAAAACACTTAATAAAATAGGTGTAGAAGGAAAATACCTTAACGTAATATAGGCCATATATGAGAAGCCCTCAGCTAATCTCATAATTAATGGTGAAAAACTGAACCCTTTGCTCTACTTTCAGGAACACGACTGAGCTGTCCCCTATCACCTGTGCTTTTCAACATAGTGTTAAACGTCCTTGCCAGAGCAATCAGGCAAGACAAAGAAATAAAAGGAATCCAGATTGAGAATGAAGAAATTAAATTGTCTCTCTTTGCAGATGACATGATGCTATATATAGAAAATCCAGAAGAATCCACCAAAAAACCTATTAGAAACAATCAACGAATACAGTAAAGTTGCTGGCTACAAAATGAACATACAAAAGTCCATTGCATTTCTATATACTAACAATGAAATCTCAGAAAAAGAAATGCAAAAAACAATTCCTTTTCAGTTGCAACAAAAAGAATAAAATACCTAGGAATACACTTAACCAAGGATGTGAAGGACCTATATGCTGAAAACTACAAGACATTTTTGAAATAAATTGAAGAAGACACAAAGAAATGGAAAGACATTCCGTGCTCATGGATTGGAAGAATCAACATAGTAAAAATGGCCATATTACCCAAAGCAATATACACATTTAATGCAATCCCCATCAAAATCCCAATGCCATTTTTTAAAGAAATAGAACAAAAAATCATCAGATTTGTTTGGAACCACAAAAGACCCCGAATAGCAAAGCAATCCTAAGAAAAAAGAACAATACTAGAGGTATCACACTGCCTGACTTTAGCTTGTACTACAGGGCTACAATAATCAACACAGCATGGTATTGGCAAAAAAACAGACACATACACCAATGGAATAGAATGGAGAGCCCAGAAATAAAACCACATAAATATGGACAGATAATTTTTGACAAAGAAGCTAAAAACATACAATGGAGGAAAGACAGCCCCTTCAATAAATGGTGCTGGGAGAATTGGATAGCCACGTGCAAAAGAATGAAACTGGACTGCTATCTGTCACCATGTACCAAAATTAATTCAAAATGGATCAAGGAATTAAGCATACGGCCTGACACACTAAACTGCACAGAAGAAAAAATAGGTAGAAAAATTATGGACCTTGGGTTCAAAGAGTATTTTATGAATTTGATTCGAAACGCAATGGAAATAAAACTAAAATAAACGAATGGGACTATGAGAAACATAAAAGCTTCTGCACAGCAAAAGAAACCATCGACCAAATAAAGAGGCAACCAACTGAATGGGAGATGATTTTTGCAAACACTACCTCCGATAAGGGGCTAAAATCCAAAATATACAAGGAACTCATGAAACTCAACAACAAAAAAACAAACAACCCAATTGAAAAATGGGCAGAGTACTTGAAGAGACATTTCTCCAAAGAGGACATAGAAATGACGAATAGATATGTGAAAAAATGCTCAACATCACTAAGTATCAGAGAAATGCAAATAAAAACCACAATGAGATATCACCTCACCCCAGTCAGAATGGCTATCATCAACAAGACAAATAGTAACGAGTGTTGGAGAGGCTGTGGAGAAAAAGGAACCCTCATACACTGTTGTTGGGAATGCTGACTGGTGCAGCCGTTATGGAAGGCAGTGTGGAGGTTCATCAAAAAATTATGAATAGAATTACCATACGACCCAGCAATCCCTCTTCTGGGTATCTATCCAAAAAATTTGAAAATATTTATACATAAAGACATGTGTGCTCCAATGTTCATTGCAGCTTTGTTTACGGTGGCCAAGACATGGAAATAACCAAAATGTCCTTTGATAGCTGAATGGATAAAGAAGTTGTGGTATATATACACAATGGAATGCTATTCGGTGGTAAGAAAAGATGATATAGGAACATTTGTGACAACACAGATGGATCTTGAGAGTATAATGCTAAGCGCAATAAGTCAGACAGAAAAAGCAGAGAACCATATGGTTTCACTGATATGTGGTATATAAACCAAAAATTACAAAAGAACAAGACAAACACATGAGAAACAAAAACTCAGAGACACAGACAATAGTTTAGTGGTTACCAGAGGGTAAGGGAATGGGGGGTGGGAGATGAGGGTAAGGGGGATCAAATATATGTTGATGGAAGGACAACTGACTCTGGGTTGTGAACCCACAATGGGATTTACAGATGATGTAATACAAAATTTTACACCTGATATCTATGTAATTGTACTAACAATTGTTACCCCTATAAATTAAAAAAACAAAGATTACCAATGACCATAGATTAATTTATTATAACAATATGTTATAATAAAAGTTGTATTAATGTGGTCTCTCAGTAAACTAGCACAAATTTCTTTTTTCTTCTCACAATTTCACGAATATAGATTCTTTGTTACCATAGACCTTAGCAACTTTGGCATATAATTTTTTTCTTTCCTTTTCAAATCGAGAACTTTTTCCTTTTCACTTCAGGGAAGCACTTTACAGCTTCTCTTTGGCACATTAGATTTGCCAGCCTCACTGCTCTTATACTTTGGGCCCATTATTAAGTACAGTAAGTATTCGTTGAAAACAAGAACTGCAATACCACCAACCGTCTATTTGACTAATGATGAGGGAGCATAAACAGCATGGAGACTGGGGACAAATTGATGATTCTTGTTCCCAGAGGGACGGAGCTGTACAGCATGAGATTCCCCCACGTGACTGAGAACGGCACGTAATTTAAACTTATGAAGTTTATTTTTGGAATTTTCCATTTCATAATCTTGAACCATGGTTGACCACTGGTAACAAACCGTGGAAAGCGAAACCGCAGATAATGCGGTACTATTACAGTTCTGACAAAAATTGCATATGCTGATCTGAGGGCAAAGAAGTATGAAAGAAATGTTACCATGGAGAAATTACAAGAATATGGTGACTTCCTGACTGACTGACAAATATGGAACACCATGCCAGAAGGCCCCTATATAGTTTCATAAATGTACTTGGTTGCCTCTTTTCTGTGAAAGAAGCCATCTGATTTCAATTGGATAATAACCACTGCCTGGAACTTTCTTGCCCCTGTTCCCATTACTAGGTATCTGCATAAATGTTTTTCTCTAAATATCAAAGTTTCTCCTTTACTAAAAGCCCGTCACTTATAGAGAGATCTGGTTAAAGGGCTGGGGGGCAAAAGCCAAAGTGATTATTGAAGGGAACTTTTCTCTTATGTGCTTCTATTCTGGAAATCTTCAACTTGCATATAAATCTCAATGGAAATTTCTAATGTGGAGACTTTGAAAAAGATCCTAAGCCCCAGCATCTAAGAAAAGATTCATTGCCATCCAGCACAGTCCATAAAATGGATTGTTTTTGTGAAGTAGAATATATTCATCATGGAAGTATTAGAGGATTTAGAGAAGATATACTGTTATTATTATGAAGCTCTATCTGCACAGTCACACACACTGGATAATAGGATAGGAATAATATATTCAGCTGTCTTGATTTGCCATGGTGCAGCCCAACCCTGAGTATGGCAAGGATCCACAAAGAAAAACCACAGTGCTGCCTATCCTCCCCAGTCATCTTAGTGGGCCTGTGGGGACAAAATCCCAAAAAGCAGTTTCCAGGCTCTCGGCCTCACATAGAAAGGTGCTGGCTCGGGTAGTAAATGGCCATCAACTGTGATCAGATGCCAGCAGCTGTGGCTAGTTGGCCGTCAACTGTAACCCGTAGGCCATTGGCCACTAATATAACGGCTGTGGCTACGCTAGCAGGAAAGGAATGGGGGCTAGCAAGAAGATGGTGGCTGGCAAGAGCGGACTGCTGTTAGGCAGATTATGTAGATCCTGCTTCCTGTGTCTCCAGCCCAGCCGCCAGCGAGAATATATTGGTTTGACTCCCCTATCTATGGCTCCGTGGGTGTTCCTTTTTGGCCTTACCGTGTCCTGCGTTCTTGGGCGGGGAGTGGGAGCAAAGTCCCTGCACGACAAATGGCGCAGCGAGCAGGGTACCCTGCGCGACACATGGCGTAGTCGGCAGGATACGGTGCTGGCCAAAGCTTTCCGAAGGGCAGTGGAGCAGTTTGTGCGTATGAAAGCTCAGTCTGAGGAAGACCAGGAGGAACAGCTGCCGGAGAGCTCGATTCCCGTGGAGGGGTGGAAAGATGTGGATGGTTCCCCAACCAGCAGAGGCCGGAGAAAGCGGAGAAAGCGAAGGTTGTTGCTGCCCTGTGGGCTGGGAACTGCTTGCTGACGCAGCCTGGATGCGGGACTTGTCCCAGGAGGAAACGCTTGCTGAGTCCTCCTTGGGAGATGACGGTGAGGTCAAGGTCATCCCTCACCCCCAGGACAGCCCTGGCGAATGACTATGGACTATGAGGAACTGCCTTCTATCCCTGATTTAATGGACGCTTGACTGTTTGGGAACATACCACCATGTAGTGGGACTGGTTTGATGTTTGCTTTTGTGTCTTGACTGGCCGCCATTGATAATATGTAAGCACCTTGATGTGAGCCGCTGTTGTTCCAGCACAGTACCCTGAGAGGCCCTGGCTGAGTCCAGGAAGTCTGGCTGTGTCCAGAGAGAGTGGCAGTGCCCTGAGAGCCCTGGCTGTGTCCAGGAAGTCTGGCTGTGTCCAGAGAGAGTGGCAGTGCCCTGAGAGGCCCTGGCTGTGTCCAGGAAGACTGGCTGTGTCCAGAGAGAGTGGCAGTGCCCTGAGAGGCCCTGGCTGTGTCCAGGAAGACTGGCTGTGTCCAGAGAGAGAGTGGCAGTGCCCTGAGAGCCCTGGCTGTGTCTAGGAAGTCTGGCTGTGCCCAGAGAGAGTGTCAGTGCCCTGAGAAACTCTGGCTGTGCCCGGGGAGACAGGTGGTACCTTAAGAAGCCCAGGAAGTCTGGCTGTGCCCAGAAGTACTGTGGTGGTGCCCTGAGAAACCCTGGCTGTGCCCGGGGAGACCGGTGGTACCCTAAGAAGCCCAGGAAGTCTGGCTGTGCCCAGAAGTACTGGGGTGGTGCTCTGAGAAATCATGGCTGTGCCCGGGGAGACAGGTGGTACCCTAAGAAGCCCAGGAAGTCTGGCTGTGCCCAGAAGTACTGTGGTGGTACCCTGAGAGGCCCTGGCTGTGCCCGGGGAGACAGGTGGTACCCTAAGAAGCCCAGGATGTCTGGCTGTGCCCAGAAGTACTGTGGTGGTGCCCTGAGAAAACCTGGCTGTGCCCGGGGAAACAGGTGGTACCCTAAGAAGCCCAGGAAGTCTGGCTGTGCCCAGAAGTACTGGTGGTGCCCTGAGAAACCCTGGCTGTGCCCCGAGAGCCTGGCTGTGTTCAGGATAGTGCATTTACCTCCAGGCTCCTTGCACAGGGCCCCTCGCAGAAGACGCTTGTCGCGTAGATTGTGAGGCGAGACCCTGTAGGGGTGGAGTGTGGGGACAAAACCCCAAAAAGCAGTTTCCAGGCTCTCGGCCTCACATAGAAAGGTGCTGGCTCGGGTAGTAAATGGCCATCAACTGTGATCAGATGCCAGCAGCTGTGGCTAGTTGGCCGTCAACTGTAACCCGTAGGCCATTGGCCACTAATATAACGGCTGTGGCTACGCTAGCAGGAAAGGAATGGGGGCTAGCAAGAAGATGGTGGCTGGCAAGAGCGGACTGCTGTTAGGCAGATTATGTAGATCCTGCTTCCTGTGTCTCCAGCCCAGCCGCCAGCGAGAATATATTGGTTTGACTCCCCTATCTATGGCTCCGTGGGTGTTCCTTTTTGGCCTTACCGTGTCCTGCGTTCTTGGGCGGGGAGTGGGAGCAGAGTCCCTGCACGACAAATGGCGCAGCGAGCAGGGTCCCCTGCGCGACAGGGCCACAGTAAGTAAGATCTGTTGGCCACATTCTTTAGTCAGAATTGATAGTGGGCAGTAGAAATACATTTTGATGGAGAACACACCTCTCATGAAATATTCATGAGAATGTTTGATTCAATGGGTACCTGTTTGTTCAACAGGCTCCCCTTGCTGGAGAAGATTTCCTATCACAACATTTTTGTATTTTCATGTAAGTGGCCAAAATCATGTTGTGAGGCTATTACGGTCAATCTTATTTTTTTTCAAATAACAATTGCAAATATATTTGAACCCAAAAGTCAAGAAATATATGAGCTACTAATTCCTAATTAATACTCTGGCCTTTTTGCTAAAATGTAAATTATCTGCCTCTCTAACAAGTGTTCTGCAATACACTCAATTTAATGATACAGATTCTTTTCCTCCATGTACTCCTCCATGTAGACACATGTATTCCCACTTTTCAAAAGTTTGCATTATACCACTTAGCTTTTATGAAAGACCAACATTAATATCTGTTTTCCCTAACAGAGAGAAACCTGAAGAGGAGTTTTGATTTCACATAAAAAGGCCAAAAGTGAAAATAGCATTGAGCATTTATTTTGCAGACAGCCATTACAGAGGCACAGCCAAGCTCCTTCTCCAGGCAACACACTCAGAGTCACAGCATCAAGCCACCACAGTTTTGAACTGTGTCTGTAAGTATGTGTGCTTTATCATGAGTTATTCTGTGCATCCGTTAGCAAAATGTGTCCTAAAGTATCAGAAAAACCTAAGAGAGCTCATAAGGGTGTTAAGCTTAGTGGAAAACTAAACATACTTAAGCATATTTGGTAGGTTATTTTTTGAGTTTGGAAAGGCTCAAATTTTTTCCATATGAATTCATGGTGATTGCTTCTTTGCTTTACCCTATTTTAACATATGAAAGATTTCATAGGAATGCTCTACTTTTGCATAATGGGGGGAACCTATATGCACAATTTAACTGCTAAAGTAAATCAATACTATAAAGAATAGAGACAGAGAGACATGATCCATAATGCTATATATCCCTTGATTTTAAAAGTGATTCTCTTGAACACACGATGTGATATATAGGCGATGTATTACAGAATTTACACCTGAAACCTATGTAATTTTACTAACAATTGATAGTAAATAAACTTTAATTAAAAAAAGTGATTCTCTTACCTAAGCTATCATAACCAATAACTGGAGAAGCGGTATCTGAATGCCAGGTCTGGGTCACTCCAGAGTGAAAAATGTAAGAAAGGTATGAACTACGGTCAACATCAAAATTTGTTCTATTTCAATTTCTATTCAATACTAGTGTGAACATTTTGCTAAGAATATACATGTGTATGTATAGAAAAAAAATTAAAGCTTACCCACAGATGAATTTTGACTTTTGTAAAAATATAAACAATGACCTACTTGAGCAACTGGAATGTAACAACATTCATAACTCTCTGTTGAGAAACTCCTCAAGGACAGGGGCTGTTTTATGATAGGTAGTGATAAAGCTGTCCACGTTGGAAAATTACATTTGCAATTCCCTCATATTTGATCAGAATTTTTATGTGGAAAGTCTTTGGCATGCACTTTGGAATAATTAATCATTGCTTCTTCTAGCACCATAAATAACTCTTGATGTTTTTTACTTAGATTCATCACAGGTTCTAAGAGATTCACTTTGTTTACTGAAAACCTACCACAGATCTTGCCAATCTCTGTGTGTTTTCTCTGTAGATAGAGGGAAACAAAATGAACCAGATTTTCCAGAGAATCACTTCACACAGGATGAAAAAACAAATTAGAGAAGAGGCAACAAGCTGGAAAGACTAGGGATAGAATTTTATTGATCTCAGTCTACTGAATACTATTAATACTAACTACTATTATTACTAATTGTAGTTACAACTTATTAATCATCTACTGTGTGGCAGAGTCCCTGTGCTAAGAGTTACGTGCATTATCTTATTTATCCCATACAAATTTGTGAGGTAAAGTGCTATATTATTGTCCTCATTTATTGATGAATAAACCAACTTTGAAGAAATTACACTAAGTTGTTTCACATGTTTTGGCCCTGAATCTAGATCTGCTGAACTCCAAAACAAATTTTCTCACACATATGTGTAGCAGAGACACTACCAAAGAAGAAAACATGGCAGTGATGAAACTTGAAGTTTATCCTTTTTCACCGAGAAAAATGCCAGCTAAATCAGAGTTGACTTGCAACTCTGATACCAGGAGATACAAGAGGGGATCAATATTGTTAAAGAAATTGGAACTGGCTGGAAAATACAAAATAAACAATAAGTGGAAGGCTACTCCTTATGTAATGGTAGAGTGACTGGAGCCTTAACATATATATACAAAAAGTAAAGCTTTCCTTCAAAGGGTGGGAGATGTTAGAACTCTAAGATTCACTGAGATTAGCTTCTGTGTGATTACATGTTGCGTAATTTATTTTGTATAAGTTATGAGGGGAAAAAAAAATTTCCCAAGGTTGGGGGAGAGGAGTTACTATGAAGAAAGTGAGGATACTGGTTATAGTAGTCAGGGTTCTCCAGAGAAAAAGAACCAATAAGATATTTTATTGTATATATTGATGTGTGTGTATGTGTGTGTGTGTCAAGAGGCTAATTACAAGGAACTGGCTTGCACAATTTAGAAGCTGACAAGTCCCAAGACCTACCATCAGCAAGCTAGAGACCCAGGAGAGCCAATGGCATAGTTTCAATTGAAGTTCAAAAGCCTGAGAACTAGGAGAGCTGATGGTGTAGTTAGTTCTAGTCCAAACGCCAGGAGGCTTGGGACCCATTAGAGATGATGTTTCAGTTTGAGTCCAAAGGCAGCAAAAAAAAAGGATGTCCAAGCTACAAGGCAGTGAAGCAGAAGGAGTTTCCTCTTCCTTGCAGAACAGTCAGCCTTTTTGTTCAATTCAAGCATTCAACTGATTGGGTAAGGCCCACCCACATTAGAAAGGGCAATCGTCTTTACCAATTCAAATGTGAATCTCATCCCGAAAACCCCTCACCAATACACCCATAATAATGTTGGACCAAATGTCTGGGCATCTCATGACCCAATCAAGTTAACATACAATTAACCATCACACTGGTTGTAAGTCGTTAAAGTGGTGGTTGCTAGAACTAATCCTCCTGACACAACAGCCCTAGGGCAGGCAGGAAATGGTTGTGTGGAATAACTAAAACAGCTGATTGATACAACCGTATCATAATGGGCTCAGGTCAGCCAGGACATTAAGGCCCTGGTATTAAGTATTTCCCCACAAAGAACTGATGAAACAGAACTCCTCACAATAACCACTGGAGCAGTAGGCCCAGTAGAGTTGTATGGGTAAATACTCCTTAAATATTGCTTTTAAGAATGAGTCTTGGCCTCACACAATATATCAGAAAGATACTGACCAACAAAATAGCATATCTCCAACCTCTCTCTCCTTTAGCCCAGAACTACTTAAGCAACTTACAGGGGAAAATATCACCTAAAATATCACAGATGTCAGGAATTTCTGTGATGACCCCAAAGGCAAGGCCTATATGAAAATGAGATTTCTCACTGAGGAATTATCACCAATTACAGTGTAAATGCTTGCCCAATTTCCTCCCTACCGCTCTCCAAGAGGAAGTAAGTGTGCAATTAATAACTTTTCTGGGAAGAAATAGAGATCCTTAAACAAGTCGGATAAAATTTAAAAAGCCTACAGAATACTAGAAGATAGAGAAACAAAAGATAGACTAAAATAGGGATCTATACAAAAAGAGGAAAGAAAACAATTTCAAAAAAATGAAAAGTATTGGTAACATTGTATTATATAATTGAAAGAGAGCAGAACTTAAAATGTTCTCACCAATCAATCAATCAATCAAAAAGTTAGGTAACAATAGCCAAGATATGGAAACAACCGAAATGCCCATCGGTAGATGACTGGATTAAGAAGCTGTGGTACATTTATACAATGGAGTATTACGCAGCCATAAAGAAAAAAGAAATCTTATCATTTGCAACAACATGGATGGATCTAGAGAACATTATGTTAAGTGAAATAAGTCAGAAAGAGAAAGACAAGTACCATATGATCTCACTTATATGCGGAATCTAAAGAAAAGAATATGTGTATGAACTAATCAGAAACAGTTTTGGGGACACAAAAAACCAAGAGTTGTTAGATGGGCGGGGGGGAGGAGGTTGGGGATGGGGGGAAGGGTGAAGGGAGTGGGGGGCGGCTGGTGACCACAGGATGGCCTCAGGGTTTTTTGAGAATTACTTTGGGGAACTTATTCAATAGTGTTTGAGGATTTTGTTGGGTGTCCAATGGACATGTGTCCTGTTTGGGAGACCACCTCAGGGATGCTGTGGATGCCTGGTCATGGCATTGTACACCAGAGACTGGACATTCATGAATGCCAACTATAATTTTATGTGTATAATGTGATGGCTCGGTGTGAGGTCGGGGTGGTGGTGGATGGGGGGAGGGGGGTTCACGGTATGAGGGATGTAAAAATAAAATAAAATAAAACTATTAAAAAAAAAGTTAGGTAACAGATGTGTCAATTTACTAGAAAGTAGGAATTCTTTCAAAATGGGTACATACATCAAATTACTATAATGTACACTTTCTAACAAACTTTGTCAACTATACCTCAGCAATGCCAAAACATAAAAATGAAAGTGGAAAAGGAAGAATTTCTGGCTTTGAAGATGGGCGAAGGGGTTCATGAACCAAGATGTGTGAGTGGCCTCTAGAAG
This sequence comes from Rhinolophus hipposideros, assembly GCF_964194185.1. NCBI lineage: Eukaryota > Metazoa > Chordata > Mammalia > Chiroptera > Rhinolophidae > Rhinolophus > Rhinolophus hipposideros. Next base: position 63,939,453 of record NC_138046.1, on the reverse strand, counting down.
CTGGGAACAGCCCTCAGCTGTTTAGCCAGCAAGGAAATGGAGACATCAGTCCGACAACCATGAGGAACTGGATTCTGCCAACAACCTAAATGAACAGGGAAACAATTTTTCCCTAGAGCCTCCAGAAAAAAAATCAGCCCTGCGACACCTTGATTTTAGCCTAATGAGACTCATATTGGACTCCTGACCTACAGAACTGTAAGATAATAAATCTGTGTTATTTTCTGCTGCTAAATTTGCAGTTGTTTGTTACGGCAGCAAGGAAAACTACAAATGGTCCCCAACTTACAATGGTTCAACTTCCAATTTTCCGACTTTACGATGGTACAAAAATGATATGCATTCAGTCGAAACTGTACTTTGAATTTTGACTTTCGATCTTTTCCTGGGCTAGTGATATGCAGTACAATGTTCTTCATGATGCTGGGCAGTGGCAGTGAGCCACAGCTCCCAGTCAGCCGCACAATCATGATGGCAAACAACTGATACCCTACAGTATACTGTGTTTTTTAGATATTGTTTTGTGTTTTTGCATCCCATCTTGACTACAAAATGCCCACCTAGGTCTCCTGCTTCTGGTGAGGAGAGAAAGACAATAACACTTGAGATGAAACTCAAGAAAACTGCCCAACTGTGGGCTAATACAAGTGTTCTGAGTATGTTTAAGGTAGGGTAGGATAAGCTATGATGTTCAGTAGGTTAGGCGTATTAAATGCTTTTTTGATGTACAATATTTTCAACTTACGATAGGTTTTTATCGGGACATGAGCCAACTAAGTCCAGGAGCATCTGTAATGCACACTATTGCAGTGTTAGAAAGTAGAGAAAGAAAGAGGAGGGAAGTGTCACTCAACTCCATTTTGTCTAAAGAGATTCCCAAGCAGCAGATCCTTCAATTTAAGGGAAACTTGCAAATGGTGTTCAGGAAAAGAAAATGAATGTCATTTGCCTTATTCTGAGTGAAGACTCTCAGGACATTAGTGTGTGTCCAACTTTTAATTAGCTATGTAAATAGTACTGAGGCAGTGTTTTTAAAATGGGGATGAATATACAAACCATGTGTATTTGGCTTTGGAATTAATGTTTTTTTATTATTGTTGAAAAGAAACAGATCTACTCTTTCCTGTTTTTCACTTTGAAAAGCTGATCAACAACCAAAAATCAAATGTCTTCTTCTAGATCTGGATCAACATCATTAGTCATAAAGTAAATTCAAATCAAAACCATATTTCTTTGTATAAATACCCAGAAGTGAAATTGCTGGGTCATAAGGTAGTTCTATTTTTAATTTTGTGAGGAACTTCCATAATGTTTTCCATAGTGGCTGCACCAATTTGCAATCCCACCAACAGTGCACGAGAGTTCCCTTTTATCCACATCCTCAAAAACATTTGTTATTTGTTGATTTATGGATAATAGCCATGCTGACACGTGTGCAGTGATATCTCATTCTGGTTTTGATTTGCATTTCTTTGATGATTACTGATGTTGAGCATCTTCTCATATATCTATTGGCCGTCTGCACGTCCTCTTTGGAGAAATGTCTATTCAGGACTCTGTCCATTTTTAAATAAAATTATTTGTTTTTTGTGTGTTAAATTGTATGAGTTCTTTATATATTTTTGGATATTAACCTCTTATCATATGTATCAGGGCAAATATCTTCTCCCATTCATTCAGTAAATTGTCTTTTCATTTTGTTGATGATTTCCTTTGCTGTGCAATAACTTTTTAGTTTGATATTGTCCCACTTGTTTATTTTCTCTTTTGTTTCCCTTGCCTGAGAAGATATATCCAAAAAATATCACTAAGAACAATGTCAAAGGATTTACTCTATGTTTTCTTCTAGGAGTTTTATGGTTTTGGGTCTTACACTAAAGACCCAGCAATTCCACTTTCAGGTTTTTATTGCAGGAAATCCAAAACACTAATTTGAAAAGATTTATGCACCCCTATGTTCAGTGAAAAATTATTTACAATAGCCAAGATATGGAAGCAACCTAGGTGTCCATCAATAGACGACTGGATAAAGAAGATGTGGTACATTTGTACAATGGAATATTACTCGGCCATAAAAAAACAATGAAATCTTACCACTTGTGATAACATGGATGGACCTAGAAGGTATTATGCTAAGTGAAATAAGACAGAGAAAGACAAATACCTTATGATTTCACTTATACGTGGAATCTAACAAACAAAACAGAAACAGACTGATAGATACAGAGGACAAACTGATTTTTGCCAGATAGGAGGCGTGTTGGCGGGCTGGGTGAAAAAGGTGGAGGGATTAAGAAGTACAAATTGGCAGTTACAAAATAGTCATGGGAATGTAAAGTAGAGTGTAGGGAATAAAGTCAATAGTATAGTAATAACTATGTATGGTGCCAGTTGGGACTTAAACCTATTTGGGGATGACTTTATAAATTATATAAATGTCTAACCACTCTGTACATCTAAAATTAATACAATATTTATTGTCAAAAGAAATAAAAAAAACATATTCATACAAAAACCTACAAAAAACATATTGAGATACCACTTCACACCCTCTAGAATGCCTGAAATCAAGAAGAGAGATAATAGCAAGTTTTGGCACAGATACAGAGAAATGGATGCCTAATATATTGCTGGTAGGAATTTAAAATGTTGCAGCCACTTTGGAAACCAGTCTGGCAGTTCCTCAAAATATTAAACATAGAGTTATCACACGATCTAGCAATTCTTTTCCTAGGTATATATCCAAGTGAATGAAAACATATGTCTACATGAATGTCCATAGCATTATTCATGATAGGCATAAAATGGAAACCACCCAAATGTCATCAGTTGTTGAACAAACATATGTAGTATCTTCCTAAAATGAAATCTTATTTGGCCATTAAAAGAAGTACTGATATATGCTACAATATGGATGGACCTTGGAAACATGCTAAGTGAAAGAAGTCAGTTGCAAAAGGCCACATTTTATATGATTCCATTTAGATGAAATATCCAGAATAGGCAAATCTATAGACAGATAGTAGATTAGCGGTTACTGAGGACTGCAGGAAGTGGGAGGTGGGAAAAATAAGAAATAACTGCTAATAGGTACAGGATTTCTTATGTGGTAATGCAAATGTTGATTGTGGTGATCACTGCACAACTCTAATTTTCTACTAAAAACCATTGAATTTTATACATTAAAAGTAAATTGTAATGTCTGTGAATTTTATCTCGATAAATTTATTTTCAAAAGAATAGAAGAGAAAAATAATTACTTTTGAGGACTGGAGGAGAGAGAGAAGTTCTTGATCTCTCCTCTGTGATCTTGTGGAGAAGAAAGAGGGAGAGTAGAGAGGAGAAATGCTGGATTCCTTTTACTTCAGTATTATTTTAAATACAAAGTCATATACTTGTCTCCGTGATCTAGCAACTATAGAAAACATGTCTTGCCACTCACGAGCAACAGAACTTGAAGTCTTAAAGTGAAGAATGTAAAAAAGATATGAACTATGTTCAACATCAAAATTTATTGTATTTTGACTTCTATATAGGGGATATTTGAATTTTTTCAGAAAAGGAGTAGCCAAGCCAAAACTGACTTAATCATTTGTCCAGGAAGCCAAAGCAATAGAACATGAGAGAAGATACAGAGAATGAAGGCAGACAAAGCTAGTGAGAAAGCAGAACACTAGAAAGAAAAAGTGAGAGACACAAGCTAAAACCAAGAGAGAGGAAGTTGAAAAGATGGTTTAGGCCCTATAATTCAAAATCCTTTTGTTGGTTCACAGAACAAAATTTACACACTCCAAACGTATATGAATAATCCAGACTGAGAAATGTGTTATTACAATTGTTTTACCTGGAACATTGTGGCTAAACCAGTTGTGGCAAGGGTGAAGTTTCTGCTGAAGAAAATGAGTTTTTCAATTTTCCTAATGGGAAAACAATAGGACTGTGACTGGGAGAGAGGAAGATACTCATTTTTTTTCTTTCTTTATATTAAATTTATTGGGGTGACAATGGTTAGTAAAATTACACAGGTTTCAATTGCACATTTCTGTAATATATCATCTATATATCATATTGTGTATTTACCACCAAGTCAGTTCTCCTTCCATCACCATATATTCCTTTTTTCTCTAATCTCCAAAAACAATGGAACCCTAGTGTGGGGACAGAGCCCCAAAAAGCAGTTTCCAGGCTCTCGGCCTCACATAGAAAGGTGCTGGCTCGGGTAGTAAATGGCCATCAACTGTGATTAGATGGCCATCAGCTGTGGCTAGTTGGCCATCAGCTGTAACCCATAAGCCATTGGCCACTAATATAACTGCTGTGGCTAAGCTAGCAAAAAAAAAAAAAATGGGAGCTAGCAAGAAGATGGTGGCTGGCAAGAGTGGATTGCAGAGAGGATGATGCCGCCAGCGAGAATATATTGGTTTGACTCCCCTATCTATGGCTCTGTGGGTGTTCCTTTTTGGCCTTACCATATCCTGCATTCTTATGTGGGGAGCGGGAGCAGAGACCCCGCCTGACACCCCATAGGCCGCCCTGCACGACACCTAGTCACCTGTAAAGGAGGGAGTCAAGGGGACACTCCCAGTGTGGGAAATATGTTGGCATTTGCAACATGCATGGCGTTAGGGAAGACTGCCATTCAGGGATCCCTTGTGCAAAGCCATAGAAAACGGATTTCTGAGGGCTAGCTTTAAAATTTCCATTTTCTGTTTGGTAACTTCCTTCAGCTAGTCCCAAATTATCAAAGTTTTGTTACGCATAAGAGTCAAATATTAACTGTATTGTAGGGATTCCTTTTTAGAGTGATGTGTTAATTCTTAGTGTAACATGTATTGTGGAAAGTGGCAGCAGCATGGAGAGGTGGCTGTGAGACAGCAATATGACAAGCAGGAAAGTTTGAAGCAGCTGCCCTAAGAAAGAACTGATAAGTGATAAGCATACACACTTTTGGAACATATAACTAAGAAAAATATTTTTCATAAATACTTGGGAATACTTAGGAAACTAGGTGGAGACTAGGTTAGCTGGTTTGGTTAGTTAGGTTACTTGAGGGAACAGAGGCTGAGGCTAGGTTATTTGGGTATTAAAGGGAAAATGAGCCATGGAAGGTCAGACAGATTTGAAACACTTGTTTTATAGTTAATCATCCAAAAAATGGAAAGGGAAAGCAGCATGATTTTTTTTTAACATCCCACTACCTAGTGTGTTTCCCTGAAAATAAGACCTAGCCAGACAATCCGCTCTAATGTATCTTTTGGAGCAAAAATTAATATAAGACCCAGTATTATATTATATATTATATTATGTTATGTTATGTTATATTTGTATTATATTATACCCGGTCTTATAGTAAAATAAGACTGGGTCTTATGTTAATTTTTGCTCCAAAAGACGCATTGGAGCTGATTATCTGGCTAGGTCTTATTTTCAGGGAAACACAGTAGCTGTTGTGTGACCCTGGACAGTACTTAGATACACTGAACCCTAGATTTCTCACCTACAAAATGAGGAAATAGATCATCTTTAACATTCTATTAGAATCAGCGTTACTGGACTAAGTATTTTGTCTTAAAGGAACCACTGTGAAGGGAACAACACCTGTGTATATACTTTTAATATACTATTTTAAAAATGAGTCTCCAGTGTTGCATAGCTCAGATATGTGCCCATATGGCACCTTCACAATTCTTTATCGTTTTCCAACTCTACAGTGCCACTGAATTCTCAGTATTTCTAATATGTCCATGTTTCTTTCGCCCACTATGTTTTTCTGATCCCAACAGTAAGTTCTGATCATTATATAAATTTTAGAATACCCCAAATCATAAATTTAAATTACCTGAAACCCCATTATATATAGATAACCAATATCAACAGCTTTGTGTGTTGTGCATCATTTACATATATGTACACATTTCCATATTTTTGAGACATTTTTCATTAAACAATTTATGTTGGTTATCTTTCAGTGTCAGCGTAGATCTACATTATTACTTTAAACACCTTTATATTATTCAACTGTATGAATAACCAATACCTTATACATTGAATCCCCTCTTTTTGGACATTTAAATTGTTTCGGACATTTCAGTATTATAAGCAACACTGAAATGAATATTCTTATAATTGTTTTTGCTCACTATTTCTTTAAGATAAATTCCTTAAATATTTTCTGGGTCAAAGAGTATGCACATTTTTAAGGTTTTTATGAAATATTGCCAAATAATACTTCAGAAAACCTTTATCATTTTACCTTTCCACTTGCAGCATGAGACAGGTTGTTTTCTTCACATTATGTAAAAATGTTGGGAATGTTTAAATTTTAATTTGGCCAAAAAAACAGGTGAATAACAGTATCATTGTTATTTTAGTTTTCATCTTATTAGTAGCACAGGTGAGCATTTTTCATATTTATTATCCAAAAGGCTAATGTACAGATAAAAATGTATTTTTCTAAATTGCTTATTCATTTATTTTAAAAATAGTTTTCTCTTAAGTTTGCCGTTTGTCTTACACATTGTTTTATAAATGGGGTTAGTATGGTTTTAAATTGAGACTCTCAGTACAAATCCTAAAATTGGATGAGCAATGCAACCCAGTATTCTCTCTTCTATCTTTCTTTAGGTACACAGTAACCTGAGGAACACTAGCACAAAGCTGGTTGCTAGGTAGAGCAGACAGGGCAAGTAAAAGATCTGGTATTAAAAAAAAAAAATCACCTAATACATTTTTGGTGGTTGAAAATTTGTTAATCTGCCCCAAGTAACAAAACTTTGACTCAACTGTACTTTACTATACACAAACACTTTTTGTTTACTAAAAAGATAATTACTAGGACAATACAGAGATTTTAGCCATATTTAATATCAAATAAGTGTTTCTGCATCAAGTAAAATAACTACATATTCTTTTTTCACATATAAATATTATGGGAATTGAAGTATGTCAATACCATTTGTGATCACTTGCTTCCTCATGAAAATATCTTGAAATGAAAATCAAAATACTGGGTTTATATTTCTTCAAAAATGTACTTTAATACATAGCATTTGTTTTGTTGGGTCATGTAAATTTATTTTTGTCACTAATAATTAAACTTCTAGGAACATTTAATAACACAAGTTAAACAAACCTAAACACAACATTTGAAAAGATGTAACTTATTTCCAAAACTGTTGTTCAGAAAATCAACAAGGGATTTCCCTGAGCTAGAGAAATTTTCTGATACTTTCCCATGTGCTGCTTAGAGATTTTTCCTTTGGTATAGATTCAATTGCAAAAAGTAAAGATTCATTTTCCTAAAGCCTCATCATCCGTACAGATTTTTAAAATAGCTATGTTCTTTCTCTAGCCCTTCAGCCTAATTGAATACAGCTGTAGTCTTTGCAAAAAGAATTGCAAACAATTAATTGGCAACCTGCTGACATGGTAATTATGGTGTGAAAATCCAACTCTTGCAATATTTAAAATATATTACACATGTTGAAGTGGTTTCTTTGCATCATGATCCCACCCAAAAATAATGAAAAAACATTTTAACTGATTTATTTGTCCTGGTGTATTTTTTACATTTGTTTTTCAATCCAAGGACTGACGAACTCTATTAAAAACTAAATTACACCTAAATAATTATAAGTAATGTATCTTTTTCCTATAATCCTTATTATTTATTAGATTTAAAGTGACTTTTCCCTTAAAGAAAGACAAGCTGGTGTGAGGTAATACCAATTTCAACAGATCTGACATTGTGACATTTTTCCTAAAGTTGTAAATAGTGATAGTTTAAGGAAAATATTAATCAAAAAATTTTTACTTTCCTCAAATTTCATTTCTTATTGGATGTAGTGCAAATGTTTTAAACAGATGCCATCCAGTATGCCGTTTCTTGCCTTTCATATCTTGTGTTGTCTTAAACTTCTGCAAGCAATTCTTAAGAATGAATTTCCTGAGCAAAAGAACATTTCTGGAAACCAAGGCAAAAAAATCACTCACCTATCTTTTGTATCTCTTGTTAATACCCTAAAAGGTGTTGTGAGGAAACAATTCCACACCGCAAATAGTATATAAATCCCTATCTGATACAGAAATAGGTGTCTGGGGTCTGAAAATGATCTAGCTGTATTTAATGTTACTAAAGAAAAAAGTTTATGTCAGACAACAGATTGGGTTACAATACTGGCTCTTTGGAAGAACGGATAAAAATTCAAAATGACTTTGAAAGACTGAAGATACAGGGATGAGGCAGGGAGTAGGTGTTTACCAGGAATCAATTCAAAGTTATCTATTTAGGGAGGAAAAAACTCAAAGAAAGAACACAAAGTTACATGAAATTCATGAAAGAAAGAGGATTTCTTTTCTTGAAGACAGACAGAATTGGATGAGGTAATACCAATTTTAACATCTTTAATATCATGATATTAAAGACCTGGAATTCCAAGTAAAACTAACTTATCCTAATTATAACAATAATAATTATTATTTGAATGGTTACTGTATGCCAAACACTATACTAAATGTTTGATAAACAATAATTAAGTCGCATAATAAGTCTATGAAGTAGTCAGGTAACAGCCCCATTTTATAGATAAGAAAAATGAAGATTAGAGGGGTTAAGCAACTTGCTTAAGGTCACACAGTCAATAAGTGAAAAAAGTGGGAGTCAATACCAACTCTATTACACTTCAAATCCCACCTTTCATCCTCTACAATGCCCAATTCCTGGAAATGTCCCTTTGGGTTCTGCTTAAGATGCTGAGGACAAAATTGCTTTTTCAGCTGCTTTTTCTTCCTTATTATCTATTGATTTAAAGGCTCTTTATTCCTTCTAACTACAGGAGAACACAGAATGACAAAAGATATAAGAATTTGTAAAGGTAAAAAAAAAATATTTGACAGTAATGGATCACTCTCCATTTAACTGAAATATATGAAGTATATTTCATAATTATGAAATATATGAAGTATATTTCATAATTATGAAATATATTTCATAAGCAAGTTCTTATCATACCCCTGTGTATGATGGATATGACCTGGGGGCTGACCCCCACCCAGTGGTCTCACTAAGCTATGAACCTTCACAAAGTTATGCAGACATGAGCTACAAGTGTATGCAGGGGGCACCACTGCTAGATAAGGTAGGATTCTGAGTTTTTCTCTATAGATTGGCATCCCCTTGGCCTCCAACTTGTGTTTATTTCTTCTCTGCTGTTTCCTTTGGGTCCTGTCTAGTTCTGAGTATAGACAAGGAAGGTGCTTTTCTAGGTAGTACAGCACGGTAGAGAGGTGGAATAACAGAGCAGTTAAGAACATGGACTTGAATCAGACTGCCTAGCTTTGTGACTTATCAGTTGTGTGAAGTTGGACAAGTTGCTTAACCTCTCTGAACCTCAGTTTCCCCATTTGTTAAATAGAGCTAATAACTGGGCCTACTTAATGACTGTAGTAAGGATTGCATGAATGATTTGTATATTCCTAGAGCATAGTAAGCATTGCATAAGCATTTTCTACTGATACTAGTAAACTTTCAAATTTTAGGCAGAAGGATATTGTGATTCCTTCTTTTGTCCCTGTGGGAGGTTCCAGTCACTGGCAGTCTTGTTTCTTTTCTATCTGGTTTTATTCTACTATAGAAGAGTCACAGATCAGTTTTGAACACACTGAACTACTCAGCAATAAAAAGAACAACTTATTGATACAGGGACAAGTTGGATGGATCTTAAGGTCATTTTGCTGAGTGAAACAGGGTAATCTCAAAAGGTTACATACTGCATAATTTCATGTATATAAACATCCATATAATTTTTTCATTTCAAGTTTGAGAACAAATTAATCGTTGCCTACAGTTAGGGACAGGAGGCAGGAGGTGAGTATGAAGGAATTTCATTGTGGTAATGGAACAGTTACAACTCTTGATCGTAGTGGCAGTTCTATAAATTTATACATGTGGTAAAACTGCATTGAACCCCCGGAACCCTTCCCCTGCCCACACACACACAGCGCAAACAAATGTGTCTAAAATCAGGCAAAATCTTAATGAGGTCTGTAGAGAGTACCAATGCTAATTTTCTGGTTTGGGTATTGTACTTCCGTGTTTCACCGAAAATAAGACCAGCTCTTATATTAAGGTTTGCTCCAAAAGACACATTAGGGCTTATGTTCAGGGGATGTCCTCCTGAAAAATCATGCTAGGACTTATTTTCCGATTAGTTCTTATTTTCAAGGAAACATGGTCCATAGTCACATAAGGTGCTACCATCAGGAGCAGCTGGGTGAAGGGTAAACAGGGTCTTTCTGTACTATTTTTGCAACTTTCTCTTGAGTCTTTGTCTCAAAATGTTTTTTAAAAGTTTTTTTTTTTTAATGTTGATTAAGAATGCTTTTACCGATCAAAATAACGGCGTGAGGTGAGCCTCTGAAAATCTCACCTGGAATTTACAACAAATTGAAAAGCTATAACTCCAAAAAGGATTCCCTGCACAGCAGACAGGCAAGACGAAGAGGCTCACTACTGAGTTCACCTAAAGGTGGACATATTGCCGAGTAGGGGAGTAGGGAAGGGAGAAGTGTGGAGATGGAGCTGCACAGGGGCAGGACACAGACCTAGCTCAGTACTCCAAGCTCGCTGCATCCCGGAACGACCGCAGCTGCGGGAGAGGGAAGAACTCGGACAGGTAGGGCTCTGTTTACGGTGCACAGGGCTGAGGGGACAGCGTATAACTCGGCTGAACCCAACACTCACGACAGAGACCTTGGAGCAAAGACTGAGGGAAGAAGGCTGAAAACGGTGGTTTAAGCCCTCACTGCTGAGCAGAGAACGCAAGCCTTAGACACTGAGTCTAGCGCCCCCTCTTAACCCTCCCAGAGCTCGCCCCGCCCTCACCTGCATAGTGCTAGAAGCAGAACAGTAGCAGTGTCAGATCAAAAGAACAGAATATTTGCTTCTGAGAATTGTGATCCTCAGACACAGATTCACAGCCCAACTAGTTACCGCTAAGTGGAGGGAGCTGTGAAAGCAGGACCGGATGTCGTGTTGGTCCTCGCCATTGCTCTGGGCCACGTCTCACAACTCACCGCACCCCTGTCACCAACATTCTGGGTGGATCCCTACAGAAGTAAACAGAACTACTGAAACACACAGGCTCTCAATGTGGTGCAGGAAGAGCTCTGGAACTTCAAAAGCTCTCCATATCCTCACAGGGACGCGATGCCCTATGACCCAGGCGAACTGTTAACAGAGGAGAAGCCCGTCTTCCAGGGAATCCCCTCATTGTGTGAGAAGCTGAAATAGTGCAGAGAAAACATAACACTACAGTGTGACAGAGAACAAAGGGCTGCAGTGAGAGAGAAAATAAAACATCCTACCAACACGTACTGGAAAACAAAGGAAAGACCTCTTCCTATCAACCTGTTGCAGAAGTCACTCCTGTAGATGTTTAGGAAAACAAATAATAAATCAGTAATTGCCATGAATAACCAAGGCAACAAGACAGCTCAGAAAGAAAGCAAAAAGTCTCCAGAAAAGGAACTTAAAGATATGGAAACATATGACTTAAATGACAGAGAATTAAAGATTGCAGTTAGTTCTGAAAAAAATTCAACGAGATGCAAGAAAACACAAAAAGCCTGTTTAATGAACTAAGAAACGCAATCAAAGAAAGACATGAGAATTTTACTTGTTTAATTTGTTTATTGAAACTTTAAAAAAGAACCACATACAATTTCTGGAGATTAATAACTCAATAGAAGAAATTAAGAATGAAATAGCCAGCTTAGGAAGCAGAGTTGAACAAATGGAAGAAAGAATCAGTGACATCGAAGATATAAACCTGAAAATTACACGGATGGAAGAAGAAAGAGACTTGAGAATTAAAAGAAATGAAAGAACTCTACAAGAAGTTTCTGACTCCATCCAAAAGAGCAATATAAGAATAATGGGTATACCAGAAGGAGAAGAAAGAGAGAAGGAAACAGAGAATATATACAAACAGATAGTCGATGAGAACTTTCCAAACTTGTGGAAAGAACTGGATCTTTGAATCGAAGAAGCAAATAGAACACCTAATTACCTCAATCCCAACAGGCCTTCTCCAATGCACATTGTATTGAAGCTGTCAAAAATCAATGACAAAGAAAGAATCCTCAAGGCAGCCAGGGAAAAGAAGACGGTAACTTACAAAGGAAAGCCCATTAGATTATCATCAGATTTCTCAGCAGAAACTCTACACGTCAGGAAGGAGTGGAACCACATATTCAAACTATTGAAAGAGAGAAATTATGAGCCAAGAAAAATATACCCAGCAAACATATCCTTTAGATATGAAGGAGGAATAAAGACCTTTCCAGACACACAAAAGCTGAGGGAATTTTCCAATACATGACGTGCACTACAAGAAATACTAAAGGACTCTATTTGACCACCATCAACAGGGACAATTTGTGGCGACCAAAACATGAAAAGGGGGAGAGTAAAGGCCTAAACCAGAATATGGGAATGGAGAAAGTAAGCATGCTGAAGAACATGGAATACTCTAAATATCAAAATTTATTTTACATAAACTTAATGGTAACCACTGAAACAAATCGAGAACTGAAATACATACTCTAATAAAAGGAGAAACAGACAGAAATATCATAGAATACCACCACACAGAAATAATAGACAACAACAAAAAGGCAAAGAAACAATGGAGACACAGCCTTACCAGAAAACTAAAGATAGAATGACAGGAAATCCTCACATATCAATAATCACCCTAAATGTAAATGGACTGAACTCACCAATAAAGAGACACAGAGTAGCAGATTGGATCAAAAAACTAAACCCAACCATATGCTGTCTACAAGAGACACATCTCAGCTACAAGGACAAGCATAGACCCAAAGTGAAAGGGTGGAAATTGACACTCCAAGCAAATGGTACCCAGAGAAAATCAGGTGTAGCCATAATGATTTCCGATGAAACAGACTTCAGGGTGAAAAAGATAACAAGAGACAAAGATGGACATTTCATAATGGTAAAGGGGACTATACAACAAGAAGACATAACAGTCATCAATATTTATGCCCCCAGTCGGGGAGCACTGAAATATACCAAGAAACTACTAACAGAACAAGACGGAGAAATTGACCAAAACACAATTATACTAGGGGACCTGAATACATCATTGACAGCTATGGATAGATCATCCATACAGAAAATAAGAAATGAAATAGCAGCCCTAAATGACACCTTAGACAAAATGGTCATAATTGACATTTGTAGAGCACTTCATCCTAAAACATCAGACTATACATTTTTTCTAGTGTACATGGAACATTCTCAAGGATAGACCATATATTGGGACATAAAACTAACCTCAGCAAATTTAAGAAGATTGAAATCATACCAAGCATATTCTCTGATCCCAAGGCTTTGTAATTGGATATGCACTGAAAAAAGAAAGCAGGAAAAAACATCAATACATGGAGATTAAACAACATACTTTTAAAGAACGAACGGATCAAAGAAAAATTAGAGAAGAGATCAAAAATACATAGAAACAAATGAGAATGAAAATACATCCTACCAAAATTTTTGGGATGCAGCAGATGCAGTTTTAAGAGGGAAATTTATATCATTACAGGCCTATAAAAAAAAAAAAACAAGAAAAATCCCAAGTAAATAATCTCATATTACACATTAAAGTACTAGTACCAGGGTCTACAGAAGAAATAAAATAATAAAAATCAGAGCAGAACTAAATGAAATAGACAACAAAAAGACAATAGAAAAAATTAATGTGAGGGAGAGCTGGTTCTTTGAAAAGATTAACAAAATTGACAAACACTTGGCTATGCTCACTAAGACAAAAAAGAGAGAAGACACTAATAAACAAAATCAGAAATGAAAAAGGGGAAGTTATTACAGATGCCACAGAAATACAAAGGATCACCCAAGAATACTATGAAGGACTATATGCCATCAAATTCAATAACCTAGAAGAAATGGAAAAGTTCTTAGAAACATATACCCTTCCTAGACTGAACCATGAAGAACTGGAAAATCTAAAGAGACCGATCTCCAGTAAGGGAATGGAGTCAGTCATCTAAAACTTTCCCAAAAGCAACAGTCTGGGACCAGATGGCTTCACTAGTGAATTCTACCAAACCTTCAAAGAGGATCTAATACCAATCCTGCTCAGACTCTTCCAAAAAAATTGAAGAAGAGACAGTACTCCCTAGTTCATTTTATGAGGCCAACATTACCCTGATACCAAAACCTGGCAAGTACAACACAAAAAAGAGAACTACAGACAAATATCTCTGATGAATACAGATGCAAAAATTCTTAACAAAATTCTAACAAATCGAATACAACAATTCAATAAAAAGATTATTCATCACGATCAAGTGGGGTTCATCCTAGTGGCAGAAGCATGGTTCAACATATGCAAATCCATCAATGTGATCCATCACATAAACAAAATAAAGGACACAAATCATATGATTACATCAATTGATGCAGAAAAAGCATTAGACAAGATACAACATTCATTTATGATTAAAACACTTAATAAAATAGGTATAGAAGGAAAATACCTTAACATAATAAAGGCCATATATGACAAACCCTTATCTTATCTCATAATTAATGGTGAAACACTGAAGGCCTTTGCTCTATGTTCAGGAACATGACAGGGCTGTCTGCTATCATCTCTGCTTTTCAACATAGTGTTGGAAGTCCTCGCCACAGCTATCAGGCAAGAGAAAGAAATAAAAGGTATCTAAATTGGGAATGAAGAAGTTAAATTGTCACTCTTTGCAGATGACATGATGCTATATATAGAAAACCATAAAGACTCCACCAAAAAACTGTTAGAAACAATCAAATGAATACACTACTGTGGCCGGCTACAAAATCAACGTACAAATGTCCATTGCATTTCTATACTCTAACAATGAAATCTCAGAAAAAGAAATAAAAGAAACAATTCCTTTTGCAATTTCAGCAAAAAGAATAAACTACCTAGGAATAAACTTAACCAAGGATGTGAAAGACCTATATCCTGAACAGTACAAGACATTTTTAAAAGAAATTGAAGAAGACACAAGAAATGGAAAGAAATTTCATGCTCATGGAATGGAAGAATCAACATTGTTAAGATGGCCATATTACCCAAAGCAATATACAGATTTAATGCAATCCCCATCAAAATCCCAATGGCATTTTTAAAGAAATAGAACAAAAAATCATCAGATTTGTTTGGAACCACAAAAGACCTGAATAGTCAAAGCAATCTTAAGAAAAAAGAACAATACTGGAGGTATCGCACTCCCTGACTTTAGCCTGCAATACAGGGCTACAATAATCAAAACAGCATGGTATTGGCTGAAAAACAGACACGTAGACCAATGGAATGGAATTGAGAACGCAGAAATAAACCCCCATAAATATGGACAGATAATTTTTGACAAAGAAGCGAAAAACATACAATGGAGAAAAGACAGCCTCTTCAATAAATGGTGCTGGGAGAATTGGAAAGCCACGTGTAAAAGAATGAAACTGGACTGCTATGTGTCACCATGTACCAAAATTAATTCAAAATGGACCAAAGACTTAAGCATAAGACCTGAAACAATGAATTGCCTAGAATACAACCTACGTACTAAACTTATGTACCTTGGGTTCAAAGAACATTTTATGAATTTGACTCCAAAGGCAAGGGAAGTAAAAGCTAAAATAAATGAATGTTACTATATCAAACTTAAAAGCTTCTGCACAGCAAAAGAAACCATCGACCAAATAAAGAGGCAACCAACTGAACGGGAGAAGATTTTTGCAAGCAGTGCCTCTGATAAGTGGCTAATATCCAAAACACAAAAGGAACTCATGCAACTCAACAACAAAAAAACAAACAACCCAATTGAAAAATGGGCAGAGGACCTAAAGAGTCATTTCTCCAAAGAGGACATACAAATGGCAACTAGACATATGAAAAAATGCTCAACATCACTAATCATCAGGGTAATGCAAATAAAAACTACAATGAGATATCACCTCACCCCAGTTGGAATGGCTATCATCAACAAGACAAATAGTAACAATTGTTGGAGAGGCTGTGGAGAAAAGGGGACCCTCATACACTGTTGGTGGGAATGCAGACTGGTGCAGCCGCTATGGAAGGCAGTGTGGAGGTTCCTCAAAAAATTAAAAATAGAATTACCTTATTACCTAGCAATCCCACTCCTAGGTATCTACCAAAAAAATCTGAAAACATTTATCCATAAAGACACCTGTGCTCCAATGTTCATTGCAGCTTTGTTTATTGTGGCCAAGAATGGAAACAACCAAAATGTCCTTCGATAGATGAATGGATAAAGAAGTTGTGGTATATATACACAATGGAATACTATTCGGCGGGAAGAAAAGATGATATAGGAATATTTGTGACAACACAGATGGATCTTGAGAGTATAATGCTAAGCGAAATAAGTCAGACAGAAAAAGCAGAGAACCATATGATTTCACTGATATGTGATATATAAACCAAAAACAACAAAACTAGAAGACAAGTGAGAAACAAAAACTCATAGACTCAGACAGTAGTTCAATGGTTACCAGAGGGTAAGGGGGGATCGGGCTAGTAGACGAAGGTAAAGGGGATCAAATAGGTGGTGATGAAAGGAGAACTGACTCTGAGTGGTGAACACACAATGGGATTTATAGATGATGTAATACAGAATTGTACACCTGAAATCTATGTAACTTTACTAATAATTGTTACCGCAACAAATTTTGATTTAAAAAAAAAAGAGAAAAAAATAGAATGCTTTTACCAACAGATGAAGCTGAGTTGATTAACCTAACTGGGCCAAAACCAAATTTGCCAAACTTATATTTCAAGAACACTGTTCAGTTAGGAGAGTTGTTAACTGCTGTTCTGCAGAAAAAGTTTTCTGAAGTTAATAGATCAACACTACATACTTCCCTCTTGGAGAATGCCCTTTACATTGCTTTGTGTTTCTCAACCCTGACTGTGCATCAGAATCTTCTGAATAAAAAAAATGAATCCAGAAATGATGTTCAAATCAAAGAAAGTGTCACAATCCCAAGCCACACACAGGAAAGACTATCTTCTATTTACAATAAAATTTGAATTAAAAACTGCAGGACCTGAATAAATGTTTGTTTTCACAGATCTCAGGCAGCACAGCTGCCCTTAAATGGTCAACTCCTGAACATTTGATTTAGGCCTGGTGCCAGACACTGAAAGCAGCAAGAAATAACCCCTTAGGGAAACAGCTCCATAACACAGAACAAAAAGAGAGCCAAAGAAAAGGAGAAATTATATGAGCATATCATCTTTATTTTCTGAAAGCCTCTAGACACTCTTTTAAGGGGAGGAGGCAGACAAGCAACAAGTAACTCTAACAGATGCTGGCCAGTTAGTTGAGCAGCAAATAGCTATTTATACAAGATTGCCACAGAATACTTTTCACTCAAGACATTTCACTGATTCATATGGACCTAGGGTTCATTCTAAAGATGGCAAAGACATTGAAGTGAGCGCTGAGGGAAGACAGAACACTATAAACTGAGGAGAGAAAGAGCCTCCAGCAGAAGCTACAGCAATTTGGAAAGAGAATGATTTGAAGGCAAACCTGAACTGAAGCTTCTGTGATGCTCAAGTCAGTTCCTTCCACCTGTTCACACATAACACTTCAGCAGACAGTTGCCCCCATTCAAAGCTGAAAAAAAAGGGGACAACGCCTGAGCACAAACGATTTAAAAATAAGAAGCAAAACAGCATAAGCAAAAGGCAGACAAAGAAAGAAGAAACAGAGTAACAGGCTCTGAAAATTTATTAAAAGCCTATTTAAGAGGAAAAAATACAAAATTCTACTGAAGGATATAAAAAAGACGTAATTAAATGGAGAGACACATCTTGTCCTTGGACAAGAAGATTGAATAATATGAAATTCCTCATTCTCTGTAAATAAACCTATAAATTCAAACAAAACTCAATCAAAATATCCACAGACTTTGGGAAGGGTAGCGTTTCTAAACGGGAATTCCTGACCATTCTCAGGAATTTTTTTCGCTTTACCCGAATCCCGAGAAAAGTCAGTCGGGAAATCGGGAAAATCGGCTCCTGGGATGCAGATGGTTGGTAGTATCAGCCGACACTTTGTGGAAATGATACATCGTGGAGAACAGATAACAGTTTGTATCTTGGGATTCTGGAAGAAGACAGAGAAAAATATTCCTGAGAACGGAAACCCTAGAGGAGGGAGTCTGAAAGAGTGATACTGCAATTCATCTGGAATAATAAATTCATGAAAATAACCAAAAGCCTATTAAAAACGTTTTATAATGAACTATTTTTTTTATTAATTAATTTATTTATTAGTTTCAGGTGTACAAAACAAGGTAATACTTAGACGTTCATCATTTATATCCCTCATACTGTGAACCCCCCTCCCCCCATCCACTATCCCTCCGACCTCACACTGAACCATCACATTATATATATAAAATTATAGTTGGCATTCATTAATGTTTAGCTTCTGATGTACAATGCCATGATCAGGTATCCACAGTATCCCTGAGGTGGTCTCCCAAATAGGACGCATGTCCATCGGATACCCAACAAAATCTTTACAACATTATAGAATACCTTCCCCAAATTAATTTTCAAAAAAACCCTGAGGCCATCTTGTGGTTACCAGCTGCTTCCAAATCCCTTCACCTTTCCCCTTATCCCCAACCCCCTCCCACACACCCATCTAACCACTCTCGGTTTTTTTCTCTGCGTCCCCAAAACTATCTCTGATTAGTTCATTCACATAGTCTTTTCTTGAGATTCCATATATAAGTGAGATCATATGGTACTTGTCTTTCTCTTTCTGACTTATTTCACTTAACATAATGTTCTCTAGATCCATCCATGTTGCTGCAAATGATAAGATTTCTTTCTTCTTTATGGCTGCGTAATACTCCATTGTATAAATGTACCACAGCTTCTTAATTCAGTCATCTACCGATGGGCATTTTGGTTGTTTCCATATCTTGGCTATTGTGTAAAGTGCTGCAATAAACATAGGAGTGCATACAGATTTTTGAATTGGAGTTTTGGATTTCTCCGGGTAGATGCCTAGGAGTGGAATTACTGGATCATAGGGTAGTTCCATTTTCAGATTCCTGAGATACCTCCATACTGTTTTCCATAGTGGCTGCACTAATCTGCAGTCCCACCAACAGTGCACTAGTGTTCCCTTTTCTCCACATCCGCGCCAGCATTTGTTGTTTGTTGATTTATTGATAATAGCCATTTTGACTGGAGTGAGGTGGTATCTCATTGTGGTTTTTATTTGCATTTCTCTGATGGTTAGTGAGGTTGAGCATTTCTTCATATGTCTTCTTGCCTTCTGTATGTCCTTCTTAGAGAAATGTCTCCCCAAGTCCTCTGCCCATTTTTTAATTGGGTTGTTTGTTTTTTTGGAGTTGAGTTGAGTAAGTTTTTTATAGATTTGTGATATTAATCCCTTATCAGATATATCATTGGCAAATATCTTTTCCCATACAGTAGGATCCCTTTTTGTTTTATTGATGGTTTCCTTTGCTGTGAAAAAACTTTTTAGTTTGATGTAATCCCACATGTTTATTTTTTCTCTTACTTCGCTCGCGCGAGGGGATATATCAGTGAAAATCTTACTCCGGGTAATGTCCATGAAGTTTCTTCCTATATTTTCTTCTAGATATTTTATGGTTTCAGATCTTACATTTAAGTCTTTAAGCCATTTTGAATTTGTTTTTGTATATGGTGTAAGGAGGTGGTCCAGCTTCATTTTCTTGCATGTGTCCGTCCAGGTTTCCCAACACCACTTATTGAACAGACTAGCTTTACCCCATCGTACATTCCTGCTTCCATTGTCGTAGATTAGATGGGCATATAGGCATGGATTTACGTCTGGACTCTCTATTCTGTTCCATTGATCTATGTATCTATTTTTATGCCAGTACCATGTTGTTTTGATTACTGTAGCCTTGTAGTATAGTTTGAAATCAGGTATCGTTATACCTCCCACTTTGTTCTTATTTCTCAAGATTGCTGAGGCTATCCGGGGTCTTTTATGGTCCCATATAAATTTTAGGATTATATGTTCTATTTCTGTGAAAAACGTCGTTGGTAGTTTGATAGGAATTGCGTTGAATATGTATATTGCCTTAGGCAGTATGGACATTTTATTTATATTAATTCTTCCTATCCATGAACATGGAATGTGTTTCCATCTATTTATGTCTTCTTTCATTTCTTTCTTCAGTGTTGTATAATTTTCTGAGTACAGATCCTTTACATCTTTGGTTAGATTTATTCCCAGATATTTTATAGTCTTTGGAGCAATTGTAAATGGAATTGTTTTTTTAATTTCTCCTTCTGCTATTTTATCATTGGTATATACAAATGCAACTGATTTCCGAATATTAATTTTATATCCTGCTACTTTACTAAATTCATCTATCAGTTCTAATAGTTTCTTGGTGGAGTCTTTAGGGTTCTCTATATATAGTATCATATCATCTGCATATAATGATAATTTTACTTCCTCCTTACCAATTTGGATGCCTTTTATTTCTTTCTCTTGTCTGATTGCTGTGGCTAGAACTTCCAGCACTATGTTGAATAGAAGTGGAGAAAGTGGGCAACCTTGTCTTGTTCCTGATCTTAGGGGGAATGGTTTTAGCTTTTCCCCATTGAGTATGATGTTAGCTGTGGGTTTGTCATATATGGCCTTTATTATGTTAAGATATGATCCCTCTATTCCCACTTTCTTAAGGGTTTTTATCATAAAAGGTTGTTGTATTTTATCAAATGCTTTTTCTGCATCTATTGATATGATCATGTGATTTTTATTTTTCATTTTGTTAATGTGGTGTATCACATTAATTGATTTGCGGATGTTAAACCACCCCTGCATACCAGGGATGAATCCCACTTGATCATGGTGTATGATCTTTTTAATGTATTGCTGAATTCTGTTTGCTAATAATTTGTTGAGAATTTTTGCATCTATGTTCATTAGAGATATCGGCCTGTAGTTTTCTTTCTTTGTGGTGTCTTTGTCTGCTTTTGGGATCAGGGTGATAGTGGCTTCGTAAAAAGTGTTTGGGAGTCTTCCTTCCTTCTGGATTTTTTGGAAGAGCTTGAGGAGAATAGGTGATAATTCTTTTTTGAACGTTTTGAAAAATTCACCTGTAAAGCCATCTGGTCCAGGGCTTTTGTTTGTTGGGAGATTATTGATTACTGATTCAATTTCCCTGGTGGTAATCAGACTGTTCAGGCTTTCTGTTTCTTCTTGAGTTAGCTTTGGAAGGTTGTGCGCCTCTAGAAAATTGTCCATTTCTTCAAGGTTGTCAAATTTGTTGGCATATAGTTGCTCATAGTAATTTCTTACAATTTTTTGTATTTCTGTGGTGTCTGTTGTCACTTCTCCTCTTTCATTTCTGATTTTATTAATTTGGGTCCTCTCTCTCCTTTTTTTAATGAGTCTGGCTAAAGGTTTGTCAATTTTGTTTATCTTCTCTAAGAACCAACTCTTGGATTCATTGATCTTTTGTATTGTTTTTCTGGTTTCTATTTCATTTATTTCTGCTCTGATCCTTATTATCTCCTTCCTTGTGCTCCCTTTGGGTTTATTTTGCTGTTCTTTTTCCAGATCCCTTAAGTGTGAAGATAAACTGTCAATTAGTGATGTTTCTTGTTTCTTTAGGTAGGCCTGCAGTGCTATGAACTTCCCTCTTAGGACTGCTTTCGCAGCATCCCATAGATTTTGGGTCGTCGTGTTCTCATTCTCATTTGTCTCAAGATATCTTTTGATTTCTTCTTTGATCTGCTGCTTGACCCATTCATTATTTAGCAACATGTTATTCAGCCTCCATGAATTGGTGTATCTTCCTGGTTTTTTTCCCCTGTAGTTCATTTCTAATTTCATAGCACTGTGGTCAGAGAAGACAATTGGTATGATTTCAATTTTCTTAAATTTATCGAGGCTTGTCTTGTGTCCTAACATATGATCTATTTTAGAAAATGTTCCATGAGCACTTGAGAAGAACGTGTATTCTGCAGCATTGGGGTGAAATGCTCTGAAAATATCAATTAAGTCCAACTGCTCCAAAGTATCATTTAAGGCTGTTGTTTCCATATTGATTTTCTGTCTGGAGGACCTGTCCCTTGTTGTCAGAGGTGTGTTGAAGTCCCCTACTATGATAGTGTTGCTGTTGATCTCTGTCTTTATGTCCATCAGTACCTGTTTTATATATTTAGGTGCTCCTATGTTAGGTGCATAGATGTTTACTAGGGTTATGTCCTCTTGTCGGATTGATCCCTTTATTATTATATAGTGCCCATGTTTGTCTTTTAATATTTTTTTCATTTTAAAGTCTATTTTGTCAGATATAAGTATTGCAACTCCAGCTTTTTTTTTGCTTCCATTTGCATGAAATATGTTACTCCAACCCTTCACTTTCAGCCTGTGTGTGTCTTTTGATCTGAAATGAGTCTCTTGTATACAGCATATACAAGGGTCTTGTTTCCTTATCCACTCAGCCACCCTATGTCTCTTGATTGGAGCGTTTAATCCATTTACATTTAAAGTGATTATTGATAGGTACATAGTTATTGCCATTTTTAGATTTGTAGTAAATTGTTTTCATCTTTCTTCTATTTACAGAAGTCCTTTTAGTATTTCTTGCAATGCTGGCTTGGTTGTCATAAATTCTTTCAGTTTGTTCTTTTCTGGGAAGCTCTTTATCTCTCCATCAACTTTAAATGATAGCCTTGCTGGATAAAGCAATCTAGGTTGTAGGCCTTTGTGTTCCATCACTTTGAGTATCTCCTGCCACTCCCTCCTTGCCTTCAATGTTTCTGTAGAAAAGTCATTTGATAGTCTTATGGGAGTTCCCTTGTATGTAACCTTCTGTCTTTCTCTTGCTGCTTTCAAGATTCTCTCTTTGTCTTTAAGCTTTGCCATTTTAACTATAATGTGTCTTGGTGTGGGCCTGTTTGGGTTTATCCTGGTTGGAACTCTCTGCACTTCCTGGGCTTGTATGTTGGTTTCCTTCATCAGGTTAGGGAAGTTTTCTGACATTATTACCTCAAATATGTTCTCAATCCCTTGCTTCTTCTCTTCGCCTTCTGGTATTCCTATGATGCGCATGTTGTTGCGCTTGATGTTATCCCAGAGGTCTCTTAACCCATCTTCATTGTTTTTTATTCTTTTTTCTTTCTGTTGTTCAGTTTGAGTGATCTCTGCTAACTTGTCTTCTAAGTCGCTGATTTGATCCTCTGCTTCATCTAACCTGCTGGTCATTCCTTCAAGTGAGTTCTTAATTTCGGTAATTGTGTTTTTTAGTTCTAGCTGGTTGTTCGTTAAGATTTCTACATCCTTTTTTAGCTCTAACTGGTTGTTCTTTATGATTTCTATATCCTTCTTTATGTCTTCTCTAAGCTCCTTAAACATTCTTATCACCAGTGTTCTGAACTCTGTCTCTGACATGTTGGTTACCTCTGCTTCATTTGGTTCCAGTTGTGGAGGTTTCTTCTGTTCTTTTATTTGGGACATGTTTCTTTGTCTCCCCATTCTGACTGACTCTCTGTGTTTGCTTTGATGTATTAGGAAGATCCCGTAGAGCTCTTAGTTCTTGCTGGGTTATCTTATGTAGTATGTGTCTTTTATATTTGACTTGGACTACTTCGTTCTTCTCTGCATGTGCTCCACAGGAGGCTCGTGTGTTTAGTATATCGTCCTGTTCAAGAAGAACTTTGATTGCTTTTTGCTTGTGAGTAGGTGGGCTTAACTCCTAGGCCGTCTAGTTGTGAAACTTGGCTCTGCTCACCACAGGGTGTTCTGCTGGGTGAGGGTTGGCCACTTAAATGAGGTTTGGCCTCTATGGGCTCTTGTGCCTTCAGAGAATTCCCTCTGGGTGTGTGACTTGTAGGTCAAACTCGGTAGTACTCTGGTTTGGTCCAGAGTTGGCTTCTGGAAAATGTTGAATCTTGTGCCTCTTAAGCTGGGCCCTGGTAGGGCAGTTTCAGCACAAATCAAGTTACCAAGTACAACAACAACAACAACAAAGAAAACAAATCAAGTACATTCACAAATAAAATACAACCGACAATCCCCCCTCAACATAGGCAAAGATATCAAAGCAATAATGACAGAACAAAGCAAATCACTACAAGCAGAAAAAAAAAAAAAAAAAAAAAGGAAGTACCAAGCAAAGCAAAAGAGAAAGCAGAACCAGTCTTGGCTTAAGCCCACCAGGTAATCTCCAGGTTGTCCTCTGCTATGCCAAAGAGTTCCCTGCCTATTGCGCAGGCAGCGCTGGTCACCTGGTGCCCAGAGTGAATTTGGGAGTGTAGATTTAAATGCGAGGGGCTGAGGGGTCTGGATGACAGTTTTCAGAGAGACCATGCAGTTTCTGTCCTTTCCTGCACAAATGCACGCTGAGAGTAGCTCCACCAGCCCTGTGGTCAGTATTCCTGAGTCTTAGGGCCCTCCTTCCATGGGTGACTTGTAGGTCAAACCCGGTAGTACTCTGGTTTGGTCCAGAGTTGGCTTCTGGATATGTTGAATCTTGTGCCTCTTAATCTGGGCCCTGGTAGGGCAGTTTCAGCACAAATAAAGTTACCAAGTACAACAACAACAACAACAACAACAAGGAAAACAAATCAAGTACATTCACATGTAAAATACAACCGACAATCCCCACTCAACATAGGCAAAGATATCAAAGAAATAAAGACAGAACAAAGCAAATCACAACAAGCAAGGAAAAGAAAAAAAAAGAAGAGAAAGAAAGAAAAAAAAGAAAAAGAAAAGAAAGGAAAAAAGAGAAGAACAAAGCAAAACAACACAAAACAAAACAAAAACAAAAGCAAAAAAACAAAAAAAGCAAAACAAAACAAACAAACAAACAAACAAAAAAAAATCACCAAGCAAAGCAAAACAGAAAGCAGCACCAGTCTTGGCTTAAGCCCACCAGGTAATCTCCGGGTTGTCCTCCGCTGTGCCAAAGAGTTCCCTGCCTAGTGCACAGGCAGCGCTAGTCACCTGGTGCCCAGAGTGAATTTGGGAGTGTAGATTTAAATGCGAGGGGCTGAGGGATCTGGATGACATATAATGAACTATTTTTACCATATAATAAAATGTATATGAGAAGTGTATGTTTTAAATGATTTATACTGACACAAGAGTAACATTTCTGAAACCAACAGTCCAGAAATAGGCCCAACCACATAAGGGAATGTATTATATAATTAAGTCAGCAACTAATTACATTGGACAGTAAATATTCCATGAATGGTGTTGGAACAACCAGTTACTTGCGTTGAGAGAAAAAAAGTGGTATCTTTGCACCAAAAGTGGTATAATTTTTATGCCAAAATTATCCCAGAAAGATTAAAACTTTAAATGAACCCATGAGTACTGTAAGAAAACATAAGCAACTAAACTGATCTTGCTGTGGAAAGGTCTTCCTAAGCTAAATATGCAAATTTCTTAATGATATTTAAGGGAAAAAAGATAAATATGACTATTGTACATTAACATTAAAACTCTTCTGGGAGGAAAAAGAAAAAAAACTGAAAAAATCAAAAGGGAAAATATTTCAACATATGCAATATTTTTTCTTTATTCAAAGACTGTGCTTACAACTACTAATCAGTTAGTAAAAGATGCTCCTAATATAATTGCCCATCATAAAAAAAACAACAACAACAACAAAAAAAAAACTGATGATATAAATTCTGGTATATCTATTTATGTTAAAAAGAATGACATTTATGTGTACTAATATAGAAAGTATTCAAAATGTATTAAATGAGAAGTACAAGGGGTAGAGTAGTAGTTATCACATTAACAAAGATAACATGTCTTTTTCACGTAAAGTGTGGCTACCTTTAACTGTAGAATTAATTTTTATATTTTTCAGTATATTTTCCAAATTTTATATAACGAACATATTTTATAATCAGATGTAATAAAATAATAATAAAGTGACAACTTTCAGGGAAGTGTAGTGCAAAGAAAATATACTTAATCACCTTAGTTTATATAAGTCATGAGTAAAAGATGAGAAAAACACTAACTTGTATTAGCACCACAGTGGAAAATAAGAGCTTTATTTATGATTTTCTTTTAAAATCTGTGTCACGCTGTCAGGCAGGGTGCCATGGGGGCTCTTTGGTCCCACTCCCCATAAGAGAATGCAAGACATGGTGAGGCCAAAAAGGAACACCCACAGAGCCATAGATAGTGGAGTTGTGGGGAGAGAGTCCCAGAGAGCAGTTTCCAGGCTCTTGGCCTCACATGGAAAGGTGCTGGCTCGGGTAGTAGATGGCCATCAGCTGTGATTGGATGGCCATCAGCTGTAACCACTTAGCCAATTCGCCACTGATATAACTGCCACAACTGCGCTGGTTGGGGAGTTGGTCAGTTTGCAGGCAGAGAAATGGACAGCAGGTTGCAGGTCGTGTGGATCCAGCCTCCAGTGAGACTATAATAGTATGATTCCCCTACCTATGGCTCCGTGGGTGTTCCTTTTTGGCCTCACCATGTCCTGCGTTCTTATGTGGGGAGCGGGAGCTGAGACCCCGCAGGTCGCCCTGCGTGACAAATGGCGCAGCGAGTAGGGTGTGGTGTCCGCTGAAACTCTCTGGAAGGTACTGGAGCAGTTTACAGGTATGAAAGCTCAGTTTCGTAAGCAGGGTATCGTGCTGGCCAAAATTTACCAAAGGATGGTGGACCTGTTTGCGCATGTAAAAGCTCAGTTTTGGGAGGCCCGTGAACAGTGACACCTGGAACGGAAGATAAGGTCTGCCTGGGAGACTCAAGCCTCTAGATGGCACACCATCCTCTTGGCCATAGAAAGTGTTGCCTTCATGTTGGTGATCTGCTGCTGCCTTAGGCTCTGAGGGTTGTGGACATCTTACACGGAGGCCTCCGTCCACTCAGACACCTGGCATGGTGAACAGGATTCCGACCAGGTAGGAATGGAGTCTGACTCTGGGCAGGAGGACATGTGACACCCACACAGTGTGTGGTGCCCGGTGGCCACTGTTCTCAGGAGTTGGACCCCCAAGGAGCGGTGGGAGGACATGAATGGCTCTCCAGCCAGCGTGGAGAGGGACCGGCAGGTTTTGGCTGAACAGTTGCCGGAGGAGGCGAAGGCTACAGCCGGCCATGTGGGCTGGATGTTCCTCACGGCCTTGAGTCATAATACAGAAAATGTGCCTAATGAAATAGCCCAGGTGCCAGACTAGATGTCTCAGTTGGAGGTGCTGGAGGGCTCGGATCCGCCTGTTAGAAGAGGGGTCCCACAGTGGCGACTCAGAGGCAGAGGCAGAGGAAGACAGTGGAGACAATATGGCTCCCAACCCCCAAGCCCAGCCAATCTTGAAGCAAAGGATAAAATAAGAGCAACATTTGGGTCCCGGGGGCGTTGCTGCAGGCAACCCAGCTGTGACTGTGTTTCCACAACCTACACCCCTTACACTCCCACTGAGTTGCAGGAGCTGGGGAGGCGGTACAGACAGCGCCCTGGAGAGCCAGTCTCGGCTTGGCTACTACGTTTATGGGATGAGGGAGCAGACGACATTCTCTGCTCCCCAGGCAAGATGGAAAAGCTAGCCTTTGTGACAGTGCATCCGTCCCTGCGACAAAGGTTACAGAACTGACATAGGTTGGTCCACGACCAGGGCAACCACTCTCTAATGGAGTGGCTCACTGCTGCGGTACGCACAGTATGGGGACAGGCTGGTGAGCTGCCAGACACTGTGAGTCAATGGCAGTCATATACGGAACTTACTCAAATCGTCCATGAAACGGGTATGAGACGTGCTATTTTCAACCCTAATATGCAGGGGCCGGATGACGAGCTTTTTACAGCCAGCATGAGAGATCTGGTTTTGGATACTGCACCTGCGAGTGCTTTTGGATCCTTAGTTGCCATTATTACACCCTTTGTGGGGTGGCGAATCCATGAAGTTACAACTTCCATGGCCACCCTAGGGGATGTTGAAAGCCAGAGGCGAAGAAAGTTGAGACAGGAGGTCCAAACAGTTGAGACCTGGAAGCCCAAATCAAAAGTAAAGGAGCGAGGTCGCGGGCCTCAGAGAGTAACAAGCGCACAGATGTGGCATGATCTCGTGGCAGCAGGGGTCGATAGGGAAAAAGTAGACCGACAACCCAATGCACTGTTGTTGGAACTTTGGAAACAGTTGTGTCCGGAAACACAATTCCCTGAGAAGCTTAAAGGAGAAGTCTGGGAAAGCGCAACCCGTGTCCCTCTAGGACTTCATGCGGCTGCTTGAGGCTGACTCCTTTCAGCTTGATTAGGGGTGGGGCCAAGGTACCAAGTCAGAGGGGACGAGCAGGGAGCAGAGGTCCCACGTGGAACTGTCCATACATCGGTCCCCTTCTAATGTGCAGAGGGTTTTGGCCCTAGTTGACACTGGCACAGATTGCAGTCTTGTTTATGGGAACCCAGAACTGTTCCCCGACCAGCAATCTGCATTGATGGCTACGGGGGAGACTGTGACTATAAAAGCGTTTTCCTTACCTCTGGGTATAGGAAGGCTTCCCCCTTGTACCTGCAAGGTTTATGTCTCCCCCGTTCCGGAGTATATTCTAGGGTTGGACGTGCTACATGGCTTCAGCTTATAGACGTCCTTAGGAGAGTTCCGTCTCCAGATCCGGATGATGAAAGCGGTGACATGCGGGCATGCTCACCACCCTCCTCAAGTGTTGCCACAGCCCTGGCACATGGTTACAGTGCGACAGTACCGCCTGCCAGGAGGGCAGGAGGAGATTGGTCGTACAATATTGGAATTGGAAAAGGCACATACTGTGAGGCCAACGCACAGTCCCTTTAACTGGCCTGTCAAGAAGCCAGGTGGGACCTGATGAATGACTGGACTATAAGGAGTTAAATAAGGTGACGCCACCTTTATATGTGGCAGTACCTTCAATACACGATTTGATGGATAGTCTGACTGTCCTCCTGGGAACATATCACTATGTAGTGGACTTGGCCAATGATTTTTTTCTATGCTTGTCACGTAGATTGTGAGGCGAGACCCTGGAGGGGTAGAGTGTGGGGACAGAGTCCCAGAGAGCGGTTTCCAGGCTCTCGTCCTTGCATGGGGAGGTGCTGGCTCGGGTGGTGAACGGCCATCGACTGTGATTGGTTGGCCATCAGCTGTAACCAGTTAGCCAACTGGCTACTGATGTAACTGCGGGGCTGCATTGATTGGTTGGTTGGTTGGCAGGTAGAGACGTGAATGGTGGACTGCGGATCATGTGGCTACTACTGCGTGTGTCTCAACCCGTCGCCAGAGAGAGTATAGTGAGTGGTATGACTCCCCTATCTATGGCTCCGTGGGTATTCCTTTTTGGCTTAGCCATATCCTGCATTCTTATGGGGGGAGCGGGACTAGAGGCCCCGCAAACCGCCCCGCACGACACTGCCACGGGCTCGTAGCCCAGGATTTGGCACAGTGAAATCACCCGTCCTCTGTGGCCTTGTTTCATTATGTTGATGATATCTTACTAACAACTGATTCTCTTTCAGATTTAGAGCAAGCAGCTCCCTCTCTTCTCTGCCACCTGAAGTCACGTGGCTGGGAGGTGAATGAGGAAAAGTTCCAAGGCCCTGGCTTATCCGTCAAGTTTTTGGATGTTGTGTGGTCAGGGAAGACAAAGGTCACACCTGAGGTAATTATTGACAAAACAGCTGTTACCATGAGCCATTGGCCACTAATATAACTGCCGTGGCTACGCTAGCAGAAAATGGGGGCTAGCAAGAAGATGGTGGCTGAGCTAGCAAGCACGGATTGCAGCTAGTAAGTGAGGTTGGTTGGTTGGCAGAAAAGCAGATGACAGGATGCAGATCGTGTGGCTCCTGCTTCCCGTGTCTCCAACCCAGCCGCCAACAAGACTATAGTGGTATGACTCCTGTCACGTGGGGCGGCCCATGGGGTCTCAGCCTTCCTCGGCCGACCAAGGTCTCCCAACTGCAGACATTTTTGGGTCTGCTAGGATATTGTTGGGTGTTTGTACCCTATTTACCACAAATGGCAAGGCCTTTGTATAACTTGATAAAAAAACAGGCCTCATGGGATTAGACAGAGGCTATAGAGCAAGCCTTCGTTGCCACGAAACGGGCAGTGCAGCAGGCACAGGCTCTGCAAGTAGTGGACCCTGGCCGCCCATTTGAACTTGATGTTCACGTAACCCACGAGGGGTACGGTTGGGGCCTCTGGCAACTGCAGGAGCGTCTTCAGTTGCCAGTGGGATTTTGGTCCCAATTGTGGAAAGGAGCGGAACGGAAGTCCGCTACTCTCTGATAGAGAAACAGCTGGCTGCTGTGTAAGCAGCCCTAGTGGTCACAGACGCCATCACAGTAACGGCATGGGTGATGGTTCAAACAACCTATCCCGTCCAGGTGTGGGTCCGTATGTGGACCCAGGGACCCAAAACGGGGGAGGCACCACCACCCTCGCCAAGTGGGGTGCCTACTTGGAGCAACGTAGCACCCTTAGCTCAAGCCCTTTGAGCACAGAGCTACAACAGGTCCTGGGGCCTGTGGAGCTTGTAGCCCAGGCTGAGCCAAGTGCTCTGCCTAAAGGGGAGGACTTGGAGCCCTCGCCCTACAAAGAAGGACAGTCCCCAGTACCTGAGGATGCCTGGTTTACCGCTGGTTCTAGCCGAGGAGCTGCAGCTGTTTGGACGGCTATTGGTGTGCAGCCCAAAACAGACACCATTTGGTTTGATACTGGGACGGGCCAGAGTAGCCAGTGGGCTGAGCTATGGGCTGTGTGGCTGGTAATCAGCCATGAGCCTGGGCCCCTAGTTATTTGTATTGACAGCTGGGCGGTGTTCTGGGGCCTAACGTTGTGGCTCCCTACATGGAAACACCAAAACTGGTTGGTAGGACACCATCCACTGTGGGGTCAAGCCATGTGGCAGGACCTCTGGGACCTAGGGCAGAGAAAGGAGGTGACCCTAATGCATGTCACAGGTCACTCCCCCTTAGTGTCCCCAGGTAATGATGAAGCAGATGCCCTAGCACGAGTCCGATGGTTAGAACGGGCTCCTGCCACTGATGTGGCCCATTGGCTGCATAGGAAATTACAGCACGCTGGAAGCCGAACCATGTGGCAGGTGAGCAGATGCTGGGGTCTGCCTTTGAAATGGCAGGAGATAGCAGATGCCTGTTATGATTGTGCCGTTTGTGCCCAGGACAGCCCCCAAAGGTGGAGGCTCCCCTGGGAGACACAGCAGATTATGCGAGGAAGGGTGCCCCTAACTCGCTGGCAAGTGGATTACCTCTGCCTAAGGCCCGCAATGCGATGTATGCGTTCACAGCAGTGGACACTGCTACGGGGTTGATATTTGCTTGGTCGTGTGCAGCTGCAGATCAGTGGCATACAGTGGTCACTCTTACATAACTGTGCACCCTCTATGGGTACCCCCAAGTCATTGAAAGTCACAGGGGTACCCATTTTACGGGGCAAGAAGTGCAGCGCTGGGCTGCCAGGATGGACGTGCAGTGGTTGTGTCATACCCCGTATAACCCATAAGCAGCTGGCATGATTGAACACTACAATGGCCTTTTGAAACAAGGCTTCCGGGTGTCAAAACAGCCTCCCACGATGCGTGACTGGGCCTCGCGTCTATGGGACATCCTGAGAGTCCTGAATGAGAGACCACAGGAGGGAGGGCCTGCACCAGTAGAAGCTCTGCTACATCGAACGGCCGCTCCCATTCAATTACAAGTTACCACAAGTGAGACTGTTAAAGCCAGGCTACGGCAGAAATGGAAACATTTTGCTGCCAGCTCCCACATGCTTGAAAGCAGGGGAACGGCAGCAATGGACTTGGCCCTGGCAGGTCAAAAGCCCCCACTGTTGGTGGTTGGGCCTGGGGGCTATTTGACTCATAATTTGCAAGAGAAACCAGGGGTGGTGGCTGAGTGGCCACCGCAAGTGACTGTAGTATACAGAGGTCCCGATACCGGGATGATTTTGTGGGGAACCTATGTGCTCTCACTGTGGCTTATTATGGGGTCCCCTGTTTTGTTACATGTTGAAACTATGCAAGGGACCCCAAGCACTGCCATAAAGGTCTGGTACCACAAACCAGGAAAGGTGCCAGTGGCAGCGACCCTCCTTTCCCAGGACAAAAAGCTGGCATGTATCCTCCCAGATGGAAGGGATTTGCCACTGTTGGTTCCTAAGCCTACTGTTTCGTTCTGTCCGTAGGTGCCTGTAGGCTAATATGACAAAGGGACCCTCACGGAAGATACTTTTCACGTAAATTGTGAGGCGATACCCTGTAGGGGTGGAGTCTGGGGACAGAGTCCCAGAGAATAGTTTCTAGGCTCTCAGCCTCACGTGGAAAGGTGCTGGCTCAAGTAGTAGATGGCCGTCAGCTGTAACCAGTTAGCCAATTAGTCACTGATATAACTGGCACAGCTGCGTTGGTTGGGGAGTTGGTCGGTTGGCAGGCAGAAAAGCGGACAGTAGGTTGAAGGTTGTGGCTCCAGTCTCCAGTGAGACTATAGTGGTATGACTCCCTTACCTATCGCTCCATGGGTGTTCATTTTTGGCCTAGCCACATCCTGCGTTCTTATGTGGGGAGTGGGACAAGAGACCCCACAGGCCGCACGGCAGTTATATTAGTGGCCAATGGCTCATGTTTACAGCTGACGGCCAACTAGTGACAGCTGATGGCCATCCAATCATAGTTGATGGCCCTTTACTACCTGAGTCAGCACCTTTCCACGTGAGGCCAAGACCCTGGAAACTGCACTCCTGGCTCTGTCCCCACACAGACACATTCAAAGCCACAAACAGTGTACTTGAAAATTCTTAACTCTATGCTACTTTATTCAAGTGATAACATTTTGTAATGTAGTATAGCATAATAATAAGGCATACCTGCTGCAAGTTGATTTAAACCCTTCCTACTTCTGAGCCAGAGGCAAAAAACCACACTTGGATTGGCTCTTCAAGTATGCTTCCCCCCCCCCAAGTAAATATTAGCTTCAGTGATCAGTTCCGATAATTTTCTCAGCTACTCTAAAAGCTGTATGACAAAAAGACCTCATAAGGACTAAACTATATAGCAATGAACAAAGATGCTTTAGAGAATTTGCTGTCCTGCAACTCTTAATGTGTATTTCTAAATGCCATGTGTTTTAATACTTAAATATTTAATTTTTTTTAAGTTTAAAAATATTTGTATTAGTTTCAGGTATACAAAACAACACAGTGATTAGACATTTATATACCTCACAAAATGATAACTCCAATAAGTCTATTACCCATCTGGCACTGCACACAGATATTAGAATATTATTGACTATGTTTCCTATGGTATACTATATATCCCCGTGACTATTTTGTTTTTAAATTATAGTTGACAGTTAATATTATTTTATATTAGTTTCAGGTGTACAGCATAGTGGTTAGAGATTTATATAATTTATATAATTTATGAAGTGATCCCCCCATTAGTCTAGCGCCCATCTGGCACTGTACATAGTTGTTACAATATTATTGACTGTATTCTCCATGTTGTACTTTACAAAGTGATGCTTTAGTAACTACCAATTTGTACTTCTTAATCTCTTCACCTTTCTCACCCAGCCCCCCAAGTCCCTCCAATCTAGTAACCATCAGTTTGTTCTATACTCTACAAAACATACAAAATATAAAATTTGAAGTAATGCATAAGTGTGAAGTTATTATACTGTAGGTTGTCCTATTTCATGGGCTGATGGGTACAAAACACCTTATCAAATGAGGGTTTATACTTTTTCCCAAGAGCCTGAAAGTCCTTTTCAAATTAGGCTCCTATCTTATAACATGTCCCCTGAAGCTTTTTGAGATCAAGGACACACCCATATGGCTAAGACCCCCCCACACACACACACAGAACTGGACATTTGCATCATTTGACTGTGTTGTCACTTTCTTTACTTAGCTCCACACTGTGTACAACTGTCTGTTCAGCAGCCTTTGCTTCTGCTTAGGAAAGTGTCTGGCTATCTAAGCTGGCCACGTTAAAGGAAAAGAGGAAACTTTTAGTGACTACCTTGAACACTCAGAGCCCAATCCAGAATGGGAAAAGAACTCACAGAAGGGACAGCGATGACAGCAGCCGAGGAGGAGGCAACCTTCTCAGTCGGGTTGGGGGCAGAGAAGGGGGTAACTGGCCTCAGCCTTGAATCACAGCCAAAGAAAACAGCACACAAAAAGAAGGTGAGGGAGACCCCCACGAATGTTCTCACTCCACGGCCCACTGCTTTTAAGCTACGCTCCCAGTAGGCTCCTCCTTCTGACATCATTCATTGGCTGAGCAAGTGTGATGGACAAACCGCATCCTAATGCTTGTGGATACCAAAGGGTTTCCTGGTTCTATCCACTTCCACTATCTGAGTGGTTAAAGCTCCTAACACAGACAGACAGCTTGTGTTTCAGGCATGTAGCTTTACTGATGAAAAAATCCTTGACCCTTGTTTCCCTTCTCCCAGGATAAAACTGAAAAGGTAAAAATCCCAATATGCTGTTTTTCCAATTAGCTTCTTACACCCATCCAACTTGAATACATCTTTTGATTTGAGACATGAACTTGTGGTAAAACTTAACCAAGAGACAGACTGGAAGGAAATACACCAGTCTACCTACTGGGCATATTTTACTGTAGTGTGCTTCTAAATGATTTTTATTTTCTGCATTTGTTTCTATTTTGCACATATTCTATAATGGCATGAATTCTTTTAATACTGGAAAATAGAGAGCGGGAAGGGGCTGAAATAAATACTCTGGTAAGTGTTCAAAGATGCAATGAGGATGTTGCATTCCATATAGAAGTTTTAATAGCTCTACTTTCTGTGATGTCTGGCAAGCACAGTATACATCTTATTTGGGAACTTCTATAGCAGTGAGCCAGGAACACCATATTTATTATAATATTCGTTTTGACCCCGGCATGTAAGTAAATCTGTTACCATACCCAATCTTGATTAACAATTTAGTGGTTTCCAGAGGGTAAAGGGGGATGGTAAAAAAGGGTAAAGGAGATCAAATATAGTGATGGAAGGAGAACTGACTCTCTAGGTGGTGAACACACAATGCAATTGTGGGGACAGAGCCAGGAGTGCAGTTTCCAGGCTCTCACCCTCAAGTGGAAAGGTGCTCACTCAGGTAGTAAATGGCCATCAACTGTGATTGGATGGCCATC
The DNA here is from genome assembly GCF_964194185.1 of Rhinolophus hipposideros. Classification (NCBI taxonomy): domain Eukaryota; kingdom Metazoa; phylum Chordata; class Mammalia; order Chiroptera; family Rhinolophidae; genus Rhinolophus; species Rhinolophus hipposideros. The sequence goes on along the minus strand of NC_138046.1, from coordinate 63,904,161 downwards.
AGCTGTGACTAGTTGGCCGTCACCTGTAACAAGTGAGCCATTGGCCACTAATATAACTGCCGTGGCTAAGCTAGCAGCAAATGGGGGCTAGCAAGAAGATGGTTGTTGGCAAGTGAGTATTGCAGTTAGGACGGCGGGTTGCGCACAGTGTGGCTCCTGCTTCCTGTGTCTCCAACCCAGCTGCCAGCAAGAATATCGTGGTATGACTCCCCTATCTATGGCTCCGTGAGTGTTCCTTTATGGCCTCACACCATCCTGCATTCTTATGTGGGGAGCGGGACAGGAGACCCTGCATGACATCCTGCATGACAGCAATATATAGATGATGTATTATAGAATTGTATACCTTAAGCCTATATTTTACTAGTCAATGTCACCCCAATAAATTTAATAAAAAAAAAAATAAAGTAAAAAATCCCTCAGAAATAAAACAAAAGCACTCTCAAAAATTGCAATGGAATCCTTAAAGGCAATCATTTGCTTCCTGATTCTGTATAAATCATAACCTAAATATCCAAACATATGTGATTGGTTAAATATAGTATATCATGGCTTGTAATATTTTACATTTATAGATATAGGGGCTGTTGTTAAGCAAGAATAAAAGCAAGATAACTAAACTACATATGGTGGGATTTGGGAAAACTATTATGTAATTTTACTGCCTAGAGACCCAGAAATTCCCAAATCCTGTCTTCCTCCTACCACATCTCTTTCCTGTAAGGTCTTCAAGGAAAACATATGTGGACAGGGAAATGGCAAATGTGAAGTAAAATGCCATGTTATTATTTATTTTGTGCCTTTGTGTCCACTGCAAAAACTCTCTGGTAAACTGAGTTTAAGGGTCCTCCTCCTCACACTAATTTCAAATCAAAATCTTAGGACCCAATTACCTGGTAACCAGCTGCACAGTGCAGAAGTGGTGACAGGATGCTGTTACCTATAAGAGAAAGATTAGCCACACTTGGGAGTATGACCACCTCCCTAGTCCAGGTGAAGCTTGGGCCTGGGTCATTTACCCATGCTGCTCGTAGAAGTGAAAGCAACAGTTTATATAGAAGTACTTTCTGGGGGAATCACTCTTGCCTTCCACCTCCCCTTTTTCCTCTCCCCACCCCTTCCCATCTTTTCCACTCTTTACCCTCCTCCCTTTCCCTTCCTGCCCTCCCCTTCCCTCCTCCCTTCCTTTTTCCCTCCTCCTCCCTCTCTTGCTTTTTCTTAAACCCTCCTCCCATTTCCTTTCCCTTCCCCCCTTCTCACCTCCCTCTTCCCTCTCCCTTCTTCCACCTTCCTCCATGTTCCCTCCCCCTCCTATCTGCCTCTCTCTCCCTTGTCTGGTCTCCCACCCTGTCCCTTCTCTCTAATCACTTGAATGTGTATCCTCCAAAGAAGAGCTAAGATTTGGAAAATATAGCAGAATGTTATGAGTTATACTTTTTTAAAAAAATCCCTTTCCCTATTTTCTACTTTTTATACAATAAGCACTACTTTTTATAATTAGGAAAAAATGCTAGATTTTTATAGCATGATACACTTTATTTGACATTTATTTATATTAGGTTGCAACTGAAGTACATGAAAAAAATATCAAATGATGTAGTGATCATTTTCAGTGAAAGGCAAAGTAGAACACAGTACAAAAATGTGGTTAGTAATTTAGTTTACAATTACACTCTATATGAGGAAACTTTTTAAAATACTATGTCATATTAACACTTCAGTGGTAAACAATAACTTCAGTATGATTACATTTGTAGACCACACACCGTCAAATAAACAAGCTCAGTTATATCATATATAGTACTGATAGACATTCTTAAAAGTATGTTCATCTTTTTTCAAGCAAATTTCACAATGCACTGTTCTAGTTAATATAAGTACTGTATTTCTATAGCAAAGTAATGAAGGCACAGCTAGTGCAAGTAGTTTTAAAGTCCTAGTCTTCTGGGCTAGAAACAAATAAACAAACACTTGTATTGTTACTTTAGTAACTTGTTTTGTTCAAGCAAATATTTGTTTGGGATAACAATTCTAACAGTTTTCACAGTTACATTCTGATAGGAACATGACAAAAGGACTTCACAAAAATCAAAACTCTGTAGCACCAAACTAACATGCTTCAGATAACAGGACAGCAGTTTACAGGTTTTAAAGAATATTACTCTACAACAGGCTATATAGAATAAACTGGTACTTAGACACTTTAAGACAATATTTTAGACCACCAAGAAAATACAAAAACACAAGGCTGTAGGGAATAGTAGTGTTGAGGTTATAGGACAGGTTTTTTTTCAAGGCTATATAAACCTGCTTCATTTCTGTTTGAAGTTTTGAGATCTTGAAAATTCTTTTCAGGTAGCTAGTTTTTTTATTTTCGATACTTCCTGTTTCCATAATCTCTACCATCATCATAGGTACCTTTGATTTCTCCTGTATAGTAATAGACTGATTTCAGGATGACATTATCATGTAAAATTTGACCAATTTCAAAGTCCTCATCAAGGATAGCATCTTCTCGTGGTTCTAGCTTTCCAATCTTAGGAATCTCAGGAGGGTTAAAGAAATTGAAGAATGATGCATTAGGAACCACTCTGGGCCGGATTTCAATTTCTCCAGTAGCAGTTGTGCGACTCTGAGTGGTTGTCACCGTAATGTCCTTTCCTCTTCTCCAATTTATCTTACAGCCTTTGCAATCTTGAATTTCCCATCCCCAAGCAAAGAAGGGATCATCATGATCTGGTTTTGACTTTATTATATATGTCTTGGTCAGTACCTCATTTCTGAAGTATGGGTTGGGCAGAAAATAAAATTCAAATGTGTAACTTATAGGCTGGCCAGGTTTTGAGAACTTCAGGCTAATATCTGACAGGAACTTCAGAATGGGCTCATCATATTTCTGAATCATGGGCCCCAGCTTGTCAACATTCTTTAAAACAGTCAGCCAATAGTCAGGGATGCCTTTAGGATCTTCTCTTTTAGGCCATCCCTTACGAGCTCTTTTCAGATTCACTCTTTCTTTAGGCCTGACCTCAGGAACTCTTTTAGGAGCTTGTTTTACTGAAGCACTTGCCTTAGCCTCTGTTGCTTTAGGCTGTTCTTTATCTTCTGCCTTTGCCTGGGGAACTTCTTTAGGCTCTTCTTTTACTTCAGGCTTTGCCTCCAGAAAATCTTTAGACTCTGTTCTTTCTTCAGCATTTGCCTCCGGAATTTCTTTAGGAACCTCGTTTTCTTCAGCCTTTACCTCAGGTTTTTCTTTAGGGTCGTCTTCTTCCTCACCCTCTAACGCAGGCATTCCACTAGAGCTGTCTTCCTGTACCTCCTCATCACTGCTGAACACCTCATCCTCTGAATTCCATTCACATTCTTCTTCTGTAGGTTCATATTCTGCATTGATGATTTGAAACCGCCGATCATACAGAGGCTTATTGAGTTCGGCATATTTTCTTTCGAGATCGTGAATTGCCTTTAAGAATAGGGCGTCTACCTTGTCACATTCATCTTGAATATTTCTGAGCGCCTGCACACGATTTCGAACTGCCTGAGGCAGCCGATCTACGAAATTTTTACCCGACGGAGCACGCCGCACACTTCTGGAAGGCCCAGGTACCCTCTTCTTTCTATATAAGTGGCTACGGCTGCGGCTACTGCTGCTGCTGCGGTTGCTGCTGCCGCTGCTGCCACTAGTGCTGCTGCTAGAGCTACTGCTATCAGATTCTTCCCCAGAATCACTAGACGAGCTAGCCATCATCTCTTCAGCAACCCCATGGGCGGCAGGTTCCGAGACCATGTTAAGATCCGCTTCTGCCATAGTGCAAGCCTGCAAACCTCTTAAGGTGGCGACTACCGCTGAGACCGCGCGCCCAGAGATGGGCAGAAAAATGACTCACGGATGCTTGGATGGCCCAGGCTCGGGATGAGGAGGTGGCAGCGGCGAAGGCAGCAGTAGCGCAGGGAGGGGCGGGGCTGCGGCGATCGCGCGGAGGTGGCGGTAGAGGCCTGACCCGAGCGGCGGCGGCGGCAAGCTTCTCCGGGCTACAGCTATGGCGGACAGAGGCGTGCCGCGGCGGAAGGGTGCAGTGTGAGACCCCGAGATCTCTCCGCCGTTTACATCGCAAGCCCCCTCCCCTTCCAGCCCTACCTCCCCTTAATTTAGTTCCCAGTGTGCCTTTAGCTCGCACCTCATTTGTTGGGCAAGCTTGATTGACGATCGCTAAGCCCAACGAATGCCCAAACGCTAGGCTCCCCCTAGGCTCCGCCCGCCTTCCCAGATGCTTCTCGGTAGCTGGGGCACACACCCCTGGAAGGCGTTTTATCCCTACAAAATTCTCTTTATAGTTTTATAATTTTAAAAAAAGCTTAGATATGAGGTAAAAATACTAGCCATAGTTCCTGACAAGGGAAGAGGAGTATCTTTCTCCCTTCCGCTCATCCTGAATTCCCGTCTTATTTGTCAGGGGCCTCTTCACAAAAATCTGTTTTTAAAAACTTGGATGAAAATACTTCATATGGCATCCTTGGGAAGTGTGATTAGGCTTTTTAAAAAAAAATCTCTAAATATTCTATGAGCATGTATTTTTACACTGAAAAAAGGGGGAGTCGTTTATTGGCAAAGGGGGGAGGGGCTAGAAAGCAGGCATATTGCATTCCACGTAGCAGTTTTAATAAGTGCTGTCTGTGATGTTTGGCAAGCCTGCTTTAATCCATCTACAAGGTTTGTGAACCCCTGTTGCCGTGAGTCAAATTACACCATTTTTACTATATTTCTGTTTTTAAGCTGGCATATAATATACCCCAGCCTTGCTGCTGACTTGCCACGTAGCCCTTCTCAATGCTTACAACAACCTTGTAGATAAAATAAAAGGGCATTCAAATGTTAGGCAGTATTATTTAAAAGCAGAGGGTTTGCTCTATACTTTTGTGCAGCAGTTTTCAATTCTAGGAACAGCAGGATGGGAGGGGGGATTTGTGCTAGGGAAAGTGCATCATCTGTCAGAGTATACTTTACAGTGTCATCTGCCACTCATTTGCTGCAAACATTGTGAAATTCTAACCGTACTAAGTATGATTTAGAAGTCCATTAATATGCAAAATGAAGTTTAAAAACAGGTATCTGTTATTTTTATTTACAGGATTCTTTCCTGCTACAGAGCAACTCCCTTGGTACAACCAAAAAGACCAGTGTTTACTTTTCATTGGAAGGTAAGGAACATATTTAGCCCATTTTTATGAATGACAAGAATTACCTATCTGTATATGAATAAATTCACAGGATGTAGTCTTTTAAAGACTTAATTGGAAGATACCTTGTTATTTCTATGATAGCAGAAAAATCCACAGAGGTGATTTGACATAGTAATGTAGAAAATAATTATTAATTACATTCACTATCTAAACGTGTTCATAGAATACAAGTAATAAATCAATATATAAAATATGATGAATTATTCATTTCAAATAAGTGAAAATATGAAAGTTAGATGAACCTTTATGTTACTTTTTCATTATAGGATTTGTGCTTTGTCATATTTTTTAAAAGTTAGGAAGCACCTTTATTTTCCATTTTGTAAATGAATTTACTTTTATTTCTGATTGTCAAAGGATATAAGCATTGTAAAGAAAAAATACAACTTAGAAAGTTCCAATGATAGTAAAAATACACAATCTTAACAACCGGATGATTACTGTTGTTAGCGTTTTCATGCATTTCCTTCCAGAAATTTATTTATACATACACACGCTTGCCTATCTATATATACTGTTTTATCTATGTGACGTGATATTATGTTTGTAACCTGCTCTTTTATCAATTTATTGTTGCTATATTTTCAAGGTAAATGATCAACGTCTTATTTTAAAATAGATGTATATTCAATAGAAATATTTGCTTTGATTCATTTATTTAACCAGATTCCTGTTGCAAGGCAGCTATTTCCCAACTATCTCTCCACTAACATTTTTTTCCAGTTATAAAAAATTAGTTCTGTATACCTACTGTATATGCTCGTGAAAATTAGTCATAGGATGAATGCCTAGAAATGGGAGTGCTGAAATAGTATGCTCATTTTATTCTTTGATACTTATTGCCAACTTCTCTCCTGAAAAGTTATCTCAATTTACAGTCTCACCAACAATGCATAAGAGCTCATTATTTAGTCATTCAGCTAATATATTTTTATGCCTGTCTCATGCCAGGCATGTGTAGTAAAGGATGGCAATATAATGGTGAATAAAATTTACTGGGTGTGTATCCTTTCGTTTCATACTTTTAATGAAAACATATAATTTGGAAACAATAATTTAAATCAGTGGGGTTATGCCATAAATATTGTTCTGTAACCTGTTATTTTTATTTAAAATTATGGATATCTTTTGAATGAATGGTCTTATATTTTTATATTACTTTAATGGCTTAAAATACACATTAAATTTTGTACCATCAGAAATTAGTATTTTGGAGTAAGCAGTGAGTTAGGTATCCAGATTTTTAAAATACATATGTATTTTTTTAATGAGCTAATTTTCTTGGTACTGTTTATTTGATAATCTTTCTGTCTTACACTTATTTGAAATACCACCTTAATCATAATAACTAAATCGCTTAATTTTGTTTCTGAATTCTCTTTTCTGATTCATTGGCAATAATTTTTCAGCAAGCAACTAATGAGGCAGTTTTTTAATAGCTTTATATTTTGTGGAAATGATATACATTGAAAAGAAGACAGATACTATATTGAAATCGAAGTAAATTAAAAGTAATTCAAACTACACTCAGAGGTGATCACCATTCACATTTTTAATGAATATCTCCAAATTAATTTGTTATTATTATGTATTTGTATGTCTTAGATTAGTGATAAGATTAAATGTCTTTTCATGTTTATTGTACACTTGAAAATTGCCTATTCATATATTTTGCTTGTTTTCCCACTGAATTAAGAAAGAAATTAATTGGTGGTAAAATCCTAAAGGTAAAATATAATTTTGGCCTTGATTCAAGGCAACTGTGACTTATGATATTAGACAAATATGACTCAATTACAGCTTTTATTCTAAAATGATCTACTTAAAGGGTTGTTAAGATGCTTTTCAAAGATTAGTAATTAATCATTTAAACTGATACAGGAAAGTCTGGAGTGGAATAGGGAGAATAAAAAGAGAACACAGCTTGTAATAACCTCATACAAAGATAATATGTTAGTAAACTATTCATATTTTCAATTTGGAAGTATTTTTTCCCAAGCCATAAACTATAGGTGAGTTCTTATAACCACAATGGTCTACTTTTAATGTGTATGCATTACCTAAGAACCTAGTAACACACTTATTTTTATAGCTTTTTTCCAGTCTATTAGTTAACTTAATTTTATAATGACAGGTCCCTAAAAGAAAATGTCTTTTCTTCATATAATTAATTTAATTTATGCATAATACCGTATATTTTCTACCATGAATATTTTTATAAGTATTAATTCCAGCATAGGATATGTTTGTTTTTCTTCATAAGGCTATCTATAAATTACTTGTATAACTATATGTTCTCTGTTCCATTATTTCATGATATTTTGGGGGGATTACATGTTCATGCTTCTACATGAGATGACGCTTTATTAATGACATTTATTAAGAATCTGTTGGTATATTCAGGCTGAACATGGCTTGTTAATATCTATTTGTACTTTTCCTGTTATGAACATATACACAATACCACCCACTATCCCTGCCACACAAACACACATACATAATGCACAGTGACAAGTGCTGCAGCTTTATCTTTTGTTGTAGATATTTAAGAAGCCAAGCGTTGCAAGTTCATTTATATTTGGACTTATTATGCTATTCTTTTTTGTTTGTTTATCTAGACGGGTTTTTATCTGAATATACAACTTAATTCTTTTTAAAAACAGTTTTATTGAAGTATAGTAGGACAACTGTACATAAAGTGTACAGTCTGATGAGTTTTGATAAATTTGTACACCTGTGAAGTCATCACCACAGTCAAGATAATAGAAATTTTCATCACCCCTGAAAGTTTCTTCATGCCCTTTGGTAATCCCTCCCCTGCCCTAGGCAGCAACTGATCTGACCTCTGTTTCTATTTAGATTAGTTTGCATTTTTTTTTCTAGAATGTTATGTAAATGGAATCAGGCAATATATTCCTCTTTTGCTTGTCTTTCAATTAGCATAGTTATTTTGAGCTGCATCCCTGTTGTTGTGTGTATGAAGAGTCATTTTCCTGTTTTGTTACTAAGTAGTTATCCACTACTTAGACATACCACAATTCGTTGATGAGCGTGGTGTTTTGAGTTTTGGGCTACTACAAATAAAGCTGCTATGTTCATTTGTGTGTAAGTCTTTGTATTGACATATATTTTCATTTCGTTTTAGAAAAATACCTAGAGTGGAGTGACTGGATAACATAGTATGTGTATATTTAACTTTTCAAGAATTACCTGTTTTCCAAAGTGTTTGTATAATTTTGCTTTCCCACCAGGAGTCCCAACACTTGGTATGGTCAGTTTTGGGTTTTTTTTTCAATGTAGCCATTCTAATAGGTATGTAGAAGTATCTCATTTACTTTACATTTCCCTAATGAGTAATGATAGTGAACATCTTTTTGTGTGCTGATTTACCATCCACATATCTTGTTTGGTGAAATATCTCTTCATATTTTGTTCATTTTTATATTGGGTTGTTGTCTTACTGTTGAATTTTGAGAATTTTTTATGTACTCTGAACACAAGTCCTTTATCAGTTATGAGCTCTGCAAATATTTTCTCCCAGTCCATGGATTTTCTTTTTATCCTCTTACAGTGCCCTTCACAGTTTTTCAAAAAGCAGAAGTTTGCAATTGTATTAACTCCAGTTTATCTTTTTTTTTTCTTTTATGGATCATTCTGTTGGTATCAGCTCTAAGAATCTTTGCCTAGCCCAATGTCACAAAGATAGTCTTCTTTGTTTTTTAGAGGTTTTATACTTCTAGGTATTACATTTAAATCTGATTTATTTTTGTATATGGTACCAGGTAAGCATTGAAATTAGTTTTTTACATGTGGATATCTAATTGTTCCAGCATCAGTACTAAAAAAACACACAAAACTATCATTTCTCTACTGAATTACCTTTGCATCTTCATCAAAAATTAATTGTCCATATATGTGTGGATGTATGTTGAACTCTCTGTTTTGTTCCCCTGTGTACTGATTTTAATCACCTAATTGGTAAATATTTGTTAGATATGTTTGGGAGGGGATAAGAACCAAATTGTGGGATAACAGAATTTTATTACAATGAAGACAGTTATTGCAGCTGGATCCTCGGCCTTTCATTTCTGCTTTCAAATATCTGAAAGAGGCGAATGACAGCAGAAATAAACTAGAAAACAAATCAAAACAAGAAACACAAATGCTCTTCTATTTTCTGGAGTTACCAGTGTGTGGCTGTCTATAGCTCAGCCACAGGAATGGTAGCTAGCATTATTCAGGAAAACAAAGAATGCCTTTGTTTTTCTGGCCTCTAATAAGATAGACCTGTTTGCTAAAATGTAAATAGAAAGTATTTTTACACTGTTAATAAATTATATTTACAAAAGGAATAGTAATAAAAATGTTTACTTCACAAGGTGGTTTTCAAAGCAAAATCATCTCATTCCACACTCATTCCTAAAATAAGAATATACACAAATTAATACGGTATGGTATATAACTATAGTATTTTATTTTTAAATGAAACATTTGTGAATTACATTTCTGGCACCATAGTCTTCACTGCATGGTGTTTAAAAGGGTAGTTGCAATTAATGCAATGGCAGTGATGGAAAATCAGTTACTGATTAGAATATTTGTTTTAATGCTAGTTTACAAATTAAAAATAGCATGCATTTAAAAAAAATATAAATCCACATCACAGAGCAACACGTTTATAGAGGTCCTCAAGAATTTTTTGCCCATAGTACTCATTTGAAGAATTCCCACACTAAAATTCAAAGAATGGAAACCTTTTTTATTTGGAAAATTTGGAAGCATTTTATGTAATTCTACTAAGAAGGGAGGAAAAGTTCAAAGGATTTGAATGGTGAGCAATGCCCATGCATGTACGTATGACGACAGTAACTACTTCTAAATTTTGCATTATATTTGGATAACGTAGAACAAGGCCAAATTGACACTTTATGTAATTTTCACCCAGAATACCCAAATAAATTAATTTGATTAAATATGTCCTGAGGAAAAATGATTCTTACAGTACTGCAAATATTCCTGCTGGTGGGAATAAATACATATTCCACAGCTCTTCAGAGGTCATGGTCATTTTTGTATCAAATGACATACACACAATTCACAAAACCCTTACTTAGAGTTTAAAAGAGGAGAATTCCAATAATAATCAAATCTCAGCATTTGATTTCCTTTATGAGACCTAGGAACGAAATGAGTTTAAGACAAGTTCTGGAGTCAATTCCTGGGTTTGAATCCTGGTTTTCCTCTTACTAGGTTTATTAGATATTGGACAAGTTACCTCACTATTATTACCTCTGTTCTTTCTCTCTGAAGTGGGGCGAGTAATAGCACATGGAACTCAAAATCAATATTGTTTGCTACTTTTCATAGTATTATTTTGTATCAAGTTGGTGTATAAAGAAATCTTTCTTGTTACATAGTCTCAAGCCATTCATAGCATTTCTTTGTGCCTATGCTGTGACTTGTATTTTGAAAGCAGCATAGGAATCTGCAAATCACAATTTTCCAATTCTAATAGCATAAGAGTAGAAATGTTATGGATGTTAGCAACTCCTTTATATTAATAATAATATTAGGTCCTGGTAGTTCTAAGGTCAAATAACCACTCATCCTGCTTGGCATTATCTGCCTATAGAATGTCTTCTGTTATTTTAAATTTTGGGGGTGGGGAATCAACATAGTTTTAAATGAAATCCCAAACCGAGTGTTATTTTAACATTTTACACAACACAGAGCTCCCTTTATTTCTTGGGATGTTTCAAACTTCTTGATAGTTTTAAATTATACAATTTTTTATTTTCTAAACCTTAAATTCATTGTATCTCATGCTTACTTTTGATACCATTTATTTTTTATTTGATTATGAAGGTTGAGTACAAAATTTGCATACAATGAACTACTTATATCTTATATAATAAAATAACCCCCAATATGCTAAGTAATAACTTCTTTTATTTATTTTTTTTATTTTTATTTATTAGTTTCAGGTATACAAGACAAGGTAATACTTAGACGTTCATCATTTATATCCCTCACACTGTGAACCCCCCTCCCCCCATCCACTATCCCTCCGACCTCACACTGAACCATCACAATATAACTTCTGATTTTTTAACATTTTATGTGTTAGTTAAGTTTAGACTGCTAAGCATTGTGACTTAATTTAACTTTATTTTTTATGTTTTTAAATTTTTTCAATTACAGTTGACATCCAACATTAACTTCTTTAGTTTCAGGTGGGTAAGTATACAGCCAGTCGTCACACATCCAAATAATTTATAAAGTGACACCCTCCCAGTCAGTCCAGGACCCACCTAGCACTATACATAGGTACTGAAATATTATTGACTACATTCTCTATGCTGTACTTTACATCCCTGTGACTATTTTGTAACTACCCACACTTTAGTCCCTTCACCTTTTTTCACCCAGCCTCCCAACCCCACTTCTATCTGGCAAACATCAGTTTGTTCTCTGTATCTATGAGTCTGTTTCTGTTTTGTTTGTTCATCGATTTTGTTCTTTATATTTCACGTATGAGCGAAATGTATCTGTCTTTGTCTATCTAACTTATTCACCTAGCATAATACTCTCTAGTCTATCCATGTTGTAGCAGATGGTGACATTTCATTCTTTTTTAAGGCCAAGTAATAATCCCTTGTATATACGAAAAAAATGTATACAAGTGGACACTTTGTATGTGCCAAAAATATATATACAAGTGCACACTTTGGTCAACGTTGCCCAAGCAATAGTTCGCCGTAATCAGAAGTGTCTGGACGCTGATGGTAACCACTTTAAACAACTCTTGTAATTGCACAAGTCAAAGGTGACTTGTATTCATCTTTTGCTTTCAATATAATTGGATATTACAATTTTTAAAAAAATTTATTGGGGTGACAATTGTTAGGAAAATTACACAGATTTCAGGTGTACAATTCTGTATTACATCATCTATAAATCCCATTGTGTGTTCACCACCCAGAGTCAGTTCTCCTTCCATCACCATATATTTCATTCCCCTTACCGTCATCTCCCTCCCCCCACCCCCTTACCCTCTGGTAACCACTAAATTATTGTCTGTGTCTATGAGTTTTTGTTTCTCATTTGTTTGTCTTGTTCTTTTGTTGTTTTTGGTTTATATACCACATATCAGTGAAATCATAGGGTTCTCTGCTTTTTCTGTCTGACTTATTTTGCTTAGCATCATACTCTCAAGATCCATCCATGTTGTCACAAATGTTCCTATATCACCTTTTCTTACCACCGAATAGTTTCCATTGTGTATATATACCACAACTTCTTTATCCATTCATCTATCGAAGGACATTCTGGTTGTTTACAAGTCTTGGCCACCATAAACAAAGCTGCAATGAACATTGGAGCACACGTGTTTTTATGTATAAATGTTTTCATATTTTTTTGGGTAGATACCCAGGAGAGGGATTCCTGGGTTATATGGTAATTCTATTTGTAATTTTTGGGGGAAATTCCACACTGCCTTCCGTAACAGCTACACCAGTCTGCATTCCCACCAACAGTGTCTGAGGGTTCCTTTTTCTCCACAGCCTCTCCAACACTTGTTACTATTTGTCTTGTTGTTAATAGCCATTCTGACTGGGGTGAGGTGATATCTCTATTTATTTGCATTTCTCTGATGATTAGGGATGTTGAGCATTTTTTCATATGTCTATTTGCCATTTGTAAGTCCTCTTTGGAGAAATGTCTCTTCAGGTCCTCTGCCCATTTTTCAATTGGGTTGTTTATTTTTTTGTTGTTGAGTTGCATGAGTTCCTGGTATATTTTGGATATTAGACCCTTATCGGAGGAACTGTTTGCAAAAATCTTCTCCCATTCAGTCGGTTGCGTCTTTATTTTGTCCATGGTTTCTTTTGCTGTGCAGAAGCTTTTAAGTTTCATATAGTCCCATTTGTTTATTTTAGCTTTTACTTCCATTGCCTTTGGAGTCAAATTCACAAAATGCTCTTTGAACAAAAGGTCCATAAGTTTAGTACCTATGTTTTCTTCTATGCAGTTTATTGTGTCAGGTCTTATGCTTAAGTCTTTGATCCATTTTGAATTAGTTTTGGTACATGGTGACAGATAGCAGTCCAGTTTCATTCTTTTGCACGTGGCTTTCCAATTCTCCCAGCACCATTTATTGAAGAGGGTGTCTTTTCTCCATTGTATGTTTTTAGCTTCTTTCTCAAAAATTCTCTGTCCATATTTATGTGGTTTTATTTGTAGGTTCTCAATTCTATTCCATTGGTCTATGTGTTTGTTTTTCTGCCAATACCATGCTGTTTTGATTATTGTAGCCCTGTAGTACAAGCTAAAGTCAGGGAGTGTGATACCTCCAGTATTGTTCTTTTTTCTTAAGATCGCTTTGGCTATTCACGTTCTTTTGTGGTTCCAAACAAATCTGATGATTTTTTGTTCTATTTCTTTAAAAATGCCATTGGGATTTTGATGGGGATTGCATTAAATCTGTATATTGCTTTGGGTAATATGGCCATTTTAACTCTGTTGATTCTTCTAATCCATGAACACGGAACGTCTTTCCATTTCTTTGAGCCTTCTTCAATTTCTTTCAAAAATGTCTTATAGTTTTCAGCATATAGGTCTTTCACATCCTTGGTTAAGTTTATTCCTAGGTATTTTATTCTTTTTGCTGCGATTGCAAAATGAATTGTTTTTTGTATTTGTTTTTCTGAGATTTCATTGTTAGTATATAGGAATGCAATGGACTTTTGTAGGTAGATTTTTTAGCCAGCAACTTTACTGTATTCGTTGATTGTTTCTAACAGCTTTTTGGTGGTCTTTAAGGTTTTCTATGTATGGCATCATGTCATCTGCAAAGAGTGATAATTTAACTTCTTCTTTCCCAATTTGGATGCCTTTAATTCTTTCTCTTGCGTGATTGCTCTGGCAAGGACTTCCAACACTATGTTGAAAAGCAGAGGTGATAGCGGACAGCCCTTTCGCGTTCCTGAATGTAGAGCAAAGGGCTTCCGTTTTTCACCATTAATTAAGAGATTAGCTGAGCACTTGTCATATATGGCCTTTATTATGTTAAGATATTTTCCTTCTATACCTATTTTATTAAGTGTTTTAATCATAAGGATGTTGTATCTTGTCAAATGCATTTTCTGCATCAATTGATATAATCATATTATTTGTGTCCTTTATTTTGTTTATCTGATGTATCACATTGATGGATTTGCGGATGTCGAACCATCCTTGTGCCCGGGGGATGAACCCCAGTTGGTCGTGATGAATAATCTTTTTAATGCATTGTTGTATTCGATTTGCTAGTATTATGTTTAAGATTTTTGCATCTGTATTCATCAGAGATATTGGTCTGTCGTTTTCTTTTTCTGTGTTGTCCTTAATAGGTTTTGGTATCACGGTAATGTTGGCCTCATAAAATGAGTCAGGGAGTACTGTCTGTTCTTCAATTTTTGGGAAGAGTTTGAGCAGGATTGGTATTAGATCTTCTTTGAAGGTTTTATAGAATTCACGAGTGAAGCCATCTGGTCCCGGACTTTTGCTTTTGGGAAGGTTTTGGACGACTGATTGAATTTTGTCACTGGTGATCAGTCTGTTTAGATTTTCCAGTTCTTCATGGTTTAGCCTTGGAAGGCTATATGGTTCTAAGAACCATTTCTTCTTGGTTATTGAATTTGGTGGCAAATAGTCCTTCATAGTATTGTTGGATGATCCTTTGTATTTCTGTGGTGTCCGCGATAACTTCCCCTTTTTTATTTCTGATTTTGGTAGTGTCTTCTCTCTTTTTATCTTAGTGAGTATAGCCAGGGTTTTTTTAATTTTGTTAATCTTTGCAAAGAACCAGCTCTTTGTCACATTAATTTTTACTATTGTCTTTTTGTTCTCTATTTCATTTAGTTCTGCTCTGATTTTTGTAATTTCCTTTCTTCTGCTGACCTTGGGTTTCACTTGTTCTTCTTTTTCTAGTTCTTTAAGGTGTAACATGAGGTTGTTTATTTCGGATTTTACTTGTTTCTTGAGATAGGCCTGTAATGTTATCAATTTCCCTTTTAAAACTGCTTTCACTGCATCCCAAAAATTTTGGTAGGTAGTATTTTCATTGTTATTTGTTTCTATGTATCTTTTGATCTCTCCTCTAATGTCTTCTTTGACCGAGTTGTTCATTAAAAGGATGTTGTTTAATCTCCATGTATTTGTGTTTTTTCCTGCTTACGTTTTGCAGTTGATGTCCAATTTCAAAGCCTTGTGATCAGAGAATATGCTTTGTATGATTTCAATCTTCTTAAATTTGCTGAGGCTGATTTTATGCCCCAATATATGGTCTATCCTTGAGAATGTTCCATGTACCCTAGAAAAAATGTATAGTCTGATGTTTTAGGATGAAGTGTTCTATATGTGTCAGTTATGTCCATTTACTCTAATGTGTCATTTAGGGCTCCTATTTTGCTATTTATTTTCTGTTTGGATGATCTATCCATAGCTGTCAGTGCTGTATTTAAGTCCCCTAGTACCATTGTGTTTTTGTCAATTTCTCTCTTTAGTTCTGCTAGTACTTGCTGGATATATTTTGGTGCTCCCTGATTGGGGCCATAAATATTGATGACTGTTATGACTTCTTGTTGTATAGTCCCCTTTACCATTATGAAATGTCAGTCTTTGTGTCTTGTTATCTTTTTCACCCTGAAGTGTGTTCTATCTGATATCATTATGGCTACACCTGATTTTCTCTGGGTACCATTTGCTTGGAGTGTCAATTTCCACCCTTTCACTTTGGGTCTATGCTTGTCCTTGTAGCTGAGATGTGTCTCTTGGAGACAGCATATGGTTGGATTAGTTTTTTGATCCAATCTGCTACTCTGTGCCTTTTTATTGGTGAGTCAGTCCATTTACATTTAGGTTGATTATTGATATGTGAGGATTTCCTGTCATTCTATCTTTAGTTTTCTGGTAAGGCTGTGTCTCCATTGTTTCTTTGCCTTTTTGTTGTTGTCTATTATTTCTGTTTAGTGGTATTCTATGATGTTTCCCTCTGTTTCTTCTTTTATTAAAGTATATTTTTCAGTTCTGGATTTTTTTTTTAGTGGTTAACCTTAAATTTATGTGAAAGAGAGTTTGATATTTAGAGTGTTCTGATTTCTTCAGCACGCTTACTTTCTCCATTCCCATATTCCGGTTCAGGCCTTTATTCTCCCCCTTTTTATGTTTTGGTTGCCACAAATTGTCCCTGTTGATGGTGGTCGAATAGCCTCTTTTGGTATTTCTTGTCGTGCAGGTCGTGTATTAGAAAATTCCCTCAGCTTCTGTATGTCTGGAAAGGTCTTTATTTCTCCTTCATATCTAAAGGATATCTTTGCTGGATATATTATTCTTGGCCCATAATTTCTCTCTTTGAATAGTTTGAATATTTGTTTCCACTCCCTCCGGGATTATAGAGTTTCTGCTGAAAAATCTGATGATAATCTAATGGGCTTTCCTTTGTAGGTTACCGTCTTCTTTTACCCTGGCTGCCTTGAGGATTCTTTCTTTGTCGTTGATTTTTGACATCTTCAATACAATGTGCCTTGGAGAAGGCCTGTTGGGATTGAGGTAGTTAGGTGTTCTATTTGCTTCTTGGTTTCGAGGATCCAGTTCTGTCCACAAGTTTGGGAAGTTCTCATCAACAGTTTGTTTGAATATAATCTCTGTTCCCTTCTCTCTTTCTTCTCCTTCTGGTATGCCCATTATTCTTATATTGCTCTTTTGGAGGGAGTCAGAAAGTTCTGGTAGAGTTTTTTCATTTCATTTAAGTCTCAAGTCTCTTTCTTCTTCCATCTGTGTCATTTCCAGGTTTCTATCTTCGATGTCACTGATTCTTTCCTCCATCTGGTCAATTCTACTACCTAAGCTGGCTATTTCATTCTTAATTTCTTCTATTGAATTCTTAATCTCCAGTAATTTCATTTGGTTCTTTTTTAAAATTTCAATCTCTTTCATACAATGTTCATGTTTTTTATTGTGTTTCTGAGTTCATTAAATTGCCTTTCTGTGTTTTCTCGCATCTCGGTGAGTTTTTTCAGAACTGCAATCTTGACTTCTCCGTCATTTAAGTCACATATTTCCATATGTTTAAGTTTTTCTTCTAGAGACTTTTCACTTTCTTTCTGAGCTGTCTTGTTGCCTTTGTTATTCATGGAAATTACTGATTTATTATTTCTCTTCCTAGACATCTACAGGATTGGCTTCTGCAACAGGTTGATAGGAAGAGGTCTTTCTTATGTTTTCCAGTACTTTTTGGTAGAATGTTTTATTTTCTCTCCGACTGCAGCCTGTTTTTTTCTCTCTCACACGGTAGTGCTATGTTTTCTCTGCACTATTCCAGCTTCTCACACAACGGGGGGATTACCTGGGAGATGTCGGGCTTCTCCTCTGTTAATAGTTCTTTTGGGTCACAGGGTGTAGTGTCCATGTGGGTATGCGGAGAGGTTTTGAAGTTCCAAAGTTCTTTCTGCACCAGATTCAGAGCCCATATATTTCAGCAGTTCTATTTACTCCTGCAGGGTCCGCCCAGATACGTGGGGCCAGCAGTGGGTGAGTTGTGAGAGGTGGCCCAGAGCAATGGCAGCAACCACCACGACAGCCAGTCCTGCTTCCACAGCTTCCTTCCCTTTGCAGGAACTAGTTGGGCTCAGAATCTGTGTCTGTAGTCCACAGGTCTCAGAACAACAAATATTCTGTTCTTTTGATTTGAAACTGCTAGTGTTATGCTTGTATCACTGGGCTGGTGGGGGCAGGGCAAGCTCTGGGAGGGTAGGGAGGGGGCAACTAGTTTCAGTGCCTAAAGCTTCCATTCTCTGCTTGGCAATGAGAGCTTAAACCATTGTTTTCAGCCTTCTTCCCTCAGTCTTTGCTCTGAGGTCTCTGCCGTGAACGTTGTGTTCAGCCGTGTTATATTCTGCCCCCTCAGCCCTGTGGGCCGTAAGCAGAGCCCTAGCAGTCCGAGTTCTTCCCTCTTCCACAGCTGCGGTAGTTCCCGGATGCAGTGAATTCGGAGCACTGAGCTAGGTCTGCGTCCTGGGCCCGCAGGGCTCCGTCTGCGCACTTCTCCCTTCCCTCCTTCCCTGCTCTTTCGATTCCCCCACTTTTAGGTGAATTAAGTAGTGGGCCTCTTCGTCTTGCCTGTCTGCTGTTTAGGGAGTCCTTTGTGGAGTTATTGTTGTTCGATTAGTTGTAAATTCCAGAGGAGCTTCACAGAGGCTCACCTCACACAGCCATTTTGATGCATATTCCAATTTTAATACAATTTTTCTTTCTTAAAATGTGTATATATTTTGGCACACTCTGTTTGTACTTCTTCTTTATGCAGTTGTCTATTGATGTACATGGGTTGCTTCTTTATCTTGGCTATTGTAAATAACACTTTAGTGAACATAGGAATGCATATATCTTTTCGAATTAGTGTTGTGGATTTCTTCTGATAAATACCCAGAAGTGGAACTGCTGGGTCATAAGGTATTTCTATTTTTAGTTTTTTGAAGGTCCTCCACAATGTGTTCTATAGTGGCTGTACCAATTTGCAATCTCCCCAATAGTGCACAAGATTTCTCTTTTATCTTTATCCCCACCGACACTTGTTGTTTGTTTATTTATGGATGATAGCCATTCTGACTGGAGTGAGGTTATATCTCATTGTGGTTTTAATTTGCATTTCTCTGATGGTTAGTGAGGTTGAGCATCTTTTCATATGTCTATTGGCCATCAGTATCTCCTCTTTGGAGAAATGTCTCTTCAGGTCCTCTGTTTCTTTTTAAATTGGATTGTTTATTTTTTTAGCGTTGCGTTATATGTGTTCTTTATACATTGTGAATATTAACCCCTTATCAAATGTATCATTGGTGAGTACCTTCTCCCATTTAGTAGGTTGTCTTTTTGTTTTGTTGATGGTTTTCTTTGCTGAGCAAAAACTTTTTAGTTTGATTTAGTCCCATTTGTTTATTTTTTCTTTTGATTCCCTTGCCTAAGGAGATATATCAGAAAAAAAATATTACTAAGAGCAATGTGAGAAAGTTTACTGCCTATATTTTCTTCTAGGAGTTTTATGGTTTTGGGTCTTACGTTGAAATCTTTAATACATTTTTAAATTATTTTTGTATATGGTATAAAGTGATGGTCTAGTTTCATTTTTTTTTGCATGTATCGGTCCAGTTTTCCCAACGCTGTTTATTGAATAGACTTTCTTTACTTCATTGTATGTTCTTGCCTCCTTTGGCATAGATAACATGACCTTATAGGCGTGTTTTGTTTTTCTTTTCCCCCCTGGACTGTCTAATCTCTTCCATTGATCTATGTGTCTGTTTTTGTGCTAGTGCCATGGTGTTTTGAGCACTTAGTCTCTTAGTATAATTTCCTATCAGGTAGCCTACTACCTCCAGTTGTTTTTTCTTTTTTCCCCTCAAGATTGCTGTGGCTCTTGAGGGTCTTTTGTGATTCCATATGCATTTTAAGATTATTTATTCTAGTCCTGTGCAAAATGCCCTTGGTATTTTGATAAGGATTGCATCAAATCAGTTGTTTTTGGTAATATGGACACTGTAACAATGTTAATTCTTTCTATTCATGAGCACGGTGTATGCTTCCGTGTATTTGTGTCTTCAATTTCTTTCTTCAATGTCTCATAATTTTCCAAGTATAGGTCTTTTACCTCCTTGGTTAAATTTACTCCTAGGCTTGTTTTTTGGGGGTGGTTGTTGTTTTGTTGTTGTTGCAATTGTAAATGAGGTTGTTTTCTTAATTTCTCTTTCTGATAGTTCATTATTGGAATATAAAAATGCAACAGATTTCTAAATATTAATTTTGTGTCCTGATACTTTACCGAATTCATTTAACAATTCTAATAGTTTTTTTGGTGGAATCTTTCGGGTTCTCTCTGTATAATATTACGAAATCTGCAAATCATGACAGTTTTACTTCTTCCTTTCCAATTTGTATCCCTTTTATTTCATTTTCTTGTCCGAGTGCTGTGCCTGGGACTTTCAATACTATGTTGAATAAAAGCAGTGTGACTTAAATTTAATACCCACCTAATATCTTAGATTTTTCTTTTCTATGGTTAGAGTAATAGCCTCAAGCCTCTCCACTTAACAACTCGGTGAAAATATCAGCCTTGTTGCAGGTGAAAGGGATTTTAGACATCATCTAGTCCAATCTACTTATACAGACTCAGGAAAATGAGGCCTTTCCTATTGATGGACATTCTAGGTGATTCCAAGTATTTATTACTGCAAATAATTCTACAGTTAACACACTTTCACAAATATTATTGCGTATTCAAAAAAGTCATTTTTGTAAATGTTAATGATTTTAGTTTAGGGCAGATTAAGGAGTAAATAAAGATTATTCAGGTCCTCTAATAATGGATTATTATCCTAAGCATTGTGCAATAAGTGTTCATTGTTGCCACTGAATAATAATAACTAACTTTATCACTTTTAATTTATCAGACACTGGACCAAGTGCTCTAGTTTTACTATTTATTTTTAATGAACCCATTAAGGAGTTAATTATCATCCTCATGCTATCTTTATAAGATACTATTTTTATATCATCCTTAGTATCCTGTCCTAAGGCTAAGTGAATAACTTGTCCAAGGTCACATAATTTATAATTAGAAGAGCCCAGATGTGGAACCAGATGGTTGGTTTCCAGATGTTGAGTTCTTAACCACTCTACTATACGTACCATGTTTAATGAACAAAAGTGAATGAACACCTGTACAGAGGTGTTGGAACTAGAGTTAAGTGACAGCCGTGGCCACTTTTCCATTCCTCTTGTAATAGTTATGTTCTCAGGGTGTCAGCACCTTTAGTCGCACAGTCCTCAGGTTCCTCTGGCTTACACAAGAGTCATAGCTTGAACTGACAAGATACACTACAACAAGCTAATTTGATGAAAAAGATGGTTTTCATTAATTCTAACAAGCCTAATGACTTTTTTGGTTAACAGCCAAACACTGGGAGGTCAGAGCTTAAAGTAAATGGCAGTGTATCCCATCCACAGTTAAAGGAAAAATATTCTAGGAATTTTTCCGTTTAAGTATCCCTAGCAGCAAAGAAACCTGTACTTTGAGGAGCCTGAATGTATGACCTAAAGCTACCCACTAAAAGCAGGAAAGTGCTTTGTACATTTTAACTATGGATTTATTTTCAATATTTGACTCATTTGCATTCCAAAATGTATTGACATTAGTTTTTATATAAGATTCCTTGTCCCTGAGTAAAATTGATACCCAGGAGAATTCACTATGATGATCGGATCCATTCTCCTGTCAGTTTCAAGCAACAGCATGGGCTCTGGGATCAGACTGCCAGGATTTAAATCCTTCCACTTACTGTCTGTATGACCCTGGGCAAGTCATACATCTGCAACTCTCAGTTTCCTTATCTATTAAAACAGGATAATGATAGGAACTGCTGCCATAGGGCTATTATATAAGAATTAAGGAGATAACCTATGTAAATTATTTATCAGATGCATAAAAGCTCAATAAGTATTTATTATTAATATGATTATTATTATTATTCCATTCATAGGACCACATGGGGTATATGGGGTATAAAACTGAAAGCAACCAAGGAACAAAACAAAGAAACAAAATCTCATAGACATAGACAATAGTTTAGTAGTTGCCAGAGGGTAAGGGGGGAGGAAGGTGGTAGATGAGGGTAAAGAGGGTCAAATATATGGTGATGGAAGGAGAACTGACTCTGGGTGGTGAACATACAATGTGATATATAGATGATGTATTGCAGAATTGTACACTTGAAACCTATGTATTTGTACTAACCATTGTCACCCCCAATAAATTTTAATAAAAGAATAAACATAATAAAAAAACAGGATAATGATAAGAACTGTTTCCATAAGGCTGTTATGTAAGAATTAAGGAGATAATCTATGTAAATTATTTATCAGATGCATGAAAGCTCTATAAGTTTTGTCTGTTACTATTATTGTACCATTCACAGGGCCACATAGGGATTCCTATCCCATTTAAGTATGATCTAGGGCCAAGGTTAATGAGCTTAATTAGCTTCAGTTGTTGTGCTTTATATGCACACCATCCCTTTCAACTTCAAAAAGAAGTTGGATTTGCCTTGTGATCTAAAGTCACATTTTGTTGTTAAGGTGAGTACTAATATCCTTGGTTTAGTTATTCTCCATTGTGGCAGGCTTTTCAATTAAATTACATGCTTACCATGTAGTAAAGACGAATGCTTCAGCAAATCTAGTATTAATACTTTTAAGATGAAGATAGCTAACACTTCACTGTTTTCTTAACTCCTCAATGAAAGAGAAGTTGAGGAAGTTGTATCTTTACTGACTACAAGTGAGTAAATGGACAGGATGTCAAATTCATTGCTGGTTTTAGTTATCATCAGAAAATCTGCTTAATACAGAGGAGGAACAAGAAGTGGAGCCATAAATTCTCCAGATTCATAACTTTGTTTTAGTGACTCTTAAAACAGATGTAACCAAAATTTCAAAATTATAATATTGAACAGGTTTGTCTTCTTTTATAACCAGTGCTTGTGTATCTAAAAGATTAATTAAGCATTCTCTGTTTAGAAGTAACCAACTGTTCTAATTCACACAATTTCATTTTCTGGCATCATGAGAATGTGTCTTGCCTTGTCTAGAAGAAAGATTAAAACTGACAAAGGCAAAATTACATAAATTATTAGACTAAATGTTTAATCTGCTTGCAATAGCCTCTAACTTGTTCCCCAACTTCTAATGTATGTTATACAGAGTTCTTTGAAAAAATCTTCCAGGAAGAAAAAAAAGGAAAAGGAAAATCTTCCTGAAAACACTTATAGCCCTGCTCTAATCCCAAGATATTAGTGATACTCCACTGTCTGGAATCAGGCCTGTGTATATAAGTTTAAGCTGTGTCTTTTACTCTCTGGTGACCTTGGGCAAATTTCTCAACTCTCTCTGCCTCAGTTTTCTCATCTGTAAAATGAAGATAATAATAGAACCTACTTCACAGAGACATGGTGAGCTTTAAATAACATAATACATGCAAAACCGCTTAGAACATGGTGAGTGCTCAATCAGTGTGTTCTAACTTCCTTACTAGACTTATTTTATCCAATGGAATATAGTTCTTTAGCTCTTCATTTCCTTTGGGGCTTATTTACTCAGGCTACATTGCATTTTGTATGCTTTGTCATAAACATTATAACAGAGCCACACTGGTCATTTCTTACACACACACATTCTTTTCCTAAGTATGTTTTAAATTTCCCTAGGACAGGGAGCGAGATATTTTCTTATATATAACCCTCTGTCCTTGCACAGAGTATTGCTCTGCACAAAACACACTTATTAATGGTATTAAACTACTTGAACTAATGATCTGGCTTCCTGTTAGCGGGACTGCTTTTGCTTGCTGCTGAAGTCTTTTTTTTAGCCTTTAATTACATCCCACTTTTATTTAACAATTGTTCCCTTAAATGTGCCAAATTTACTGATGCATAATTGCCATCCAGCAAATCACATTAGTTTATTCAGTTTTCAGTATTTAAAGAATTAGTGTTTTAGCAACCAACTTCTAAATAGGAGCACCTCACACATTATTAATAGCTAGGAGGCCATGCAGAGTCTTCAGAAGACAAAAATTCTAGAATCTAATGAGGATCCATATTTAATATTAAGTTAAAATGTATTTACTTACGCCCTCTGTTTAATTAATGCAGTCAGCCCTCGGTATCTGCAGGTTCTGCATCTGCAGATTCCACCAACCATGGATCAAAAATATTTGAAAAACAATCCCAGAAAATTACAAACATCAAAACTTGAATTTACCATTCGCCAAAGCACTATGCTGAATCCACGTGAATGAAGTGATGTGTAGGAATAGCCTGCTGTAGCCTATATGCAGACATAAGTTTTATGCAAATACCATGACATTTTCTATAAAGGACCTTAGCACCTGGATTTTGGTATCCTGGGGGAAGACGGGGCTGGAACCAATCTCCCGCAGATACTGGAAAAACAACTGTATTTTCTTTCATAAGACAAAATTTCTAGAAAATAATGATGTGAAGATTGCTTTACAAACAATAGGCTTTTAAAGGAAAACATCTCCATTCAATAAATTGTACTCTGGTACCATAAAAATGGATACTCATAAAGTTTCAGTTAAATAAGATGAGATAATTTTGAAAAGGCTACTAGGAGAACCAGATTATTATTTTGTTGTTATGAGAGCCTTGATGTTTGAATTAAGCATCATCTATATGTCACATTGAATTTTCCTTTCTTTCAAAGTATTAAAAACCAAATCCCCCAATTTCTTTATTATTTTGTCGGCTAGTCAAGGGTTTTTTGTTTTTGTTTTAGTTTTTTTTACACAGAAAACAGTTATTGAATCATTTAAGTGCTTGGGAAAATGCCGGAAACCAGAGCTTGAGAACATATCTGCCTTGATAACTGAAAACAAGAGTGGTTCTACACAGTAGTGTGTCAAAGCAGAAAGGCAAGTTGCAAAACAGTATCTATAGTATGATCTCAGCTCTATTAAAAGTACAGTTGTATATATGGGGTGTGCATGTGTGTGTTCACGTTATCAAAAAGTCTAAAAAGATACACACCAAACTAATGTAATTAGATGGAAGGCAAATCTTGAACATTGTATTTTCTATTCTGAAACATTTTTTGAATTTTTAAACAATGAGTGTGTATCATTTTTATAAGTTATAAAAGGGACAAATAAGGCAACAATGAAATTGTTTGAACAAAATTTGGGTTGTTATTTAGTCAAGCAAGGTTTCTGCAGAGGGTTTGAGTACTGTCCCATTTACTGTCTTTTCAAAGCAGGAGCTATCCTTTGCTTGAGCAGCACTCATACAGCCTGGTCTGAGGTATTCGCATATATTGGTCCCTTGCAAAATGCACCATTTGTCAGCCAGTTCATGCTTTATTCTGATTGATATTTGAAGCCTTTATGCAAAGATATTCCCAAACCATGGGACACTAAAACATTATCAGAGACAGCACTGCCCTCCTCTCCATTATGCTCACAATCTAAGTAAACTTTTCTTTCATTTGAGTTATTTCCTTTCCTCTTATTCTGAAACTTGTATCATTTTTCCTATTAACCTGTACAGCTATTTTTTGTTTTCAATTTTTTTTTTTAGTTTTCAATGACAGTTGACATACAATATTATATTAGTTTCAGGTGTACAAAATATTGATTAGGCATTCATATAACTTATGAAGTGATCCCCCCATTAAGTCTAGTACCCCTCTGACACCATACAGTTATTACAATATTACTGACTGTATTCCCTATGCTGTACAGCTACTTCCTAATGAAGAAAATAACTCTTGCTTCTAGAAGCTCATGTTGCCTAGAAAATGGAGATCATGAGTAGATCAACCATTCTTCTGCAAAGTTTATTTTTACCTTTGTGGGAAAAACTTAAGCCAATTCCTGTAAATATCTATTTAGATTTTGTGATATCCTTTCTTCTTGTGGTTTTGTGATAATTTGAAGAAATTTCAGGCCATAAAATGTTGCTTGATTATAAAATCACGAGGCAAATTGCATTTTCTGCAAATGATGTATACATAATTTAGCTGCAAGTGGACGTTTGCTTCTAAGATTACAATATGCTTACTAAGAGATTCTGTTTAATCCAGTAAAAATCATATTCTTACTAGACTGTAATTTGAAATCACTTGACCAAAGTCATTCTAAAATAATTTAAAAAATTAATGGGATGTCCATTTCAGAGAGACAGTTATGACAACTGACAAAGTAGTCTAGTAACTATTCCCTCCTATACTCTGTTGCATTTCTACTGTCGTTTCACTATTTCAGGCAACTGTCATTTCCCATCTGGATCATTTGCCTCATTCTCTTCATTTATCTCCTACCTCAAGCTCTCTTGCTCCCTTTCCAGCCTAATATTCTGCTGTGAAATCAACCTTTCTAAAATGCCATTTTCAACATGTCACACCCTTCTTGAAAAGCTGCACTGAATCCTCATTGAAAGGTAGAATGGACACCATCTGGAAAAAGAACAGCATCTTTGAAGTCTGACAGACTGTAATTGAATCTTGGTCATCCCATGCAGTCTTTGGTAAGCACTTTTGTAGAACTTAGATTTCAGAGTCAAACATGGCCACATTTGCCACTTGCTAGCTGTATGGCTTTGAAAAGTTACTTAATCTCACTAATCTACAGTCTCCTTGTTTAGTGACGTGGGAAATAATATACAGCTTTTCAAATTAGGACTTTTTAATTATAAGCAACATGCATCACCTCTGGCTATCTTACTCCAAATTTAATTGATTGGAGAAATAACAGGGTCTTACAGAATCTGGGAGGCTAGTGAGTCAGGTCTGGAAACAGGCAGGAACTGAAGTGTCTCTAGATACCTAGGAAGCAGAAAACACAGCTAGGGCCTCATAACCAGAATAGTCTAATCATGATGTTAAGGGTGAGATGAACTGGAACGTCAGTCATCTTCAATTTAATTTCGTGCCCCTCACTATGGAGCGGTGAGGCCTCTAGTTGTAGTCCCATTGGTCTCTTCTCAAAAGAAAATCAGAGTGCCATGAGAATGTGGAAATGGATGCCCAATATCCAGCAAATGCCCACTATGCATGTAAACAAGTGCCCACTATGCATGTAAACCACAGGTCACATAGTAGGTGCTCAGGAAATGGCTATTTTAACAAGATAAAGCCTGGGCAACTTTACCAGGCATTCATGACCACTGGCTTTCTGGCCTCAACCTACCTTTTCAAATTTAATTTTCTTCCATATTATCTGCACAAACCCTGAATTTTCATCTCTGTCCTTCTCAGTTAGTCTGTTTTCCCTGCATCCCTGAGAATGCTCTCAGCCTCTTTCACTTCTTAATAGCCAACTTCTCTCTACTAAGGCTCAGTTAGCTCTTTTTCTGATCCCTGAATCACTCATTTTCTCTTCTCATTTTTTCTTACTCATGGACTGCTTCTTGAAATCCTTTTTGAATGGCAGCCTTGTGTTGTCTAACCCTTCCCGTGCCTTATTTATTTCTCCCAGCTGGAGAACAGATACCATGTATCATGTATTTCTTTGTTTCCTGGATGACAACCCAGTGTTATGCACCTAGTAAGCACTCATAAACTTACGATAAATGAATGCAAGAAATGTGAGTTATTCATTTAAATCAACATTCATTTAATGATTGCCTACTGTATACTCAGCACTGTGGTAATTCTTTTGAAGGTACAGAAAATAAAACCTTGAAAGTTGCCTTTGATGTAGCTTATAGTATAATTTAGGAGAGAAAAAAATCAAATCATGAAGCATCCCAGGAGCAATTATAGTAATACACAAAAAATATCATGTGAAAATGTTATATATTGGTGCTAGGGCTTTACAAAGACATAAAAAGCAGGAAATCACTACATATTAATATATGTGAGGTACAAACAGATTGCCTTGTCTGGGATGAAAGGTTCACGTTGGAAAAGAATAAGATGGTATTGGAGAACACAGAGTTGGAGAAGACTTTGAAAGGGAATTTTATAATTTTAGATTTAATATAACAAGGAACAGCAATAGTTTGTTTAAATAAAGTCCATCTACACAAAGGAACACTAATCTGTCCACAGTGATCAATATTTTTTGACTTAGAAAGGTGATCAAAATATAGTATTCAGTCATGAAAGCAGGTTATAAAATATTATGTATATAAATTTAATTTTTTAAATAAAAGGGATAAATGCACATTAAAATATATGAAATTATGGTCAACAAGGTATTAACTATGCTTACATGTAGATGGCATATTCCATGGTTGCTTTTTGTTTAAAATTTTTTTCAGCAGGTAATTTTTCTTGCAATAAAAAAATACATATGTATATGTATAGCTAAAGGTACTATAGGTTTTCAAGGACAGTAGTGATGTGAAAAATAGTGATTGAGATAGATTGCTTTAGCATCTGTATATAAGGACCTAAAATCAGCAAGGCATGCTATGATGCTTGATTAGATAGTGGAAAGGGCAAATTTCAGAGATGCTTTGGAGAAAAATTAGTTTGACTAAGTTTCTAATTTAATATGGGGATAAAAGTAGTGAGACTGAAAGCAACACTGACGTTATGAGAAATACAGAATAGATATAAGTGCCACTGTTAGTTATGGGAAAACTGAGAAGGAAAGCTTATTGAGGTAGGAGGTGGAGATGAGGAGGTGGTTAACTTTTGCAGGGTGTAGTATGACAAATAACTGGATATATGAGATTAGAACTGGAAAAAGGCTTAGCAGTCAGGGCTAGAGATATAGGCCTGTGATTCATTGGTGTGTAAGGAGTATTAGTGTAGATAAATTATGAAAATTACTACATATAGTAGTCCTAAAGAAAGCTAAGTAGGGGTCTTAAAAGAAGCCCACCAAATTCTTACATTTATTACATCCTTGTGTGTTTTTAATAGATTTATTTAAATATACGTACTACAAAATTCACTTTTATGAGTGTATAATTCAATGATTAATAAATTTATAGAGTTGTGCAACTATCACCCCACACACAATTAAGTTTTAAAAATTTTTCCATCATTCCAAAAAGTCCTCTGGTGCCCATTAGCAGTTAATCCTCGCTCCCACGCCTAGGCTTAAACAAATACTCTTCAGTTTTCCATCTCTATAAATTTGCCTTTTCTGTACATTTCGTAAAAGTATGTAGAATCATACAGTATGTGGTCCATTGTGTGTAGCTTCTTTTACTGAGCATAATGTGTTTGAGATGTATCCGTGTTGTAGCATGTATCAATAGCTTGTTCCTTTTAAGTGATTAACAGCAATCTATTATGTAGATATATCACGTTTTGTTCATCTGTTTACTACATGATAGACATTTAGATTTTTTTACGTGATTTTTTTTTTGCTATTATGGGTAATGCTAGTATGAATATTTACACACATGTCTCTGCGTGGACATAAATTTTCATTTCTCAGGGTTAGATTCCTAGGAATAAAATTGCTTTTATATGGTACATTTGTTTAACTTGTTAAGAAACAGTCAAAATATTTTCCAAAGTAGCTGTATCCTATTACATCGTCACCAGCAATGCACACAAATGATCCACTTTTCCATATCCTTAACACTTAGTATCATTTGCCTTTTTGATTATAGCCATTCGAATGGATATGTAGTAATTTGTTGTTGGGGTTTTGATTTACATTTCCCTAATGACCAATGATGTTGCATATCTTTTTGTATCCGTTTTAAGCCAGTTATACATTTTCTTTGGTGAAATGTCTATTCAAATCATTTGCTCATTTTTAATTGAATTTTTTCTCTCCCTGGTAATTACTGACTTGTGAGAGTTATTCAATTACTCTGTATACAAGCCATTTATAAGATCTATGATTTGCAAATACTTTCTTCTAGTCTGAGGCATGGAGTTTTATTTTCCTATTAGTTATTTTTGAGAAGTAAAAGTTGATCAAGTCCAATATATCATTTTACTTGGATTATGCTTTCAATATTCTATCTAAGAACTCTCTGCCCTACCTGATGTCATGAAAAAACTGTTCACCTATGTTTTCTCCTAGAAGTTTTGTAGTTTCAGCTCCTAAATTTGGGTCTGTGGTCCATCGTGAGTTAATTTTTTGTGTATGGTGTAAAGTAAGGGTCTAATTTCTTTATTATTGTTATTTTTTTAACATGGATATCCACTTGTCCCAGCACCATTTGTTGAAGAGACTATCCTTTTCCCCCATTGAATTGTCTTGGTACCTTTGTGGGAAATAAATTGACCATAAATGTAAGGTTTTATTTCTGAGTTCTCAGTTGAGTTCCACATATCTATATGCCTATCTTTGTGCCAATACTACACTGTTTTGATTAACTGTGTGCCTTTCTTAAGTTTTGAAATTGAAGTGTGAGTCTTCCAATTTTGTTCCACTTTTTCAAGTTTTTTTCTGCTATTCTGGTCCATATAATTTTTTTTTCCATATAAATTTTAGGATCACCTTGTCAATGTCAATTTCTGCAAAGAAGCCAGCTGGGATTTTGATAGGGGTTGCATTTAGTCTATCCATTGATTTGGGGAGAATGGCCATCTTGATAATATTGAGTCTTCCAACCTGAGAGCAAGGACTGTCTCTCAGTTTATTTAGATATTCTTTAATTTTTCTCAGCAATGTTTTGTGGTTTTCAGTGTATAAATCCTTACAGAACCTCTGAGTTGAATGAACTGGGGGGGACGGTGTGGAGTGTGAAGCAGTTCCAGAGCCTAATGTCACACATTCCTACTCTTTGTACCCCAAGGTCAGTGATTTTTCAAGAATAAACTCTTAGATGGATGTATGGTTTTGATCAAATTCCAAAGTGTAGAAATGGTTGCTGTTGTTAATTTTGTGCAGGTTTATAGTACTTTGGGGGGAGATTTCCTGATCTCCTCATCCAGCCTTAGCTAGAAGTTCTATTATACCATGAGTGTATTTTTGTGAGAATTTGTGTTCTAGGCACTGCTAACTCCAAAAGCCCAGTAATAGAAGCTATGCCAATTCAGTCAAAAAAAAAAATGCTAAACTACCACTTGTCCTGTAAATACAAAATATAGATTACTGAATAATTTTTTGCACTGCATTAATTTTGTATTTAGAATTGTGATGAAACAGTGACTGTGACTGATACAAATTCAAAGAAGCAAACAGATATGTTAAGTACCTC
Organism: Rhinolophus hipposideros; assembly: GCF_964194185.1. Classification (NCBI taxonomy): domain Eukaryota; kingdom Metazoa; phylum Chordata; class Mammalia; order Chiroptera; family Rhinolophidae; genus Rhinolophus; species Rhinolophus hipposideros. The sequence goes on along the minus strand of NC_138046.1, from coordinate 63,873,196 downwards.
TTATATATTTGATACCACAGGTAATAACAGATCATTACTGCTGCCTTAAAGAGATTCTCCATGTAATGTCAGTCTAAACTAACTGAAATGCAACATTGACAGCCAATGTGCACCACTTTTCAACTCAGATTCTGTGTAATAATCGGCCTATTCAGAATCTCTGCTTGGATGTCTAGCAAACATCTCAAAATTAACATGTCCAAAAGCAAATTTTCTCACCCACCCTTTACTACTAATCTTTAGTGAGGCCCATCTCAATAAATGATAACCTCTGTCTTCCAGGTTCCAGACACTTGGTATTCATCCTCGATTCCTTTTCTCCCTTACCCCATATCCAATTAGTCATTGAATCCGCTTGTTTCTACCTGCGAAATAGTGTCTCATATCTGCCCATTTGTCTCCTACTCTAGTGCCAGTATCCTAGTCCAGACCATCTTCATTTACGGCCACCGTCCCATTCCAAACTATCATACCTGGACTACTACCTAACCCATCGCCCTGTAGTTTTTCCTAGCATACTAACATCATTTCTCCATACAAGGGTCAAGGTGGTCTTTTAACAATGAAAATATTGAAATTTATGAACAAAAAATTATGTTAAAAAGAGATACTTTAGACATAATAGGGGTACCTTTCCTCTCTCCTCACACCCTAGCCCCATGTTGTAAAGAGAAAACCAAAGACACAAAAACTGGATTACCACTTGCAAAATTACTAGACATAATCATTTTAAAGGAAACTTGCACCTTAGAGAGAGAGATGGACAATGGGAAATGTTGTGAAATAGTGCACTGTTTCCTAGGTTTACGCAGAAAAGAATCACACTTATTTGGGTTTAGTTTGATATTTTCATTACATTTTTTTGTTAAAAAATGAAAATATGATCACATCGCTTCCCTGCTTAAACTTTTCAGTGGCTCCACACTTGCTGTACAGTATGATACTCGGTTAAGGGTGTTGTTCAAAAGTCATGGCATTCTAGCCCCAAGCTCGTCCCAGTAGCCGTCATCTCTCACTTAGATTAACATTCCTTCTGCATCTGGTCATACTTATTGCTGATTTATTTTCCACACAGTAGAGTGATTTTTCTTTTCTCTCCTTTTTTTTTTTTTTTTTGAGAGTGATTTTTCTAAAACGCAGATGTGAGCATGTCTCTCTCCTCTGTTCAAAACTCTTCCCATGGCTTTTTGGACAAAGTTCAAAATATTTCATATTGCCTACAGTGTCCTTCATGATTATACTCTTGCCCTTTTCTCCAGTATTATCCTGTACCACCATCACCATTAGTCATTACTCTCCAGTCATGTTGGCCTATTGTTTCTTTTTTTAAAACATTAAATGAATTTTTTAAACTTTATTGGGGAATATTGGGGGACAGTGTGCTTCTCCAGGGCACATCAACTCCAAGTAGTTGTCCTTCAGTCTAGTTGTGGAGGGCGCAGCTAAGTTCCAAGTCCAGTCGCTGCTTTCAATCTTAGTTGCAGGGGGCGCAGGCCCCCATCTCATGAGGGAATTGAACCGGCAACCTTGTTGAGAGCTCACACTCTAACCAACTGAGCCATCCAGCCACCTCTCCAGCAGTTCAGTGGCAGCTTGTTGTCTTTAATCTAGTTGTGGAGGGCGCAGGTCACTGGCTCATGTGGGAATCGAAATGGCAGCCCTGTGGCCTATTGTTTCTTGAAGGAGCCAAGCTCATTACTACCTCAGCACCTTCACCTATGCTTTCCTTCTGCCTTGGACAGACTCCCATCCCCTTTACCTGACTAATGACTATTTATCTTTTAAAGAGAGGTCTTCCCTGATTCTGTAGACTAAGTACTGCTTATGTGCTGCCATCAAACCTTATACGTTTTTATAGCACTAGTGTAATATTAACTATGTACTTATTTGTGGATTGTTTAATATTAGCATTCCTAAAATCTATGTGGTTAGGGACCATGAGTGTATTGTAATGTTACCAACAATTTCTAGCACAGTGCCGGGTACATAGTAAGCACTCAGTAAATATTGGTTGAATGGATGAATGCACGTGCAATGGAAATATAAGGAAGAAATAAATGATTTCCTACTAGGAGGATGTGAAAAGTCAGAGATTAAAGGGAAGTTATTGTGCGCAAAGGAAACATGTTTGTTTAAAGTCAAGAGTTGGGAACAGTCTTGGAATATTTGAGGAATAGTAAGGTATTTTCTGTGGCTGAAGCACATCTTAGTGATATATGGAGGAAGAGCAAAGAATAAGAGGAAGAGAGTTGAGGGAAGGTGAGGTTGGAGAAGAAGGTTGAGGCCAGGGTCTTTCTGCCAAATCACGGAATTCAAATTTAATTAAGTAAAGATTAGGGAATGACTGAATCAGGTTTGTTTTGTTTTTCTAAGGAAAGTAACTAGACTTGCCACTGTGGAAGATGGACTCGACAGAGAAAAAAGTTAAGAAAAATGTGTATGTATATATGTAGGGTCTACCTGGTGTACAGCATTTGCATAAAAATCTGTATTATTTATAGGACCCTCCTAAAATCTTGTGTGTGTATGTGTGTGTGTGTGTGTGTGTGTGTGTGTGTGTGATGTCACTGAGATATACTTTTATTTCAAGATTTGCTTTGATATTTTTGTTAGACAAGGTCGTAGATTCTCCCTTTATGCCCCATGTCATATATTTAGAATCATTCAGTATATAGTCTCTTCATATTAGCTTTTTCCCCTTAGTCATAACTATTTAAGCTACCTTCATGTCTTTTCAAGGCTTGATAGCTCATTTCTTTTTAGTGCTGCATAGTATTCCAAAGTTTGGATGTACCACAGTTTATTTATTCATTCACATTTTGAAGGACATCTTGATTGCTTCCAAATTTTGGCAATTATGACTAAAACTGCCATAAACATCCATGTGCAGGTGTTTGTTGGGACATAGGTTTTCAATGCCTTTGGATACATACCAAGGAACATGATTGCTGGATTGTATGGTGAGAGTATGTTTAGTTTTGTAAGAAACCATCAAAATGTCTTCCAAAGTGGATGTACCCACCATTTTTTGGATTCCTACCAACAACGTATGAGAGTTCATGTTGCTCCACATCCTGGCCAACATTTGGTGGTGTCAGTGTTCTGCATTTTGGCCATTCTAATAGGTACATAGTGGTGTCTTGTTGCTGTTTAAATTTGTATTTCCCTAACAAAATATGATGTTGAGCATCATTGCACATACTTATTTGCCATCTTTATGGAATGTCTTTTAACACAGGAAAAAATTTTGAAAATATTCTCTAATTGTCATAATGTAATTAATGCTTATAGTGTAAAATTTCTGCCATGAAACTTTTACTATTAGAATATAGTACAGTATAGATATCATACTGAATATTCCTAAGAGCTCTTTAAAAATGTATTGCTTATACTTGCAAAATACCAAGTGCCTTGTATAATCAGTGCAATGGGGTCAGAAATTCAAACTGAAATTAAAGGAAATTAAAAGCTACAGGGAAGTAAGCCACCTGTAAAATTAACCCAAGAGACTGCTTATAAGTATATGATTTGATTTGAAAACACCCAAAATTTTGGCTGAGTTGCAGGGAGGTCATGAATAGAATGAGATCATAAATTGGAAAGATGAAATCTAATAATTTAACAATAAACTGAATTATCAGAAAGAAAAGTACTATATTAGGGAAAATCAGAGAGCTTGCTGTAAGTATCCAGCAATGTCTAACAAAGAGAGTGCCCCAATTAGCAGATTGGAATACATGAGTCCCCAATCCAGTGTTGGAGACGGGTAGGTAGATCTTATTCCTTGGATTGTTTTGGATTGTTAAATTATTTCATACAGTTTACCCCAATGTAGCTCTCTTGTTAATTTACTTTGTAAATTTGAAAGCACTATGGAAATATAAAATAGGAATCCTGGTGTTGGGGCAGAATTTTGTTTAAAGAAATTTGGTTTCATGGAGTTTCCAGATGTTCAGACTGTGGAGCGTGGTGACTGGTGCAAGAGAGATGGACGTGGGTGTGGCAGTGGAAGACAGGTTGGGATGGTCCCAGGAGCTGCAAGGCTTAGGTGAAGCTGCGAGGCAGCAGCACAATCACAAAGTACAGCTGCACACCCGTTTCCAAAACACTCCTACAGGTTGCACCTCTGACTCTTTGTCCTTGTTGACCTGGCGTTGTTTTTCTTCGTGTATCTTTTGCTCTCAATGGTTTGCCTGATCCCTAAATTAAAAAGTTGGTTTCTGGAGTGGGTTCTGAAAATGACTACAAACTTCTTGAACAAAGAAGACAGATGGGAAGGGAACGGATTTTAAAACGGAAGAATTTCAGACTCTAAGGGACCTTCCTTTTATGTTATACATTACTCATTTGGAGGACTATATTAAATGTGTGATGATCTCACCCATGCATAACTAAGCTAAGTTCTGAAAATGAAACTCTTATTTATGTTTTAAAAACTTTTTAAACATCTGATGGCTTTACAGAGGATGAAATGAAAGTATTGATACAAAAAAAAAAAAAAAAGTGGGTTTCAGAGCAGTGATTCCACTGAGTGTAGAAGGAGTTTCAGTAGGTCATGAGGAAGGAATAAAACATTGGGTGACCAATTATAGGTAAGAAAAGTGTGAAAGCAGGGAGCAATCTGTAGTTACTTTTAGTAGTTATTTACAATGGAATAAATAACTGTAATGGTAAGAAAGTGCTAACATAACCTTTTAAGTAGGGTTGTTACTTTGCCTGAATAAAAGAACCTTTTTTTTCTGGTCAGCATACCTCTTCAAATTTGGTTACATTATTTTTTTGGTTACTTTAAGTTCTAGTTCTACAACCTAAAACTTACTGCCAACTTAATGCAAGGATTTTAACAAATATTATCTGATTTCTCATTTATCTCTGGTCAAGCGAAAGAACCTAAAAAGGAGACTGGAAAGACGCAGTTGGGAAAGTGAGAGAAAAACCAAGAGTGTGTGTAATCCTGGAAGCCATTTGAGGTAAGTGTTTCAAGAAGGAGGGAGTGATCCATCCTGTCAATTGATGCTTATTAATGAAATAAAGATAATGCAAATTGATCATCAGATTTAGTGACGTGGAGGTCTTTACTGACCTGGACAACAAAAGTCCCCATGGAGTGGTTGAGGTGAAAGCCCCATTGGTGTGGAATCAAAAGAGAATGGAAGTCTTATATCCCACATTATCAGTGAAATCATCTGGTTCTCGACTTATTCTGTCTGATTTATTTCACTTTGCATAATAATCTCAGCATCGATCCATGTTTTCTCAAATGGCTATTTCCTCTTATGGCAGAATAGTATTCCATTGTGTGTATATATAATTCACATCTTTATCTTCTTTATATGGTGATGGAAGGAGAACTGACTCTGGGTAATGAACACACCGTGTGATATATAGATGATATATTATAAAATTGTATACCTAAAACCTATGTAACTTTACTAAGCATTGTCACCCCAATAAACTTTAGTTAAAAAAGAAAAAGAATGGAAAGAGAGGCGTTGAAAACTCTATAAACAGCTCTTCCCAGGAGTTTTTATTAAAAAGGACAACAGAGAAATGGAGTAGGGAGTAAAGAATATGGGGTTGAAAAGTGACTTTTGAGAGAAACAATAGCACATTTGTATACTGATGTCTTTTTGAGAGCTTCAGTGGTGAGCACAATACACATAGATCCTTTTCTTATAGAACCCATAATATAGTGGAGGGAAATTATATTAAACAAGTGATTATACAAATAATTAGATACTTATAATTGCTATGAGTATTAAAAGAAAAAGTTCAAGGTTCTTTCAGAGCGTATTGTCAGACCTGACTTTTTCAAGGACGTCAAGAAAGGCTTTTCTTTAGAGTCCACATATAAGTGAGATCCTGTAGTATTTGTCTTTCTCAGTCTGACTTACTTAACATATCTAAAGAATAAAGAACAAAATCAAGGAACAAACAAAACAGAAACAGACTCATAGATATAGAGAACAAACTGAAGGTTGCCAGAGGGGAGAGGAGTTTCAGGGCTGGGTGAAAAAGGTGAAGGGATTAAGAAATACAAATTGGTAGTTACACAATAGTCACAGGGATGTGAAGTACAGCATAGAGAATATAGTTAAAAATGTTGCAACAGCTATGTATAGCGCCAGGTGGGTACTAGACTAATCAGGGGGTATCACTGCACAAATCATATAAATGTCTAACCACTGAGCTGTACACCGGAACCTAATATAAAATAATATTGAATGTCCAGTATAACTGAAAAAAGAAAGACTTTTCTAAATAAATGATATTCAAGTTCCACTTAGGGAGGGTAATAGTACATGCAAAGGTAGAGGGAACAGTGGCAAGTCTGAGATACTGAAAAAAAGCCATGGAATTTGAAATTCAGAGAGGGTGGAGGCTGAGTGGGGCAGAAAGTAAAGTTGAAGAGATAAGCTAGTGACCAGATTATTTAGGTCAGAGCCCATAGAATTAGTTAAATTCTTTGGTTTTTATGCCAAGAGCATTAGGGACAAAAGTGAACCAGCTAAAATTGAAAGGTAAAAGAAGGAACAGATAGGAAGCAGCATGGAAAGGTGAATTGCATGACTGCTATTTATATTGCTTCAGATGGGACATGAGGCCAAGTCTCTTTACAGCTTCACAATCCGTTATTTCCCAATAAACTTAGTTTATTTAGTTTTCAGCAATTGAGAGATTTCTGTCTTGCTGATCAAATCATACAGTAAGTAGAACTAATTTGTTTGTTAAGATGGCCTAAAACAAAAGATCAAATCACTCCTTACTAATAGTTTCCAATGGAAACCAAAAGTCTCCTTTTTTCTCTCACTCAAAAATTAATATGTACTCCAACTTTTTATTAGGACATTTTCAAGCTCATAGAAAACATGAAAAACTTTTGCAGTGAATATCTATATACCCACAATCTAGAGTCAAGAACTTTTATCAACTTATTGCATTCACTTTCTCCGTTTTGATGCACAATTCGAAAGTAAATTACACACTTCATGACACTACATATGCACATATCTCAGCCTTCATCTCTTAAAAATAAGGACATTCTCTTCCATAATCTCAATATTATTATATTTAAGGTAGTTAAAATAATTCCTTGATAGTTTCTAATATCCATCAATATTAGATATCCCTAGATGTCACCTCAAAATCTTTTTTAACTGCCTTATTTAGAGAGTAATTTTCTTTTAAATGCAAGCTTCAATGATTTACTGCAAATTTACAAAAGTTATGCAACCATAATCTAATTTTAGGACATTTCCATCACTCCAGAAAGAAATGTCGTATACCTGTTTTTTTATTGAACCAGGATAAAATCAAGGTTCACACTTGGCATTTAATTATGTCTCTTTAAATCTTTCTTCTAGAACAGTTTTCATTTCCCCCCGTGTAATTTTAGAAAAGACCAGCTGTTTGATTTTTAGAATGTCCCACATTCTGGATTTAGCTGCACGTCTTTTCATTATATCATTTAACTTTTTCCTCTAGCTACCCTCCACCCTGTACTTTCTATTAAAGTCTTGGTTAGTTCATTCTGACATATTTGAAATAAAGCCCATTTGTTAATTATCTCCCTCCTCGAAAATGTAAGCCTCATGAAGTCATGGACTTTATCTGTATTGTTCAATACTAGTGCCTGACTCATAGTAGTATCTCAATAAACATTTGTTGAGTGAATAAGTGAATCACCTACATTCAGATTATATATTTTATGCCGTATAGATTCAACCTTAGTTTAAGACACATTTTCCATTTTAAATTGTAGAACCGTGATTTATTTTCTAATATTTTCTAAGCCAATAATTCAGAGTGATGAAAAACATGTTTTCTTCCATTTCAGCATGCCATAAACATTTTAGGTATTCCTCTAATTTACAGAATATCAAATTTACTTCCATGATTAGGAATTTCATGCTCAAATGTTTTGGAATAGATTAAGCCAAATAAATTGCAAATCAGATTGCTTATCAGAAAACTTAAGGGATTGCATAAATAAGGTGTATGGTCATATTCAGGGCTGTTGAGGGATTTTGTCTTAGAATTGACTCAATGGAAGCATAGAGAAAAACAGATACCTAAAGTTACTGAGTTTGGACTAAATCAAACAAATGCACTAGTTACTTCAGACGCCTGATTCAGGCAATTATATAGGCAGATTATGTCAGTGTCAGTCAGAGTTAAAAAGATCCCAGGGAGTCTAGGTGAAAACAGCTGACTTCCTAATGTGGAACTTTTCCATATTCCTGAGTACTGGATGATAACTGCTGCTGGCAGTGTTATGATACATAGGTAAAAATAACTGATATGGCATGTTTTTAAGGGCCAGGTTAGCAAATTCTGTGATTCAGAATATATGCCAAAGCAGTGGATATAGCATGAGAGTCTGTGTAATGTTATATAGATATAGCCTTTACCCTTTAGAATCTGCAATCCATTGAGGGAAAAGGAAATTACAATGACCATTTACAAGTATAAATGGCAGAAACATACAGCCATGTGAAGCAACAGAGATAGGTAGTAAGGAATCTGGAATATAAAAAAGGAAGTAATTCTTAGCAGAGTTTATAGATTATCCAGGCCAATTTGGACAGTCTCCATATCCTTTTTGCCGATTGTAGTTAATACTGTTCCTTAAGCATCCCCACACTTGGCAGGTGTGAAGAGAGGAAGAAACACCTAAATCACTCCATTTCAACAGCGCTGGTAATCAGGTTGGATAAGGAAAGAAGTCAAAATAATAACTTAAATGGTGTTTTCAAGTTTTTTGTACATTTAAATTTCCCAAAGCTATGTTTATTATCATAAAATTTAGTTGTATCTAGCCAGAATGTAATGCAGAAAAATGCATTGTCTAGTTTAAGCTAGACTTCCATCTCCACTCCTACGCAAAGAGAGATTTATGCTTCATGTATCTGAAAACTTGAGATTGATTGGACAAATTAGTGGAACACCTGCTTCAATTTATGGAAACTCATATTATCAACCGATTTAAATTTTATTAACATTAGACTCTCTTCTGCCCTTTCAAGGGAGCATTTGTCCTGTGACCCTCTGAACTTGAAGGATAGATGTACAGTTACAAATAGCCATCTTATTTTCATTAGAACCCTTAGCCAGAATTTGCAGCTACTTTTCATGCTCCAACATTCTTTAATAATGCAGGCTTTAAATCAGGCTGCTAGGGATCCATTCTTGGCTCTAGTACCTCCTACCTATGAGACCTTGCACAAATTACTTAACCTTCCTGAGACTGAATTTCCTCATCTGTCAAATGGGGAAATTAATAGAACCTACTTCACGGAGTTGTGAGCATTAAATTAGGTAATTTGTGTAAACCACTTGGAACAGTATCTGTTCAAGATAAATACTGAATAGTTGTAATCATTATTCAGTTGTAATCGTGATTCATGATAATAGTCATAGGAATATGAAGTCTTTACATTTATTTTTATAATTGTCAAACCATGGCCAAAGAGTATTTCATTTGAACCTGGGTAGGGGATGAGATTGTAAAAGAGACTGATCGTACATCAATTCAACTTTCAGATATGAGAATGGAGACACAGAGAAGTTACACAATTTGTCTGAGAGCACTCAGCAAATAAATGGGGGAAGCTGGTCTTTCAACTCTAACGATAATGAACTCTAATAATGATTTGCTGCATCAGTGAAGTTGACATAGCCTGCCTACTGAATTTTCCTAAGATACTTTATCTGCCTTCATCAAACCAACCCTTCCTCAGTGTTCTTGCTATAATTGAGAATTGTTTTTTCTCCCACTCAGGATGAATTCTGAGTTATCTCTTCCACATGTTTTTTTCAGATCAGGCCAGTCATGGAAATGTAGTCCCCTTTGATATCAGCATAATAAAGTAATGGTAATACAGATTTTCAGATAGTGATGCTTCTCAGCACAACTTACTATTATTTCCAATAAGCATCTATAATTATTGTAACAAATAAGTCTTTGTACTCTGGCCTTTGAATTTTTAGGACGTACGAGGTGTGATCAAAAGCTACGGTGAATGTTTACATAATAAAAAAAAACACTGTTAACAGTAAAAGACACATTGCCATTAATCCCAGTCAAAATCCTACCCCCTCACTTCGAACACACTTATCCCATCATTTTTGCCACTTTCTGAAGCAGTTCTGGAAGTCCTCTTTTGTGAGGGTCTTTAGTTGTGTTGTCATGGCTGCCTCAATGTCCTGAATTGATTCAAAATGTTTACATTTCATGGTCATTTTGACTTTGGGGAAGAGCCAGAAGTTGCACAGTGCCAGATCCAGTAAATAAGGTGGATGAGGACACATCATAATATTTTTATTTGGCAGAAATTGCCGTACCAGAAGTGATGTGTGACGTGGAGCATTGTCATGATGGAGGATGATTTAATGCACACTTTAAAACACACCTTCTCTCAACCATAGCTGACACCAACTGACTGCACGGAACAAGTTGAAACTTATCACACACTGTTACTAAGGTTCAAGGTGCCACTTCCCATATTGAAGATCCCAGCCTTTCTGTTGGATGGCACTCGGCAGCAGCATTCACATATTTTGTGATCACTATGGGAAAGGTTCCTTGTCACACATCGTTTCTGGTACAGCCATTTCTGTCAAATAAAAACATTACAGTGTGTCCTTATCCACCTTATTCACCGGATCTGGCACCGTGTGACTTCTGGCTCTTCCCCAAAGTCAAAATGACCATGAAAAGTAAACATTTTAAATTGATTCAGGACATCAAGGCAACCATGACAGTGCGACTAAAGACACTCACGCAAGAAGACTTCCAGAACTGCTTCAGAAAGTGGTAAGAATGATTGATAAGTGTGTTTGAAGTGAGAGGGAACATTTTGAGGGGGATTAATGGCAATGTATCTTTTACTGTAATATATTTTTTTATTTAAACATTCATTTTATTGTTTGATCACACCTTGTATGCATATGTGGTCATTTCTAATGTGAGAAGAAATGTGACATGCAAATGTACGGAGCTTCAAGAAATAACTGATACTTTAACTATTTCATAGCCAGTATATTCATATATGCATACATTACATCAAATTCTCTGTTCTGTTTTTAGAAATACATTAAAAAATTCATGTGGAGTGGCAGGGTACAGAAGAGGGTGATTGAAGCATTGATACATGTTAAAGCAAGTAAGGCTGTTTAAAGCCATTTATAAATAGACGTGTTTTAAACTGTGTTCTCTGGGAAAATAGTAACGAGCCCCCCTGGTATTTTGCTTTTTATGTTTAGGGCCTTATCTTTTAACAGTTGTTAGAAGAGATGGCAAGTGTATCCTGGCACTATTAGATCCTAGGGAAAAGTTGTCAGATTTTAGACTACAAATCAATTCAGATACACAGTGAAATGCCTCAAGACGCATCTCATGATCCTCTAATATGAAATACGTCACTTTTAACACTAACATGTAGATAAAATTATAAAGAATCAATGGAAAGTGGAGTTCTATCTCACTTTGAAAGTTTAATATGTGAATTATATTCCATTTATATCCTGGTCAGATGTGAATGAAATTGATTTTAGATGCTCAGTGCTAAAAAACATTGACTTACCAAGCTTTGTGACTTGAAGAATCTTGTCAAGGGTTTCTATAAAATTCATATTATGAGACATTTGTTAAATAGAAACTGGAACAATGAATACACGTGGCACCTTATTTTCGCAGTGTATTTTCATAGGTATTATGTCACACAGATGGAAAGAAAGTAGAATTCAGTTAGCTTTGGTTCATGTAAGATGGCCCCTTGAATAGTAGAACAGGAATTTTCCACTATTCAGTGCTCCTTCAGGAACAGTGCTCCTAAGACATTTTATTTACATCATCTATTGCTTCATTTTACCACATCTAAACATTCATTACAGGTTGAAATCTGTTGTCATGCAAAAGTCAAAGAAGTCACTAGTGTGTATCCAAAACTTACCAATTGCACTAACAAAATAAGTTCCTTCCCGGCAAACACTTAGTTGAATTTGGTGTGTACAACGTCTGACAATTAAGTTCGCGATCTTGCCACCCTGTGCTTACGTGGGCAGCACTGTACAAACACCTAGGTAAGGTTTCATACCTACCATACCTTGGTATATCAGTGCCTCATAGCTGTGTTCATGTTGATGTGTGGCGATATCTTGCTGAGTGGCGTTCTTTATTGTTGTTGAGTGTTCTTGTGTGCCGTTGCGAGAATGTCTGAGCTTGAATTACAGCAAAGAACAAACATTAAATTTCTTACTAAACTTGGCAAGAGTGGAAGTGAGATCAGGGACATGTTAGTCCAAGTTTATGGGGATAATGCCATGAAGAAAACAACAGTGCACAAATGGATTAAACATTTTTCTGAGGGGAGAGAACGTGTCACCGATGAAGAGAGGTCAGGGCCACCAGTAACGAGAACTGATGAAAACATTGCAAAAATTCGTCAAATTGTGCGTCCAAATCGTTGGCTGACTGTGAGAAGCATAGAAGACCCAAGTAAATATCGGCAGGAAGACAGGAAAATCTTAACTAAAAATCTTGGCCTGAAAAAGGTGTGTGTAGAAATGGTCCTGAAGGAGCTCACCGATGAACAAAAGCAAAGGAAAGCTGAAATTTGCCGAGACCTTTTGGAGAGGCAAGATGATGTTTTGGGCCATGTTGTCATTGGTGATGAAATATGGGTGTACCAATATGACCTTGAAATAAAGCATCAAAGAACACAATGGAAGTCAGCCAATTCTTCATGACCAAAAAAGTTCCATCAGTTCAAATCAAGAGTCAAAACGATGTCGCTAACCTTTTTAGGATATCAGAGGGTTTATTCATAATGAGTTTATATCAAATGGACAAACAGTTAACCAAGTTGACTATTTGGAAGTGCTGAAAAGACTGTGTGAAAAGGTTAGACGACCTGAACTTTTCTCCAGCAATTCGTGGCTTTTGTATCATGACAATGCACCAGCTCACATGGCACTGTCTGTGAGGGAGTTTTTAGCCAGTAAACAAATAACTGTATTGGAACACCCTCCTTAGTCACCTGATCTGGCCCCCAGTGACTTCTTTCTTTACCCAAAGAGAAAGGAAATATGGAAAGGAAGTCATTTTGATGACATTCAGGACATCAAGGGTAATACGACGACAGCTCCGATGGCCATTCCAGAAAAAGAGTTCCAAAATTGCTTTGAAGGGTGTACTAGGTGCTGGCATCCATGCATAGCTTCCCAAGGGGAGTACTTCAAAGGTGATCGTAGTGATATTCAGCAATGAGGTATGTAGCGCTTTTTCTAGAATGAGTTCACAAACTTAATTGTCAGACCTCGTATGTATATGTGGGTAACCCCCGTATAACACAGCACTTCTACAACACGGTTTTGCTCTAACACAGTTCAAGAATTGGGGAAAACCCTCGTACAACACGGCATCCTAGCACAGGGTTTTACTCTAACAGGGTTTGAGAATTAGAGAAATTCCCGAACAACACGGAGTGTAATAAGAGCTTTTAAGAGCAAAAAATATTTCATTCAAAATTAGGGAAATCTCTGAACAACAAGAAACGTAATAAAAGCTTTTAAGAGCTAAAGATTTCTCACTTGAAATTTTTCACTCAAACGTGGATGTCGTATCAGATTTTACTGCAGCATTTCCTAAATGAAGATCCTTCCACCGAAAAAAGCACAAAGTTTAAGAGAGAATTTCATGAGTGCTTAGCACCATATAACAAAATTTATAAAGATCTCTCAGCTAAAAGCAAGGAATCTAAAATAACAGATTTTTTTGGCAAAAATTACAGAATAGAAGTCAAGATAATGCTGAAGAAAGTTCAACGGATGAAAATACCTTGTCAAAAAGAAAACACCCTCGGCTAATGGTACTTAGGAGTGATGATAAAGAAAACATTATTTAATACATATTAATATGTTATACTTTTGGTGAAAATTGCCTTAATAAAGATATTTCTCTGAATTATAAAAATATAATAGTATGTTTTTTAAATTTTTTGGAACCTTATCCTTTTTTTTGTACTAGTTCTTTGTTTCATGTAACACGGATTTGCATAACACTGTATTTTTAAGGTACTTAACAACCGTGTTATATGGGGGTTACCTGTAATGGATTTCTACAGTTTCTTAAAACATTGACACTGGCGCTATAAACGATAACATTTTGTTTATGGCTTCTTGACTAGGACAAAGTGCTTAAGGGGCAAGGCTAGCTCTTCTGAGGGCCTTTGCTCTTTTATTTTTACTATACTCTTAGACTTTCCACACAGTTTCGGAAATGTATGCAGAAGATATCCTTTCCTATTACTCAAGAAATAACCATAACATGGACTTGGTTGATGATGAGTCAGTCATGTCACCTAGATGTCACATTAGAGTCAAAACAATGGTCTGCATACCATCTCTGAATAATGTATATTTGTCATCCAAGTGCCAGCTACTTAGTTCAAACTTAATATACGAGTGAATAAATTAGAATAATTTCATATATTTCCCAGCCCTGTCTGCTAAGAGGGCCGAGAAGCAGTGATTCCCCAGTAGGATTCTAGGGCCAATGGAGGGGATATACAAAATGATCCTGGGGCATCTTGTAGAGTTAGAAAGTAAGTGCTTAAGAAACAAAATGATGGTGGTATGTCAAAGGGACTTAAAAGTCAACTAAAAGAGCTCCCAAAGTCTAAAACTGGAACAATTTTAGCAACACAATAAAGTAGTATTAAAATATTACCTAAAGTATAAAGTCAATATTTATGATCCATACTGATACCAATAAATGATTGGAATAATAAATTAATGCAGATGAATTGACAAGTCTCTGATACACATGAATTCCAAATAATCTATGTAGATATTCTTCCATCAAGGAGGTGGAACATAAGTCCCCACTCCTTAAGTATGGACTGCACATAGTGACTTCCTTCCAAAGAGTACAGTATGGAATGGGAGGGGCATCTTACAGTGGAGAAAGCTGGCAAGCATTGCCCAAGTCAAGTGATCGAGGTTAACGTCAGTGATGTGAGTTTGTACTCTTAATATGATGTAATGAGAATGGTACTTGATCTGTTTTCTGCCTCCCAAGAACTTACAACCTAACTCTAACCATGAGAAAAACATCAGACAAACCTGAATTGAAGTGCATTCTAAAAGATAAATACCTGATCAGTATTTCTCAAAACAGTAAAATCATCAAAACCAAGGAAATTCTGACAAACTGCCGATCTAGAGGAGTCTAAGCAACATGGTGACTAAATGTAATGTGGTACCCTTGATGGATTCCTTGGACAGAAAAAGGACATTAGCTAAAAGCTAATGAAATTTGATTATAAAGAATGGACTTAAGATTAATGTGTCCATATTGGCTTATTAGTTGTGGCAACTGTTCAACATTAATGTAAGATATTAGCAGTAAGAGAAACTGGGTGCAGAGGATACAGCTATTCTCTATTATACTTGCAACTTTTCTGTAAATTTAAAACCATTCTAAAATAAGAAGGAAAGGGGGTGGAGGGTGGTAGAAGAAGGTAAAGGGGATCAAATATATGGTGATGGAAGGAGAACTAACTGGGTGGTGAACACAGTATGCAATATATAGGTGATATGTTACAGAATGCTACACTTGAAACATGTAATTTTGCTAACCATTGTCACCCCAATAAATTCAATAATTAAAAAAAATGTTTGCTTAAAAAAAGCATTTTACTTCATTAGCATAAAAGCTAAACAATTACACCATTTGTTTTTCTGAATATAACATCCAAAATGTATTAGTATATTAAATGGGTGAAGTACTTGTTTCTCTAAAACAAACACTTAGCTAAAATTTACACTTAGAGCTTCTACCCTTATATTCATTCTTTTCTATTTTTATCTTGTGCATCTGCAATATTTTGTTGCTGATACAAGCTTTCTGGTATCATCCTTAAAATGGTAGAGACTGATATCTTGTCATTTGATAATTCTGTAGAAGGAAGGAAGAGGAGGCAGCATTTCAAATTTTGCACCTTTTCTCTAGAATGACAAATGCTCCCTGACACAACTGTACTAGAGGAAATTCACATGAGGAGAATGGCTTCAGTATATCACGGTTGTCTATCATGTTGATCCCAGTCAAGATAAGAGCGATAGTTCCTCCTTCAAAACAGTCATGCTAACAACTAGAATAAAATGTGTTCATGCTTGAGTTTTATTGAGAGGGAAGGATATCATATTGCATACACTTGTTAGAGCTAGATACTCTCAGGAAATTGAGAGATATCATTAAATTTCTCTATAAACCCTCTTTGTCTCTTGCTTGGCCTGTGAATTAGATGGTGCTACAGCTATTCTCTATGTGATCATTCAACATGAAATGGCGAAACATAGTGTGATAATTAAAAGTATTGTTAGTATATATGTGTAGAATATTATTTTGTAATTTAGTAATTAATTGCTATCTTAAATTCTTCAAGTTGCTTTGTAAGAGGCCTTAAGTACCAGTAGCATGGTACTTAAACTTACATTAGCTAGTATGAACGAAAAACACCCTGTTTATTTTTATAGAGGGCCTCATCCAAATGTCCATACCTTCATCAAAGAGTTGAGTACTTCAGATTAAGTCTTGGAGCGGTTGTGAACTATTTTTATTTTTTTACTTATTTTTATATTTTTTATTAGTTTCAGGTGTGCAAAGCAACATAATAGTTAGACATTTAAACCATTCACAAAGTGATAACCCCCCAGTCTACTACACCTCTGACACCATACATAGCTGTTACAATACCATTGACTATGTTCCCTATGCTGTACTATACACCTAATGACTACAGAGGATGCCAAAAAAATGTATACACATTTTAAGAAAGGAAAAAAAACAATATTGTAATACTCAATATATACCAATAATAAAAGATGAATACAAGTTATGTGAATACATTTTTTTGGCACCCGCGGTGTGTGTGTGTGTGTGTGTGTGTGACATATATATGCATGTATATGTATATTTAATTATAGCTGACATTCAATATTATTCTACTTCAGCTTCAGGTGTATCGTGCAATGATCAGGCATCTACACAGTCTATGATGTGAACCCCCTGATAAGTCCAGTGCCCATCTGGCACCTTACATGATCTTTACAGCATTATTGATTATATTCCCCATACTGTACTTCACATCCCCATGACTATTTTGTGACTACCGATTTGTACTTTCTAATCCCTTCACTTTATCCCCCAACCCCATCCCCCTCCAATCTAGCAACCATTAGTTTTTTCTCTGTATCTCTGAGTCTGTTTCTGTTTTGTTGGCTCATTTATTCTGTTCTTTAGATTCCACATGTAAGTGAGATCATATGGTATTTGTCTTTCTCTGTCTGACTTATTTCACTTAGCGTAATATTCTCTATGTCCATCCATGTTGTTGCAAATGGTAAGACTTAATTCTTTTTTATGGCCAAGTAGTACTCCATTGTATAAATATACCACAGTTTCTTTATCCAATCATCTATTGATGGGAATTTTGGTTTCCATATCTTGGCTATTGTGAATACCATTGCAATAAACATAAGGGTGCATATTTATTTTTTTTTCGAATTAATGTTTTGGATTTCTTTGGATAAATACCCAGTAGTGGAATTGCTGGATCATAAAGTAGTTCCATTTTTAATTTTTTGAGGAACCTCCATAGTACTTTCCATAGTGGCTGCACCAATCTGCAATCCCACCAGCAGTGCATAAGGGTTCCCTTTTCTCCATATCCTCTCCAACAGTTGTTATTTGTTGATTTATTGGTGATAGCCATTCTGACAGAAGTGAGGTGGTATCTCATTGTGGTTTTTATTTGCTGTTCTCTAATGATTAGTGACGTTGAGCATCTTTTCATATGTCTGTTGGCCATTTGTATGTGCTCTTTAAGGAAATGTCTCTTCATGTCCTCTGCCCATTTTTTAATTGGGCTCTTTGGTTTTTTGGTGTTGAGTTGTACGAGTTTTTTTTTTTTAAATAACTTTTGGATATTAACCCCTTATTAGATGTATCATTGGCAAATATCTTCTCCCATTCAGTAGGATGTCTCTTTGTTTTGTTGATGTTTTCCTTTGCTGTGAAACAGCTTTTTAGTTTGATGTAGTCCCACATGTTTATTTTTCTTTTGCTTCCCTTGCCCAAGGAGATATATCAGTAAAAAATATTACTAAGGATAATGTCTGCAAAATTACTTCCTGTATTTTCTTCTAGGATTTTTATGGTTTTGGGTCTTACGTTTAAGTCTTTAATCCATTTTTAGTTTATTCTTATATATAGCATAAGAAGGTAGTCAGTCCAGTTTCATATTTTTACATGTATCTGTCCAGTTTTCTCAGCACAATTTATTAAACAGATTGTCTTTGCCCCAATATAAATTCTACCTTCCTTTGTCATAGATTAAATGACCATATAGGCATGGATTTATTTCTGATTACCCACTATTTTTAAAAGGATTTTCAACTCAACTGCATTGTCTGTGAGAATCCATCTACAGTTAGACATATAATTGAAAATTCAGTGAAATTATTTGTAAAATAGAGTAGGTCTCTAAAATAACAAAACTTGGTGATACTTACAATAGAAATTACACTGTGAAACATTAAAATATGCTTTTAAGTAACTTAAATTCATACTGATTTGTACCTGAGCATGTCCAATGAAAAATGGTATAGACACAATCACTTTCAAGAAGGAGAAAAAGTGATATGACAGCTGGTTTACAACAATATAATAATGTGAATATTTTGCATTGTATTTGGCTTTTCCTTTTCAGTTCAGGGCCTTAGCATCTGTTCTTCCTTCTGCCTGGAACATTCGATCAAATTTGACTCTTTTTATTATTCCCATCTTGTTTAACTCCTTCATCTTGCTAATTCTGATTTATCTATCAGGTCTAAAATTATATATGAGTATCTCAAAGTTGACCTTCCGCTCTGAATTAGATCCCTCCTTATACCTCTTATAGCATCCTATAAATTTACTTCATTGTCCCAATCACAATAATAATTATATACTCATTCACTTAATATTTGTGTAATGACTATTGCCTTTGCTAGACTGTAATCTCCATGGCATATAACATGGTATCTGCCTCATAATAGATGATCAAATGTGAGTTCTTGTAAGAATGAATGAACAAATAACTATGATAACACCCAGATTAACCAACAGGGCTGTCACAAGTTATATCTAATCTTTTTTTACAAAATTAGCATACTCCATATAAATAAAGATACAGAAAATCAATTTAATTTTTATGATAGAAACAGAAAGTAAGCCACAATACTTTTAAACAAAGAGTATTTGAACAAGAGCCTTGGTTGGTGTTACTTTTTCTCTTTTCTCTGTACTTTAATCTTATGAGAAAAGAACACACAGATTCTGCAGTTCTGAAGGCCTCCTACATGTTGTGTTGTGCCAGCACCCTTTCCCAATTCCCCTCTGAAGTTATTCCAAATGTTATTTTTTTACTTTTAATTTTTTGACATTTTTATTATGTAATTATGCAACCATTATCAGAATAACTCCTTTTTAAATTTTGATGTTTTAAAGTTCATCCCCTTTAGCAACCATCAGCTTTTTCTTTAGCAACCATCAGCTTTTTCTCAATATCTAGGGGTCTGTTTTTGCTTTGTTTTGTTTATTTTATTTAGATTCCACATATAAGTGAGATCATATGGTATGCGTCTTTCTCCGACTTATTTCACTTAGCATAATACCTTCTGTGTCCATCCACATTGTCATAAATGGGAACATTTCATTCTGTTTTATTGCTGAATAACATTCCTGTGTGTGTATGAGTTTGTGTGTGTCATCTTCTTCTTTCATTTATCTGTTAATAGATATCTAGGTTGCTTCCATATCTGGGCTATTGCTAATAATGCTGCAATGAACATAGGGGAGCATGTATCTTTTCAAATTAATGTTTTTCTTTCTTTGGATAAATGTCCAGAAGTGTGATTGCTGCATTGTATGACAGCTCTAATTTTAATTTTTTTTTGACTGTTAAATTTTATTAACTGAAATAAAAGTATATAAACATAGTTAACATGCTGTTCCTCTCCATGAAATTTGTAAGGGTCCCCAAATTACAGTTTAAGGTGATTTTTTTTTAAATTAAATTTATTGGGGTGACAATTGTTAGTAAAGTTACATAGATTTCAGGTGTACAATTCTGTATTACATCGTCTATAAATCCCATTGTGTGTTCACCACCCAGAGTCAGTTCCCCTTCCATCACCATATATTTGATCCCCTTTACCCTCATCACCCACGCCCCACCCCCTTACCCTCTGGTAACCACTAAACTATTGTCTGTGTCTATGAGTTTTTGTTTCTCATTTGTTTGTCTTGTTGTTTTTGATTTATATACCACATATCAGTGAAATCATAGGGTTCTCTGTTTTGTCTGTCTGACTTATTTCACTTAGCATTATACTCTCAAGATCCATCCATGTTGTCACAAATGCTCCTATATTATCTTTCCTTAACGCCATAATTTTAATTTTTTGAGCAATCTCCATTCTGTTTCTAATTTACAATCACACCCAAAAATGTAGGAGGGTTCCATTATCTCCACATCCTCACCAACACTTGTTATTTGCTGATTTATTGATGATGGCCATTCTGACAGGTGTGAGGTGATATCTCATTGTGGTTTTAATTTGTTTCTTTGATGATTTGTGATATTAAGCATCTTTCCGTATATCTGTTGGTCATCTGTATGTCCTCTTGGGAGAAATGGTCCTCTCCCCATTTAAGGTGCTTTGCCCTTGTTTTAATTGGATTGTTTGTCTGTTTGGTGTTAAGTTGTATGCCTTCTTTCATATTTTGAATATGAACTCCTTATCAGGTGTATCACTTGGAAATATCTTCTCCCATTCATTAGGTTGTCTTTTTGTTTTGTTGCTGGTTTCTTTGCTGTGCAAAAACTTAGTTTGATGTATTCCTATTTGTTTGTTTATCCTTTTGTTTCCCTGGCTTGAGGGGATATATCCAAAAAGATACTGATAAGAGTGATGTCAGAGGAGTTTACTGCCTATATTTTCTTCTAGCAGTTTTATGGTTTCAGGCCTAACATTTACGTCTTTAATCCATTTTGAGTATATTTTTGTATATAGTATAAGAAAGTAGTCCAATTACATTTTTTACATGTGTCTGTAATTTTAATTATTGGTCCCCAAACTCCCGTGCTACCTCAACTGCCTTAATCTTAGCAGATGACCTTGGCACCTACCTTTGAGTGAAAATGAAGGCTATAATGTGAAAAATACTTCAACTTTCTCCCTTTCATAGCTCATCCACACCCCCAAAAAAACCTTGCAGCCACACCTTTTTTTTTTTTTTTTTTTTTTTGCCTCTGCTCTGCCATGAAGAGATGTCTTCTGCCTATGACTTGAATTTGATTCCTCTCTGTTTCCTCTGCGGTTTTGCCATACCTGTTATTTCTTCCTTTTCCTATCTTCTTAAAATTTTCTCTTTATACTTTATCCTTCATGTCACCCTGTCAATATGGTTGTTCATTCTATGATAAAAACAAACAATAAAAACATATTTTTGTTTAATTCTGCATCCTCATTATAGTTATGTTCCTGTATCTTTACTTTCAATCTTAAATGAGTCTAACCTACGTCTCTATTTTCTCACCTCTCATTTAGTCTTTAACCTACTGTCATTTGGTTTCTATCCTCACTATTTAATTAAAATTGCATTAGCAAAGGTTACTAGTGATTTCTTTTAATTAAATTTATTGGGGTGACAATAGTAAAAATACATAGGTTTCAAATGTACAATTCTACAATACATCATCTATATATCACATTGTGTGCTCACCACCTAGAGTCAGTTCTCCTTCCATCACCATATATTTGATCCCCTTTACCCTCTTCTACCATCCCCCTCCACTCTTACCCTCTGGTAACCACTAAACTGTTGTCTGTGTCTATGAGTTTTTGTTTCTTTGTCTTGTTCCTTTGTTGCTTTCAGTTTTATATTCCACATATGAGTGAAGTCATATAGTTCTCGACTTCATCTTTCTGACTTATTTCACTTAGCATGATAATCTCAATATCCATTCATGTTGTTCCAAATGGCAGTATTTCATCTTTTCTTATGGCCAAGTCGTATTCCATTGTGTATATATACCACATCTTCTTAATCCAGTCATCTATTGAAGAGCACTTTGGTTGTTTCCATGTCTTGGCCAACGTGAATAATGCTGCAGTGAACATCGGAGTATATATGTCTTTACGTATAAATGTTTTCAGATTTTTTTTGGTGCCTACCCAGGAGAGGGATTGCTGGGTCAAATGGCAAACAGATTTATGAAAATAAAAATGCTCAATTTCACTAGCTGTTAGGGAAGTGCAAACCAAAACAACAATGAGATATCTATCAGCTCACACCCTTTAGAATGGCTATCATCAAGAAGGCAAATAATAAAAAGTGTTACAGAGGCTGTGGAGAAAAAGGAACCCTCATATACTGTTGGTGGGAATGTAAATTGGTACAGCTGCTATGGAATACAGTATGGAGATTCCTCAAAAAGTTAAGGATTACCATACTAGTGATTTCTGAGTAACCAAATATAATGGACATAAGTAAGATCTTATCTTACTTGCCCTGTTCTGCATTTAATATTGTTGTTCATGACATCTTTCTTTCTTTTCTGGATTTTTGGAAAGTAAAGATAATACCCAGTCATTGTAGAAAATGTAGACAGTATAGGAAAATGTACAAAAGGAGATAATGCCTCCCCAATGTGCAGAGACAATCAATGTTTACATTTGGTGAATTTTTCTCAACAATATGTTGTGCATATAGTAGTCCATTATATACATACTCGTGTACTAAAATTCATATAACCCATTTGTTATTCATGAATATTGAGTTCATTTACCAACATTTTGATATTTAAAAATTGCTCAAGTGAAATTCATGAACATATGCCTTTGAGAATTATTGTCCTCATCTTGAAACTTTATTCTCTCCCTTAAGTTTCTGTGATTGTTACTTTTTGTTTTTTGATACTGGTCTAGCTCTTAACACTCTCGCTAATTTTCTGAAGTTTTCTTTGTAGGCTTTACTTTCTCTTCCAAACCCTTGCATGTTGTTATTAAATTGGATCTAGTGTTTGAACCTCTTTTTACTTGAAATCCTCCCCACGGTAAATTAATTTTCTCCCATGACTTTAGTCATCACTCCGTGACTGCCAATCCTATATCTCTAACTCAGGTCACATTCCAGATTGCCGGTACTCGTATATTCAGTCTCCTACATGCAGATTGATTCAGATGTCTCACAGGCACCTCAAACTTTATGAGTCCAATGCCAAACCTAGACATTTTTGCAAAGTCTATGCCACTTCCTATATTACTTAGTCTTCGGCATTGCCTTTTATCTAATCTCTGAAGCCAGAACCTTGACCTAGATTCCTTTCTTACCCTCAGCCTTTGTAAACAGTTGGCCCTTAATTTCAGTAGAATTCTCTCAACATGTCTCATATATTTCCCCTCTTTTCAGTAGCATTGCCGCTGTTTTTAGTCAGATGCTTTCATTTCTTGTTTGCATGAATACTTAAGTGATTCATTGCCTTCAATATTCTCTGCCTCCAACTCATCTTTCATACTGTAAAAAAATGTCTCTTAAACACTGAAATATGAGCATGTCACTCTCCTGCTTAAAATAGTCAATGTCTCCCCATTAGCTTCACTGTAAGCCCCACAGAATAAATTCCAGCCTCCTTAGCATCACATCCAAAGCCTTTGTGAACTGGTCTCTACCTATATTTCTAGCTGATGTCAGGACTGAGTCTCAAGGAACTGAAATTAGAATGGATTGTGCTATTCTAAATGTCCAGTATCAAAGAGAACCAGCAAGTTGAATATGAACTAAAATTCTTAAGGGGTTTTGATGATCAAGTCAAGGAAAGAATGATATTTGACATATCTTTAGAGGAGGAGTAAGAATGGAAAAGACAGAAAGACCAAAGAGGAGATGGACTGAACTGAAGGGGAAAGATAATACGAATAAGAACACAGCAAACGAAATGCAGGAAACTTTCACCAATCGTCTCTGTAAAGTCTGTGGCATTGAGTGTATGATAGATAGGTATGTTTGGTTGACTCAAACGGGTCAAACTCCAGATGGAGACTGACAGAAAAATCTATAATATGGCTGATCATCTTTCTCTTCTATTTAAAAGACTTTATTGGCTTCCTAACAACTATAGGACAATATCTAAGATTTTAAAATAAACAAAGAGGGCCTCCCTGATCGGGCTACGTTCCCGTCTGTGCAGCCTCACCTCCCACCACTGACCTCTTCAATTTAAGCTCCATCAGCACTAAATACATGGTACTCTTTCAGATTCCTTTTTTTTTTAACATACTGTTTCCTCTGCCTGGAATGTCCTTCGTTTCTCATTTCCTGGGTAAACTATGTATCCTTCAAAATCCCATACAGACATGTCCAACTCCAGGAGACTTCTCTGAATGCCCCTGTCCTCCAGAGTTCCCCATCCATCTATCCATTCATTTGTTTGTTTATTATTGAGCAAATATTTATTAAGTACTTGATGTGATCCAGCTGCCATATTAGGTAATGGGAACTCGATGGTCGATAAGACAGATCAAACATGACCTTTACACTTCCAGGCCTATTTAGCAGTGGATACACATATAGGAGGTCTGACAGTTACATTCATGAACTGGTTGCAATGATGCTGCTAATCTTTCGGTTTTGCTGCATAGCTTCCCAAGGGGAGTACTTAGAAGGTGACCATAGTGATATTCAGCAATGAGGTATGTAGCACTTTTTCTAGGATGAGTTTGGAAACTTAATTGTCTGGCCTTATACACACACACACACACACACACACACACACACATTCAAATAATTGGACAAATCAAATAATCACCAATTTACTATGTGCTATGAATAAAAGAAACAAGGAACTCAGATACAGAGTAACGAACATGAGTGGTAGATATAAAGGCAACCTACTTTCGTATAAGGTTGAGCCATATGAAATTGCTGGTGTTCGACTGTTTTTGTCTTATAAAATTGGCAATTTTATGTAGTTCAACCTAATAGTTGCCTTTCTGATTAATTGACATTTAAACTGAGACGTGAAGAATAATGTGGAACTGGCCATGATGGCTTAGCTTGCAGATTGGTGTGTTCCAGAATATAAAAATTGGTATGTTCAGAAAGAGAAGACTGAAAAAGATAGAATTGAGAAAAGGGGTAAGTGACTCTAGATGAATAAGCAGGACAGATCATATAGGACCTTTATAAGAGTGTGGATATGATTCTTATTAACATGTAAAGCCACTGGATTATTTTAAGAACCTTCTGATTGCTGTGTGGGACTGGAATGGAAAAAAGAGTAAGGGTAGAAATAGGGCAATCAATTAAAAGGTTGCTAGAAGGAGATGGTATAATGTTGTGTTAAGTGTGAAAGGTTTGGAGTCAGGCTGCCTTGGTTTAAATTCTGGTTCTGCCATTTATTCAGTTTCTTTATGTAAGTTAGTCACATTCTCTAAGCCTCAGTTTCTCTGTCTGTGAATTAGGGGTAACAACAGAATCAACCTCATAATAGTAGTCTAGAGATTGAATGAGATAATCCATTGCAAAATACTGAGAAGTCCCTGGTAGAAAATAAAGACTTGTAGATACTAGAAATTAATAGTCCAAGTGACACATGACACTGCCTGGACTAACTTGATGAGAGCATATTTGGAAAGACGTGAATGGGTGTGAGATCTGTTGTAGAGGTTTAAGCAGCAGGATTTAGTAATGGATTGGATGAGAGAAGGACGGCTTTTTTCAGATGTTTCTGAATTTCTGGATTTCTGTCAAAGAATGGAGTAGATTGTGCTGCATTTTTGTAAGTTGGAAAGGTCTGCCTGGTACAGAATTTAGCAATAAAAGTTTCTGTCTTTATACCATATAAAGCAGAATGAAAGAAAGAAAAAAAGATATATGTTATACAATATGAAAGGAAATACTAAAAGGAAATATAATAGGAAATATTAAAAATTTTAGGTAACAGTCAGTACCTTCATGAGGTATATAAAACATGTTAAGTTTACGTTATATTTATACCACAGTGTCTAAAATATGCACAGATCTTAAATATGTATATTTTGTTCCCGAGGTCTGAGATTTGGAAAATTTCTACTGTACTTTGTGATGGACAGTGAACCATTAAGCTGTGTGTTTAATTTGTCTTACATTAAAGGTGTTTTGTAATCATTCCATCTGCTTCTCTCACAGAATGGCACCCACTTGGCGTACCAGCAGTTGAAGAACTTAAGGAGAGCATCTAACCTTAATCTCCTCAGCCACTGAGAATCTGCTCTGGGAACCATTAGGCACAATGGGAAAGCGGGATAATCGGGTAGCCTACATGAATCCTATAGCCATGGCCAGGTGGAGGGGCCCAGCTCAGTCTGCAGGCCCAACAATACAAGATTATCTCAATCGACCAAGGCCCACCTGGGAAGAAGTGAAGAAGCAATTAGAAAATAAAAAGAAAGGCTCCAAGGCATTAGCTGAATTTGAAGAGAAAATGAATGAGAATTGGAAGAAGGAACTAGAAAAAAGCAGAGAAAAAGTATTAAGTGGAAATGAGAGTTCATCCAAAAAAAGAGAACGGAAGAAAAAGAAAAAGAAGAAATCTTGTCGGTCTTCATCTTCTTCATCAAGCTCTGATTCTTCAAGCAGTTCTTCAGATTCTGAGGATGAGGAAAAGAAACAAGGAAAAAAGAGAAAGAAAAAGAAGAATCGCTCACACAAATCATCAGAAAGTTCTACATGTGAATCTGAATCAGAGAGCAAAGAATCTGGAAAAAAGAAAAAGAAATCAAAGGATGAAACGGAGAAAGAAAAGTATATAAATGTCAGCAGAAAAAGAAAGAAGACTTACCCTGAGGATAAGCCTTTATCATCAGAGTCCTCATCAGAATCAGATTATGAAGAGGAGGTCCAAGCAAAAAAGAAGAGAAGATATGAAGAGAGAGAAAAACCAGCAGAAAAAGCGAAGAAGAAGAAGAAGAAGAAGCACAAGAAACATGGTAAGAAGAAGAAAAAGAAGTCGAATTAAGTCACGAGTCAGGATGACATCAAGAAAAAAAAGCAAGATTTCCTTATTTTAAAAAAGCAAGGTCTAAAGGAAATTTCAACTGTGAATGTTAGGGCACATTTACCAAAATGCATGTCTCCCTGTGTTACTAGAATCATTATTGGACTTTGAGTTGCCAGTCAAATGCCATTGTGCCAGAAAGGGCCATAATTGTTGTCTGCAGCTTAAATATTGGATTTCGTTTGTGTGTTTTTCCTTACAGTGTTTTAATTACTCTGAGAGCTAAAACCCTGTTATCATACTAGTGGTTAAAATGTTTGGAATTAAAATGTTTTAGATAATTTTGACAAAAAAGTATATCTAATGTTAAAACTATCTAATTTGGATACATCTTTAAAATACAGTCTGAAATACAGTCCAGACCTCTATAGTTGACATTTTTGAAGCATAGATTTAACATTGATGTCTCAAAATATTTACTTTTGAAGATAAATTTAGTTTAGTTTACTTTTCTCCTTAATAATTTTTTTTTGTTTACATGTGGAAAGGGCTTGTGGGGGAAAAAATGTTTGCTATCACTTTGGCTAGCTGAATAGTGTGCCTTTGATCCTTATACATTCTATTTTTGCCAGTGCAGCAGCCATTCTTTTCTTACTTAGTGAAATTCTGGGATGTTGTTGTATGCTGCTTCAAGTGAACTAGAAAAGACAGCAACGTAACAGTGTAAGTAAGCCCCCAATTCTATGAAATTTACCTCTACTTCAACAGTACTGAATAGTATTTAGCGTTAGAGTGTTACATGATTTGATTTAACTTTGATACCCTTTGGAAGGGAATAATTTTACATAGACCCTGGTATTTTTTGATTAATAAAGATTCTGAAATATTTTGCATGTTTTATACTATTAAGTTTTGATTATCCAGGGATATTCTATATAACCAGTAATCCTTTTTTATATGATTTATGCTTAAGATACAAGTTTCAAGTTTGTAATTCTTAATCTTACTATATTCATTTCATTACTGTGTTTAATTGCACACTTGCCAAAATAGCATATAAAAAGAAGGTTTTTTAAAAATATTTAATGCCTTCATATTGAAGCTGGTTTACTGTAAGCAAGTTGAGTGCCAGACCTCTAGTACGCTGTGTGTCTTGTTACTTAAAACTACTGCCACACTCTTAGTAAATGTGCTGTGTAAAAGTTTGTTGTCTTAAGCATTAATATTGAATTAAACTAGGAATTAAATTTGGGATATAATGACATCATTGGTCTTATATTTTACTAAGATTCGGTGCCTCATTTCTGTTGCTGATTCACGTTTACCACTAATGCTGAAATGAGTTGAAAATTATTTTTACTTTACATTTTTATATATCAGAGTAATGTGATTTATAAATTGGTGTCTCAAAAAACACCTGTTGCAGAGGTTATGCTAATTGTAATGTCATATGTACAAAATATTTTGGCATGATGAGACAGTCAATAGCTATTTTTTTAAATAGCTGATTTCATGTCAGCTTCTTTGAATCTCAAGCAAAATTATTATAAATGTAGAAATCATCTAAGAGATAAATAACATACTGGCCCCCCAAAATTTTGGGAGTGGAAATACCAACATCTCTCAATAAGGTTCTTGGAAAATTATAAATGTAATGCCATGTCAGATCACCTTAAAGCTTCATAACATCTGTTTCCTAAAATATATATATATATATCTATATACTGATAAAATTATTATATTTCAGGGGTATTTTGTATCCATATAGAATTTTTCAAAATTGTTGTTCATTGAAATTTGGAAAAGCTTATATTATTTGTAGAATGTGGCAAAGATATTAACAGCTTATGAAATATCTCTGTGCTCCCGTCACTTCCCAGCCCCTTGTAGTTAGGCAACGCCATTGGACTACTTCTAGCAGAGGGATTGCAGAGAGATTGTAAACAGAAGTGATGTGTTGTTTCGCTACTGGAACAATAATAAGTCCTGCGTGGATCCTCCAGCTCTCTCTTTACCTGCCACAGTAACCTGAAAGCACCATGCTGCAGACAGCATACCTACAAGATTGATGCAACGGGGATCCCTAAGTCACGGTTTGTAAGGGACCTGCCCTGGAGGCTTGATGGACTTGCAGTGAACGGTTTCAGAGTGAAAAATAAATTGTTATATGTGAAGCCACTGAGATTTGGGGTCTTTTTTGTTACCACCGCATCGCCTAGCCTAATCTAATAGCATAGAGCTCGAGAATGTTGATTTCATTGTTTATATTCAAGAACTCACTTTTATCACATCTTCCTGCAGTCTGCAGATTGATTCAGAGGTGATCATTTATGCATAACAGAAGGAAATGTTACTTCATTTGCATTGGACTTTTTTATTATTAGTTTCAGGTGTACAAAACAATATAATAGTTAGACATTTACACCCCTCACAAAGTGATAACTCCCCTCCCCCAATCTACTACCCCTCTGACATTGCACACAGCTGTTACATTTTCACTGTCTCTATTCCTTATGACCATATATATGTACTCCACTTCCTGTGACCATATGTACACACACACATATATATTATATATATATATATATATATATATATATATATATATATAAATTGTAGTTCACATTCATTATTATTCAGCTTCAGCTTCAAGTGTACACTGCAGTGGTCAAGCACCTACACTGTCCATGAAGTGGTCTCCCTAATAAGACAAGTGTCCATCAGATAACCCTACAAAATCTTTACAACATTATTGACTGCATTGGATTTTATGTAATGACTGAGGAAGAGAGTGGTCTAGCATCATATTTCCTGCTCATCAGCAATGCTGACAGAATAGGAAGTAAAGTTTCATTATTCCTCTGATTATGGCCAAAGCAATCTTCCAGTAAAGGATTTGGGAAGGAAATTTTAAAAGCACTTAATAGAGTATTGATAAAGAACAGGAATGCTGTTTTATAGATGTAAGTCTAGACGATATGGTAGAGAAAAGTGATATGGAAATATGTAGAGAACAATAGGCTAAAATAGATTTAGGTGAGCATTTAATGTGTAGCTTCCAGATTGAAAGCAAAATAACTTACCCTTTATGTGAAAAACACTAATGTTATTATTTAGTAATTTTCTTTATGTAACTCAAAGGAATAATAGCTTTAGTCATAACATTTAACTTTGTGGAAAGGGAAGCAGTGGGGAAGTCAATAAGGAAGTAGATAGGAGAAGGGAAAAATCAATACAGTCTAGATTAGAAATGTAATTGCAAGCACAAAAAGAAGAATTTAAAATATCTCAGGCTGAAGATAAAGGATTAGATTGGATATAAGGAAAATGAATAAAATTTGGGGTTCTGGTTGTATATCTTGTGATAGATAGTTCCTTGTTTATTATAAATTTATCTTGAAAAAGCTGTACCTTTGACATTGTCATTTCCTGTTTGACCATATTTATTCTACCAAAAAAGCAGTATTTAATCTGATACAGGTTTATAGCTACTTCATGACTCGTGGAAATTGTAACCAAACATACAAGCATACCTATGTATTTCAGAGCTGAACTGAATTTCCTAGTCCTTCTTGAGCTGCAAACAAGATGTGTTCTTTCTTCAAATTGTTCTTTCACTTTTACTTGACTCTTTCATGACACTTAACCTTAATCTGCCGTGTATTATGTGTTTTGTGTACTTATGAACTCCAGTTATTAAGAGTACTGGCTCTTGGCTAACCAGAAGTTTGAAATTCTTGGTGTGCTATTTCTTGATATGTGGCCCTAAGTAAGTTAGTTTACCTCAGTGTGCCTCAATTTCCTCAGATACAAAATCAAAAAAAAAAGAATAATATCTATCTCTAGAATTATTATGAGAAGAAGATGAAATATCATTTAAAGCATATAACACAGTTCCTGTCACATAGTAACTGCTCAATAAATGTTATTTATTCTTTTTCCTCCTCCTATCATCATCATTATTATATCATCGTTCCCACTACTACATTTTAACCTACTTAAAAGTAGAAGCTGTTTCATCTTTTATCTCTTGCAATGATCGTACGCAATGTTTTGCATATGATAGGTGATGCATGCACTTTCATTAAATCGAATTGGTCAGAACCTAGAAGAAAGGAGAACCTAAATAAATACAATGTATTAGATGCTATGTATAAACTCCCTACCTCATTTTTAAAAGTAAAGTGTTGAAATATAATTTGCATGCCATATGATTCACCTTTTAAAGTATACAATTCAATGTGTTTTTAGTATACTTATAGATAATATGCAAACAAAACCAAAATCAATGTTAGGACATTTTAGTCACCTCAAAAAGAAACTCCGTACCTACCACCTCCCAGTCTCTCCAGGCCTAAGCTACTACTAACATACTTTCTGTCTCTATAGATTTCCCTGTTCTGGACATTTTATATAAATGGAATTATACAATATTGGATCCTTTGTGGCTGGCTTCTTTCACTTCTTTCACCTACTGTAACATTTTCAAGGTTCATCCACTTTGCATCATGTATCAAGAACTATACCAAGGTATTATGAAAGAAAATGCAATGCATCCTACAAAATTTCTGCTGGAATCAGGAGAAACATCACCTCCATACTTAGATATGTTGGGCAAAATTGATCTGACTTGCATTGCTTTAAATATTGCAGGCTTTTTGAGGTGTTATATTTTCTGGAAGTAAAAATGTTCAAATAAGGGTTCATGATAGAAACTGAACAATTTTTATGATACAGGCTGATAATATTAACACAGGATGACTGATTTTGTACTCAGAAACTTTGCAAGAGTAGAACTTTTTAAAAAAGAGTATGGATACATCTAATATTCCCTCCAATAAGCTACTACATTGAATGGTATAGTCAAGAATTCTATACAATGTTTACAGATGTCTTTTCCCAGAAGCTGTTTACTAAACTCAAATGACTATTAATGTCATTATAAATGGCCTTATTGCTAGTTATTTTTAGCATCATGTTGCCCATGTGGGTTAAATAAATCTTTTTATTTTTTCCTTGAACTTGAGCTCAAAGTTTACAGAATTATTTTATGTACTGCAAAATGATTACCCATTCTGCTATCTTACTGGGATCTCAAAATACCACAGCTCTATGGAAACTTAGGAAACATAAATAGAAACCAACTTATTAACCATTAAAATAACCATTTGTATCACTTAAAGTGGTTGTATTAAGTCATGAAATATCTGCATGGACTTTGTTTTTCAAAAAATCTTGATCAACTATTTTTAATAATAATCCTATCATCTAAGAATAGCCAGTAAAAACAAGACCTTGTAAAAAAAAAAAAAAAAGCCAGGTATTCTCCACATGGAAAAAAACCAAAAAGTTTGAGTCTCTGCATTTGGTTTGTACATTGTCCTGTGTGACAAGCCTTCAGACTATGAGGTTAGTATTCCCACCATTCAGACTATCCCGATTGTTTTAGACTCTGGAATTGCATCAAAGAGCTTTAGACAATAATACCAACAACTCAGGACAGTGTTTGTTTATTTTACTTAAGGAGTCTGACTACATAGAAGTTTCATGAAAAATCTGTTTCACAGAAATGATTTAAAAGGGTAACTCCAAAAAACTTAGTTTATGCTAAAAATGAAAGGTTTTGCACTTGTTGCCCGTCCCCTTTCCTTTGACAGCATAGTATCAACCTAGAGGATTCAAATATAAAGTGTGGCCAAAGGACACGCCCCCCTTTCTCTGAAGAACTACTGTAGGCAATCAAGTCTCACACCAAAGAGGACTTTGTACTATCTCTTCCCCAACCTCATTGCAGGATTGTTTTCGTATATGTATATGTATATACATATACATATACATTGATGTATATGTTATATAAATATACAAATATGTTTTTGTATATATATATATTTGTGTGTGTATATATATATATATACATATATATATATATATATATATATATATATAATAAGTAATAATTCTTTGTCTCTGGACTTGGAAATCCCTTATCACATAAGTATGACTAAGCTTATTTCTGTAGACAGTTGCTGCTGTCCATTGATAGCCATGAGGTTACCTCCCTCCCATCCCAACTCAGAACCTAGGTTAGATAGTATCAGCTTCCAGTCATTTTACCTAAACACAATTATTATATAGTTGACATTAAATGCTATGAAACGCAAACAACCCAACTGAAAAATGGGCAGAGGACCTGAAGAAACATTTCTCCAACGAGGACATACAAATGGCAAATAAACATGAAAAATGCTCAACATCACTAATCATCTGAGAAATACAAAAAAAAAATACAATGAGATATCACCTCACCCCACTTAGATTGGCTATCATCAACAAGACAAATAGTAACAAGTGTTGGAGAGGCTGTGGAGAAAAAGGAACCCTCATACACTGTTGGTGGGAATGCAGACTGGTGCAGCCGCTATGGAAGGCAGTGTGGAGGTTCCTCAAAAAATTAAAAATAGAATTACCCTAGGACCCAGCAATCCCTCTCCTGGGTATCTACCCCAAAAAATCTGAAAACATTTATCCATAAAGACACGTGTGCTCCAATGTTCATTGCAGCTTTATTTGCGGTGGCCAAGACATGGAAACAACCGAAGTGTCCTTCGATAGATGAATGGATAAAGAAGTTGTGGTATATATACACAATGGAATACTATTCGGCGGTAAAAAAAGATGAAATAGGACCATTTGTGACAACATGGATGGATCTTGAGAGAATGATGCTAAGCAAAATAAGTCAGAAAAAGTAGACAACCATATGATTTCACTGATATGTGGTATATATACCAAAAACAACAAAAAAAACAAGACAAGCAAATGAGAAACAAAAACTCATAGACACAGACAATAGTGGTTACCAGAGGGTAAGGGGGGAGGGGGTTGGTAGATGAGGGTAAAGGGGATCAAATATATGGTGATGGAAGGAGAACTGACTCTGGGTGGTGAACACACAATGTGGTTTATAGATGATGTAATACAGAATTATACACCTGAAATCTATGTTACTTTACTAACAATTGTCACCCCAATAAACTTTAGTTTAAAAAAAAAATGCTGTGACACGAGCTTGGCATAAGTTACTTGGTTTTGATTAGTCCATGTTGCAGCTTTTGCCATGAACTTTGCAAACTGAGGTGCAAAAAGTCCATGCCAAACTTAGAGTCAGCACAGTGTGGAGATTCAGTGTGCTGGCATTGGCCACAGACTGCGTCACAGCAACCCTACAATGAAATGAGATAATGCTTGGAAAATATTTAGGTTTTAAAACTCTCCAGCTTTTCAGAGACTCTCACCTATTCCATTTCAAAAGCAACAGATACCACTTGCGTCCCAATATCCCACCTCCCCCCCCAATTCTTAATACCCCCTTGCATTGCGTATGTGTGTGTGTTCATCCATAGCAATCTATCGCCAAAGTGCAAATAGTAAAATAAATTTCCTGTATGTTTTAAGACTTCATTTTCTTCTGTCTTCTCTTCATGATACAGATTGTCTCATTTTAAAGAGGTAATTGTAATCCTTTTATTTAGTGCCACCGCCCCCCCCCCAAAAAAAACACACCTTAATCAGTTATCAATATATGTCATTTTTAACCTATCCACTCCACATTCTAATCTTTATTCAATTAGTTTACTTTTTAAGATTTATCACATTACCTCACCCTTCACCGGATTAATTTATCTAGATCTTCTTCAGATATAATCCACAAGAACATGTTTTCCTTTATTACGGCCTCTTTACTCAGATAAATATTTTACCAGTAGTACAACAGAACAGTAGTTAAAATCCCATTACATCTATCACAAATGAGCAGTAGGGAAACCAGTAAATAAAACCCATGACGTAGTGTGACTCAAAACAATCTCAATGATAATTCAGTACATAAAAACAAAATAAAAATAGAAAAATGATCATCAACGAAAAAATTTGAAACTTAAAAAAAGACATCCCGTGGCTGTTAAGCAGTCATTGCTCCTGCATGATGGCCACATATTTCTAGACCTAAACAAAAATCCCATATGAACGATTTCTATATCGCCAATAGTCCTTTGCAATTTTGCATAAATATTTAACAATCAAATTGTAAATGACAATTGCAATCTAGTAACAGGACAAAATTTGACTACCCCTAATATATATCCGTATATGTACGTGTACAGAGTGACCCTTTAGAAAATTGCGTGTAGCTATCCGGCACATACTCACCCTAGCATAGATAGTAGACTGTTGCAAGGGCACTGCCCTGGGGATTGTATCAATCAGAGACCTGAATATTTAACAGATAGCACACACAAATTATGATCATTTAAAAGGACTTATTTGCAAAAGGCTATTTACAAAAAGGTGTTGGCAAGAGTTTAGGAGAACCATGTGATAGGACAGTAACCCAGGGATAGTAACAATGAGCTCTTATTACTTCTAGGCCTGTAGGGACTAGAACTATGAAGGTGAGAGTTGTATATTGAAGGCCACCTTGAACAGAGCCTGGTTATAGTCAGCCTGAGCTGACATTTCAGAGAACAAATACCCTGACCTCCTGTCCTGGTTCCCCATTAGTTGAACCCAACGGAAATTCAGAACTCATGGGATCTTGTCAATATGGTCCATACATGTCAGCTTCCTGGGGCACAGAACAGGTTGAAGAAGGGTGGAGAGTGGAGCTAGAGGGGCAAATAAAAGATACCCAGCACTGCTCAGCTCTTTTGCGTCTCAGTATCCTCTCTTGTCCTTCACCTGAATGAAAATTTCATGTCTCCATTAAAGGGGTTGCACAAAGTCACACAAGTTACCGCATCATTGCAAGGTGATGTCATTTTGATGATACACGACCTCTAATGTCAGCCACTATTGATATTCACTAATATCAGTAAAAGGAACATAAAGCATAGTGCTATATTTTTCTTCTCTGTAACTCTTCATGGGATTAAATTGGTAACCCTAGCTGCCTTTCCTCTCCTATTCCGTGCCCTCTTTACCTTCTGCCAGCACCGGGATGGATGAGGTTCTTTACCTGATTGAGTATAACAAATCTTTCTTCCTGAAGGATATGAGTTCTATTCTCTTTCCTTTACTGAGTTGTTGCAATTTACATTGAAGAGGACAGTTGCTCAAGGGATTAACGAGAAGCACCACTTCTCGTTACTCCCGTGCCCAACTACGAAGCCTCTGGATTCCAAACATAATCCTCTTTGTCTCATTGTGTAGCAACAACCCTATTTCCCCTTAAAATTAGAATCAACTACCTAGTCCAATACATTGACTCCCTTCTTTGTCTATTGGTTTATTGGCATGAGGAGCTTAAAAAAGTTAATGAAATGGTCTCAGCTTCCCATCCATTAGACCCATGACTTGGTTTCCTGGTGGAAGCACCCCTCCCTTGCACACTACAGTCTCCAAACACACCAAGCCTAAGACTGAGGGAATGGAAGCAAATTTTTTTCAAATATATTATGTGATAGTAGGAAAAACCACTTAGTCCCTGGCTATGGGAGAAATTGCACCATTTATTTGCCGTGGTTTAAAGCTTATATAACATCCTTTAGGATAGCATCCTAAACTTGTAAGTTGTTTTCTCCTATTTGTCAATAACAAACGAATCTTCAGCAAACTACATAAAGCACATAACACAACCACTGAATACTGTGGCTGTGTACCCGTTGCTATAAGATGTATCCCCTGATTAGAGATAACATTGTCTAAGATATCACGTCAATCAATTAAAGCGTCCTATAATTCCATGAACAGTGGTACTGGCACAATCTTTCCAGGCAGAGAAGGGAAATCTATATGTGTCCATATGTGTCCATCCCATCAGGACAAATTGTTGCCTCCTCCATATGAAGAGAGATCCAGTATAATCACTCTGACACCATATAGCCTACTGGTTCATTGGAAATTATACCGTAGTAGGGACTCAACATTAGCCTCTGCTGTGAACAGCTTGGACACTCAGAAGTGGTGGTAGCCAAGTCAGCTCTGTTGATGGAAATACCATACTGTTGAACCCATGCATAGCCACTATCCCATCCACCATGCACACTTTGTACATGGGCTGATTTAATAATCATTGGGGTGACTGGAGAAAAAGCTTGACTAAAAGAGCAGGTCATTTTGCCCATCTGATTATTGAGAGTCTTTTCTGAAATGGATGCCCTCTGGTCATCAGTATTTGCATAGCTAAGAATTTCTTCACATGCTTAGCTCATTCAGAGGTCTATCCAAATACTTCCCCCACAACATGAATTCCTTGTCACTGATTTCCCAGTTCTGATCTTTCCAAATCCCTTACCTACCTTTTAGAATTTGCTCATGAATTTATGTACATCCATACTTCAGGCCATCTCTCCTTCCACTGTTGTACAAAGTGAGGTATACTGCAGAATATTCTGCCCACTGGTAGGATCCCCCTTCACTAGTGACTTTCACAAACATTCCAAGTAGTATTCACATACCATGCAGATCCGTCAGTAAATTAGGCTCATGTTTTTTGTCCTCATTAATTACTCATAAGGAACTCCCCATAAGGTAATAGGTGCATTTGAGGGAGAAGTGATAAAGCAATATAACCAGATACCATGAACATCTGAGACATCTGCTCATAATTTTTAATAGACTTTATTTATAAATCAGTTTTATGTCCACAGCAAAATTGAGGAGAAAAAAGAAAAAATTCTCATATACTCCTTTTCCCTACACACACATACTCTTCCCCACTATCGACATCCAATACTAGAGGGGTACATTTGTTACAATGATGAACCTACATTGACACATTTTTATCACCCATGGTTTATATTAGAGTACACTCGTGGTGTTGTAGTCTGTGGGTTTAGACGAATGTATCCACCATTATGTTATACAGATTAGATTCACTGCTCTAAAAATCCTCTGTGCTCTGCCTATTTATTCTTCCCTCCTAATCCCTGGAAACCACTGATATTTCACTGTCTCCATAGTTTTGTGTTTTCCAGAATGCCATATAATTGGAATCATATAGTATGTAGATTTTTTAGATTGGCTTCTTTCACTTAGTAATATGCATTTAATGTTCCTCCATGTCTTTTTATGGTTTGAGAGTTCATTTCTTTTAGCACTGAATAATATGCAGTTGTCTGATGTACCATAGTTTATTTGTCCATTCACCTACTAAAGGCCATCCTAGTTGATTCCAAGTTTTGGCGATTATGAATAGAGCTGCTATAAACATCCATGTGCAAGGTTTTGTGTGGACATAAGTTTTCAGTTCATTTGGTTAAATATCAAGGAAGATGATGATTGTGTCATCTGCTCATAATTTTTACATTTCCTTCCAGATCTCTTTAGACGAGGTATATACCACTTCCATTCGATAATAAAATGCTGCTGTGCACATCCAAATTCATGGTTGTGTGAATCAGATAATACTAGTTCATGATGAACAAGAAGTCTCTTCTAGGGCCCATTCTTAAGCCCGGAGTTGCTTTTAAAATGGAGAACACAGTAGTTCATGAGCTTTATCCTAGACCAAAGGGTTCTGTGCCACTATCTTCCCACTGGGGTTTGCCAAAGGCTCCATATAACCAAAGGAGCCAAAGGAATTTCCCATACCTTTGGCACCTGTGATTCATGCAGCCTTAGTAGTGAAGCATGTTGCACTGCAGCCTGGAACTCATGGAGACCTATTCTTTTCTAGAACCCACTTAAAATTAGAAGATTTACAGATTACCAAGGGCTTTGTCAGAGCATCACAAATGTGTTTGATGTTTCCTCCCAAATCCAAAAAGGACCGCAAAGCATTATGCCTATTCTTTTGTGTGTGCAATGGGTGTTAAAAGGTAAAGCAATATGTCTCTCATTTTGGAAAGAAATATCCCAATATATCCAAGATCACTGGACTCCTAAAAGCTTCACTAATATGAACTATTGCATAGTTTATCTCCTACTCTCTGGCCTTCATATGTCTCTATGGCAGTGCTACTCAAAGTACGGTCCATGGACTCGAGTCACTTCCTAAGCTGTTTGCCATTGGTCGGCGACGAAATAAATATGGAAATTGATAGAAATGTTTAAAAAGTTATTTGACATATTTGTAACATCCAATCCCATAAACATTTTCTAGTCATTTGTTTGTTATAATTTACAAAAGTGTCAGTCTTTGAGGAAATGAAAATAATTAAATTATTTAAACCTTTATAAAAATTAGAAATTACAAAATAAATGACCCTTCACCAGCGAAGTTTATTTAAAGCTTTATAAACATTGGAAATTTAAAAAAGCAAATGATCATTCACCAGGAAAGGATCTGATCTAGGGTGTTTGCTATTTCCTACACAGTGGGTCAATTAGCATGATATCACCAATCTAATGGGCCAAAATGATAAACTGTGAGATATCAAGATGATCAAAGTCCAAGAAACATGGCAACATGAGGGGTTCCCCATGATCTCTCTCCTTGAAGTTACAACAAAAGTTTCAACAAAAAAGAAATCCTTGCACAACATCTGAGAGATCAGCACATCAAAATAACTGAAGGTGGGTGAGTCAGGGTGAACAGAGGTGGAGGGAAAGGAGAGAACAGAGATTGGTGCGCAGTCACAGCATGGAGCTCACTGCAGGTCCCAGGAGAGGGAAGAACACAGGCTGCAGGTGCACTCTCAGTGGCCCAAGCATTCCTGCTTGAGTGGTCAGCATATAATATGGGTGAACCCAGCGATCAGGGCAGAGACCTCAGGGCAAAGACCAGGTATAAAAGTTGGACAGTTGTGACCTAGCAGCCCTCACTGCCAGGCAGGAAAAAAAAGTCACGGAGACAGGCCGACTCTGCCCATCCTCCCAGAGCTTGCTTCCCTGCACCTGTCCTGGGCTAGCAGCAGGACTTAGAAGAAACTGTAGCTGAGTCAGTTGGGTTAAAGTGTAGAATACCTACAACCCTGAGAACTGAAGAGACAGTTCCTGAGTGACAGACACGCAGTGTAGCTAATCTAGTGAGAAGGGAGGAGACATAGGGGTGAGGCCTCTGTGGTCTGGCAGTCACCATTACTAGGAGGACAAAAACACAAATACACCAGCTGCCTCTCTCGGCACCCCCCCCACCTTTCCCTGCTGATCTCAGGGTTACTGAGGCTCACTGCTCTGCATCTGGCTGCGGGGGCAGCACTGGGATTCCAGGGGCTCAGAGCCCAATCACACACCACATCCTCCCTTGGGGGTGGTGCCCTGAGACCCAGACAACCTGGTCACAGAGGAGAAACCCACCTCCCCAGGGAGTCTTCCACTGGGAGAAGCAGAAACCGAGCAAGAGAAAATAAAAAGCCCCAGGGATAGTTACTGGAAAACAAAGGAAAAACATCTTCATATCAACCTGCTGCAGAATTCATTCCCATAGATGCCTAGGAGGAGAAATGCTCCACCAACTCCTGTGAAACACCAAGGTAACAAGGCAGCTCAGAAAGAAAAGAAAAAAAAATCAGAAAATAAATTTAAAAACATATAAATATGTGATTTAAATGGCAGGGAATTCAAGATTGCGGTTCTGAAAAAAAATCAATGTGATGCAAGAAAACTTAAATAAGCAGTTAAATGAATTCAGAAATAAAATCAGTGAACAAAATGAACACTTTATCAAAGAGATTGATATTTTTAGAAAAGAGCCAAATAGAAATTATGGAGCTGAAGAACTCAATAAAAGAGATGAAGAATGAATTAGTGTGCTTAGAAAATAGAACTGACCAGATGGAGGAAAGAATCAGTGATATCAAAGACAGAAACCTGGAAATGACACAGATGGAAAAAGAGAGAGATTTGAGAGTTAAAAGAAATGAAAGAGCTCTACAAGAACTATCTGACTCCATTTGAAAGAGCAACATAAGAATAATGGGCATACCAGGAGGAGAAGAAAGGGAGAAGTGCACAGAGAGCCTATTTCAAGCAAATAGTTGATGAGAACTTCCCAAAGCTATGGAAAAAACTGAATCCTCTAATCCAAGAAGCAAACAGAACCCTAATTATCTCAATCCTAAATGGCCTTCCCCAAGGCACATTATATTGAAACTGTCAGAAGTTAATGACAAATAAAGAACTTTCAGGGCAGCCAAGAGAAAAACATATATTTTTTTCATTTATTTTTCTGAAATTTCATTGTTAGTATATAGGAATGCAGTGAATTTTTGTACATCAATTTTGTAACCTGCAACTCTACTGTATTTGTTTATTGTTTCTAATAGGTTTTTGTGTGTGTGTGTGTGTGTGTGTGTGTGTGTGTGTGTGTGTGTGTCTGTGGAGTCTTTAGGGTTTCCTATATAAAGAGCCATGTCATCTGCAAAAAGTGATAATTTGATTTCTTCATTCCCAATTTGGATATCTCTTATTTCTTTCTCTTGCCTGATTGCTCTTGCTAGGACTTCCAATACTCTGTTAAATAACAGTGGTAATAGAGGCATCAGATTTCAGTTTTTCACCATTAATTATGATATTAGTTGGCCGTTTGCTTATATAGCCTATACCCATTTTATTAAGTGTTTCAATTATAAATGGATGTTGTGTCTTGTCAGTTTCTTTTTCTGTCTCTATTGATAATATTTTTATCATTTATTTTGTTTATGTGGTGTATCACAGTGATCTATTTGCATATGTTGAACCATTCTTGTGCCCCTGGGATGAACCCCACCTGATCGTGATGTATAATCTTTACAATGCATTGTTGTATTCAATTTGCTAGAATTTTGTTTAGGATTTTTGCATCTGTATTCATCAGAGATATTGGTCTGTAATTTCTTTTTTCTGTGTTGTCCTTACCAGTTTTTGGTATCAGGGTAATGTTGGCCTCATAAAATCAGTTAGGAAGTATTGCCTGTTCTTCAATTATTTAGAAAAGTTTGAGAAGGACAGGTATTTGTATTAAATTTTCTTTGAATGTTTGGCAAAATTCACTAGTGAAGCCATCTGGTCCTGAACTTTTGCTTCTGGGGAGGTTTTGGATAATTGTTTCAATTTCCTTACTGTTGATCAGTCTGTTTATATTTTCCACTTCATGATTGAATCTAGGAAAGTTATATATTTCTAACAACATGAAGATGTGGTATATATACACTACGGGATATTACTCAGCCATAAGAAAAGATGAAAGAATGCCATTTGTGACAACATGGATGGTTCTCAAACGTCAATGTTCATCATAATCACCTGGATGTTTTGTTAAAACACATTGGGTCCTATGCCAAGAGATTCTGAGTAAGTAATTCTGGGGTTGTGGGGACAGAGTCCCACAGAGCAGTATCCAGGCTCTCGGCCTCACATGGAAAGGTGCTGGCTCGGTTATTAGATGGCCGTCAGTTATAATCAGATGTCCATCAGCTGTTACCAGTTAGCCATTAGCCACTAATATAACTGCTGTGGCTACGCTAATGGGTTGGGGGGTTGGTTGGCAGAGAAGCAGATGGAAGATTGCGCATCGTGTGGGTCCTGCATCCTGTGTCTCCAACCCAGCCGCCAGCGAGTATACAGTGGTATGACTCCCCTACCTATGGCTCCGTTGGAGTTCCTTTTCGACTCTGGGGACAGAGCCAGAAGTGCAGTTTCCAGGCTCTCGCTCTCACATGGAAAGGTGCTCACTCAAGTAGTAAATCACAGCAACTGTGATCAGATGGCCATCAGCTGTGGCTAGTTGGCTGTCAGCTGTAACCAGGGAGCCATTGGCCACTAATATAACTGCTGTGGCTACGCTAGCAGAGAATGGGGGCTAGCAAGAAGATGGTGGCTGAGCTAGCAAGTGCAGATGGTGGAGTGTGGGTTGTGGATTGAACAAAAGTGGACGGCAGGTTGCCGATCATGTGGCTCTTGCGTCCTGTGTCTCTAACCCAGCCTCCAGTGAGAACATAGTGGTATGACTCCCCTATCTGTGGCTCCATGGGTGTTCCTTTTTGGCTTCACTGTGTCCTTATGTGGGGAGCGGGACCAGAGACCCCACCTGACAACAACCTGCGTGACAAATGATGCTGGGAGCAGGGTACGGGGCTGGTCAAAGTTCTCTGAAGGGCAGTGGAGCAGTTTGTGCGTATGAACACCCAGTCTCAGAAAGACCAGGAGGAGCAGCTGCTGGAGAGCTGGACCCCCATGGAGGAGTGGAAAGACCTGGACGCTTCCTCAACCAGCATAGGCCGGAGAAAGCGAAGGTCGTTGCGGCTGTGTGAGCTGGGAAGTGCTTGCTTAGACCCTCACCCCCGGGTTGGGGAGGACTTGGAGCCCTCTTTTTGCGGAGAGGGCACACATTTGTGAGGCTAATGCACATCCCTGGCAAATGACTGTGGACTATGGGGAATGGATTCCATCCCTGATTTGATGGACCACTTGACTGTTTGCTTGGGAACATACCACCATGTAGTGGAACTGGCGGATGTTTGCTTTTGTGTCTCAACCGGCTGTCATCAAGAATATGTGAGAACCCTGGCTGTGCCCAGAGAGAGTGGCAGTGCCCTGAGAGGCCCTGGCTGTGTCCAGGAAGTCTGGCTGTGCCCAGAGAGAGTGGCAGTGCCCTGAGAGGCCCTGGCTGTGTCCGGGGAGACTAGTGGTACCCTAACAAGCCCAGGAAGTCTGGCTGTGCCCAGAAGGGTTGGTGGTGCCCTGAGAAACCCTGGCTGTGCCCAGAAAGACTGGTGGTACCCTGTAACTGAATGGGAGCAGCCGTTTGATGTACCAGAGCTTCTACTGGTGCGGGTCCCCATTTTTTGGTAGCGTAGCCATGGTAGTTATATTAGTGGCCAATGGCTCACTGGTTATAGCTGATGGCCACCCAATCACAGTTGATGTCCATTTACTACCTGAGCCAGCACTTTTCCACGTGAGGCCGAGAGCCTGGAAACTGCACTCCTGGCTCCGTCCCCACATCAACCTCACCATATCCTGTGTTCTTGTGCGGGGTGTGGGACCAGAGACCCTGCATGACAGGGGTGGTCCCCCAAAATCTGCAATTCTAACAAGTTCTCTGCTGTTGCTGCTGTAGAGACTAGTTTTTGAGAGCCACTGCTCCAGTGTATGCCAGGAAAATACAAGCATCTTTACCCCATTAAATGTAGCACATACTTGACTGCAGAATTCAATTAACCAATCTAACACGGCCAATGCTACCCTCAGGTTTTTGAGTGAGCATATTACATGCTGAATCCTAACTGAATACACCCACCTATTGCTTTGAGTCTTAAATTTAATCTACGTGGGTTTAACATCCTTATAATTCACTCCCATACATGCCCTCCATACTCTTTTAGGGGCCTGAAAACAGTTATAGGTATATATTATTTCATATAGATGAAATAATTCCAGTTTGTGAGGCAACCACTCCTAGTGCTACTACTGGAAGTATTTTATGTAGAGAGATTGCCTATGCTGGCAAGAGAGATTAAGGGATGCAATAAGCCTGAACTGACATCACAGGGACAGAGCCAGGGGAATCAATAATAGGGACTCACTCAGTTCCTACT
Organism: Rhinolophus hipposideros; assembly: GCF_964194185.1. Classification (NCBI taxonomy): domain Eukaryota; kingdom Metazoa; phylum Chordata; class Mammalia; order Chiroptera; family Rhinolophidae; genus Rhinolophus; species Rhinolophus hipposideros. The sequence goes on along the minus strand of NC_138046.1, from coordinate 63,828,651 downwards.
CTGTCATGTCCTTCCAGGGCTCCATTTTGGCAAACCCAACTGGAAGCCAAAGAGCATGGGGGCCTATTGATGTAATCTATAATGGTTAAACTCACAGGACAGAAAGCAAAGTGTGGAGAAGTATGGAGAATGGAGTTGGTGGGGAAACTAAATATTGAGTACAGTGATCTATCTGTCGGTAATTGGTCTCCTATAAAAACTTGAGCCCTAATTGGCCTTCTCTCCAGTCTGTTTTCAAATCTTGTCTATCTTGTTGGCTAGGTCCTGAATCCCACTTGACATATCATAACTTCATAACTCGATTGATTATATAAAGTATTTCAACTACCTAGTTGTCTAATGGATTTTTCTTGGCATGGTAGTCATTAGTGCTATATAATAGATATTTATGGTTCTCCTCCCAAGCACATGATACGATTTCACTTGTCTACCTCCTTGAAATGCAGTCACTATGTCTCCATACTACCACAGATGATCCCTTTAAATCCAGGTGTATTCAAAAAGCTTCCATAAACAAAAATTAAGAATGCTCTTAGTTTTTTATGTATAGAAAAATCATTTTCATGTCTACTCTGAATGCTTGATTGTCAAAAAGGCATATGTATAAATTAGGATTTAGAAAGAGCTAAGACAGATTGATGGTGGCAATAGAGGATGGGAAAATTTGAGCCTCTCAAGTTTGCCAAAAGGCAACTGGACAAATTAGGAGCATTTAAAGACTTTGGAGCTGGGAGCTTGAAACTGGAGAACTGAAAACTCTACGTTGAAAAAAAAACCTGCAACGTTAACAGGAGAAAGGGAAAATATTACGGTCCTGTATATACAATTCTATGTTTTGTTTTTGGATAAATACACTTCTGATAGAAACAGAAAGTTATGCATGGGAATGATAATCACCAAATTCAGGATACTGACTATTTCTGAGGGTTAGGAGGGCAAATTGATTGTGCAGTATTATCCCAGAGTAAGCTGGGTGATGGTACAGGGGTATGTATTCATTGTTCTCCTTACCTATTTATATATCGAACATATTACATAACAATAAAAGGAAACTGAAATCATGGAAACCCCTTTATTTTATTGTCCATTCAAATAATTATAAGTCTTTATGAACCATTGAACAAAATTTCTGATATTTTGCTGATTAGTAAAGTAAACTATTTCCATTATTGATGCTTGGGTAAAGCTGTTGGAGAAATCAAAATCCAGTCATGTTGGACTTTTGTTTTCAATTATAGCTACAACTATTTTTCATTTTGTGCATGGCACACTGTACTATCAACCAGTCAACTCATACTTATAGATATTTATAAAATATTAATATGAAACTAACTTTGACATCACTGGATCATGGGTAATTGTGACAAAAATCCGTATCAGAAATAAAAAATGCTAAACAGTCATGCCAAATATGTCTTCCAGGACAGTCTTTATTCATCATTAACTTAGCCTTATGTCAAACATTTTACTTAAGGGAATGTTTTTTTTCAAAATGTGGTGCTCAGATTATAAGTATCAGGATCACATGGGTGCTTGTTAAAATAGATTTTGGAGCCTCATGCTAGACCTTCTAAATCAGACTTTCTGGGTGTAGACCTGAGATTCTTTATTTTGAACGAAGTTTTAAGTCAAAATTTGAACAATGACTTCTAACTGAGAAATAGCTTATGTAATAAAGAGAAAATCAGTGGTAATGTTTATTATATTTTGGGGTATTTACATGAGGGTCAGTAAAACCTTAATAAAATTGAACTTGACTACATAGAACATTCATTCAACTTCCATTTATAGAGTGCCTACTATGTGTCAGACACTGGTAGGAACTAGAGATAGAGTGGTTATTATGACATGGTCCTAGTGGAGATAGACATGCAATTTAGTCATTAAAATAAATCATGATTAGTGAATTTATAGCAATAAGCACAAAAGAGGGACACCTAACCCAGACTGGGGAAGTCAACAGGGTCTTTTGCAAGTCGTGACACCTGAGCTGAATCTTAAAGAATAGGTAGAAGGTGACTCTGTGGAGGAAGAGATGTTTGAGCTCTATGCATTCCAAACCAAACGGATGGGTCAACAGGATGGGGAATGTTTGACTTGTAGAAGATTGAAGCTGAAAGGCTTACAAATTCTGGACAGTTTTCCTCCCACTTTGCTGTCTGACCTTTCCTTCTTTGAAGCTGCTACCTATTGCTCACACTTTTCCTACTGTTTGATGTTCTAGGATGTAGTGCTCTATAAATGTCAATGATGTCCATTTCATCTAATGTGTCATTTAGGGCTGGTATTTCATTATTTATTTTCTGTTTGGATGATCTATCCATAGCTGTCAATGATGCATTTAGGTCCCCTACTATAATTGTGTTTTGATCAATTTCTCCCTTTAGTTCTGTTAGTAGTTGCTTGGTATATGTTGGTGCTCCCTGATTGGGGGCATAAATATTGATGACTGTTATGTCTTCTTGTTGTATAGTCCTCTTTATCATTATGAAATGTCCATCTTTGTGTCTTGTTGCCTTTTTTATCCTGAAGTCTCTTTCATCTGATATCAGTATGACTTTACATATCTGATTTTCTCTAAATACCATTTGCTTGGAGTGTCAATTTCCACCCATTCACTTGGAGTCTATATTTGTCCTCATAGCAGAGATGTGTTTCTTGGAGGCAGCATATGGTTGGGTTTAGTTTTTTGATGCAATTTGTTACTCTGTGCCTTTTTGTTGGTGAGTTCAGTGCATTCACATTTAGGGTGATTATTGATATATGAGAATATCCTATCATTCTATTTGTGGTTTTCTGATAGGACTATGTCTCTCCGTTGTTTGTTTCCCTTTTCGTTGTTGTCTATGATTTCAGTGTGGTGGTATTCTATGATTTTCACCTCTGTTTCTTCTTTTATTATGTTATGTATTTCAGTTCTGGATTTTTTTGAGTGGTTACCATTAATTTTGTGTAAAAAAAGTTTCATATATAGAGTATTCCATTTTCTTCAGCATGCTTACTTTCTCCATTCTCTTATGCCGGTTCAGACCTTTACTCTCCCCCTTTTATGTTTTTGTTGTCACAAATTATCCCTGTTTATACTGTGAGTTGACTTCTGCACTGCAGTAGCAAGTGGTCTTTTTCCTCTTTTTTTAAGTATTTTTTCTTCTTTACCCCGTATGTTATATTTCAGTGTATAGTGTCTTATTTGATGTAGGGGGTTGCCATTTCCTTCTTTTGTCTTTCTGTTCATAATATTACTAATGGTTTTGTATTCTTTTGCTTTTTTGTTTCAGGTAGAATAGCCTTCTTCAGTATTTCTTGTAGTGCAGGTCATGCGTTAGAAAATTTCCCCAGCTTCTCTATATCTGGAAAGGTCTTTATTCCTCCTTCATACATAAAGGATATCTTTGCTGGATATATTATTTTTGACTCATAATTTTCTCTTTCAATAGTTGGAATATTTGAGTCCATTCCCTCGTGGCTTGTAGCCTGTTTGCTGAAATATCTGATGATAATCTAATGGGCTTTCCTTTGTACATTATCATCTTTTCCCTAGTTGCCTTAAGGATTCTTTCTTTGTCATTAATTTTTGAAAGTTTCAATACAATGTGCCTCGGAGAAGGCCTGTTGGGATTGAGGTAACAAGGTGTTCTATTTGCTTCTTGGATTCGAGGATCCAGATCTTTCCACAAGTTGGGGAAGTTTTCGTCGGCTGTTTGTTTGAATATACTCTGTTCCCTTCCCCCTTTCTTCTCCTTCTGGTATGCCCATTATTCTTACATTGCTCTTTCTGCTGGAATCAGAAAGTCTGTAGAGATCTTTCATTTCTTTTAACTCTCAAGTCTCTCTCTTCTTCCATCTGTATCGTTTCCAGATGTCTATCTTCGATGTCACTGAGTCTTTCCTCCATCTGGTCATCTCTATTACCTAAGCTGGTTATTTCATTCTTAATTTCTTTTATTGAGTTTTTAATCTCCAGAAATTCTATTTGATTCTTTTTCTTAAATTTCAATATCTTTGGTAAAATGTTCATGTTGTTCTTTGATTGTGTTTCTGAGTTCATTAAACTGCCTGTCTGTGTTCTCTTGCATCCTGTTGAGTTTCTTCAGAACTGCAATCTTGAATTCTCTGTCATTTAAGTCACATATTTCCATGTCTCTTAGTTCATTTCCTGGAGACTTTTCACTTTCTTTCTGAGCTGTCTTGTTGCCTTGGTTATTCATGGCAATTACTGATTTATTATTTCTCTTCCTAGACAGCTACAGGAGTGGCTTCTGCAACAGGTTGATAGGAAGTGGTCTTTCTTTTGTTTTCCAGTACTTATTGGTAGAATGTTTTATTTTCTTTCCAACTGCAGCCTTTTTTTCTTTCTCACACGGTAGTGCTATGTTTTCTCTGCACTATTCCAGCTTCTCACACAATGGGGGGATTTCCTGGGAGACGGGCTTCTCCTCTGTTAACAGTTCGCCTGGGTCATAGGGCTCTGCGTCCCTGTGGGGATGCGGAGAGCTTCTGAAGTCCCAAAGCTCTTCCTGCGCCAGACTCAGAGCCCCTATGTTTCAGCAGTTCTGTTTGCTCCTGCAGGGATCCGCCCAGATAGGTGGGGCCAGGGGTGGGGTGAGTTGTGAGAGGTGGCCCAGAGCAATGGTGGTGACCACCACCACAGCCAGTCCTGCTTCCACAGCTCCCTCCCTTTCACTGGAACTAGTTGGGCTTCAAGTCCGTGGCTGCGGGCCACAGTTCTCAGAACTCTAAATATTCTGTTCTTTTGATCTGTCGCTGCTACTGTTCAGCTTCTAGCACTGGGAGGGTGGGGGTGGCGTGAGCTCTGGGTGTGTAAGGAGGAGAGCGGCTAGGCTCAGTGCCTATGCCTTCTATCCCCTGCTGGGCAGTGAGGGCTTAAACCACCATTTTCACCCTTCTTCTCTCAGTCTTTGCTCCAAGGTCTCTGCCGTGAACATTGGGCTCTGTCATGTTATATGCTGATCCCTCAGGTGGGACTGTGGGCCATAAGCAGAGCACTAGCAGTCCAAATTCTTCCCTCTCCCGGGGCTGTGGTAGCTCCAGAATGCAGGGAGCTCACAGCTCCAAACTCTGGTCGGTAGCTTCCTGCGCCCATGTAGCCCGCCTCTCTGCACTTCCCGTTTCCCTCCTCCCCCACTTACCCAATTTGCTCACCTTTACATGATTTCAGTTGTGCATCTCTTAGTCTTGCGTATCTGCTGTCCAGGGAGTCTTTTGTGGAATTATAGTTGTTTAATTTCTTATAAATTCCAGGGGAGATTTCAAGAGGCTCACTGCATGCTGCCATTTCTATGACTTCATGTCCTATTTTAGATTTTTAATTTAATTTCCTCTATGCTATTTAATTCTTGTTTTATTTTATGTGTTATACAGTGAGGAGTTAAACATAGCTTACTATAATTTTGTTTCCCTCAATTTCTTTTTTTTTTCTTTTTAGTAGTTTCTAACTACTTTTGCTTCATGTTTTAGCCTTTTAAAAATCTTTTTGTTCAAAGCATGTCTCTTGTAAGCAACATATTTTTATTTTATTTTTTTTCTAATTCAGTGTGAGCTATTATATGATTTGATGGATGAATCTAGGCCACTTACATTTCTTGTGATAATTATTATGTTTTGCTGCCAGGTTAGATCAGTGTATGTATGTATAGACATCCAATTGTGGTTGTAGGCCTAGGGTCTCTGTTTCCTTGCTGACTGAGAGCTGGGGCAGTTCTTTGCGCCCAGAGGACACCTGCATTACTTCTCATGCTTACCATGTGTTCTTCTACAACAGGGAGTTGAGTCCCTCTCATGCTTTGAATCTTTCTGACATTCCCTTATGCCACATCTCTTTGAGTTCAGATTAAAAAATTCTGTGCATTTAAGGGCTCAAGTAATTACATTGGGTCTATTTGTTTAATCAAGGATAATCTCAGTATCTCAATGTCGGTGACATTAATTATATATGCAAATTCCTTTTTGCCATTTAATGTAATTCATTAATAAATTTCTGGGATTAGGATTGGGGACAATTTGGGGGATATTCTATCTATCATAATCTATATCTGGCCTACTAAAATTTATGTCCCTTCCAAACAAAAGATACATTCATTTCATCCAAAGGTCCTCAATGTTTTCATCCCATTAAATTTCATCAGCTCAATAATCCTAACTCTCATCATGTAAATCAGGTGTGGATGAGGCTCTGGCTGTAATCCATTAAATTCAACTCTGGGCCCAATTCCTCTCCATCTGTGGACATATGAAACTAAAGAAACAAATTATTTACTTCCAACATACACTTGTGGCACAGGCATATGATAGCAGATATAGGCATTCCATTTCCAAAAGAGGATATTGAATAGTAAAAATGAATCACCACTCCAAAACAGTTTTGAAATCCAGCCATTCAAGCTTCCTTATGGTTCAATAACTAGGAATAATTTTCTGTGGCTTTCATCTTTGCCGTGGATGCTTTAAGCTCTTCTCTCTCTTGGCTCTGCCCTCTGAATCATCTTTCCTTTTTCATAAGAGGTAGCACATATTTGCAGCTGAGTAGTTGTGGGGACAGAGCCCCAGAGAGCAGTTTCCAGGCTCTCGGCCTCACGTGGAAAGGTGCTGGCTCGGGTAGTAGACGGCCATCAACTGTGGCTAGTTGGCCGTCAGCTGTAACCCTTGAGCCATTGGCCACTAATATAACTGCCGTGGCTGCGCTGGGGAGGGGAATCGAGGAGAGAATCAGTCGGTTGGCAGAAAAGCGGACAGCAGGTCGCACATCGTGTGAATCCAGCCTCCAGTGAGACCATAGTGGTATGACTTCCCTACCTACAGCTCCGTGGGTGTTCCTTTTTGGCCTCACCACATCCTGCGTTCTTATGTGGGGAGCAGGAGCAGAGACCCTGCAGGCCGCCCTACGTGACAGTAGTTTTATCAGCCTGCTTGCTGCCAGTAGCATTTTGGAGGTTCAGCAGCCTTCTTTTATTCTGTACTCTCTCTGTCATTTGCAATCCAAGCTAGCAGTATTTCAGTTGATATAAAATTTCAAGAACTTTGTAGGTCTCCTGTGGATGTCATAAGGATTCAGCTCATTAGAAGAAGTTATCTCTACATCTTTTTGAGATGACCCCTTCTCTATTTTTGGCTTCTGCTGAGATGTCTAAAAGATAATAGCCTTAAAATTCCTAGAGGTTCCCTGATTTGTTGGAGGGGATCAGTCACACCCTTAATCTCTTCAAAGAGCATTTTGTCTGACTGAATACTCTGATTTTTTGCAGTGATTTGGGAAATTCTAGATAGACTGAGAATTTCCTAAATCATTAAGACTTGGTTCCTTTTTGTTTCACAGTACACCCCTTAATTTATTTATCTTGCATTTTACTATAAACATCAAGAAGAAACCAGACTGTACTTTCATCACTTTGCTCGGAAATCTCCTCTAAATGACCAGGACTTTATATTACAGATTCTGTGTTCCATATAACTGCAGGGCAAAATTCCACTAAACTGCCAGTGCACTGCAAGGGTCCCCCTTTCTCTGACTTCTAAAAACATGTTCCTCACTTCTTGATGAGCCTACACCAGTAGTATGTTCCAAGTTCAGATTTCATGGCATGTAGGTTTCCTTTAAAGTGGTTTAGGATTTCTCTTAAATTCTCCCCTCTTCCTTCTGAACCCTCACAAGCAGGATCCATATTTCTACTGAGAGTGTGTTCAAGGCAATGTAAGTTTTCTTCTATCATACTCCTCAAAATTCCTCCAACCAGAACCTACGACACAACCTGAAACCCACACACACCGTTTTGGGTATTTATTATACAATTACTCCATTTCTGGTACCAAAATATACATTATTTTTTCACTGCTGTAGCAACAAATTACCGCAGACTTAACATCTTAAAAAACAAACAAACACCCACTTATTATCTCATAGTTCTGTGGGTCAGAGGCCCAGGCACAACATGGTTCAGCTGAGTCTCCTGCTCAAGGCGTCACAAAACCTACATCAAGGTGTTGGGCAGAGCTGCATTACTTACTGAAACATCTGGGGAGAAAGTGCTTCTGAGCTTATTAAGGTGTTGATCAAATACATCTCCTTGTACCTGGAGCACTAAGGTCCCCATTTCCTTTCCGCCTGTCAGCTGGGGCCAGTCTTTCCTTCTAGAAGCTGCTCATATTCCTTCTTGTGCTTTCCATGTGCCTTCCTCCATCAACTGCATGTTGAGAGGTGATGCTTTCAATCTCTCTGACTTCTTCCTCTAGCTCTGACTCCAGCCATAACCTTAATTACACCTGCACTGTACCTTTTGTCATGCAACATAATACAGTCACAGGTTCCTGGGATTAGTACATGGACATATTTGGAGACCATTCTACCTATGTCAGTATTTTAAATAAGTTAACAGGAGAAAAAAATGGCTATTTATATCTGGGAGTTGATTTTAATATTTTGCCCAGAGGTTTTGGCTGTAATCAGTGGAAGTGGATAGGCTATAGTTGACTTTATCTTGGCTGGGACCAGAAGCCCTAATCTTGGTTTTTAATTAGTTAATTAATTAAAAACCGAAATGTTTACTGAGTGTCTTCTATGCACTTGGCACTGTGAGATACTGGGGAAAAACATATAGAAAGGTGTTCTTGACCTTAAAGAACTGATAGTGTTTTCAGTAAAGTATAATATCTCATTAAATTCTGAGATTCAAGAAACCTGAGCTATATTTTTAAAGAATAGTTTTTCTGCAAGATATTTGACTCTGTCCTCCCATAGCTGCAATTCATTAAGAGAATTTCATCATAATAAGTATAATGCAGCTCTTGAAACATCAGCATATTCAGGAATCGCTAGTTTTGTTTTCTGATTGACCATAAAAGGCTGTTTCAATTAGATAAAAAAATAAATTATTTGAAAACTGCTGCTATAGAAACAGACTTATTTCAGCATTTCCATAAGGTTACTGTGTGAGTTTGAGAGTGAAGGCTGGGAGAGAGAATGAGAGCTAAAAAGGAAGAGTGTACACATACACTCTATATGTTTGAAAGATGGAAAGAAAAGAATGAGAAATCAAATGAATACATGAGGAATTTTCCCAAGGCTGAGGTAGTGGCTTAAGTTGCAGAGTCAATGGTGTAAAGGAGATAGTGCTGGTTATTTGGTTAATAGTTTACAAAAGGAATTAGCCATTCTATTTTCAATATTCTATGAGAAAACTGCCACTGTTTATGATGAGTGCTTCAGGAAGATTTCTTTGGTACTGAGCTCTTTAGTAATGAGTTCTTTGACATGACAAGAAAGTACTTGTTCACTGGTTAGGAACCCAATTTCTGGAGATAGATGGCCTTAGATTTGCATCCTGCTTCCAAACCATCTGTGAATACGCAGGAAAGCTACTTAACCTCTCTGTGCCTCAGTGTCCTGATCTGTAAAATGGGAAGATTAATGATACTACCTGCCTCGTTAGGTTATTGTGAGGATCACATCAGTTTTTGTGTTTTATTTTGTTTTCATGTAAAAGCTTAGAATAGTACCTGGCACAAAGTTAGCACTATGCTAGTTATTATTACTACTGTAGCCAGCAATAATAACAATCAGGACGTTACGTATGATTACATTTTTTTAGTGCACAAGCTGTTGCAAAAGCAGATTTATCTGGCTCTTAGAGACAATGTACGGCCAGCAGGACCTATCTTCCACCTCAATCAAGACCTCTCGGAACTTTGAAGGTAATGTGAACAAAACAAAGACTCTTGGAATACAGAATGTTAAAATATCTTCTTGATTTCATAGTGTCTTCAATGTCTTAGGCTATGAGGCAAAGTCTAGTTCAAGTGTGACTGATAGTGAAAGAGAGACAAAAAGAAGGAAAGACATTTGTTTTCAACAAGCTCCACTAGAAGGTAAACTTTATGAAGGTATGGATTTTGTTTTGGTTTAGTCTGGTTATTAGTGTATCACAAGCTCCTAGAAGAATGCCTGATACATAGTAGACAATCATTAAATATCTGTTGAATGAACAAATGTTATTAGTAGTTCCAAGTACCCTCCTAGTTCCACCCCATCTCCAAAATAATGCTAATCATACATATGACATTGGGGTAGGGAGACAGTAGGGAGAACTCACATAAGTGAACATAATCGATTACTAAATTTCCCCCATCATCCCAAGAGATGTCAAATCCTATCTTATCCAAAGGCTTCCCTTTGTCCTTTGATATCCCAGATGGGCGCTGACCAGATGTGTAGGTGTCCCAAGCCAGCTATTGAAAATCCTATATTTATCCACTTTTCCTAATATGTAACTTTTTTTATAGGTGGATGTGAAAGGTGTTCTAACTTAAATAATTGTGAATTAAAGGAAAAAAGAAAATTCGTTATGCAGATGTCTGCCCACTGAAAGCATCCAGGCCTTAAGTCCATTAATTTCTTTATTTCTCTAACACAGTGATTTTTGAACTTTAACGTGGATCAGAATCTCCCAGAAAGCATGTTAAAGCACTGTTTGTTGGGTTTCATCCACAGCATACTGATTCAGTTGTTCTGAGGTGGGGCCCAACAATCCACATTTTTAACAAGTTCCACGGTGATGCTGCCGAGGCTCATCTAGTCACCACACTTTGGAAGTCACTGATCTAACAAAAAAAAATGAATGCCTACTATATTCCAGGAACTGTTCTGATGTTGGAGATACAGTGGTAAATAAAAATAAGGTATGTGCCATCATGGAGATTATGGTATAATGTGGGAAGTAGAAACAATATAATAATATCAGGTGTGAAACGTGCATGAAGAAAATAAAAGCAGGTTAAGGGGACAGAAAGTGAGGGGGTGCTTTTATAGACAGTGTAGTCAGGAAAGATCTCTCTGCTGAGTGGCATTTAAGTAGACTCTGAGTTAATGGGAAAGAATGAAATTCCTTAAATAACTCTAGAAAGAACATTGGTTTTCCTTTTGATTTTTAATATTGTATTTCATAAATGAGTTGCCATTTCAAAAAGAGAGTTTTGTGACAGCCCTTTAAAATCTGAGATAATTAGCCGTTGGATAAAATACTTAACATTTTATCTGTTCAAAACAAAGGAAAGCACATTTCCCCTCTGTTTTGAAGATACAGATTGTTCCCTGCATTTCTAAGAGGCTGTAATAATTGTCCTCACTGTGTACAAAGGAAGGGGCTCTAAAAGGGTCAGACATGACCTTCATTATAAAAGAAAACCAGTCTACTCAGGCACATCTTTAATATTTTGAAGGGCAGAAAAACAACAGCCTTCCTCACATGGTTCTTCAGCAGGCTTGACTAAGACAGACTCCAGGACCTCTCCTGAGGAAAGAATGGATGCTAGTCCAGTATGCTATCCTGAAATGCAGTTTTCCTCTTGTCTCAGGATGGATGGCTATCTTTTTTAACCTGGATGTTTTTTATCCTTTAAACCTGGATGGTTTTTCCTTTTTATGCCTCAGTTTTATCCCTTCTTTGAGTCAACCCTCAGTTATTGTTTCTCCATTGCATACTATGCAGTTCACTGCCTCAATTCTTCTTCCTTAAAATAAACATAAGTAAACACATGAAATTTATGAAGTATGCCATTAAAAAAAACATTTCTGTACTTTGCAAGAGGCAATGATGTAAAGTGAGCCAACTTTATAAACTGAGTCAGACCCGGTGGCATCCCACTTACGCCACTCTGTTGTCCTTTACAAATTATTTTTTTCCATCTGAACCTACTTCTTAATTTCTGAAATGAGGGTGAAGGACTACAAGACATTTCTTAAAATTATAACTTTCCTTTTGGCTAAGAAGTTCCATGTGTTTACTCATCCTCCAACGTGTTGTTATTTGCTTCTGTATGTAGGAATAACTCACATCGACACCTGGACAAGGTAAAAGGCAGGCATTCTGAATGATTTTTTTTTCTCCCACAGCCCTTCACTCGAGTACTTTTCATTTTGATAACAATAGGGAACTTTACTGGATTATCTGATATAAGCGCTGTTACCTGAGTCTCCCCTCCTGACATCCTGAATGCTTCTCCTTCGACCGTTTCTTCTTAGCATTGACCTATGGGATCTTCTTTTCTTGCCCTTGACAACAGTATTCACACACACACACACACACACACACACACACACACACACACACAATTTTTGCTCAGTTGGACTCCAGCTTTCTCTAGGTTTGTTTTACTTATCCAGTTACTGAGCTATGTATTCTTTTGCTCATTATGTCATACAAACATTAAAAAATTGTCATCTTAGTTATTTAAGCTAAGCAGTTTTCTGCTTAGCTTACCAACTGGTTCCTTATTTTTCTGACTGATACTTTAGGATACAACCACCTGGAGTATTGAGAGTTATAACAAGCAGTGTTTCTTAACTACGTTCATATCAACAGCAAATCCTGCTTCCAAATGTAATCACGTCCAAGAGGAAATCAGTTCTGCTTCTTACGTACCTATGTTAACATAAAGAAAAATGTGTTTTAAAAGCAACTAATAATGAACGGTACTTGTTGGAACCAATTACTAGCTGCAATTGACTGAGGTTTAAAATCATAATTTTTCTTTCTGGAAATTTACCATATCAGTTCCCTCGATGAAAAGAAGTGACACTGTTTAACCATTTTTAAAGAAAAAAAAATGCTTTAAATTTTCTCCTTAATTCTCTGAATTTCAGGGTGTTGTTTGTCTTTTTTTTTTTTTTTTGCATTGCCTTTGTAATCACACATTTATCTAAATTCTCTCAGCTCCAAGATTCTGTGCAGTTTGACAGTCATTTGGGCAAGTGACACACTACAGGAAGATTCTGCTAAAATGAGAAGAGCAGTTCTCAAAGAGAGTTTGTGTAATTAGACAATAACTTTGTTGTGTACCAAATATGCCAGCATCAGGAAATATAGGAGATTTAAAAATTTGCACTCCTCCATATCTAGCTGTTAACACTATGCTGGGGAGACATACACATAGCTGAAATCAATTTAGAGACACAAAATGAGTGGCAAATGCATCTTAAAATAACACCTGCAGAACCAATGAACATAAAAGAAAGAAAGACCTTAGTCACGGAAGGTATTCTGGAGCCTCTGAAGGTGCCTGATGCCAGCTTTATAGAATCCTTGGATCAAGCTCCTCTTTCTGAGACTGAGCTAAGGATATTATTGAAGCATTCCATGTATACTTAAAACATGAAAGCAGACATTACATGGAGTGCGGTAGGGTGTGGAGGCAGAACTACTCTTTGATAAGAAAGTTGCTGACCTCCTACCCAAAGAATATCTCAACATATGGCCTTATTGAAATTTCAGTTTTAGCTACATCTTTTCAAGACATTGAAGACGACTCCTGTTAAAATGCATGAACCAGATAGGAGTAGAACTCACTAATTAACCCAATATTTATTGAGTACACACTATGCACTAGGCTATGCCTGGTGTGGTTGGTGTGACATGAATAGAACTGTGTCTCTGACTTCATGGAATTTCTTGTCTGGTGGGGAAAATGGACAAGTAAACGTGCCATTACAATTCAAGGCGGATAGTGTGGCAAGGGGTGAGGGACTAAGTATAGGTTGGCTCTTAGAATTACAGAGAAGGGCCACCTAACTCAAAAATGGTGTTTGGGTCAAGAATGGTTTCTGAGAGGAAGTAATGTCTGAGCTGAGACAAATAGCACAGGTAAGTTCGAAACAGTGAGTAGGAGGTAGCTACATAAAGGGATTAGAGACAGAGGGGAATTTTCAATAGAAAATTTCACTAAATAAATTATATATTATATGGGTAAAAAAAGTAACAGACAAATGGAGAGTAACCCATGAAGTGGTATGCATACACACACGTAAACAAGTAACATTCAATATTTTGGTTCCTTAGCATAGCTTTTAAGATCAAGCACCATTTTAACCCTAACCTTCCTTTCGAATCTCATTTTTGTCATCCCCCCAATCCTAAACTTTCTTAAACAGTATTCTCATCAGAAAACCCAATTATTGGGTACTACTACTGCTTTTGTGTTTTGTTATTGTGGTTTTGCTTTAATACGGGGGGACTAGGATTTGTGATCTATTCCCTCATATGCTTAAACCTGTCAAATATTTTCTTAAAAACCCTGAACGTTCTGAAATAGCATATTGAAGGCTTTAATTGTACACCTATAAATTATTTACGATATAACATTGCAGTGCTCCAAAAAAGATGTATTAAAAAACATCTTTTGTGTATATTTGGGGCTTCAAAGTCATTGCATCACATGAAGAGAGTTTTGAAAGGATGTTTTTTCAGCAGTGTTCTCTGTCATCTGGCTGGCTCTTGTACTGGAAAGAGGGCCTTAAACGATTTAAATATTAATATGACAATTGTGCTTAATGTGCTTAATTATTTTTTCTTTCTCAAATACTATTGTAAAAATAAGACAGCGATCCCAAATATGATAGCACTATGCACAACTAGACTAGATAAAATTAAAAAGACTGCAAATACCAAATTTTTTGAAGAATACAGAGCAATTAGACACCTCATTTATTGCTATTGGGCCTGAAAAATGGTCCATCCACTGTGATAAACACCTTGGCATTTTCTTAAATTGTTAAGCATACACCTTTCATATGATCCAACCATTTTACTCCTACATAATTACAAAAGAGAAAAGAAACTCGTATGTCCATACTGAGACCTTATGTGAATGTTCATAGCAACATTATTCATAACAGCCACAAACTGGAAACAGCCCAGATGGCCATCAATAAGAAATGGATAATGGATTTAAAAAAATTGTGTTATATCAGTACAAAGTACTGCCTATCAGCAATAACATACAACAGAAATGAATCTGAAAAGTATTATGCTAGGTGACAAAAGCCAGACATGAAACATGGCATACTGTATATGCCAGTTATATGAGATTCGAGAAAAGGCAAAACAACGTATAGGGACAAAAAGCAGATCAGTGGTTTCCAGAGCCTGGGTTTCATAGAGCAAATTTTAATACAAAGGAGCACAAGGAAATTTTTACGTGATGGAAATAGTCTGTATCTTGAGTATGATGTTGATTACATGACATAAACATTTGCCGAAACACTTCGAACTGTGCATTTAAAAAGGACACATTTTATTTCACATAAATTGTACCTCAAAACTTAAAAATATAGACAACTTTGAAGTGTGTATTTTCTTACTATCTAAATTTATGTCAAATATTAGAATCATACCTCCTAATAATGCAATTGAAGATGGGGTGAAGTAAAACTGAGACAATTAACCTTGTAATTGACACTCCTGCCTTTTGTTCTTTGCATTCCCTAGAAGTAAGTCAGGTAGTTAAAAGCACCTCCAGTTTCCAGTCAGGTTATTTGACAGACCTTGAGCGGGTCTGCTGCAGGCTTCAGGACTCAGTAAGAAAGAGAGCAAGGAAACTTGTAGCTCTTGTATGGAATGGAATTACCTCATATCAGTAATATCAGTTTTTTGTTTTTTTTTTACAAATGTGGGTTGAGGTTATTAGTAGGTTGTGATGAATTTAGTAGGTTGTGAAAAATTAATTTTTTAAATTTATTTTTAAATAGAATAAAAGAGAATTGAATATAAAGGAGCACATCTCAGGTAGTAAGGCTAAGTACTGCTTTGTGGAATTTTTGGTTCATATATGCATGTGTGTATACATATACCAGGGGTGCCAAAAAATGTATACAAGTGGACACTTTGGGCAACGTTGCTCCAGCAGTAGTTCGCTGTAATCATAAGTGTCTGGACGCTGATGGGAACCACTTTGAGCACCTCTTGCAATTGCAGAAGTCAAACGTGACTTGTATTCATCTTTTGTTATTGGTATATATTGAGTATTACAGTTTTAATACAGTTCTCCTTTCCTAAAATGTGTATGCTTTTTTGGCACCCTCTGTGTGTATAACTATGCATGTGTAATGGAAATGCATACATATGTGTATGTATTTAATGATTCAAGACATAAAATAGATTTCTTACGATAAGTATCAATAAAAAAAAAAAACGCTTGAAAGTTTGAATGTGAGTGCCTTATATGACAACATCCTTTTTTTTTTTTTTTTTTACACCAGTTCTTGGTTCTTTTTAGGTGATAGAATTTTGAGTGTTGATATGGCTTATTCCTAAACAACTGTTTGTCAGAACCCAGAGCTAATGAGGTCACAAGGACTAACCTGAGGACAAATGGCCAACTTCATGATGAATGGTATGGAAGGCACGAGGTTAAACTGGTCCCCCCTCAAAAGTCTTTTGAAATGCAATTATTTCTAGTAGGGGGCTACTAAGAGTATTTGATATATAGAACTTCTTTATTAGTAATTATTAGTATAAATAATGCCTTCTTTTTCTGGAATGGAAGAGCAGTAAGTATAGCAGGAAGGCACTTGATGTCTAAGAGACAAAAGGAATAAAAAGTCTGGTAAATATTTTAAAAGATGATAAGAATGGCTGCATAAAGGTCACTGTCACATAATTTATATTTTTATGCAGAACCAGCTCTAGAGGCTGTTCAACTTGTTTTCCAGATGACCAAGTGAACTTTGCTGTGGCTCACAGTCATACCAACTAGTTATCTTTAAACAACAATATCTATATTTTATTACAAGGGGAATTGTGCAACAGTAGAATAGCCATGTACCTCTAGCTAACCCCCAACCCACTTATCCACTCTGAACCATCAATAACATATACAGAGGGTGCCAAAAAATGTATAAACATTTTAAGAAAGGAAAACTATATTAAAATTGTAATACTCAATATATACCGAAAACAAAAGATGAATACAAGTCACATTTGACTGCTGCAATTACAAGAGGTGCTCAAAGTGGTTACCATCAGCGTCCAGACAATTCTGATTACAGCAAACTACTGCTTGAGCAACATTGACTAAAGTGTTCACTTGTATACATCTTTTTGGCACCCCTCGTGTACACACACACACACACACACACACACACACACACACACACACCTATTACCATTACAGAGAAAGAATGAGCTTCCTAATGATTAAACACTAAATTGGGTCAAAATTTTCTAATGGATACCATAATATTGCGATAAGTGAAAATAGCAATTATGTGGGCATGAAATATGAATTGTTTGAAATTTTAGTCAAACAAACAAAAAAATTGACTGTTTCTGGCTTATTATAATGATAGTAATTCAATTTATAAAAACTTTGTTATTATTAGGTTGGCTTGATGTTTATCTCCTGATTTAAAAGTAAAGTATTCTTATAATGTGTTCTTCTGAGTGTACCTATCTCTAAATGACTTCAAGATTACCAATTTCACTGACTCCAGGGTATTAAGCTACCTAAGAGATGGCGACCCATTTTCCTGAAGTGTAAGCTCCTGAAAACAGGCAGTGGGTCTCATCCCTATGAAAGCTCAGTGCCCAGTGCAGTGTCTGGCACAATGGAAGAGAGCAAGAAATGTTTTAACTGCTTCATATGAGCTAATAGACAGAGAAAAGGATAAAAGGGAATGATGATATCTAAAAAGCGAGTTATGGCCAGGGAAGTAGTGTTTAGTGAAAAACTGTCAAAGAAAAGAGGACTACTTTAATTCTTAAGCCAAAAACACACACAAAAAGAGGGAGGGAGAGAGGGAGGGAGGGAGGGAGGGAGGGAGGGAGGGAGGGAAGAAAGGAGGGAAAGAGGGAGAGGAGTATGCATGATTAATTTCATCAGTACAAACTGAAGTGCACTGTTTTTCAGGAAGCCCTGGGACAAGATGTTGAAAAGGAAAATGCACTTATGGTAAAAAGCAACTGTGCTGCCTTCTCAGCAGGTAACAGGTCAAGAGAGCAGGAGTTCTAGGGCTGCTGGCAGTGACAGAAGGGATGCAGACTATTGCTGTTTCTTTATTTTGCAGGCAGCCATAATGCTGGATGATTTACTCATGCTGTAAGATGAGAGAGTGAGCTAGGAAAAAGAAAGGAGATGTGCATGTGGGGTGTGTGTGTGTGTGTGTGTGTGTGTGTGTGTGTGTGTGTGTTTGCCATAAAGCCAGCACTACCCATACACATTTATTTAATATTGGTGTGTTATACTTTTCTCCAAACACTCAAACGCAGTTTGGTTTCTCTTTTACCTTTCCCTAAGAAACAAACAGACAAAAACTGCAACAATACCCTCCCCCATACCTATGAAATGAGTAACTGTATCTGGACCTGTGCCTTTCAAGTTGTCTCACAAAGTGATTGCTCAAAAAAATGAGTTCTCACTGTGAGGCTGCAGGCCAATGTTGTCTTGAATTCCTAATGAGAAAATGCTGCAGTCCTTTTTTCAGGCAAAACCTGCCTTGTATGCAGAATGAGGATTAGCATGATTTCTTGTTCAAGTTTCTTACAGCAAAGCAACTGTGGGTGACTGGGAGAAGAGCAATCAGTGTAGGGGTTTTAAAACCCGTTTAACTCTTTCAGGTCCCAGAAAGACTTAAAGCCTAGTGTGTGTCTAATAACAGTTTTATTAACATTTTCGGCGTACTTACTTTTGTGAGTATTCAACATAAATAGTTTCTTTTTATCATCATAACTATTAGTAAATTTCTAAACGGAAAACCAAATTTAGGTAGTCTGACTCCAGAGCTCTGGGACTAAAGCCTTGTGTGTACTGCCAAATACATAAACTTTGGGTTCAAACAGCTCTGAATTGTTACGTTAGGCAGATAATCTTAATGAGCTGCATTTCCTCATCTGTAAAACAGGAACAAAATACCTGGATCACAGAATTGTCGTACGGTTTAAGTGAAATCAACCGCATACTTAGTGTTTTGCACAGTGTCAAGCACCTAGTAGTTCCTCTATACATGGTAATAACTATTATCATCTACTGAGTGCAGTCGATTGTATATTTATTACATAAATATTTACTGAACATCTGCATAGAGAATGATGATGAAGTTATATTGACAGGCAATTGCCAAATCAGAGAAGACTTTGTTCACTTTGCTCCCAAAGAGGAATCTTATGAATATATTTGACTTTGTAAAAATAATTCAGCACAGTAAATGGTTGTATAAAGAATTAATTATGAACACACAATGGACTCTAATAATTCCAATAGCTATGTCAGTCACAAAGTGACCCTCATGCCAGAGCATCACGTGAAAGGCGTACCCTGTGACCGCCCTAACCAGGTAACTCCAAATACAGGGTGGTGTGTGACCATCTGGACAGCTTTATGGGACTGCAGATGGGTGCACTGCACCCAGTCTTGGGCATAAGATCAGAGCTCCCTGAGGGCTTCTCGCTCAGGCCTCAACTGACGCTGACAGCTGCACCTGCATTCCTCCCAGACGGAGCCCTTGAAGCCTCGCGTCCTGAGCGTCTCACCAGCCGGGCCTGACGCCTGACGCTCTGCACCCCAGCGCCGAAGGGCCTCTCGCTGAGCACCAGACTCTCTCTCTCATCCTTCTTTCAGAAGACTCTGTTCGCCTCGCCTAACTCTCTTGCTTGTAAACCTGTGTGACCTTCTTGTGTGAAACCACTCTACCTCGACTATTGGGGTTTATCCTCTGGCTGGAGCCTTGGTTAATGTCTGCGGTAAACTGAGTCAGTAAGACTAGATCTATGGCTTTATTCTAATAAAGTCTGACAGTGTGGAAAGACACAAACGTGTGTGAGACTGCTACTTTGATAGCCACATCCCGCTCACAACAATGGTGACTGACCTTCAACACCAAGAAAATCCGTTAGGATACTGCAGCAGTAGTACAGGGGAGAAATGAGGACTTAATGTAAGAGAGTAGCAGTAGGACACAGATAAGAAAGTAGATATGAAGTATTTTAACTAGGTAGTGTTGAAATGACCTGTGGATTGCTTGGATATGTGGAATAAGGGAGATGAAACTGACAGAGATATCACCCAAATTTCTGGCTTGAACAGATAGTGGGATAATTGTTTTCATTGCCAGAAATAGGAAACACAGAAAGAGGAGTAGGTTTGTAAAGGAATAGTTTTACTATTCCTGAGTAAAAGTGAAAGTTATATTTTGGACATGTTGAAATGGAGTTATCTGTGGGACATCTGGAAAAATATGTCCAATGGACAACTGAAAATATAGATTGTTGCTCTGGGGGAAAAAAAAAGCCTGGAGAAATAGATTTGGGACTTCTCAGCACAGAGGTTGAAATATTAGATGTGAATGGGATCAAACTAAGGACCGCATTTTGAGACAAGTAGGCTGAGAGCAAAATACTGGGACACACCTATATGTAAGAGAGACAGGGAGAGGAAGATAAGGTGACAAAAAAAAGTCAAGAAAGAGCAGTCGGGGAGGTCAGAAATATGAAAGGTCAAAGATGCATAAATTATTGGAGGGGAGAATTTTAAGATGGTCAAAGGGATCCAAAATGTCAAATGTTGCAGAGATCAAATAAGTTAAGAATTAAAAGATGGTCATTGAATCTGGGAAAGTGAATGTGCTGACTATCTTTTGTAGGCCTCTATAAGGCGACTCTTCACTCTTATCCATTCCATTCTGATCTTTGTGTGGGCAGCTCATGTGTATGAACTTCATCAGTGGGCTTTTATTTAGGTTCAAATGTTGAGGAGCCCTTGCTGGAGATCTGAGGGAAGGAGGAGACTGTAGTTTGGGTGTTTATTCACTTTACTTCCTCTCTGTGGTCAGTATATGCTAGATTTTTCCTATGACAGAAGAAAGTCACAGCTTCTGTCCAGTGTCCATCTCTAGACAGTTTTCTCTATTTCCAGGTTCTAGGAACTGTTTCCTTCTTTTGCCCCTTCAGGTTGAAGGGTAGTAAAACGACCCCACTGTTATTAGCCCTAGGATTCTGCAGTTTTTTTCCTACACCCTACCCACATCTTTATAAATAATGCCTTTATTAAGTTATTAAATTAGCAAATTTTAGGATGCCATCTCTTTCCTGCTGGGGCCTTGACTGGTTGATTGGTTGGTGCAGTTATTCATGTAGAAGTGGCGACAAAAACTAGATGAGATGAAAATGTAAAGCAAACAGAAGGACAGGGAATGGAAACAGTGAGCACAGAAAACTCTTTTAAGGTTAATAGTTAAACAAAGTGAAGAGAGGGACCACTAGCTAGAAGGGGACATAGAGAGGCCAAGGGCTTAATATTTTTAATGTGCAGGAGACTTTAAAATATTTAGAGGACAAAGTGAACCAGCTGGAAAATAGAGAAAGATATAATAGATTGAAGATAAAGCAAAGGGGAATTAGAGCAAGAGGAAGGAAGAGCAAGAAGGAAGATAGAGCGAGATTTCAGAGGAGACAAGAAAGGATGTAACCCAGAGTATGCACAGAAACATTCATCTCGGAAAGAAAGAGAGTGAACTAAAGAAATATGATTATATATAGATACAGATAAGTCTGCAGGTTGGGAACAGGAAATTGCAGTAGTTCTTGCCTGAAGACATCTATTCTCCAAGATGAATAGAGAATTATTATTTCTATTTTCCTCTGAGATGAGTGGAGCATTGTGAAGACTAGATGATGTTGGAAATAGAAGAGGGATCTTCCAAGGGACACTTGAACACATTATCCTGCTTTGCTGAGAGTGCAGCTGTGGTTGGAATCCATCAATTTATGGTTGTACCAATATTTATATTTATGGGGAGATGGCCAATCTCGGCGACCTAAGGTGAGAGTGAAAGAGTTAATAGGTTAGATTGACCCAGGTTTTGGAATTCACAGGACAATATCAGTACAAATACACAGAGACAAGAAAGTGGAGGATGCTAACTTTGAGAGTTTTGGCAGGTTAGTTTTCAGTGAGGCAGCAATGAGCAATGATATTGTCCAATGTATGGCAATCAACAGGTAAATAAACTTGATTTACAAAACATACAAGTTAGTATTATGTTACCTTACACTTTCCTGGTTTCTTCACATTGTTTTGAGACTACTATTTACCAATTCATATGTCGTTACTATTTTCTAATTGGATAAATGTTAATACAAATGCTAGTAATAAGATTTTTTTTTCTCAAATACAGAGCTATTTATAAAAACTTAGAAACATGTTGTAGGAATGTCAATTAATGATATCAAATGCCACTTTTAATAGTCTATAAGTGCAAAAGATTTTGCTAATAGATCTTCCTCTCTGAATTTTAAAATTGAGCATATTTCTTTAATTATATATAACGTTAAACAGGTTTCTTAGCATTTGTACCCTCCTCAGGACAATTATCTCTCTTGATTATTCATGATTAAAAGCTGATTAATTGGTAGCAGAAAGGTGTGTGGCAAGTCCTAGTTGAGATTCTTAAATATTTAATAAGATAGAGGTATAATAAATGTAATTTGTGTAATTTTTTTAGGTAGAGATTAAATTTACTATTTAGGCATGATATCATATTGTCCAAGCATTTGGGCATCCAAATACTAAACTAGATATTTATTTTTAAGAGAACAGTGTAGAGTCAAAGGATTAGAATTTCTGCATGGCAGTTCAACCTCAAATCACTATAGTTCTTAAGTTTTCTGAACATCTATGAAGTACAATCACAAATAACCATGCTTTGAATATTAATTGCGTATGTTTCATTAAAACTGTAAGATAAAGTGAATCAGTAATATGCAAATTCTTATTTAAAAACTCTGTCAAATGTTTCAATTACTTATTTTAGATTTTTCAACTAAGAAAATCATTATTGATAATTGAGTGTCTCTTACTTTTTCTAACAAACAAGCGAAAATTCCATAATAACCAGGGGTACCAAAAAATGTATACAAGTGGATGCTTTGGTAAACGATGCTTCAGCGGTAGTTCGCCATAATCAGTAGTGTTTAAACGCAGATGGTAACCACTTTGAGCACCTCTTGTAATTGCAGAAGTCAAACGTGACTTGTATTCATTTTTTGTTATCGGTATATATCGAGTGTTACAAGTTTAATAGTTTTTTTTTTCCTTTCGTAAAACGTGTATACTTTTTTTTGGCACCCTCTGTAGACGCTGAAATTAAAAAAAATAGAGATTTTTGAATTATGGGTGGTGCTATGTGCCAGTTACTTTCTACAGTAAAATTATTCCATAGTTTCTCAAAATATTTTTTAAAATTTATGTGAACTCCAAATTACATTAATAGATCTTTGAGGAATTACTTATCAGGAGATTTTTATTCACCACATTAGAAAGATGTAGTAACATTTGCATAATTATTTTCCTGAAAATGAAAGACTGAAAACCAGTATTTTCCGATTTCATTTTTTTTTTTTTACTCAAAGACCATTTGATAGTAATGCTTATTGATTTACAAATAAAGCTTATCAATTTACAAAGTTGTTAAGACGGGATTGTAATGGTGATGATATGGGAGAGCCCCATCACCATAGAAATTTTAAGTCTCCTTTTCTCTAGTTTCTTAGCTCCTTAGCCCCAGGCTTTAATTACTCTTCTAATCAGTTTCTGAATCTTATACTAAAGATTACTCCTAGACTGAATCACAGACTGTTTCTCACCCCTGCTTCAGATAGCTACTTAAAAGCCTGTGACTTCCCAACATCCCCCAAGCCATTCCAGACCCCCCAGGCCAGTATAGTTGTTGATTGTAATTATCTACCCCTATGAGGAAACAAATGGATACAAAATACCCAACTAGATTAAACCAACCACTCACACATGCTCAGTAAAGGCCACAACTACCTTCATTTCACCTGGGCCTCATTATACTATCATTATAAAATCATACATATGCCTCCTGGCATATTCATTATAACATATGTTATAATATTCATTATAACAGACTGAATTCTGGGAAAGAACATGTGCAGTCTAAAAAGATGAGGTAATAGCCGTTCATGAATCACAGTTGTCAATCAAATGGTCCCACACCTGCAAAGGAAAAGCCCATTCTAAGAAAAAAAAAAGGATGAAAACTCCAAGTCCTTGCCAATCAGCCCTCTCTTTTTTTTGGGGGGGGGGTGGGCCCTTGGCCCTTTGAGCCTTTGAGCCTTTTGAGCCTCTTCTTTTGCTCAGCCCGCTCCAAATTCTTTGGAGTGTACTATCCCTTTTAATAGTGGCCTTTGAGTCCCTGCTTTCTGCTTGGCCCGCTTCTATTTCTTTGAAGTGTATCTGTTCTTCTAATAAACTGCCTTTCACTACTTTACCTGGGTATCTCATTCAATTCTTTGCTCTAGATGCCAAGAACCTGGACACCCCCTCAAGGTGGGCCCACCCACCGGTAACAGTGGAATTAAATCTTCTATTTTGAGGTTTGAATTTCTGGTATAATTTGATTTGACAAGTGTAATTTAGCTTGGGACTTTTTGAAAACTTTCTTTTCTTTGCCTCTTAAGGATTCTGCTTCCTATACATTTACTGTGCAGTTTCAGTGTTTCTACTTACTTAGGCCCAGTGCTGCCCTGGGACTTGGGAGAGGTTTTGCATCAGAATAGGATCCACTCTCCTGGCTCCAACTTAAATCTGCATAACATATGCAAAGATTGTGATAACCAGCTTTACCTCACCTTGCCCCACCCCACCTACAGAAAAACATAAAACTTGTGACCAAACACAGTAGTTTGCAGTAGTTTCAAGCAGACTTTGCCCAGCGGACCCTACTCTTACTTTAATAAATCTTCTATATTTCTGTCTGACTCGTGAATTCTTTCACGGTCTGCAAGCGAGCAGGCACAACAAAAATGACATTAAAAATGACTGAGAAACACACACAAATTAAACAAAGGGAATTGTCATAATAGATAAATCTGGATTTGTTAAACTAAACAAAGTGAGGTTGATTTTTTAATTCAACCTCATGGAATTGTACCAGGAAAATGACATTAAACACTTCGACTCTTTGTCTTCTTAAAGGCATTAATTCAATCAAGAGACAGAAATTCATGCAGCATGAACAACAGAAGTTTATTAGTAAAAGAAAGTACACTCCAGACATGGAGCCGGCTGACCCAAGGTGGGGAAGCAGCCCCGTCACATTGTGTGAAGGCTTTTATTTCTATGGGTAGAATTGCCTCCCCCTTTTCCTTTTCTTATGTCTCCTTCTGCTGAGGTGCCTGGTCCTCTGGCACTTAGCAATGCATTTCTTTGATTTAGGGCATGAGTAAACATATCCCTTTGATTCAGAGGCTTGGTAAAACATTCCTTTAATTTTGAGGCATATGTAAACACATCCCTTAGGGGTGTGTGAAAACCTAGAATCTTGTTAGGCTAGTAAGGTGTTGGTGACAAACAGGATGTATTGATAAGCAGGATGTCTTCTTCTCTTAACAATGCATTTCTTTGATTTTAGGGATTTGCGTAAACACATTCCCTTGACTTTGGGGAGATATGTAAACAAATCCCTTAGGGGTGTGTGTAAACCTGGAATCCTGTTGGGCTAGTAAGGTATTGGTGGCCCTGACAAACAGGATGTGCCCCCTCTTCTCCCCCCCCCCCACTTCTCTGACTTCTAACAACACATCTCTGATCTACAGGTAAGTGTAAGCCTGGAGTCCCGCTGGGCAGCTGCCAGGGGTCTTGACCCAAGTAGGAGCTGCAGCGAGGGGCTTTCTAACTGGGGCTGAATCTCTCCTTCTCCTGCTCATTTCTATCTACCTCCTCTATCAGAATTTTGCTGTTATCTGTTCTATGATCTTTTATATTTTTAAATATTGGACAAACTGTAACTAAATTGCATGTAATATGGGCATTAAGAAACACTGTACGTTTAATTTATATATTTTGTCCAAAACAAAATGGCAATAAATATATTTTCAAATGGATTACATTTTCAAATGGATATATTTTTTATAGGCTTTGGTAATATTTGCTTTTTAAAATATATTTTCTGATAAACAGCTGTCTCCCTATCATACCTTGAAATGCAATATCTATAGTATATGACAGAGAATATTACCAAAACTGGTGTTATTTAATTCAGCCTATTATAATATATTCATATTTACATGTAAGAGATAATGTTGACACACATATTAGTTACAATGTTTTAAAATGTTTATATATTAGAACAAGTAAATGCTATATGTTATAAAACAATTATCTGATTATTTGTGGTTCTTCCAGAGAGTCAGATTAGTATATACAGTGAGTTTATGTAGTCGAAATTAAAATCCCTTCCATCAGATAGTATAGTCTTTAAGACAGGTAAGGGTGATAAGACAGTGACAAGAGCCAAAGAAACATGATATGCAAAGAAACATTAGTAAAAAAAATGTAGCATAAATTCACTGCTGAATAGATATATTCAGATTGTTAAAAGTCTTCCATTTATATGGCATGATAATGATTTTGAGACATGGTAGTTAACATGCCGTTAGACAGATAGGAAGGTCCCTGGTGGAATAAACAGAAGACAGCCATATCCTGAAACTCCAGATTCTAAGATAGCTCATTCACTCCAGGACAAAATGAAAGGGCGCTTTGAGGCTAATAAATTATCTCATAAATCCTTTCAGGATGCACAAACAAAACAAACCTGGTAGACGAATGCCATTAATAGGCGCCAGCTCCCCTTCCGCAAACAGGCAAGGGAAGGTATAAAAGTAAGAGCTTTTGCCTCAGTCAGGTGGCATGCCATTTGGGAACTAATTCCAGTTGGGGAGCTGCATTTCTTTGCTTTTCAATAACCTATCCTCTTTGACAACTCCTCTCCTCTCCTTGGTCCATGCTTCCACTCTTTGGTTTCCCAGCACTCAAAACAGAAAAATCTCCCACATCAATTTCACAGACATTATCTTGTTATTTCTCTGGTGAGCCAGGTTACCTAGACACATGATATAAATCTCCATTTTGCAGAGGAATGAGTAGAAGCTCAGAGAGGTTAACAGATTTGTCCAGTCATATGGCCATTAAATGGCAGACTAAAGTCAAATTAGGATTATTTTAAGTCCCAATGTAGTACTGCAGTGTATTTCTTATCCCCCCCCCCCTCAGCCTTCCCACTCCAGTTCGAGTCGTTGTTTCTCAGTCTAGTTGTGTAGGATGCAGCTCCCTGGCACATGTTAGTATTATGAGCCTTGCGCTCCACCCGGCTGAGGCAGTCGGTAGCCCTCTCTCAGCAGCACAGGGCTGCTCACTGTAGCCCAGCTCCAGGTGGAGCCATTGTTCACAATCTTAGCTGTAGAGGGCGCAGCTCAGGGGCCCATGTGGGAATCAAACCCTCAAGCTCGGTAGTTAGAACAGCTTAAAACAGCGCTCCAACCACCTGAGCCACCAGGCCACACCATGCATTTCTAAAGGCCATCTGATTGTGAAGATGAGAAAAGTATATCAACACAGCTTTATTTTATTTATTGAGGACCTGAAACAGTATTTTTATGGCTCCAAAGGAGGGAGTAAGGATGTATTTTACCCTCCTCCTCCAAATGTGAATAATAAAAAAGGTTTATTTCTATGGATAATGACATCTTGATGGGTTAAAAGCAGATCACAAACCTTGAGGGGATGTTGCAAATGTCAATTAAATGCCAACATATTTACATTGTTGCACTGAGAACTAACAATATCTTACACAAGAAAGAATGGTGGAAGAAGGAGGGAGGAAGAGAATATTAAGTGCCTTTTGTGAGTCAGATACAATGCTAGCCACATATGGATGCTATTTCGTATTTTCATTGTTTTCCACAGGCATCAGGAGAAGTTGTTAGGAAAGCTTTTGTTCTGCCGGTTTTACAGATGAGCAAACTAAGGCACACAGGAAAACTGCCTTGCCTAAGGTCATGCGGTGAGTGGAATCAGAACCGAAATTATGATCTGTCATCTCTTAGTCCTATATTCTTTCCAGTACTTGTCTTCAAGATGAGTCTTTTACCAGATCTTCCCATACAAAAAGATCACTGACAAGTCATATGGGAAAATCCAAGGTGCCCAAGCATTTTGGAACACTATGATATGTAGGCTGATAGTAGACTAATTGAATATTGGCATTTAGTAGAAGTGTTGGTGAAATATTGTATTTTAGAAAGTGAAATGTTCCTAATATGCTGGCATAGGATTAATTTCTTCAACAAATAAGTATTGAGCTCCTGCTCTTGCTAGGAGCTATTCTAGACTCAAAGGATGCAGTAGTAAACATAACAAAGCCCCTTCTCTCATGGAAGCTAGTCTGGGACTTGGAGAGTGTTTGCAGACACTAACCAAGCAAATAACAACAACAAAACTAAATAATTAGCTTTTTACTCAGAGAGGGTGATAAAACTATTTAAAACTAGATAACTAAGATACTTCTGAACAGTCAAATCAATTTCATATAATGTAATTCTCAAATGATAAGATTTTTAAAAGCAGTATCTTTATGGAATTGTAAAGGAACACAATTGCACTATAAATATTTTGATACTCCTCTAACAGATGTCTCTTAAAAATCAATCAAAAGGGAGCACTGAAATCAGATTCTGGGATAGAAGTTATTCAAATTTGACTAAGTGCTACTTTTATTACTCACAGTGTGACAGAATTTCTAATTCTGTATATTGAACTCACTCTTATTGCAACTTATTTAGATTTATTCATTGTTTATGAACTGTTGGCACCAAACCAATTGTGTGACTTCTTCCCTTAGCACCTTATTACTAAATGCTTTTAATTGAAATTCAAGTATGTGCCAGGAAATTTCTCATTCATGTAAGATATATTGTCCTAATCCCGTTCATTAGGCAAGTAGAGAAAACACAGTGAAGCTACTACAGATTATTTCTTTAATGGGAAAAAAATTAATAAGCAATCTCAGTTTTCCATATGAAAAATTTATACCCTTGGATGAACAGTTCCTTAGGAGATATATTCTGAAATGTTCTAGACAAATGAATAAAATGATTGTTATAAAATGGAAGTGAAAAAATGGGAATTTTGAGTTTATGTACTAATAAGAAAAATGGTCATGTGAACAGGATGATATTTCTTGTAGCTTCAATAAGTTACTGGAGTATGGTAATCATCAGGTTACATAAATTATTTCTAGCTCCACTTCTTTTGATTTCTGTATTTTATCAGTGGCATATGTAGAAGTGCCTAGAACACTGTTGGTATAAAAAAATTGCTCAGTTAATATTTATTAAACAAAATAGTTACAAACTATTCCATTTTTGTAGCATTGACAAATATCTGAAAAACAAATGGATTTCATCCCCAATATGTTTTCAGCAGTAATTCAGTAACAACACCAACAATAATAATAATACCAATCGTATATTGAACACTATGTCTCAGGCACTTATTACATGGATCAAATCATCCTATCCTCACAACAACCCTATGGATTAGGTATAATATGATTTTTATCCCCATTCCAAAGGTAAGAAAACATAGACCCATAAATACTGCATCCAATCCTACAAAGCTAACATGTGGAAACACCATACCTCAGTAGAAAAAACATGGGTCTATTCGAAGATCTAGGTTTCTAGCTTGCCTTTACCACTTATTAGTGATGAGGCCTTGGGTAACTTTTACTAAATTTCTCTGAGTCTTAATTTTCTCATCTTTAAAATGGAGTTGGTATCTATTTTATAGGATTGGTGTCAGAATTAAAATAGGTAAAGTATGTAAATTTCCTAAGAGTGTGTCTGGTATATAGTAGATGTCCAACAAATGTTAGTTTCATTTTCCCTCTCCTCCTCCTACAACACTCTTCTTTCTCCAAGGTTAAAGAAAAGAAAGAGATATAAGAACAAAACAAAAAAAATTAAAAAGTGTGGATGAGGGTAAAAAGGATCAAATATATGGTGATGGAAAGAGAACTGACTCTGGGTGGTGAACACACAACAGGATATATAGCTGATGTATTACAGAATTGTACATTTGAAACCTATGTAACTTTACTAACAATTGTCACCCCAATAAACTTTAATTAAAAATTTAAAAAAAAGTGTTGCTGTATTTTTTAGGACCAGAAACCAATAGGTATGAGAGCTAAATTGGTGGGGAGACTCCACAAAGCACAATAGAAATATTTAAGCAAACATATTTTGGGAACAATTGACATTTTTTAAATTTCAAATTTCCTTTCAGTAACATGTTATTTTCCCCCATTAATGACTTTCAATTAATCCTGGTGTTTCTTCCTACAAGACCAACATATTTCTTGTTTAAATTCTAGTAGTTTGTGAACAGAATCCCGTACCCCCATTATAATTTTGAAACGTCTATTTGTGGCAAATAAGAAAGCTATTATTTTGTTCGTTTCTGTGATTATTTTACATTTTGTATGCAGCCAACTTACTAAACTCTATTATTAGCTTTTGATTTTTTTCAATTAATGTTCCTGGATATTCTAAGTATACAATATCATCTATAAAATATTTTGTCTCTTCATTTCCAGTCGCCCTACTTCTCCATTTCAATAGTTATACAGAGTCTAATTGTATCTGTCAGAATTTGGCAAGACAGACTCCAGTGTTTAAATACCATGAATACCATTCTGGGTGCTATGACTGCCTTTGATTTTCATTTTTGTAGGCATACTTTTCAATATTTTCTACCATGAGTAAGCATTTCCTTTATAACCAGCACAAACACTGTAGTTTTCTATTTAATTCTGTTTAATTTTTAATCTGTTGATGCCAGTTGCCATTCATAACTCTTAAACCAAATTGCTGGGGTTTAAGAAGATATACTTAACCTGCCTCTGTTCCTGCTGTCCCTGGTTCTCTCTTTAAAGCGGATGTAGGCTTTTTTTTATTTTTTCCTTCCTCTGGGAGATTTGAAACAGTATGTAGTTCTTTCCTTGTCAGAATGAGCACACGGAAAACTACAACTCCCAGAGAGCAAAGCTCCCAAATCGTTTCTACCCCTTCCTGCTGTTGAATTAATGACTTCACAGTCCAGAATGCAATGTGAGAAATGTAAACTTCCACCAGGAGCCAGGTTGCATTACTGGGAAGTGTAGTCCCAGAATAAAGGTGGACAGTGAGCTACTGACTGCTGGAGAGGCCCAGGTTAGAGGTGGAGTTAGGGGTAGCTATGGAGTAAAAGTATTGTAAAAGTGAGCTGTACCTGCATAGTAGAGGAGGCAGCTAATTCAGGTCAGGAAGGCTAATTCAGTGGTCCTCACACATTTTGCTCACACGCTTCCTAAAAGAACTGTGAAAAACTATGTATGCTTTTGCACGTTTTGAAGATGATTTCTAGATTTTTTTATTCATCATGAGTTTAAATAGTTGCAAAGTGTGTGATTTCCAGGTTTCTATCAATACACTATTGTCTTTTAATTTCTTTCTTATGCTGTAAGTACAATAAAGTCCAGAGATCTTAAATGTACTACTGGATGAATATGCATACCACAGTGCAGTCCTGCAGCCACTTAATTCAGGGTATTTCCATGCTCTTTGAAGGCTCTCTCATGTGCCTCCTAGTTAAAACACTCCAGAGATAACCACTATTTTTACTTTTATAACCAAGGAATAGTTTTGTCTATTTTTGAGCTACATCTATAACGGTGTATAAACAAACACATTTATTAGTATTATAGATGTACCAAATGGAAGCTAAATGCTGGACTAAAACCCATTATTATCCATTTAAAATTCCTGAAAGAGTTCTTTTTAACAGTTGAAAATTCTACATAATTTCTTTTTCTCCTTGAACTTTTACTTCCATACTCTAACCCTCTCAGAATTTTATTCAAATGTTATTACATTATACTTTTATGTTGGAAAGTCTTTTGTTGATTATCCTATCATACTTCTGTACAACAAAAAATATGTAATTATGTTGACATTTAATTGTATACATACACTTTCTTAAGATTCTAGATTAAAACATTTTTTCTAGACTGGGTTATTATCATAATTATTGTTCCAAGAACATTGATCAAAAACAACTGAAATATATGATTTTGATTAATAGTCATTAAACATTAAAACTAAAAATGCCATTTGAAATGCAGTTCCAACATAATAGGTTTGTATTAATTTAGGTATATGCATTAATATTACTTATTAGTATAACAACATGCTTTATCATCAAACCTTTATCTCTTTTGTTGTTGTTATAAATGTAATGAAGAAATTTACTCAGTACATAAGAGTGCAAAGAGATTTGTTATAGCGATATCATTGAATTTTATTGTCTTCCCTCAGCATTCTTTGCTAAAAATGTTATTTATCATCAAGAATTATTTGTAAATGACCCATCGGCTTATAATTGGATTGAGTGTGCTTTCAATTATGTTGAAAGTAAAGAACTAGAAATTACCGGGATTGATTTGTTCCCGAACATTACAGTCCAACTAGACACCAATATTCCTTTTTTTAAAAAAAATTTATTGGGGTGACAATTGTTAGTGAAATTACATAGATTTCAGGTGTACAATTCTGTATTACATCATCTATAAATCCAATTGTGTGTTCACTACCCAGAGTCAGTTCTCCTTCCATCACCATATATTTGGTCCCCCTTACCCTCAGCTCACTCGCCCCACGCCCTTTACCCACTGGTAACCACTAAACTATTGTCTGTGTCTATGAGTTCCTGTTTCTCATTTGTTTGTCTTGTGCTTTTGTTGTTTTTGGTTTATATACCACGTATCAGTGAAATCATAGGGTTCTCTGCTCTTTTGTCTGACTTATTTTGCTTAGCATCATACTCTCAAGATCCATCCATGTTGTCACAAATGTTCCTATATCATCTTTTCTTACCGCCAAATAGTATTCCATCGTGTATATGTACCACAACTTCTTTATCCATTCATCTATCAAGGGACATTCTGGTTGTTTCCATGTCTTGGCCATCGTAAACAAAGCTGCAATGAACATTGGAGCACACGTGTATTTATGTATAAATGTTTGCAAATTTTTTGGGTAGATAGCCAGGAGAGGGATTGCTGGGACATATGATAATTCTATTTTTAATTTTTTGAGGAACCTCCACACCGCCTTCCATAGCGGAAGACCAGTCTGCATTCCCACCAACAGTGTATGAGGGTTCCTTTTTCTCCACAGCCACTCCAACACTTGTTACTATTTGTCTTGTTGATGATAGCCATTCTGACTGGGGTGAGGTGATATCTCATTGTGCTTTTTATTTGCATTTCTCTGATGATTAGTGATGTGGAGCATTTTTTCATATGTCTATTTGCCATTTGTATGTCCTCTTTGGAGAAATGTATCTTCAGGTCCTCTGTCTATTTTTCAGTTGGGTTGTTTGGTTTTTGTTGGTGAGCTTCATGAGTTCTTTGTATATTTTGGATATTAGCCCCTTATCGGAGGCACTGTTTGCAAAAATCTTCTCCCATTCAGTTGGTTGCCTCTTTATTTTGTCGATGGTTTCTTTTCCTGTGCAGAAGTTTTCAAGTTTCATATAGTCCCATTCGTTTATTTTAGCTTTTACTTCCATTGCCTTTGGAGTGAAATTCATAAACGCTCGTTGAACCCAAGGTCCATAAGTTTAGTACCTATGTTTTCTTCTGTGCAGTTTATTGTGTCAGGTCTCATGCTTAAATCTTTGATCCATTTTGAGTTAATTTTGGTACATGGTGACAGATAGCAGTCCAGTTTCAATCTTTTGCACATGGCTTTCCAATTCTCCCAGCACCATTTATTGAAGAGACTCTCTTTCCTCCATTGTATGTTTTTAGCTTCTTTGTCAAAAATTAACTGTCCATATTTATATGGTTTTATTTCTGGGTTGTCAATTCTATTCCATTGGTCTATGTATCTGTTCTTCTGCTAATACCATGCTGTTTTGATTATTATAGACCTGTAGTACTAGCCAAAGTCAGGGTGTGTGATACCTCCAGTATCTTAAGATTGGTTTGTCTATTCGGGGTCTTTTGTGTTTCCAAACATATCTGATGATTTTTTGTTCTATTTTTTTAAAAACATACCATTGGGATTTTGATGGGGATTGCATTAAATCTGTATATTGCTTTGGGTAATATGGCCATTTTAACTATGTTGATTATTCCAATCCATGAGCACGGAATGTCTTTCCATTTCTTTGTGTCTTCTTCAAATTCTTTTCAAAATGTCTTATACTTTTCAACATATAAATCCTTCACATCCTTGGTTAAGTTTATTACTAGGTATTTTATTATTTTAGCTGCAATTGAAAAGGGGATTGTTTTTTGTATTTTTTTTCCGAGATTTCATTGTTAATATATAGGAATGCAATGGACTTTTGTACGTTGATTTTGTAGCCAGCAAGTTTACTGTATTCGTTGATTGTTTCTAACAGCTTTTTGGTGGAGTCTTTAGGGTTTTCTATATATAGCATCATGTCATCTGCAAAGAGTGATAATTTAACTTCTTCATTCCAAATTTGGATGACTTTTATTTCTTTCTCTTGCCTAATGGCTCAGGCAAGGACTTCCAACAGGATGTTGAAAAGCAGAGGTGATAGGGGACAGCCCTATCGTGTTCCTCAACATAGAGCAAAGGGCTTCAGTTTTTCACAATTAATTATGAGATTAGCTGAGGGTTTGTCATAGATGGCCTTTATATGTTAAGGTATTTTCCTTGTATACCTATTTTATTAAGTGTTTTAATCATAAATGGATGTTGCATCTTGTCAAATGCTTTTTCTGTATCAATTGACATAATCATATGATTTTTTTCCTTAATTTTGTTTATGTGATGTATTACATTGATGGATTTGTGGATGTTGAACCATCCTTGTGCCCCGGGGATGTACCCCACTTGGTCGTGATGAATAATATTTGTAATGCATTGTTGTATTCAATTTGCTAGAATTTTGTTTAAGATTTTTGCATCAGTATTCATCAGAGATATTGGTCTGTAGTTTTCGTTTTTTATGTTGTTTTTACCAGATTTTGGCATCAGGGTAATGTTGCCCTCATAAAATGAGTTAGGGAGTACTGTCTCTTCTTCATTTTTTTGGGAGAGTTTGAGCAGGATTGGTATTAGATCCTGTTTGAAGGTTTGGTAGAATTCACTAGTGAAGCCATCTTGTCCCGGACTTTTGTTTTGGGAAGCTTTTGGATGACTGGTTCAATTCCGTTACTGGTGATCGGTCTGTTTAGATTTTCCAGTTCTTCATGGTTAAGCCTTGGAAGACTATATGTTTCTAAGATCTTGTCCATTTCTTCTAGGTTATTTAATTTGGTGGCATATAGTCCTTCATATTATTCTTGCATTATCCTTTGTATTTCTGTGGTGTCCGTGATAACTTCCCCTTTTTCATTTCTGATTTTGTTAATTAGTGTCTTCCCTCTATTTATTTTAGTGAGTCTAGCCAAGGGTTTGTCAATTTTGTTAATCTTTTCAAAGAACCAGCTCTTTGTCACATTAATTTTTTCTATTGTCTTTTTGTTCTCTATTTCATTTAGTTCTGCTCTGATTTTTGTTATTTCCTTTCTTCTGCTGACCTTGGGTTTCACTTGTTCTTCTTTTTCTAGTTCTTTAAGAAGTAACATGAGGTTATTTATTTCGGATTTTTCTTGTTTCTTGAGATAGGCCTGTAATGATATAAATTTCCCTCTTAACACTGCTTTCGCTGTATCCGAAAAAATTTGGTAGGATGTATTTTCATTGTCATTTGTTTCTATGTATCTTTTGATCTCTCCTCTAATTTTTTCTTTGACCCAGTCGTTCTTTAAAAGTGTGTTGTTTAATCTCCATGTATTTTTGTTTTTTCCTTCTATCTTTTAGCAGTTCATATCAAATATCAAAGCCTTGTGGTCAGAGAATATGTTTGGTATGATTTCAATCTTCTTAAATTTGCTGAGGCTGATTTTATATCCCAATGTATGGTCTATCCTTGAGAATGTTCCATGTACACTCGAAAAGAATGTATAGTCTGATGTTTTAGGATGAAGTGCTTTATATATGTCAATGATGTCCATTTTATCTAATGTGTCATTTAGGGCTGCTATTTCGTTTTTTATTTTCTGTTTGGATGATGTATCCAAAGCTGTCAATGATGTATTTAAGTCCCCTAGTATATTTGTGTTTTTGTCAATTTCTTCCTTTAGTTCTATTGGTAATTGCTTGGTATATTTTGGTGCTCCTGATTGGGGGCATAAATATTGATGACTGTTATGTCTTCTTGTCATATAGTCCCCTTTACCATTATGAAATGTCCATCTTTGTCTCTTGTTATCTTTTTCACCCTGAAGTCTATTTTATCTGATATTATTATGGCTACAGCTGATTTTTTCTGGGTACCATTTGCTTGTAGTGTCAATTTCCACCTTTTCACTTTGAGTCTATGTTTGTCATTGTAGCTGAGGTGTGTCTCTTGGAGACAGGATATTGTTGGGTTTAGTTTTTTTGATCCAATGTGCAACTCTGTGCCTTTTGATTGGTGAGTTCAGTCCATTTACATTTAGGGTGATTTTTGATATGTGAGGATTTCCTGTCATTCTATCTTTAGTTTTCTGGTAAGGCTGTGTCTGCATTGTTTCTTTGCCTTTTTGTTGTTGTCTATTATTTCTGTGTGGTAGTATTCTATGATGTTTCCCTCTGTTTCTTCTTTTATTACATTACATATTTCAGTGTCATATTTTTTTTGAGTGGTTACACGTAAGTTTATGTAAAAGAAAGTTTGATATTTAGAGTATTCCATTTTCTTCAGCATGCTTATTTCTCCATTTCCATATTCTTGTTCAGGCCTTTACTGTCCCCCTTCTTATGTTGCCACAAATTGTCCCTGCTGATGGTGGTCGAATAGCCTCCTTTAGTATTCCTTGTAGTGCAGGTCATGAATTAGAAAATTCCCTCAGGTTCTGTATGTCTGGAAAGGTCTTTATTTTTCCTTCATATCTAAAGTATATCTTTGCTGAATATATTATTCTTGGCTCATAATTTCTCTCTTTCCATAGTTTGAATATTTGGTTCCACTCCCTCCTGGCTTGTAGAGTTTCTGCTGAAAAATCTGATGATAATCTAATGGTCTTTCCATTGTAGGTTACTGTCTTCTTTTTCCTGGCTGCCTTGAGAATTCTTTTTTTGTCGTTGATTTTAGACAGCTTCAAAACAATGTGTCTTGGAGGAGGCCTGTTGGGATTGAAGCGTTTAGGTGTTCTATTTGCTTCTTGGATTCGAGAATCCCGTTCTGTGCACAAGTTTGGGAAGTTCTCATCAACAGTTGTTTGAATGTATTTTCTGTTCCCTTCTCTCTTTCTTCTCCTTCTGGTATGCCCATTATTCTTATATTGCTCTTTCTGATAGAGTCAGAAAGTTATTCTAGAGTTCTTTTATTTCTTTTAAGTCTCAAGTCTCTTTCTTCTTCCATCTTTGTAATTTCCAGGTTTCTATCTCCGATGTCACTGATTCTTTCCTCCATCTGGTCAACTCTACAAACTAAGGTGGTTACTTCATTCTTAATTTCTTCTATTGAGTTCTTAATCTCCAGAAATTCTGTTTGGTTCTTTTTTAAAATTTCAATCCCTTTTGTAAAATGCTCATGTTTTTCTTTGATTGCATTTCTGTGTTCATTAAATTGTCTTTCTGTGTATTCTTGCATCTTGTTGATTTTTTTCAGAACTGCAATCTTGAATTCTCTGACATTTATGTCACATATTTCCATACGTTCAAGTTCCTTTTCTGGAAACTTTTCACTTTCTTTCTGAGCTGTCCTGTTGCTTTGGTTTTTCATGGCAATTACTGATTTATCATTTCTCTTCCTAGACATCTACAGGAGTGGCTTCTGCAACAGGTTGATAGGAAGAGGTCTTTGTTTTGTTTTCCAGTACTTGTTGATAGAATGTTTTATTTTCTCTCTGACTGTAGCCTTTTTTTCCCTCTCTCACACAGTAGTTCTGTTTTCTCTGCACTATTCCAGTTTCTCACACAATGGGGGCATTCCCTGGGAGACGGGCTTCTCCTCTGCTAACAGTTTGCCTGAGTCATAGGGTGCCACGTCCCTGTGGGGATGCGGAGAGCTTTTGAAGTTCCAAAGCTCTTCCTGCACTGGATTCAGAGCCCGTATTTCAACAGTTCTGTTTACTCCTGCTGGGATCCGCCCAGATAGGTGGGGCAAGGGGCAGGGTGAGTTGTGAGAGGTGGCCCAGAGCAATGGCAGCGACCACCACCACAGCCGGGCCCGCTTCCACAGCTCCCTCCCCTTTGCCGGAACTTGTTGGGCTGCGAATCTGTGTCTGTGGTCCACAGGTCTCAGAGCAGCAAATATTCTGTTCTTTTGATCTGACACTGCCACTGTTCTCCTTCTAGTACCAGGCAGGTAGGGGCGGGGCGAGCTCTGTGAGGGTAGGGAGGGGGCGGCTTGTCTCACTGCCTAAGGCTTACATTCTCTGCTCGGCAGTGAGGGCTTAAACCACCATTTTCAGCCTTTTTCCCTCAGTCTTTTCTCTGAGGTGTCTGCCGTTAGCTTTGGGCTAAGCCGTGTTATATGCTGCCCCCTCAGCCCTGTGGGCCATAAGCATAGCCCTAGCAGTCCGAGTTCTTCCGTCTCCCACAGCTGTTGTAGTTCCTGGATGCAGCGAGCTCAGAGCACTGAGCTAGGTCTGCGTCATGCCCGAGCGGCTCTGTTTCCGTACTTCTCCCTTCCCTCCTCCCCCGCTCTCGCGATACGCCCACCTGGAGGTGACTTCAGTAGTGGGCCTCTTTGTCTTGCCTTTTTGTTGTGCATGGAGTCCTTTGTGGAGGTATTATTGTTCGATTAGTTGTAAATTCCAGGGGAGCTTTACAGAGGCTCACCTCACTCCACCATTTTGATGACCGACACCAATGTTTCTAATTGTCCCTTTTTAGCTCCTTGGAGTTATATTTTTCCCCCTACAGCTTTACTGAGGCATAATTTTCATATGAAAAATACACCCATTGTCAGTGTACTATTTTAGTAAATTTGTAGAGTTGTGCAACCATCATCACAATCTAGTTTTAGAACATTTCTATCATTCCCAAAATGTTTGCTCATGCCTATATGCCATCAATTAGTGCTCCTAACCCTAGGGCCAGGCAACCACTATTCTGTTTTCTGCCTATATAGATTTACCTTTTCTGGAAGATTTGTAAATGTAATCATACAATAAGTAGCATTTTGTGTCAACCTCCTTTAACTGAGCACAATGTTTTTGAGATTCCTTCATATTAAAACATTCCTTGAAGGCTGCACACTCTGAAAAAAAATGTGATAAATCAGGTTCTGGATGGGTAAGAGATTTGCTTTTCTCCTGTAAAAAGTAAAAGGGGCCTTAGCAAATGATCAATATTAATATAGAAAAAAAGTGCATATGGAAGTTGAGTTGGGACAGAATTTCTTTAAACAACCCACACCTGTGGACTCCTTGGAAAGTGTTCATGTATTATCAGGAGTGTACATACTTCACCTTAAAGAAAACTGGGCTACATTATCTAGGAGTACCCAACAGAGTGGATTAAAATTTTCAAAAGGTGTTTTGGTCACTTGGTTTCTATGCTTCAATTTCCTGATCTGTAAAATGAGCACAATAATTACTTACACCTTTGTTGTGGGAATTGGAGAGCCTGAGGCTTGTGAGGAAAGGAATAAAATTACTCTCATGATCTGTCCCTTTAGTTACCAGTCAGCAACTGATAATGCAGAACTTCTGGCCAAGATATTTCATTTAGCTTTAGCCTGACTCTTCCACAGTGGAAACATTCTATCTAGGATCTTTCTTGGCATCACTGTTAGGTTTCACAGATATCCTTCTGCACTAATTGATCTTAGTGTTTACATAAAAGTTGTATAATAAAGATCTAATTGGAACCTGGAGTTCCTATATACTGAGCCCAAATATTGTAGTGCATTGAAGATATAAAGGAATTTCATATTCAAAAGACTGCAAAGTCAATTTCATTAATTTGATTTCAAAAAATGAATGCAATTTAGTTGAAAGATGTACATGGTATACTTACATTGCTGTGGGGACAGAGCCCCAGAGAGCAGTTTCCAGGCTCTCGGCCTCATGTGGAGAGGTGCTGGCTTGGATAGTAGCTGGTTGGCCATCAGCTGTAGCCATTGAGCCATTGGCCACTGATATAACTGCTATAGCTACGGAGGGGAGCCGAGGAGAGTGAATGGGGAGCCGAGGAGAGTGAAGGAGGAGAATGAAGGAGAGTGAAGGAGAGTGAAAGAGAGTCGGTTGATTGGCAGCAAAGTGGACAGCAGTTCACACCTCGTGTGAACCCAGCCTCCATTGAGACCATAGTGGTATGACTTCCCTACCAATGGCTCCGTGGGTGTTCCTTTTTGGCCTAGCCACATCCTGCGTTCTTGTGTGGGGAGCGGGAACTGAGACCTGGCTGGACGCCCCGCATGACAAATGGCGCAGCGAGCAGGGTACCCCACACGACACATGGCGTAGTCGGCAGGATACGGTGCTGGCCAAAGCTTTCCGAAGGGCAGTGGAGCAGTTTGTGCGTGTGAAAGCTCAGTCTGAGGAAGACCAGGAGGAGCAGCTGCCGGAGAGCTCGATCCCCGTGGAGGGGTGGGAAGATGTGGATGGTTCCCCAACCAGCAGAAGCCGGAGAAAGCGAAGGTTGTTGCCGCCCTTTGGGCTGGGAACTGCTTGCTGAGGCAGCCTGGATGCGGGACTTATCCCAGGAGGAAACGCTTGCTGAATCCTCCTTGGGAGATGAGGGTGAGGTCAAGGTCGTCCCTCACCCCCAGGACAGCCCTGGCAAATGACTATGGACTATGGGGAATTGCCTTCCATCCCTAATTTAATGGACTACTTGACTGTTGGGAACATACCACCATGTAATGGAACTGGCGGATGTTTGCTTTTGTGTCTTGACCGGCCGCCATCGAGAATATGTAAGCACCTTGACTGTGAGCCGCTGTTCTTCCAGCACAGTACCCCGAGAGGCCCAGAGAGAGAGCAGCAGTGCCCTGAGAGCCCTGGCTGTGTCTAGGAAGTCTGTCTGTGTCCAGAGAGAGGCAGTGCCCTGAGAGGCCCTGGCTGTGTTCAGGAAGCCTGGCTGTGCCCAGAGAGAGTGGCAGTGCCCTGAGAGCCCTGGCTGATTCCAGGAAGTCTGGCTGTGTCCAGAGAGAGTGGCAGTGCCCTGAGAGGCCCTGGCTGTGCCCGGGGAGACAGGTGGTACCCTAAGAAGCCCAGGAAGTCTGGCTGTGCCCAGAAGTAATGGTAGTGCCCTGAGAAACTCTGGCTGTGCCCAGAGAGCCTGGCTGTGTCCAGGATATTGCATTCACCTCCAGGCTCCTCGCACAGGGCCCCTTGCGGAACACGCTTGTTGTGTAGATTGTGAGGCGAGACCCTGTAGGGGTGGAGTGTGGGGACAAAGCCCCAAAGAGCAGTTTCCATGCTCTCGGCCTCACATAGAAAGGTGCTGGCTAGGGTAGTAAATGGCCATCAACTGTGATCAGATGGCCATCAGCTGTGGCTAGTTGGCCATCAGCTGTAACCTGTAAGCCATTGGGCACTAATATAACTGCCATGGCTATGCTAGCAGTAAAAAAATGGGGGCTAGCAAGAAGATGGTGGCTGGGCTGGCAAGCACGGATTGCAGTTAGCACAGAGGAGTGCGGGTTGCAGATTGCAGAGAAGTGGACAGCACGTTGCGAACAGTGTGGCTCCTGCTTCCTGTTCCTCCAGCCCAGCATCCAGCGAGAATATATTGGTTTGACTCCCCTACCTATGGCTCTACCTGTGGGTGTTCCTTTTTGGCCTCACCATGTCCTGCGTTCTTATGTGGGGAGTGGGACCAGAGACCCCGCAGGCCGCCCCCCATGACAATTGCTGTAGAAAACCCAAACTCCCCCACCTCCCACCCACCCATTCCTAGGCTCTGAAAGCAGCAGGATGGAAGTAAATTGTGTCACAATTCTGTTGTTCAACCCAATTAATCAGTCAGTTCTTTTAGGCTTTCAGTTTGGGTGTGACCTGATTATTTATCAAGAATAGGGAGTCCAGAGGAGACAGAAGTATTGAGTATCCTTTTTAAAGAATGGTAATATTTACATCTTCTCAATAAGCCTAAGGTATTCAGGAAATGAATTGGTAAAAGGATAGAATCTTCTGGTTTTCTGTAGGCAAACACATTTTAATTGAATTAATTTTCCAGTTATTTCCAGAAGATGCATTGAAGCTTCAGTAATGATGACAGCATTGTGGCCTAGCAAAAGGGAGACCTAACTTTTTCTGCAGCTGGGTAGAAATTCAGGACACCCAGGGACAGATCATCACAGGAGCTGTTGCTGCGTTTGTCCTGCTGTAGTAGCAGCGGCGGACGGGTAAGGCAGATGAATAGTACCTTGTTTCCCCAAAAATAAGACCTAACCGGAAAATAAGCCTGAACATGATTTTTCAGGAGAACATCCCCTGAACATAAGCCCTAATGAGTCTTTTGGAGCAAAACTTAATATAAGACCCGGTATTATTTTCGGGGAAACACAGTAATTATTGTTGAAAACCCCAAAGAGTGGAATGGACCTAAATAAGATACCTGCAGCACATTTTCAGACTCCTGTCTGTGAAGCGGTAGATGTATGTGGGGACAAAGCCCCCAAAAAACAGTTACCAGGCTCTCGGCCTCACATAGAAAGGTGCTGGCTCGGGTAGTAAATGGCCATCAACTGTGATCAGATGCCAGCAGCTGTGGCTAGTTGGCCGTCAGCTGTAACCCGTAAGCCATTGACCACTAATATAATGGCTGTGGCTACGCTAGCAGAAAAGGAATGGGGGCTAGCAAGAAGATGGTGGCTGGCAAGCGCGGACTGCTGTTAGGCAGATTATGTAGATCCTGCTTCCTGTGTCTCCAGCCCAGCCGCCAGCGAGAATATATTGGTTTGACTCCCCTATCTATGGCTCCGTGGGTGTTCCTGTTTGGCCTTACCGTGTCCTGCGTTCTTGGGCGGGGAGTGGGAGCTGAGACCCTGCACGACAAATGGCGCAGCGAGCAGGGTCCCCTGCGTGACAATGTACAATATTTATCACTAAAACAAATACTGCTTTGTGATACTGCTAAGTTGATGCCAGCAAAACAGATCCCTTTTGCTATTACTTAACTTGATTTTTCACTCACCATCCCTTAAAGGAACACCAGAAAATCCCTTTCCACATTCTTCATCCATAATGAAGACTATCCAGTTAGAGTTCTTCACTCCCTAATCAAGCATTCTGGCTGTAGACAGTGTCTGAAAGACTGTCTGCTCAGATTACGTGTTTTGTGCATTGAAAAGGCTCTGTACCCAGGCCCAGGACGGCCACATAATTCTCCAGAATTCTATATGAGCACATTCTCCGAGATCATTTGTAGTTGCCCCTGCTCCCAAACTCTCCATCCCAGCTAACATGTTACAGTAGGAGTAGAGAGAAATATGGGATTGCTACTGTGTATTTTTTCCTGAATCAATTGTATCTAAATTATAGTTCAGTTATTGGACAGTTTCTATTAGGAAAAAATACCAGGGAACACACATAAGATTTGTGGGGAGAAAATAACCCACCCCACACCTCAACATTTTTTAAACAATCGACTATGGAATACTTCAAACATATTCAAAACTAGAGGCAATAGTATAATGAACCTCCATGGAAGTATCACTCAGCCTCAACAATTATTATTTAATGGCCATACTATTTTTTGTATACCCCCATCTACTTCCTATCACCACTCTCAGAATGATTTGAAGTAAACCCTAGACATCATATAATTTTATCAATAAGTAGTTCAGTATTTATCTCTAAAAAACTCTCTTCACCCAGTGTCATTTTCACACTCCCAAAAAGTTAACAGAAATTCATAACATTATCAAATAACCAGTTCAGATTTCCTTGATTATCTCATAGATCAGTGTTTTTCAAATGTTAATATACAAAGGAACCATCAGGGGAATCTTCTTATAAGACAGATCTCAGGTGGAGCCTGAGATCCTATATTAATTTTTTTAATTGAAGATTTTTTTAATTTTATGTACAAAGAGCTAGCATTGTTTCTGCAGTAAGGTAGATATCTTGAATGACTCATTCATGGAAGTTCAGTTAGTCCAACTTAATGAAGCCTATATCCTTCGCATACTGACAGAAATACTGGTGACACATACCGAAGCTGTATTTCTGGATCAGACCAAGCCGGTTTGAGTAGACATGGCAAAAAGGAGAACCCTGGCCGAATTTCCTTGGATGGCTCCAATAGAGCTGCTGGTAACAGATCTTGCCCTCTTGTATGCAATGAGGCAAAAGGCCTGGGATCCTGTAGTTCTGACAAGTTCCAGATGATGCCAATGCTGCTGGTTTTCAGATCACAGTTTAATTAGCAAGGTCTTTTTTTTTTGGGGGGGGGGGCTTTGTTTCTAAACTTTTAATACTGTAGGCTAGAAATTTCTCAATTTAGAGATTAATGTGACCAAAGATGTCAGAGAAATACACAACACTGTTTCTGATCATCCATTTACTTCAAAACAAACTTTGGTGTATAGCTGGCACGATATGAGGCATTGGGAATC
The DNA here is from genome assembly GCF_964194185.1 of Rhinolophus hipposideros. Lineage (NCBI taxonomy): Eukaryota > Metazoa > Chordata > Mammalia > Chiroptera > Rhinolophidae > Rhinolophus > Rhinolophus hipposideros. The sequence goes on along the minus strand of NC_138046.1, from coordinate 63,784,386 downwards.
AGGGAGGTGGGTGGTCTACAGGACCTCTTCATCTCTGTGGCCAGCTAACAACTGTTCTAAAGGGTAGAAAAGAAAGGTACATACCCATATTGAATTTCTGCCTGTCTCTTTCTTGTGCACACATTTATTATATGGTATATATGTCTATATTTTCCTTTTTATGAGAAAGTTGGTATATGTGTTTCCTGTGGCTATTGTAACAAATTAGCACAAATTTGGCTGCTTAAAACAGTAGGAATTTATTCTCTCACAGTTTTGGAGTCCAAAGGTCCAAATCAATTTCACTAATCTGAAATCAAGGTGTTGTGTCAGCAATGCTGCAGTCCTTCCGGAAATTCTAGGGGAATATCCATTTTTTTGCCAATTCCAGCTTCTTGTCTGTGCTGGTATTCCATCTTGTTCCTTGCCTTGTGGACGCATCACTCTGATCTCTGCCTGTCTTCACAGGGCCTTCGCTTATTTGTCTCTCTCATACCTCTGTATCACTCTTCTAAAGACACATGTGATTGGATTTATGCCCCATCTGGATAATCAGAATAATATTGCTATGCCAAGATCCTTAGGTTCCAAGGATTAGGACCTAATATCTTCGGATGAACATTATTCAGTCTATTACATTGGGTTCTTGATTTGATTGAAAATTTATGAACTACAAAAGCTTTTCCAAGAGACTCATCCCCTCAAAGTATAAGAGATCTGACATGATTCTCTATTTAACCCCTGGAAAATGAGGAGACCCCTGTCCCTACTTGAGATTGGGTAAACCGTGGTTGGGAGTACATAGTGTGGCCTGAGGGGTGGGAGCAAGATGAGAGGTCTGGAATCCAATAGTGGATACTCATATTTCAAAGAACATGAGTTGAATGTCACAAAAAGGATAATGCCACCAACATTAATGCTTTCATAATTAATACAAGTAATAGATGTGTAGAATGTAAAATTATATTCATAAAGAAAATGCCTAATCTGTATTTATAGCACCTGACATGTCAGCTGCCACCTTGCTCTATTAGTTTCATTATTGCAAATTACACTCATGGCCAGTAGTTCCTCAACATTTTATTATGTTTTAATTATGACTCTGAATTTGCAAACATCATCATCCTAGATTCATAAGGGAGAGGGAAGCGCAAATTCATGCAACTCTTGGAATCGCTATGATCATCTCTTTGCTTAGTTGTGAAAGCTCTACAAGAAGAATGTCAATTCTGTTTCTAATTAATAGGCATTGTCCATCCACTTTAAAATGGGGAAGTTCAAGTATGATTTTTAGATAGCTTTACCATCATGCTCGTCAGATGACAAAATATTACCAGCAAACTAGCGGTCACCCTTGCATTCCCTTCAAGTCGTTACCCTCTCCTTCAGAGTAACATTTGCCCTGACTCCTAATAGCATAGAATGATTTTTTTCCCAGTTTTATACTTTACATAAATGGAATCATATATTTTTGTGTGTCTGCATTTTTCCATAAGCATTATGTTTGTGAGAATCCATAATACGAGGTTTAGTTGTAGATCACTCATTGTCATTGCTGTATCGCATCCCATTGTGTGAACATAACATGATAGATTTATTTATCTGTTCTACTGCTGATGGATACTCAGATTTTCAGTTTTTGAACTATTACACACAGTGTTGCTAGGAACACTCCAGTAGATGTCTTTTGGTGAACATATGTTCACATTTCTCTTGAGTATATATCTTGGAGTGCATTAGCAGAATCATAAACTATGCATATGTTCAGCTTGAATAGATCCACTAAATGTTTGTACAAATTTACATTCCCACCGGCAGTATATGAAAGTCCAGGGTTCTCCACAAACTTGTGAGCACTTGATTAAAAAAATAATTTAACCATTCTCATGGATGTGTAGTGGTACTGCATCATGGTTTTAACTTTACGTTGTCCCAATGGCAAATGCAGTTGAGCACTTTTTTGTATGTTTATTGGCCATTTGGTTAGCTTTTTTGTGAGGTATCTGCTGGTCAAGTCTTTTGCTCATTTTTCTATTGAGTTGTCTACTCTTTATATATTCTGGATGAGTCCAAAGACAAATATATATCTACAAGTATCTTCCCCCACTTAGTCATTTACCTTTGAACTCCCTTAATGGTGTTTTGGTTTCTGTTTTTTTGGTTTTAAGGAGGGCGCAGCTCACAGTGGCCCATGCAGGGATTGAACTGGCAGCCTGGGTGTTATTAGCACCATGCTCTAACCAGCTGAGCTAACCCGCCACCCCCCAATAGCGTGTTTTGATACAAAGGAAGTTGTGGTACATTTTTAATGTATGGTAATTACTTTATTGATTATACTTACATGAAAATACCATGTCTTAGCCCATAGGCATCATTGACCTAAGCCGTTGCGCAGGCTGTTTACTTTGCCTGGAACCTATTCCTCCTTAACTAGCTGCTCCTTATTTATCCTTTGTTTCACAGTTTAAGCCTCCCCTACAAGTTACTTTAAGTCTCCCCCCACACCCACCCGCAGTTCTTGCTGTGTTTCTCCACAGCAGGTACTTCTGCTGTCATAGCTTTATTCATGTTTGTCATTTCTTCCCCTCCGCCCTTTTTTCTGGATGCTCCCTAAGAACAAAGACTATTTCATTCTTGTTCTCCATTCTATCTCCAATGCTTAGTTAACTAATAATAATAATAATAATAATAATAATAGTAATAATAATAAATATTCATTGAATATTAGGCACTGTTCTAAATTCTTTAAATACATTGTTTCCCTTTAGTTCTTACAACTCTATGATGTAGGTGCTATAACAATCCTCCCTTTATAGATGAAGATACCGAAGCACAGAGAAGTTCAAGTACCTTGTCCACTGACACACAAAGCTAATAAAGAGAGGGTACAGCATTCTAACCTAGGTAGTGTGATTTTAGAAACATGCTCTTAGCTACTATGTTGCACCCTTATAGTGGGCATTTAATAAACACGTGTTGAATGAACAATTTACAATTGGCAAGTACCATAGAGATCATCTAATTCAGTTAGTTTATTTTAAGAATGTGTTAACTAGGGTCAAGAGGTGAAGTGACTTGCCCAGGATCCTAGAGCTGGTAAGTACCAAAATTAAGGCAAAATTCCAAGTGTCTTGACTACCATTTCAGTGTTCTTCCTTGCTCTGTTTTCAGATAGAGGCCATTTACTTCTTTGTAAAATCCTGCTATGCTTTTCTGTTTTCACAAGATATTCATGGGCACAGAAATTTCTAGTGATAAAAACTGTCACTTAGGTACATGACATGACAGCTAAACAAATTGCATGAAATCATAGACTCGTGGACTTCTTTATAGAATCATATTGCTGTAGCTGAGTAAATCTGATATCTTCCTGCAAAGTGAAAATTGCAAAGACTTTGAAATATCCGAATGTTTTCCGTTGAGAGGCCAAACTGAAATTTTCATTGTTCGTGTGTTTATTTGGCTCTGTGGCTAGAATGAAGGCAGCCTGGTATATACTGTCCTCTTCCACTTTGGTGTTTTTCTCTCCTCCCTTTCCCAGGCCAAATACTGCCTGCTGCAACGTATTATTCAGACTGGTACGTTCAGGCTGCTAACTAACTCTGATTTAAGATAGCTTAAGCACTGACAACTATTTCCTATTTGTGATTTTTTAAAATTTCACCAAATACAAACTGGCACCAGAGAGACCAAATGGAAACAGCTTTGGAAAGGATTGATTCCGGTAAGTGGGCTAAAATTTAACTGATATTTCCCCATTGATTTTAGTTTTCTAATACATTGTTTCTTGTGCTATATTGTGAGGCCTACACAATTCTGCATTACATTCCAGATCTATAATGAAATATCAGGAAAAAAAGCATTAAATAAGACAGAAGAGGGAAAAAAGCAGTATAACGAGAAGGCATACATTTAGTTCAAAACAGTCCAATTTTCACTGATTTCCAATTTATTATAGTGTGGCAAAAGATCAGAAGCTTACCTTCTGTTTTTATCATAGATGCTAAGATCCAATCATACTATTTGACTAGTGCAATTCCTAAATCTTAGAAGTATTCTTCATGACTTTTCAGAACTGAATTGGTTAAGGTAGTCATTTATACATAGGTAAACTTGTGTGAATCTTCAAAGCCTTGAAGTGTTAAAAAGGCATCCTTGCATTTGTGACAACATGGATGGATCTTGAGAGTATGATGCTAAGTGAAATAAGTCAGACACAAAAAGCAGAAAACCCTATGATTTCACTGATATGTGGTATATAAACCCAAAACAACAAAAGAACAAGACAAACAAATGAGAAACAAGAACTCATAGACACAGACAATAATTTACTGGTTACCAGAGGGCAAGGGGGATGGGGGGGAGGGAGGTGAGGGTAAGGGGGATCAAATATATGGTGATGGAAGGAGAACTGACTCTGGGTGGTGATCACACAATGGGATTTATAGATGATGTACTACATAATTGTACACCTGAAATCTATGTAAATTTACTAACAATTGTCACCCCAATAAATTTAATAAAAAAAATTAAAAAAGAAAAAAAAGCATCCTTTATAGACTATGCATCACATAATTGTTCAAAATAAGCTAATTTAGCTATTAAAGCCATTGTTCTTGAATTTTTTATTTTCTCTTTATTGTTTATAAGGTAAGTAAATTTCGTATTGGAACACTAGTCTTCCTACTGCTCATTTCCTTATAATTCACTGCCCTCTGAGGCCTATGATCTAGTGCTGAAACTAAACAGGGTATTTTTTTAATTATGGAAAATTTCAATCATGTACAAAAGAAGAAAGTATAGTATAATGAACCCCTATAAACACCTCACCCATATTCAACCATTATTAACTAATAGCCAATCCTGTTTCACCTGTAATTTCACCCTTTCCCTCCTTGAATTATTTTGAAGTAAATCCCAGCCATCATATCAATTTATCCCTATAATTTTCTGTATGTATCTCTAAACAAAGGAACACTTTCTGTAAAAAAAAAAAATCTAATACCACTATTACAACTAAAATCAATAAATTACTTGCTACCAAATGTACAATCATTATTCAAATTTTCCCAAATGCTATAGACTCTTTTTAATAATTATTTGAATCCAGATCCGAACAAATCCATCCAAGCATTGCATTTGTTTTACATGTCTCTCAAATCTCTTTTAGTCTATAATTTTACCTTCCCACTTTTTTCCTTGAGGTTTATTTGTTCAAGAAATCAGCTTTTTTTTTTTTTCTTTTTTTTTTTTTGTCTAGTTCCTTACATCCTGGATTTTACTAGTTGCAGCCCTACTAATAATCCTTACATCCTGGATTTTACTGGTTCCTTACATCCTGGATTTTACTAGTTGCAGCCCTGTGGTATTAAAAAACAAACATCCCCCTATCTCCTATATTGCTTGTAAACTGAGGGTTTAATACAGAAGCTTCATCAGATTCAGGCTTATTTTGCTTTGTTTGTTTGTTAATATCTAATAGGTGGTACTTCAACCTTTTTATTGTATCACGTTAGAAAGCATATAATGTCTAGTTCTCTCTCTTTTCGTCATGTTAGGATTGATCATTGAAATCAGGTGTTGTTAGCTGATCCCTGCATTACAAAATTTTCCATCAGCTTTTCATTATTTTTTTAGGAGATTCAAATTGATGCTATTCTGAGTCTATGGTTACTTCATTTATTAATTGGCATCATTCTAAATTTTTAAAGAAGTTATTGTAAGGAGAACTATTCCTGTCGATTATTTGGTTACCTGATGTACAGTTCATAAAAAAAACAAAAGTCAAGATAAATGGTTGATTCTTCTTTTTTCAACGTTCTTTAGAATGATTAATTTAATTTTCTCCCATCACTCAAATATGATCAATATGTTTTTAAAAGGAGATTTAAATATTTAAAAATCTCATATATTTACCCACATAGTTACCATTTCCAGTTCTTTTCACTCCTTTGTAGATGCAGTTTCTCTCTGGTATCATTTGTCTTCTACCTGAAAGACTACCTTTATAATTTCTTTTTTTTAAATCTTATTTTAAAGATTTTTATTAAAAATATAGTTACCATACAATATTATATTAGTTTCAGGTGTACAGCGGTTATTCAACATTTATATACCTAAAGAAGTGATCACCATGATAAGTCCAGCAACCATCTGACACCATAATATGCTAACACAAAATTATTGACTATATTCCTTATGCTGCACATTACATCCCCATGACTTATTTGTTTTATACCTAGAAATTTGGACCACTTACTGCCCTTCACCTTTCCTCTCCTTTTTAATTTTTTTAGTTATAGTTTACCTTCAGTATTATTTTATATTAATTTCAGATTTACAGCATAATGGTTAGACATTTATATAATTTAAGAAGTACCCCCCGACACTATACATAGTTGTTACCATATAATTGACTATATTCCCTATGCTTCACTTTACATCCCCACGACTATTTTGTAACTACCAATTTGTACTTCTTAATTCCTTCCACCTTTTCACCCATCCCCTAAAGCCCCCTCCCATCTGGCAACCATCAAAATGTTCTCTGTATCTATGAGTCTGTTTCTGTTTTGTTTTATTTTGTTCTTTATACATAAGCAAAATCACACTGCATTTGTCTTTCATAGTCTGACATTCCATTCAGCACAGTACCCTCCAGGTTCACCCATGCCATTGCAGATGGCAAGACCCCGTTCTCTTCCCTGGCCAAGCAATATTCCATTGTACATATGTACCCCTTCCTCTTCATCCATTTTTTTATCAATGGACACCCAGGCTGCCTCCACCTCTTGGCCACTGTAAACAATGCTGCAATGAACATATGGATGCACATGTCCCCTTGAAGTAGCATTTTGGGTTTCTTCAGATAAATAAATATCAGAAAGTGGGATTACTGGGTCCTTCTTTGTCTCTTGTTATAGCCTTTGTTTTAAAATCTATTTTGTCTAGCATAAGTATTGCTACGCCAGCCTTTTTTTTCAAATTGCCATTTTCATGAAACATCTTTTTCCATCCCTTTACTTTCAGACTGTGTGTGTCTTTCAATCTGAACTGAGTCTCTTGTAGGCAGCATATGTAACGGTTTTATTTTCTTATCCAGTCAGCCACCCTATGTTTTTGATCAGGACATTTAATTCATTTACATTGAAAGTAATTGGTGATAGATATGTAGTCACTGGCATTTTATTAATCATAGTTTTGATCTTTTTATTTATTTATTTTTTTCATCTTAAAGTCTTAAAGAAGTTCCTCTAACATTCCTTGTAGTACTGGGTTGGTGGTGATGAACTCCTTTTGTTTTTTCTTGTCTGGGAAGCTCTTTATTGTCCTTCGATTTTAAATGGTAGCTGTACTGGGCAGAATGCCCTTGGTTGTAGGTCCTAGTTTCTCACCACTTTGAATATTTTCTGCCAATCTCTTCTGGCCTGCAAATTTTCTGTTGAGGAATCAGCTGACAATCTTATGAGAGCTCGCTTGTAGGTAACTAACTGCTTTTCTTTTTGCTGTTTTTAGGATTATCTCTTTGTCTTTAACCTTTGCCATTTTAATTATAATGTATTTTGATGTGGGCCTGTTCGGGTTCATCTTTTTTGGAACTCTCTGCATTCCCTGGGCTTGTATATATGTCTTTACTTCGCAAGGTTAGGAAAGTTTTAAGTCCTTATTTCTTCAAATAGATTCTCAATCCCTTACTTTCTCTCTTCTCTTTCTGGTAGCCCCGTGATGTGAATGTTGTTATGCTTGATGTTGCCCCAGAGGTCTCTTAAACTATCCTCATTCTTTTGGATTCTTTTTTCTTTTTGTTGTTTCAATTGGATGTTTTATGCTATCTTGTCTTCCAAATCACGGATTCAATCCTCGGCTTCATCTAGTCTGCTGGTGATTCCTTCCAATGCATTCTTCATTTCAGTTAATGTATTCTTCACTTCTGATTGGTTCTTTTTCATGGTTTCTATGTCCTTTTTAATGCTTGCTATCTCTCTGTTGAAGTTCTCACTAGGTTCCTTGAGCATCCTTTTAACCATTGTTTTGAACTCTGTCTCTGGTACGTAGCTTGCCTACATTTTGTTTAGTTCTTTTTCTGGAGTTTTTCCTGTGCTTTCATTTGGGATGTGTTTCTTTGTTTCCTCATTTTGGCTGCCTCTCTGTGTTTGTTTTTATATATTAGGTAGGGCTGCTATGTCTCCCAGTCTTGCCTGGTAGCCATATGCAGAAGGGGTCCTGTGAGGCCCAGTGGCACAGTCTTCCTGGTCACCTGAGCCAAGTGTTCCTGGAGTGTCCCTGTGTGGGTTGTGGGGCTTACCCCATGGAGCAGGATTCCACCCAGCAGGCTCTAGTGCCTGTTGAAACTGCCCTTTGTGTTTGCCAATCATGGGGTTAATTGGGTGATGCTGTGATGTGGTCTGAAGCCAATCTCCAAGTATATTGGTTCTGGGGCCTCTTGGGAGGGGCTCCAGTGCTGGCCCAGGTCAGCCACTGCCTATGACTGGCCAGGGATTACCTGGTAGGAACTAGAAAGCGAGCCACATTTGGTCACTGCCTGTGCTATACCTGGAAGCACATGGCAGAGGCTACACTGTGAACCAAGGACGGCTGCCACCGGTACTGGGCCTGGGGTAGGTGCACAAGTCAGGACACTCAGAAGCTTGCTGTCACCTGCTGGCTTCCATATGATTCAGCCACTGATAAAGCCTCCTGAGGTAAGCAAGTTGGGTGAGGCAGAGTCTCAGTGAGTCAGCACGGTGGAGTAGCCGAGCTCACCAGGCCAATCAGATTCAGATTTGGCCAGAGGGGGCGGGCTCAACACAGGAAAGGTGGTGCCCACCTGTCGACTGCACAAGAGAAAGGCATCACACAGGGAAAATGGGGACTATTCTCCAGTCCTCACCCCGAAGTTCAACAACTGAATCTCTTCCAGTATATCTCTGATGACCCCAGAGTCACCGTCCCTCTGCTGGAGCCCAAGGTGAGTGCCTGCGAATGAGTGAATCTATGCACAGGACATTTAAGAGGACTTCTAGGTTTCCCACAGCCTTCCATCCACCTGGATTGTCAGAATCCTCACCTTTTCACAGCCAAAAGTTGTGGGGGCTCCTCTTTCTGGCACCATTGCTCCTGGCTGGGGAGCCAGGTATACGGGGTTGGGGTCCCTCTCTCCTTCATGAGGAACCTCTGTGGCTGAGATATTTCTCCTGATTTTCAACCACCACACGTGCGTGTGGGACCAGGCCATTTCGCGTCTCCAACCCTCCTACCAGTCTCAACGTGGCTTGTTCTTTATATCCTTAGTTATACAATGTCTCTTCAGCTAGACTTCAGTTCTCCGTGTTGATTGTTCTATAAATTAGTTGTAATTTTGATATGTTCACGGGATGAGGCAAGCACAGTATTTACCTACTCTACCATCTTGGATCTCTTCTCTCTTTATCATTTCTTGTAATGCAGGTTTTCTGGTGATGAATTCTTTCAGCTTTTCTGTGTCTGAAAAGGTCTTTAATTTTCCCTTACTTTCAGAAGTTGTTTTCACTGCATACAGGTTCTTCAGTGTCTTCTCACTTGTATGCAATGACAAATCTGCTTTTGCCCTCATCTTTGTTTCTGTGTACATGTGTCTCTTTCCTCTAGCTGTTTGAAAAGGATTTTTCTCTTTATCAACTGAGTTGAAAGATATGGTTATGATGTAGTTTTCTTCCTGTTTCTTGTGTTTGCATTTCATTGAGATTCTGAATCTACTAATTTATAACTTTTATCAAATTTGGAAAATTTCCAGTCATTATTTCCTTAGATATTTTTCTGTCCCTCTACCCCTTTCTTTAAGAGACTCCAAATATCTGAAGTTGTTCCACAGCTCACTGATTCTTTGCTCATTTTTTTTTTGTCTGTCTGTTTTATTTTGTATGGTTTCTATCTCTATACCTTCAGGTTCACTAGTATTTTCTTTTGCAATATGTAATCTACCATTAATCCAATCCAGTATACTTTTCATCTGACATTGTAATATTTGTCTTTAGAAGTTTGACTTGGGTTTCCTTTTTATATCTGCTTTTTCTTTACTACCATAATTATATGGAATAAAGTATAATAACTTGTTTTAATATCCTTGTCTGCTAATTCTAAGATCAGGGTCAGTTCTCAGTTTCAATTGATTTATTTTTCCCCTCATTATAGGTCATATTTTCATGCATGTTTGCATGCCTAATAATCTTTGATCAAATGTCAGGCATTTTGAAATTTACCCTGTTATGTGCTGGATTTTTTTTGGGGGGGTGTATTTCTACAAATATTCTGGAACTTTGTTCTGGAACACAATTAGCTTACTTGGAAATACTTTGATCCTTTCATATTTTGCTGTTAAGATTTGTTAGGTCAGGCCACAGTAGTGCTCAGTCTAGGCTAATTATCCCCCATTACTATGGCATGACCCTCTGATACTCTACACCAGGGGTGTCCAAACATTTTTCAATGTTTTTTACCAAGGGCCATGTGGGGTAAAATACACAAACAGCCGGGCCACTCACTCGAGGTGAAGTACGTATTACCTCACCTGGTTTATTTTAGTAAACTAAATATATTTTTGGAATTTGCTGTGGGCCAATTAACAATGGATTGCGGGCTGCAGTTGGCCTGTGGGCCGCAGTTTGGACACCCCTTCTCTGTACAGTGCTCTGAAATCTTGAGCTTATTGTAATCTAGCTGGTGGGAACAGAAACTGTTCCCAATCATGTGTGAACATTGGACACTGTTCCCTCTAATCAGGTGGTTCTTTCCCTAGACTTGGGTAATTTACTTACATGCATAATCAGTATTCATCTGGATACTCAAGGGAGGGGTTCTCTACATATGTCCAGAATTCTCTCTCTATGCACCTCTCTCCTCTCTAGGACTTTATTCCCACTTAGTAGAAATTAGCCATCTTGGTGTCCCCAGTCTCTAACTTCCATGACAATTCAGGAAAGCCAACGAGATCCCCCTGGGTTCTACTTCACTGCACATGGCCTGGATACTCACTGAAGGCAGTAAGCTTGGACATTTGCAGTGATCACTTTGTTTTCTGTCTCTCTGTGATCACTATCATTGTCTGATATCCAGTATTTGTTTCATATCTTTTGTTTGTGTTTTGTTTGTTTCAGAAAAGTGGGTAAATATAGTCCCTGTTACTAGATCTTGGTTAGAAGATAGTTTACTATATATATATATATATATATATATATATATATATATATATATATGTATGTATGTGTGTGTGTACACGTATATATGTATACATATATATGTATGTATACATATATATGTATGTGAGTATATATATATATGTATATATATATATATATATATATATATATATATGAAATCATGTACTTTAAACATATGTGTTTCAATCCATTGTAGATAATAGTGTTAAGGCTCAAATTGTCTACTTTTGGTCAGTGAGAACCCCTTCAAATTGCCTTCTGAAAGACCCCAGAAGTCCTTCATAGTTTACTTGCTTTCTTGTCCACATGATGTTTCATACTCATTTTGTATATTTTTTGCCATAAATCATTCATTTCTCCAAGGATCCCAGAGGGCTACTTTGAAGAAAAGATAGGAAGGTATGACCAATGCCTGGGATACTGAGAATGCCCCAAGGAGAACACGAGGAAGGCAAAAGATTGCTAGAGACTAATTGGAACATATCCAGAGAATACCAAAAAGTTCAATAAGATAACTTCAGGCCTCTCACCCCTTTCAGTATTCCTTTTACTGTCTTCCCTCCTTCCAACACTGCAATACTCCAATACACACACACACATTTACATCAAAAGACAGGAAATCTTTCATGTTGTTTTCTCTGGAATATTGGGAGCAATAGAAATTGATACCAAATTTCAGCGATTCTGATCATTAAATATCCGTTAAATTTTATTTCAGAGAATGGACTCCTAGTTACTTCTTTCATGATCAGTCTTTAAATATAAGTGGTTTGGCAATATTCTATAAAAGATACAAAGCCCAAAGTAGGTAAAAATTTTCTGTGGCTCTAAATTAATTTCTCAACTTTTAATATTTTGGAGGAAAGTAACATGGAGGAGTGAAATCCATGAATGTTCTAGTCCAACTCTTGTTTTAAACAGTATTTTCAACTTTTCAACTTACGTATTCAGCAAAAATTACCACAGTTAGCAAAATGAAACAGAACTGTCTCATTTTTTTCTTTCTTTTCTTCTCTAAGGCTCATCATTTTAGAATAGTTTAGAGGCCAAAAAAAGCAAGTGAGGCAAAAAAATAGCACTGATTATTGTGCAAAAAAGCTGATCACCTAATCCTTGATAATCAACAAGACATGCAGCCCATTTGATGGTGCATGTTCACAAGAATGTTTGAACGGATTTCTTTATGTGAGTTTCTTGTCTTTGTGCCTCATCTTACATTTGGAAGATTGTTTGTGTCATAACTAAAAAGATCAGATGGGAAGTGGAAAAGCAGTTGTGACTGTTGAATATTGAGACATTACTAGTGTTCAACTGTATAATACATGAGGGCATACATCATAAATCATTAGTCAACCTTAATAACATTTTTATGTTCAAATTTTGATTAGAATATTATCTATTTCATCTATAATATATCTTATTTAAGAACATTGCTATTTAGAAGGTAAATCCAAAGTCTTCCCACCCTCCTTACTGCTATCTAAGGGTAAAAGTATGGTCAATAAAGAACAAAATTTATCTTTTTTCTAAATACCTCTGTAGTAACCAGATTGTTGTGTATTCAGGTAATTCTGATAAAAACAATATTAACTTAGAATTACAATTGGGATTTTAAATAAAATGAGAGTTCTTTAAGCATAATTCAGTCATCATAGTATGTATAAAATTACAATCTTATTTTACCAAATTATTTCACACAAGTAATATATATGCAACATAAAAAATATAGGAACTAGAAATAGGCAATAAGACAATGTGAAATTGAAATCACACAAAAAGCCCCTGCCATAAGATGACTACTGGTTTCATATTGGAGAATATCTTTCCAGGCTTTTTCTTATGGAAATATAATCAGCTTTATTTTTCATTTAAAAAAATGGCATCATCCTGTTTATACTGTTCTGAAACAGTTTTTGCTTTTTTTAATTTAAAAATAGACATCATATATACACATAATTAAAAAATGAACTAGTATAAGAAGACATAAAATGAAGATAAGAATTATCTTACTCTGCAGATATAGTCATTAATATTTTTAAAAGTGTTCTTCAAAAATATTTTATACGAGACGTCATCAAAATGGCGGCGTGACGTGAGCCTCTGTAAAGCTCCCCTGGAATTTATAACTAATTGAACAACAGTAACTCCACAAAAGACTCCAAGCACAGCAGAGAGCCAAAACGAAGAGGCCCACTAGTGAATTCACCTAAAGGTGGGAGAATCCCGCGAGCAGGGGAGCAAGGAAGAGAGAAGTGCGGAGACGGAGCCACGCGGGTGCAGGACGCAGACCTACCTCAGTGCTCCGAGATCGCTGCATCCGGGAACTCCCACAACTGCGGGAGAGGGAAGAATTCCGACTGCTAGGGCTCGGATTATGGCCCACAGGGCTTGGGGGACAGCGTATAACACGGCTCAACTCAACGCTCACGGCAGACACCTCGGAGCAAAGAGTGAGGGAAGAAGGCTGAAAACGGTGGTTTAAGCCTTCATGGCTGAGCAGAGAACGGAAGCCTTAGGCAGTGAGACTAGCTGTCCCCCCCACCTTCCCAGAGCTCGACTCAACACACCTTCCTGGTGCTAGAAGCGGAACAGTAGCACTGTCATATAAAAAGAACAGAATATTTGCTGTTCTGAGAACTGTGGACCACAGACACAGATTCGCAGCCCAACTAGTTCCAGCAAAGGGGAGGGAACAGTGGAAGCTGGACCGGCTGTGGTGGTGGTCGCCGCCATTGCTCTGGGCCACCTCTCACAACTAACGCCGCCCCTGACCCCACCTATCTGGGTGGATCCCTGCAGGAGTAAACAGAACTGCTGAAACATATGAGTTCTGAATCTGGTGCACGAAGAGCTTTGGGACTTCAAAAGTTCTCCGCATACCCACAGGGAGGTGGCACCCTACAACCCAGGAGAACTGTTAACAGAGGAGAAGACCGTCTCACAGGGAATCTCCCCATTGTGTGAGAAACTGGAATAGTGCAGAGAAAACATAGCACTACTGTGTGAGAGAGGGAAAAAAAAGGCTGCAGTCGAAAATAAAATAAAATATTCTATCAACAAGTACTGGAAAACAAAAGAAAGACCTCTTCCTATCAACCTGTTACAGAACCCACTCCTGTAGATGTCTAGGAAGAGAAATAATAAATCAGTAATTGCCATGAAAAACCAAAGCAACAAGACAGCTAAGAAAGAAAGTGAAAAGTCTCCACAAAAGACACTTAAAGATATGTAAATAGGTGACCTAAATGACAGAGTATTCAAGATTGCAGTTCTGAAAAAACTCAACGAGATGCAAGAAAACACAGAAAGGCAACTTAATGAACTCAGAAAAGCAATGAAAGAAAAACATGAGCATTTTATGAAACACATTAAAATTTTAAAAAAGAAACAAATGGAATTTCTGGAGATTAAGAACTCAATAGAAGAAATTAAGAATGAAATAGCCAGCTTATGTAATAGACTTGACCAGATGGAGGAACAAATCAGTGACATCGAAGATAGAAACCTGGAAATTACACAGATGGAAGAAAAAAGAGACTTGAAACTTAAATGAAATGAAAGAACTCTACAAGAACTTTCTCACTCAATCAGAAAGAACAATATAATAATAATGGGCATACCAGAAGGAGAAGAAAGAGAGAAGGGAACAGAGAATATATTCAAACAAATTGTCCATAAGAACTTCCCAAACTTGTGCACAGAACGGTATACTCGAATCCAAGAAGCAAATAGAACATCTAAATACCTAAATCCCAACAGGCCTTCTCCAAGACACATTATACTGAAGCTGTCTAAAATCAATGATAAAGAAAGAATCCTCAAGGCAGCCAGGGAAAAGAAGACGGTAATTTACAAAGGAAAGCCCATTAGATTATCATCAGATTTTTCAGCAGAAACTCTACAAGCCAGGAGGGAGTGGAACCAAATATTCAAACTATTGAAAGAGAGAAATTATGGGCTAAGAATAACATATCCAGCAAAGATATCCTTTAGATATGAAGGAGGAATAAAGACATTTTCAGACATACAGAAGCTGAGGGAATATTCTAATACACGACCTGCACTACAAGAAATACTAAAGGAGGCTATTTGACCACCATCAACAGGGACAATTGTGGCAGCCAAAACATAAAAAGGGGGAGAATAAAGGCCTGAACCGGAATATGGGAATGGAGAAAGTAAGCATACTGAAGAAACTGGAATACTCTAAATATCAAACTTTTTTTTACAAAACCTTATGGGTAATCACGCCAAAAAAATCCAGAACTGAAATATATACTGTAATAAAAGAAGAAATAAAACAGAGAGAAAGATCGTAGAATACCACCACACAGAAATAATAGACAACAACAAAAAGGCAAAGAAACAATGGAGACACAGCCTTACCAGAAACCTAAGATAGAATGACAGGAAATCCTCACATATCAATAATCACCATAAATGTAAATGGACTGAACTCACCAATAAAAAGGCACAGAGTAGCAGATTGGATTAAAAACTAAACCCAACTATATGCTGTCTACAAGAGACACATCTCAGGTGCAAGGACAAGCAAAGACTCAAAGTGAAAGGGTGGAAATTGACACTCCAAGCAAATGGTACCCAAAGAAAATCAGGTGTATCCATACTTGTATCAGATGAAACAGAGTTCAGGGTGAAAAAGGTAAGAAAAGATGAACATTTCATAATGATAAAAAGGACTATACAACAAGAAGACATAACAGTCATCAATATTTATGCCTCCAATCAAGCAGCACCAAAATATACCAAGCAACTACTAAGAGAACTAAAGGAGAAATTGACCAAAACACAATTATACTAGGGGACTTAAATACATCATTGACAGCTATGGATAGATCATCCAAACAGAAGATAAATAACGAAATCGCAGCCCAAAATGACACATTAGATGAAATGGTCACAACTGACATATATAGAGCACTTCATCCTAAAACTTCAGACTATACATTCTTTTTGAGTGTACATGGAACATTTTCAAGGATAGACCATATATTGGGACATAAAATCAGCCTCAGCAAATTTAAGAAGATTGAAATCATACCAAGCATATTCTCTGATCACAAGACATTGAAATTGGATATGAACTGCAAAAAGAAAGCAGGAAAAAACACAAATACATGGAGTTTAAACAAAATACTTTTAAAGAATGACAGGGTCAAAGAAAAATTAGCAGAGAGATTAAAAGATACATGGTAACATCACTTCTCGGCCTTTTGGCTATATCAAGTGTAAAAGATACATAGAAACAAATGAAAATGAAAATACATCCTACCAAATTTTTGGACGCAGCGAAAACAGTTTTAAGAGGGAAATTTATATCATTACAGGCGTATCTGAAGAAACAAGAAAAATCCCAAATAAATAACCTCATTTTATACCTTAAAAACTAGAAAAAGAAGAACAAGTGAAACCCAAGTTCAGCAGAAGAAAGTAAATAACAAAAATCGAAGCAGAACTAAATGAAATAGAGAACAAAAAGACAATAGAAAACATTAATGTGACAAAGAGCTGGTTCTTTGAATAGATTAACAAAATTGACAAATCCTTGGCTAGACTCACTATGATAAGAAGAGAGAAGACACTAATTAACAAAATCAGAAATGAAAAAGGGGACATTATCATGGACACCATAGAAATACAAATGATCATCCAAGAATACTACGAAGGACTATATGCCACAAATTCAATAACCTAGAAGAAATGGAGAAGTTCTTAGAAATTTATAGCCTTCCAAGGCTGAACCATGAAGAACTGGAAAATCTAAACAGACCGATCACCAGTAACGAAATTGAATCAGTCATCCAAACCCTTCCCAAAAGCAAAAGTCCTGGACCAGATGGCTTCACTAGTGAATTATACCAAACCTTGAAAGAGGATCTAATACCAATCCTGCTCAAACTCTTCCAAAAATTTGAAGAAGAGACAATACTCCCTAGCTCATTTTATGAGGCCAACATTACCCTGATACCAAAACCTGGTAAAGACAACACAAAAAAAGAAAACTACAGACCAATATCTCTGATGAATACAGATGCAAAAATCCTAAACAAAATTCTACCAAATTGAATACAACAATGCATTAAAAAGATTATTCACCACTACCATGGTGGGGTTCATCCCCGGGGCACACGGAAGTTTCAACATACACAAATCCTTCAGTGTGATTTATCACATAAACAAAATAAAGAACAAAAATCATATGATTATATCATTTGATGCATAAAAAAGCTTTGATAAGATACAATATCCATTTATGATTAAAACACTTAGTAAAATAGTTATAGAAGGAAAATACCTTAACATAATAAAGGCCATATATGACAAGCCCTCAGCTAATCTCATCATTATTGGTGAAAAACTGCAGCCGTTTGCTCTACGTTCAAGAACATGACAGGTCTGTCTCCTATCAACTCTACTTTTCAACATAGTGTCGGAAGTTCGCCAGAGCCATCAGGCAAGAGAAAGAAACAAATGGCATGCAAATTGGGAATGAAGAAGTTAAATTATCACTCTTTGCAGATGACATGATGCTATATATAGAAAACCCTAAAGACTCCACAAAAAAGCTATTAGAAATAATCAACGAATACAGTAAAGTTGCTATAAAAACAACGCACAAAAGTCCATTACATTCCTATATACTAACAATGAAATCTCAGAAAAATAAATACAAGAAACAATTCCTTTTGCAATTGCAGCAAAAAGAATAAAATACCTAGGAATAAACTTAACCAAGGATGTGAAGGACCTATATGCTGAAAACTATAAGACATTTTTGAAAGAAATTGAAGAAGACAAAAAGAAACAGAAAGTCATTCCGTGCTCATAGATATATTGAGAGTATAATGCTAAGCGAAATAAGTCAGACAGAAAAAGCAGAGAACCCTATGATTTCACTGATATGTGGTATATAACCCGAAAACAACAAAAGAACAAGACAAACAAGTGAGAAACAAAAACTCATAGACACAGACAATGGTTTAGTGGTTACCAGAGTGTAAGGGGGGTGGGGGGAGAGAGATGAGGGTAAAAGCTAAAATACATAAAATACATAAAATATATAGTGATGGAAGGAGAACTGACTCTGGGTGGTAAACACACATTGGGATTTATAGATGATGTAATACAGAATTGTACACCTGAAATTATGTAATTTCATTAACAATTGTCACCCCAATAAATTTAAAAAAATAAAATAAAAATAAAATAAAAATAAAAAAATAAGTAAATAAAAAGAAAGAAGAATCAACATAGTTAAAATGGCCATATTACCCAAAGCAATATACAGATTTAATGCAATCCCCTTCAAAAGCCCAAGGGCATTTTTTAAGGAAATAGAACAAAAAGTCGTCAGGTTTGTTTGGAAACAAAAGACCCCGAATAGGTATTGCACTCCCTGACTTTAGCTTGTACTACAGGGCTACAATAATCAAAGCAGCATGGTAGTGGCAGATAAACAGACACATAGACCAATGGAATAGAATTGAGAAGCCAGAAATAAAACCACATAAATATGGACAGATAATTTTTGAGAAAGAAGTTAAAAACATACAATGGTGGAAAGACAGCCTTTTCAATAAATGGTGCTGCGAGAATTGGATAGCCACATGCAAAAGAATGAAACTAGACTGGTATCTCTCACCATACATAAGAATTAACTTAAAATGGATCAAAGACCTAAATATAAAATATGAAACAATAAATTGCGTAGAAGAAAACAAACACAGGTACTAAACTTATGGACCTTGGGTTCAAAGAGCATTTTATGAATTTGACTCCAGAGGCAATGGAAGTAAAAGCTAAAATAAACGAATGGGAGTATGTGAAACTTAAAAGCTTCTACACAGCAAAAGAAACTATCGACAAAATAAAGAGTCAACCGACTGAATGGGAGAAGATTTTTGCCAACAGTGCCTCCGATAAGGGGCTAATATCCAAAATATACAAGGAACTCGTGAAGCTCAACAACAAAAAAACAAACAACCCAATTGAAAAATGGGCAGGGGACCTGAAGAGACATTTCTCCAAGGAGGACATACAAATGGCAAATAGACATATGAAAAAATGCTCCACATCACTAATCATTAGAGAAATGCAAATAAAAAGCACAATGAGATATCACCTCACCTCAGTCAGAATGCCTATCATCAACAAGACAAATAGTAACAAGTGTTGGAGAGGCTGTGGAGAAAAATGTACCCTCATACACTGTTGGTGGGAATGCAGACTGGTACAGCAGTTATGGAAGGCAGTGTGGAGGTTCCTCAAAAAATTACGAATAGAATTACCATATGACCCAGCAATCCCTCTTCTGGGTATCTCCCAAAAAAATTTGAAAACATTTATCCATAAAGACATGTGTGCTCCAATGTTCATCGCAGCTTTGTTTACGGTGGCCAAGACATGGAAACAACCAAAATGTCCTTCGCTAGATGAATGGATAAAGAAGTTGTGGTATATATACACAATGGAATACTATTCAGCGATAAGAAAAGATGATATAGGAACATTTGTGACAACATGGATGGATCTTGAGAGTATAATGCTAAGCGAAATAAGTCAGACAGAAAAAGGAGAAAACCCTATGATTTCACTGATATGTGGTATATAAACCAAAAACAACAAAAGAACAAGACAAATGAATCAGAAACAAAAACTCATAGACACAGACAATAGTTTAGTTGTTACCAGATGATAAGGGAGGTGTGTGGAGGGAGATGAAGGTAAGGGGTATCCAATATATGGTGATGGAAGGAGAACTGATTCTGAGTGGTGAACACACAATGGGATTTATAGATGATATAATACAGAATTGTACACCTGAAATCTATGTAATTTCACTAACAATTGTCACCCCAATAAATTAAAAAATATATATTTTATACATATAGCAGCATATATACCCTCATACATGCACACATCATTCATGAGAATGATATAATAGTAAACCTATTATTCTCTACACAATTTTTAATAATCAATAATAATATTAAACATCATCAACTTGGACACACTTTTCTGTCAGCCCGTATATATTTTCCTTTGTCTCCCCTTACCCTCACAAAATACCGATATGTATTATCTTGGATTATATATAAACAAAAAAAACACTTAAAAATGTATGGAAAAGTAATTTAAACTCAAGTGACCAAAAAATTTTCTCTGTTAAGTAGGGCAAACTGCCATTAATGTAGTAATATATAGAGTGATTTTTCCAATAATCTCTATTTATTAGAAACATACGGGAAAATTATAAGAATAATTATAGAGTATTACTTAAAGTGTTGGAGATACATAAAGGCAGAAAACCAAATGATTATGAATCTTCATGCATTTTCTTAATGAGTGGGTTTTATCTTACTTTCATTTATTCTCCATACTGCTGTGCTATTAGTCTTTGAGCATGTATGTTCCTAACTCATTACGTTTCTGTTTTCCCATTGTCTGTCTGCCTATCTATCTTTCTATTTACATCCACATTTACACCTATATACACCCACACAGTCCCAGAACAATAGAATGTATTAACTCAGGTCAAGTAGGAGGGAAGGATATCAATGAGCTAAGTGTGGGTGCAAAATAAGGACTGCCCACAATTGTACTTTTATTCTTTTGTTTGGATCTGATCTAGCGATTATTTATATATCAGGTCAAAATCAGGGTTCTTCTCAGGTGGAAAATGTGTGTGTGTTTGTATGTGTGTGTGTGTATGTGTGTGTATAATAAAGTGCACACATAAACCTAGGATTTTATTCATCATAAGGCCTAATGATTAAACCTACCCACTTTTTAAAAATATTTTTATTAAAATATAGGTAACATACAATATTATATTAGTTTCAGGGGTACACCGTAGTTATTCAATACTTATATACCTAAAGAAGTGATCACCATTGTAAGTCCAGCAACCATCTGACACTGTACCATGCTATCACAATATTATTGACTGTATTCCCTATGCTGTAGATTACATCCCCATTTGTTTCCAGCAGTGTAGCAAATATCTGTTTTATTGCAAGTAAAAGAAATTATAACTACTCTAATCTCAATTACTCTGCACTGAGCCCTCTTGAATGTTAGATACTTCTAGATCATTATAATTGAACCATGTCTGCTTTTAAATGTTATATGCATTGTTGGTGTAATGACTTGAAGAGGAAGAATCAATGGCTGACAGCCAATAGGAATAAGGAAAACATCTAGTTTCAGACTTTTTTTCTGTTCTTCAGCTTCAGTTTTGTATACTACATCTAAAGATATTCAGAGCTCTCATCAGAACCAAAAACACTCAGAACTAAGTGTTGTTGAACACATCTTTTTTAAATTAAGATTTATTGGGGTGACAATTGTTAGTGAAATTACATAATTTCGGGTGTACAATTCTGTATTACATCATCTATAAATCACATTGTGTGTTCAACACCCAGAGTCAGTTCTCTGGTCAGAGTCAGTATATTTGATCCCCTTTACCCTTATCTCCCTCCCCCCACCTGCCTTACCCTCTGGTAACCACTAAACTATTGTCTGTGTCTATGAGTTTTTGTTTCTCATTTGTTTGTCTTGTTCTTTTGTTGTTTTTGGTTTATATACCACATATCAGTGAAATCATAGGGTTCTCTGCTTTTTCTGTCTGACTTATTTCCCTTAGCATTATAATGTCAAGATCCATCCGTTTTGTCACAAATGTTCCTATATCATCTTTTCTTACCGCCGAATAGTATTCCATTGTGTATATATACCACAACTTCTTTATCCATTCATGTATCGGAGGACATTTTGGTTGTTTCCATGTCTTGTTTGAACGCATCTTTACACATATTCTTTAGCAATTTTCATGTTACCATCTTCTTTCTTACTCTTGAGACCTTTGAGCCAAGTATTTCCTGCAGGGCTTATCCTATTTTATTTTGTTATAAGACTTTCTCCTGGCGACAGTCAACATATCCCTGATGCTCTTTTTTGCTTTATTCTTATCTCATTCAAACTTTCAGGATCTGGATCAGTAACTGGAGCTTCTCAGTTCCACAGATTCCAGATTTTCACGCATTACTTGAAAATAAGCCCTACAAATCCTGTATCTGGGCTGCTAGCAGGTTCATCATCATCTTCACAGTCCAAACAGTGAGATTTCTTTCTCTCTCTCTCTCTCTCTCTCTCTCTCTCTCTCTCAATTCTAAAACGGCTACTACATCTTCATCCTTGCTCATTTTCTTCAATCCCGTGTTTTCCAATGTGAATTTATTAGAGTCTGTCAGATTAAAATATTTTTTTCCCAGGTTTTTCTGCTACTGCTCTGTTTCAAATTTCACATAGACTCTGGATAAGGGCCACATAGGTTTTAATAAGCTCATTCTTACTCTTTGGGCCAATTCATAAAGCCATGAAACTCTGGAATTTGAAGTTAGATTTCCTTGATTGTTTAAAAGGGTTATAGGGAAGGTAGTTCACCTTGTGAGAAGCTTTCAGTGATCAAGAAACTGAAATATGTGTACTCCCAAGGGTAAAATACAGCTTTATAGTCTTAATGTAATGAAATGTTAGTCACATGTTTTGAAATTATGATTTTCTGGCCAGACTGTAAAGTGAGACAGTCATGTTTAAGCTATAATGTTTTTAGATGAAGAATAAGAACTCTGTATAGTCAGCTATATTTATGCATGACAAAGCACTTCTCATTCCACATCTAATAAGAATATTATAGTTCTTTTGCCCAAAGAAAAGATTCAGAGGACCTTATGTTCACCAAGGAGGCAGTGTTTTGTTTTGTTTTCCTTTGGGGAATGTCAAGGGAGAGGTCATTAAATTGTTCTATTTGGGGAATGACTGATCGCTGTACTTGCTGTACATATGATATGTTACTGAATATCAAATTCCAAATTAGTAGTATCAGTATTCTCTGGTAATAAAAATATCTGACGAGTTTTCCAGTTATGGCTTTAATCTTTCAAATTTTATTTCTTTTTGTTGTTACCCTCTTTAAGTTGTTGTAAGAACTTGGGGGTGACCTTAAGAACATTGAAGTATTTATAGATAATTGATGCAATATCTAGGATTTGCTTTCAATGATTCATGATAAGGAAAAGGGGAGCATAAATGTGACAAGAATGAACAGAAGCTGATAAATGTTAAAGCTGGGTGTTGGATGTACGGTGTTTCTTTGTAATCTTGGCTCTACTTTTATTTATGTTTAACATTTTCCACAATAAAAGCTTAGAAATCTTAAGTATTTTTCTGCATATAACCAGAGAATCTCTGGAAGTAGCTGAAATGGCACGTTTAACCTTCTGGAGTAAACCGTTCTTAGTGTCAGAGCCACAGGCATCCTTGTTAATAAGCAAGAATGTGGAAGCCTGATAAGGACATTGAGTGGGATTTTCTTCTATGAAATATCTTGCTTAGGTGAATCAATAATTGGAACATGACTAAAATGAAACAGAGACTATAAAATAGTATTCATACAGCTGGTAGTTCCAAAACTGACCTTGTACTAGTTGCTGTTAAGTGAGAGGAAAGGGGGCCCCTGGTTTATTCCAGTCAGTGTGATCCTGGTCACACTTTTGTTTTGTTTTTAAACATGGGAAGGCGCTGGCTCAGAATGAAACTCTAACCAATTTTTTCAGAGAAGAGTAAGCAGAGGGTATCTGGCTTGAAATACAACTTACACCTAGGTTAGAGTTTCAGAAGATTTCTCTGGTTATAGGTGTGCTACTACAAAAGAGTGCAAAAGACCACTGAAGTCTGAAGTTTTCTCTTCAGCATGTTGCAGACTCTGCTGCTTCTATGTTTCTGTTAAAATACTCTGGGGGTGGGAAAAGGTTGTGTCTGTCTTCCTTCTAAGATCTGTTGATACATTCTGTTTTCAATAATCTTGATTCATATCTGAACCAGTTCTAATTTCTAAAAATCCAAAGTGGTATTGATGCTCTGACTGTCAAAGAAGAGATTGTCCCAAGCATTTCTTTTTCAGCCTTTGGAGATACTCTAATTTTATTTCTAGAACTTTTCAAAATAGCTTATCTTAAGTCTCCAAACTTGCTGTTTTTGAAGTAACTTGTTTTTCCGCTTTTTGGTTTCTTTCTGTGATGTCTTACAACCTAGAACACTTCCAATGCTAAAATCAACCATTGATATTATTTTATAGATGTGAGAAATTCTTATATTTTCTTTTAATTTTTTTATTAGTTTCAGGTGAACAAAACAATGTAATAGTTAGACATTTATCATTTATATCCCTCACATAGTGATAACCCCTCTCCCCCCATCCACTACCCCTCTGACATTGCACACAGCCATTACATTTCCACTGTCTCTATTCCTAATGCCGTACTCCACTTCTTGTAAGTATATATATATATGTAATTATAGTTGACATTCATTATTGCTCAGCTTCAACTTCATGTGTACAGTGCAGTGATCAGGCATCTACACCACCCCTGAAGTGGTCTCCCTAATAAGACAAGTGTCCATGTGGGAAATTCTTTTGATGGAATGCGTTTAGAAATAATCCCCTTTGGTCTGTATCTTTACATGGTATTTTCTCATTAGTCAGGAGTCTGTTATAGAGTTAACATCAACTGACTGATTTGCTCTTTTGGGTCAAATACTGTGTTTCCCCAAAAATAAGACCTAGCCAGACCATCAGCTCTAATGCATCTTTTGGAGCAAAAATTAATATAAGACCCGGTATTATATTATATTATATTATATTATATTATATTATATTATATTATATTATATTATACCGGGTATTATGTAAGACCCAATATTACATTGCATTATATTATATTATATTATATTATATTATATTATATTATACCGGGTATTATATTATATTAAAAACAGGGTCTTATACTATATAAAACCCAGTATTATATTATATTATATTAATTATATTATACTATACTATATTTTATATATTTATATATATACTATATACTATAATTATATAAGACTGGGTCTCATTATATTAAAATAATACTGGGTCTCATATAAATATTTGCTCCGAAAGACTCAGTAGAGCTGATGGTCCAGCTAGGTGTTATTTTTGGGGAAACACAGTAACCAAATGTTTAATCTTATAACTTAGCTGAAATATCTGTGGAATTTCTCCAGTTTTTCAGTGAACCACTAGGCTAACTTAGTCTATTTTCCACAAATTCAAAGTTCTTTCTTTTATTTTTTCCATTTTATAAAACAAGTCTGCATGATACAAATTCAGAGATGATCTAGAGGAATCATCCTTTTAAAAAATTGATTTTAGCCAAATAAATAATACACAACTTCATTGGAAGGTTTTGATGTTGGGGGAAAGGACTACAGGGGTGGTTGTTCTCCACATCCTGAATCAGAAAAGGACACAGGATTTATCCTGTGATTTTTACTTTTGTTTTCTTCACCTCCACTAGGGGCAAGAGTTTGGGAAACTACCTCTAACTGCTATTTTGGTTTTCACTATTTAATGGTTTATTAAGTTATTATTAACCTACAATAAAATTCACCAATTTTACCTGCATAATTTGATGAACTTTGGTAACGGTAAAAAAGTATGTAACTACCATGATTAAGCTATAAAACTTTTCCTTCATCCTAAGAACTTTCCAGGTGCCTTTTTGTCACTTGTACATCCAATTCTGGGCCATCCCTCCCCACCCCATCCCAGGTAACTATTGACATGTTTTATGTCACTATAGTTTTCCCTTCTATAGGGTTTCATATAAATGGAATTGTAGTATTTTGTGTTTGATTTCTTTCATTTTGTGTAATGACTTTTAGATTCATCTATGTTGTTTCAACTATTAACATTTCTTTGTTGTTGTTCTTATAGTATTTTTTGTAGTCTTCAATGGTAGGAATATACTACAATTTGTTTATCTATTCACTGATTGAGGTTCATTTGGGTAGCTTCCACTTTTTGGCTATTATGAATAATGCTGCTGTGAACATTCATATACAGGTTGTTGTGTGAACATACTTTTCATTTCCTTTGGTAAATACCGAGGTATGGAATTGCTGGGTAATAAGCTTAACGTTACAAGGCATTGTCATACTATTTCCATAGTTGTAGCATTTTCCATTTCCAACAGTAAAGGATGAAAGTTCCAGTTTCTCTACATCTTTGC
Organism: Rhinolophus hipposideros; assembly: GCF_964194185.1. Taxonomy (NCBI): domain Eukaryota; kingdom Metazoa; phylum Chordata; class Mammalia; order Chiroptera; family Rhinolophidae; genus Rhinolophus; species Rhinolophus hipposideros. Next base: position 63,758,072 of record NC_138046.1, on the reverse strand, counting down.
CAAAATTTGGTATTTTCAGTCTTCTTAATTTTAGGCATTCTAGTGAGTGGGTAAATGTATCTCACTGGGGTTTTAATTTGCATTTTCGAATGACACGTGACATTGAACATCTTTCCATGAGATTATTGGTCATTTATAAGTTTCCTTTTTTAAAACAGCTATTACATCTTTTGCTGACTTTTTGTTAGAATGTTTGCCTTCTTATCTCTGACTTTTTGATGACTGCATTATATTCCACTGTATACAGTCAATCTCCTTTTGATGGACACTGAACCTGTTTCCAGTTTCTTTTTTATTAAAAGCAAGATTTCAATAACTGAATTACCTGTAATTACTTTACATTTTGCTAGACACTGCCATATTTCTCTCCAAAATCAAATGAAGAACTTTATTAATTTGCTTGTTCTTTTCTTTCACAAGGGCCATGTTAATTTTGCAACAATCATGCATTTCTTTTTTTCCTAATAACACATCATGGACATCTTTTCATTTTAATAAATATATATCTTGATTATAAAATTTGATGGATGCATAGTCTTTCATTGTATGGACATGGTATTATTTATTCAACCAGTTCCTTTCTAATAGATATTTGGATTGTTTCTCCTTTTACACTATTACAAACAATGCTGGAATGAGCATCCTTGTTCATACATATTTTCAGACTTATCTGACTTTTTTAATTAAAGTTTATTGGAGTGACCATTGTTAGTAAAGTTACATAGGTTTTAGGTGTACAGTTCTGTATTACATCATCTCTATATCACATTGTGTGTTCACCACCCAGAGCCAGTTCTCCTTCCATCACCATATATTTGATCTCCTTTACTCTCATCTCCCACTCCCCATCCCCCTTACCTTCTGGTAACCACTAAACTATTGCCTTTGTCTATGAACTTTTGTTTCTTCATTTGTTTGTCTTGTTCCTTTGTTGTCTTCAGGTTTATATCCTTCCTATCAGTGACATTATATGGTTCTCGACTTTTTCTGTCTGACTTATTTTGCTTAGCATGATAATTTCAAAATCCATCCATGTTATTCATTGCAGCTTCATTTGCAGTGGCCAAGACATGGAAAAAACCAAAGTGTCCTTTGATAGATTATTAGATAAAGAAGATGTGGTATATATACATAATGGAATGATATTCTGCCATAAGAAAAGATGAAATAGTGCCCTTTGTGCCAACATGGATGGATGTTGAGATTATTATGCTGACTATTTTTTTAATGATTAATGCTGTTTGATACATTTTCCAAAACTTCCATGAGCAAAGGTCATAGTAATTTATTTTAACTTTTTATTATAGGAAATTGTCAACATATAAAAAAAGAGAGAATAATGTGATGACCACTTTATCCCATGTATCTATCTTTGAGTTGCAACAATTATGGACACACTGGCAATTTTGTTTTACAGTTTCAGTATTGTTTCACCATTACCCAATTTCAATCATCTGCCCAAAATTCACTTTATAGAAAATCCCAAATGCTGTATTATTTTTGATGAAATTATAAATGAAATTGTTTTCTTAATTTCTCTTTCTGATAGTTCATTATTGGTGTATAAGAATGCAACTGATTTCTCAATATTAATTTTGTATTCTGCTATGTGCTGAATTCATTTATTAATTCTAATAGTTTTTTTGAGGGATATTTAGGGATCTCTCTATATATTTTCATGTCATCTGCAAATAATGACAGTTTTACTTCTTCTTTTCCAACTTGGAGTCCTTTTATTTCATTTTTTTTTTTTTTGTCTGATTGCTGTAGCTAGGACTTCCAATGCTATGTTGAATGAAAGTGGTGAAAGTTGGTATCCTTGTCTTGTTCTTGATCTTAAGGAGAATGCTTTTAGATTTTCCTCGTTGAGTATGATGTTAGCTTTGAGTTTGTAACATATGGCCTTTATTATGTTGAAGTATATTCCCTCTATTCCCACGTTGCTTAGTTGCTTAGAGGGTTTTTGTTTGTTAGTTTTTTCATCATAAATGGATGTTGGCTTGTGTCAAATGTTTTTTCTACATCTATTGATATGATCATATGATTTTTATCTTTCATTTTGTTTATGTGGTGTATCACATTAATTTATTGGCAGATATTGAACCAGTCTTGCATCCCAAGAATAAATCCCACTTGATCATGGCATATGACCTTTTTAATATATTGCTCATTTTGGTTTGCTAACATTTTGTTGAGGATTTTGTCATGCTGCTCCTCAGGTACATAGCCTATAGTTGTCCTTTTTCATAACGTCTTTTTCTGGCTTTTGAATCAGGATAATGGAGGTCTTGTAAAATGAGGTTGAGAGCCTTCCCTCCTCTTGAAATTTTTTGGAATATATTGAAAAAGATAGGTTCTTCTTTAACTATTTAATTCTTCTTTAACTATTTGCTAAAATTCACCTGTGAAGCCATTTGATCCAGTACTTTTGTTTGATGAGAGTATTTTGATTACAGTCTCGATTTTGTTAGTAGTAATCAGTCTGTTCAAATTTTCTGTTTCTTCTTGATTCCATCTTAGAAGACTGAATGTTTCTAGGAATTTCTCCATTTTTTCCAGATTGTCCAATTTGTTGGCATATAATTGTTTGTAGTATTTTCTTATAATCCTTTGTATCTCTGTGATGTCTGTTGTTACTTCTCTTTCATTTTTGGTTTTATTTATTTTGGGTCTTCTCTCTTTTTTTCTTGATGAATCTGGTTGAAGGTTTATCAATTTGGTTTATCTATTCAAAAAACCAGCTCTTGGTTTCATTGAAATTTTGTATTGATTTTTAGACTCAATTTCATTTATTTCCACTCTGATATTTATTATTTCCTTCCTTCTAATCACTTTGGCCTTTGTTTGCTGCTCTTTTTCCACTTCCCTTAGGTGTAAAGTTAGACTGTTTACTTGAGAGTTTCCTTGCTTCTTGAGGTAGGCCTTTATTGCTATGAATTTCTGTTATAGGACTACTTTTATGTGTCCCATAGACTTTGAGTTATTGTCTTTTCTTTTTCATTTGTCTCAGGTATATTTTGATTTCTTCCTTGATCTCACTGTTGATCCATTCATTGTTTAGTAGCAGGTTATTTGGCCTCCATATGTTTGTGTGTTTTTCAGTTTTATTTTTCTTGTAATTGATTTCTAATTTCATATGATTATGGTCAGAGAAGACGCTTGATAATATTTCAGTTTTCTTAAATGTACTGAGGCTTATTTTCAGGCCTAATGTAGTCTATCTTAGAAAAAGATCCAAGTGCACTAACAAGAATGCATATTCTGCTGTGTTAGGCTGAAATGCTGTAAAATAATCAATTAAATCATCTGGCCTACTGTGTAATTATAGGCCACTGTTTCCTTGTTGATTTTCTGTCTAGATCTATCCATTGATGTCAATAGGGGGTTAAAATCCCCTACAATCGTTGTATTACTGTCCATCTCTCCCTTTATGTCAGTTAATATTCGCTTTATGCATTTAGTGCTTCTATGTTGGGTGCATAAATGTTTACAAGGGTTATAGCCTCTTCTTGGATTGATCCATTTATCATTTTGAAATTTCCTTCTTTGTCACTTATTATAGCTTTTCTTTTAAAGTCTATTTTGTCTGATATGATTATTGCTACAGTAGCTTTTTCTTTATTTCCATTTGCAAGAAATATTGTTTTCTGTCTTTTTACTTTCAGTCTTTGTCTCTTAATCTGAAGTGGGTCTTTTGTAGACACCCTAAGTACAGGTTTTGTGTTCTTATCCATTCAGCTACCCTATGTCTTTTGACTGAATCATTTAATCCATTTACATTTAAAGTAATTATTCATGGATACATAATTATTGACATTTTATTACTGGCATTTTTGGTCCCAACCACCCACATTTCTTCTTCAAGAAGTCCCTATGTATTTCTTGTAATACCTGTTTGGTGGTGGTGATGAATTTCTTTAGCTTTTTGTTGTCTTGGACGTTCTTTATCTTTCCTTCAATTTTTTTTGTATGTTTTTTGCTTCTTTGTCAAAAACTATCTGTCCATATTTATGTGGTTTTATTTCTGGGTTCTCAATTCTATTCCATTTGTCCATGTGTCTGTTTTTCTGCCAATACCATGCTGTTTTGATTATTGTAGCCCTGTAGTACAAGCTAAAGTCAGGGAGTGTGATACCTCCAGTATGGTTCTTTTTTCTGAAGATTGCTTTGGCTATTCGGGGTCTTTTAAGGTTTCAAACAAACCTGATGATTTTTTGTTCTACTACTTTAAAAAAGGCCATTGGGATTATGATGGGGATTGCATTAAATATGTATATTGCTTTGGTTAATATGGCCATTTTAACTATGTTGATTCTTCCAATTCATGAACATGGAATGTCTTTCCATTTCTTTGTGTTTTCCTCAATTTCTTTTAAAAACGTCTTATAGTTTTCAGCATATAGGTATTTCACATCATTGGTTAAGTTTATTCCTAGGTATTTTATTCTTTTTGCTGCAATTGCAAAAGGAATTGCTTTTTGCATTTCTTTTTCTGAGATTCCATTGTTAGTATATAGGAATGCAATGGACTTTCGTATGTTGATTTTGTAGCTGGCAACTTATATGTATTCCTTGATTGTTTCTAATAGCTTTTTGGTGGAGTATTTAGGGTTTTCTATATATAGCATCATGTCATCTGCAAAGAGTGATAATTTAACTTCTTCATTCCCAATTTGGATGCGTTTTATTTCTTTCTCTTGCTTGATTGCTCTGGGAAGGACTTCCAACACTATGTTGAAAAGCAGAGGTGATAGGGGACAGCCCTGCCATGTTCCTGAACGTAGAGCGAAGGGCTTCAGTTTTTCACCATTAATTATGAGATTAGCTAAGGGGTTGTCATATATGGCCTTTACTATGTTAAAGTATTTTCCTTCTATATCTATTTTATTAAGTGTTTTAATCATAAATGGATGTTGTATCTTGTCAAATGCATTTTCTCCTTCAATGATATAATCATATGATTTTTGTCCTTTATTATGTTTATGTGATGTATCAAATTGATGGATTTGCGAATGTTGAACCATCCTTGTGTCCTGGGGATGAACCCTACTTGGTCGAGATGAATAATCTTTTTAATGCATTGTTGTAATCAATTTGCTGGAATTTTGTTTAGGATTTTTGCATAAGTATTCATCAGAGATATTGGTCTGTAGTTTTCTTTTTTTGTGTGGTCCTTACTAGGTTTTGGTATCAGGGTAATGTTGGCCTCATAAAATGAGTTAGGGAGTACTGTCTCTTCTTCAATTTTTTGGAAGAGTTTGAGCAGGATTGGTATTAGATCCTCTTTGAAGGTTTGGTATAATTCACTAGTGAAGCCATCTGGTCCCGGACTTTTGCTTTTGGGAAGGTTTTGGATGACAGATTCAATTTCGTTACTGATGATCAGTCTGTTTAAATTTACAGTTCTTCATGGTTCAGCCTAGGAAGGCTCTATGTTTCTAAGAACTTGTCCATTTCTTCTAGGTTATTGAATTTGGTGGCATATAGTCCTTAATAGTACTCTTTAATGATCCTTTGTATTTCTGTGGTGTCTGTAATAACTTCCCCTTTTTCATTTCTGATTTTGTTAATTAGTGTCTTCTCTCCTTTTATCTTAGTGAACCTAGCCAAGGGTTTGTCAATTTTATTAATCTTTTCAAGAACCAGCCCTTTGTCACATTATTTTTTTCTATTGTCTTTTTGTTCTCTATTTCATTTAGTTCTGCTCTGATTTTTGTTATCTCCTTTCTTCTGCTGACCTTGGGTTTCACTTGTTCTTCTTTTTCTAGTTCTTTAAGGAGTAACATGAGGTTATTTATTTGGGATTTTTCTTGTTTCTTGAGATAGGCCTGTAATGACATAAATTTCCCTCTTAAAACTGCTTTCACTGCATCCCCAAAATTTTGGTAGGATGTATTTTCATTGTTATTTGTTTCTATGTACCTTTTGATCTCTCCTCTAATTTCTTTTTTTGTCCCAGTTGATCTTTAAAAGTATGTTTTTTAATCTTCATGTATTTTTGTTTTTTCCTGCTTTCTTTTTGCATTTGATACCCAATTTCAAAGCCTTGTGACCAGAGAATATGCTTGATATGAGTTCAATCTTCTTAAATTTGCTGAGGCTGATTTTATGTCCCAATATATGGTCTATCCTTGAGAATCTTCCACGTAAACTCGAAAAGAATGTATAGTCTGATGTTTTAGGATGAAATGCTCTATATATGTCAGTTATGTCCATTTCATCTAATGTGTCACTTAGGGCTGCTATTTCATTATTTATTTTCTGGTTGGATGATCTATCCATAGCTGTCAATGATGTACTTAAGTCCCCTAGTATAATTGTGTTTTGGTCAATTTCTCCCTTTAGTTCTATTAGTAGTTGCTTGGTATATTTTGGTGCTCCCTGATTGGGGACATACATATTAATGACTGTTATGTCTTTTTGTTGTATAGTCCCCTTTACCATGATGAAATGTCCATCTTTTTCTCTTGTTATCTTTTTCACCCTGAAGTCTGTTTCATCTGATACCAGTATGGATACACCTGATTTTCTCTGGGTACCAGTCGCTTGGAGTGTCAATTTCCACCCTTTCATTTTGAGGGTATGCTTCTCCTTGTAGCTGAGATGTGTGTCTTGGAGACAGCATATGGTTCGGTTTAGTTTTTTGATCCAATCTGCTACTCTGTGCCTTTTTATTGGTGAGTTCTGTCCATTTACATTTAAGGTGATTATAGATACGTGAGGATTTCCTGTCATTCTATCTTAGGTTTCTGGTAAGGCTGTGTTTCCATTATTTCTTTGCCTTTTTGTTGTTGTCTATTAATTATGTGTGGTGGTATTCTATGATGTTTCCCTCTGTTTCTTCTTTTGTTACAGTATATATTTCAGTTCTCGATTTTTTTTTGAGTGGTTACCCTTAAGTTTATGTAAAAGAAAGTTTGATATTTAGAGTATTCCATTTTCTTCAGCACGCTTAGTTTCTCCATTCCCATATTCCGGTTCAGGCCTTTACTCTCCCCCTTTTTATGTTGCCACAAATTGTCCCTGTTGATGGTGGTCGAATAGCCTCCTTTAGTATTTCTTGTAGTGCAGGTCGTGTATTAGAAAATTGCCTCAGCTTCTGTATGTCTGGAAAGGTCTTTATTCCTCCTTCATATGTAAAGGATATGTTTGCTGTATATATTATTCTTGGCTCATAATTTCTCTCTCCGAATAGTTTGAATATTTGGTTCCACTCCCTCCTGGCTTGTAGAGTTTCTGCTAAAAAATCTGATGATAATCTAATGGGCTTTTTTTTTTTTTGTATGTTACCATCTTCTTTTCCCTGGCTGCCTTGAGGATTCTTTCTTTGTCATTGATTTTAGACATCTTCAATACTATGTGCCTTGGAGAAGGCTTGTTGGGATTGAGGTAATTAGGTGTTCTATTTGCTTCTTGGATTCGAGGATCGAGTTCTGTACACATGTTTGGGAAGTTCTCATCGACAATTTGTTTGAATATATTGTCTGTTCCCTTCTATTTTTCTTCTCCTTCTGGTATGCCCATTATTCTTATATTACTCTTTGTGATGGAGTCAGAAAGTTCTTGTAGAGTTCTTTCATTTCTTTTAAGTCTCAAGTCTCTTTCTTCTTTCATCTGTGTCATTTCCAGCTTTCTATCTTCGATGTCACTGATTCTTTCTTCCATCTGGTCAACTCTACTACGTAAGCTGGCTATTTCATTCTTAATTTCTTCTATTGAGTTCTTAATCTCCAGAAATTCTATTTGGTTCTTTTTTAAAATTTCAGTCTCTTTCGTAAAATGTTCATGTTGTGTTTGATTGTGTTTCTGAGTTCATTAAACTGCCTTGCTGTGTTTTTTTTTGCATCTCATTGAGTTTTTTCAGAACTGTAATCTTGAATTCTGTCATTATGTCACATATTTCTGTATCTTTAATTTCCTTTTCTGGAGACTTTTCATTTTTTTTCTGAGCTGTCTTGTTGCCTGTGTTATTCATGCAATTACTGATTTAATTATTTCTCTTCTTGTACATCCACAGGAGTGGCGTCTGCAACAGGTTGTTAGGAAGAGGTCTTTCTTTTGTTTTCCAGTACTTGTTGGTAGAATGTTTTGTTTTCTCTCGATTGCAGCCTTTTTCTCTCTCTCACACAGTAGTGCTATGTTTCCTCTGCGCTATTCCAGCTTCTCACACAATGGGGATATTTCCTGGGAGATGGGCTTCTCCTCTGTTAATAGTTCGCCTGGGTGTCAGGGCGCAGTGTCCATGTTGGTCTGCGGAGAGCTTTTGTAGTTCCAAAGCTCTTCCTGCACCAGATTCAGAGCCCCTATGTTTCACCAGTTCTGTTTACTCTTTCAGGGATTCTCCCAGATAGGTGGGGCCAGGGGCGGGGTGAGTCTTGAGAGATGGCTCAGAGTAATGGCGGCGACCATCACCATAGCCAGTCCTGCTTCCACAGCTGCCTTCCCTTTGCCGGAACTGGTTGGGCTGTGAATCTGTGTCTGCTGTCCACAGTTCTCAGCACAGCAAATATTCTGTTCTTTTGATCTAACACTGCTACTGTTCTGCTTCTTGCACTGGGCAGGTGGGGGTGGGGGAGCTCTGGGAGGGTGGAGAGGGGGTGGCTAGTCTCAGAGCCTACGGCTTCCATTCTCTGTGGAAGTGAGGGCTTAAACCACCATCTTCAGCCTTCTTTCTCAGTCTTTTCTCCAACGTCTCTGCCATGAGTGTTGGGTTCAGCCGTGTCATATCCTGTCCCTTCAGCCCTGTGGGCCATAAATGGAGCCATTCCAGTTTGCGTTCTTCCCTTTCTCGCAGCTGCGTTGGTTCTGGGATGCAGTGATCTCAGAGCACTGAGCTAGGTCTGTGTCCTGCGCCCGCGCGACTCCATCTCTTGACTTCTCCCTTCCCTCCTCACCCACTTGCGTGATTCACCCACCTTTAGATTAATTTAACAGTGGGCCTCTGTCTTCACTGTCTGCTGTGCAGCGAGTCCTTTTAGAGTTATAGTTGTTCCATTTGTTTTAAATTCTAGTGGAGATTTACAGAGGCTCACCTCATGCCGCCATTTTGATGACGTCTCTTCTCTTTCCTTCAATTTTTAATGATAACTTTGGTGGGTAATCTTGGTTTTAGGTCCTTGCTTTTAATCACTTTGAATTTTTTGTGCCAATCCCTTTTGTCCTTCAAAGTTTCTGTTGACAAATCAGCTGACATTCTTATGGGAATTCTCTTGTGGTAAATAACTGCTGCTTTTAAGATCCTCTTTTTGTCGTTAATCTTTTGCATTTTAATTGCAATATGTCTTGGTGTGGGCCTGTTTGGGTTCATGTTTTTTGGGACTTGTGCTTGTTGGATTTGTATGTTTATTTCCCTCTCCACGTTAGTGAAGTTTTTGGTCATTATTTCTTCAACTAGGTTTTTAATCTCTCCTCTTCTTCTAGCACCCCTATGATGTAAATTTTGTTACACTTGATATTGTCCCAGAGGTCTCATAAACTGTCCTCATTTTTAAAATTCTTTTTTCTTTTGATGTTCCAATTCAATGTTTTCTGCTACCTTGTCTTCCAAATTACTGATTCAATCCTCTGCTTCATCTAGTCTGCTGGTGATTCCTTCTCGTGCATTCTTTATTTCAGTTATTATATTCTTCACTTCTTAATTTTTTTAATGTGCTTTTTTATGCTTGTTATTTCCTAGGTAGGTATTTCCTAGGTTGTTATTTCACTAAGTTCCTTGAGCATCCTTCTAACCATTGTTTTGAACTCTGTCTCTGGTACATTGCTTGTCTACATTTTGTTTAGTTCTTTTCCTGGAGTTTTATCCTGGTCTTCATATAGGACATGTTTCTCTGTTTCTTCATTTTGGCTGCATCTTTGTGTTTGGTTCTATGTATTAGGTAGATCTGTCTCCAAGTCTTGACTGGATGGCAATATCTAGTAGGTGTCCTGTGGAGCCCAGTGGCACAGTCTCTCTGGTCACCTGCACTGTGTGCTACAGGAGTGTCCGTTGTATTTGTTGTGTGTTTCCTCTTGTTGTAGTTGAGTCTTAATTGCTATTACCACATTAGTGATGGGATTGACCCTCAGGCTTACTGGATGTGAGTATTGGCCATGACCATAGCATATGAGCTGCTCTGTGATGGCTGACCCCATGGAGCAGGATTCACCCCAATGGGCTCTCGTGCCTCCTGAGACTGCCCTTTGTGTGAGCTTCTTGTGGGACCAATTGGATTGTGCTGTGTTTTGGTCTGAAGTAGGCCACGAAGTATGTTGGTTTAGGGGCATCTTGGGAGGAACTCTCATACAGGCCAATATCAGCTGTTGTCTGTGATCAGCCCAGGGCTACCTGGTAGGAACTGCAAAGCTATGTGTGATTAGTTGCTGCCTGTGCTGGACCTGAAGTCCTGTGGGAGAGGCTATTCTGCCAACCAAGGACTGGAGCAAGTCATCAAAGACCCAGGGCACTCTGAGATCTGCTGCCAGCTGTATCTAGACAGCACTTGAGTTGAATGGAGCAGGGTCTCAGAGAGTCACCAAGATGAGGGAAGTGGTGTTAACCAGGTTAGTTCAGATTCATATTTGCTTCCAGTTCTGAGACTTGGGCCACTCTGCAAAAGATGTAGGGCACACTGAGGCCAGCTGCCACCTGCCTGGGGCCCACAGACCACTGAGAGTTGTCCAAGAATGACTGAAGTGCAGGGGAACACTGGCTGCCCACAAGCTGCCAAAAAAGCCTCTGGTGGTGTTCTAGGTGGGTGGAACAGTATCCCAGGGAGTCACTAGTGTGGCACAAGTGGAATTCATCAGGCCAATGAAGATTATTTAAATGTGGGGTGGGGGGGGGTTTCAACAGAGGAAAGATGGCTCTACAGAGGGACAATGTAGCTCTTCCTCCAACCCTTGCCCTGAAACCACACATTAGTCTCTTCCTGTATATTTCTGCCATCTCCTGAGCCACCATCTTTTTCTGGAATCCAGGGTGAGTGCCTGTGAATGAATAGGTCTGTCTCGCCAAGGTGGATGGCATCCCTGTTGATTTTCAGAGCCAGATGTTGAGGGGATTTCTGTTTCCAACATTGGTGCTCCAGGCTGGTGAACCTGGTGTGGTGATGGGACCAGTTGATTTTCATGGGAGGCCTCTGTAGCCAGCATAACCCTCCCAATTCTTGACTGCCACACATGGGTGTGGTGTCAGCCCATTTTGAATCTCTGCCCCTTCTACTGGTCTCTACATGGCTTCTTCCATATAGCTTTAATTATAGGACTTCTGTTCAGGTAGACTTCTGATGGTTATGTAGGTTGACTATAGTTCAGTTGTAAATTTATAATTTAGTTGTAAATCTAAAATTTTTAGTTGTAAATAAATCTGAAATTTAGTTGTAAATTTAATGTGGTCATGGGAGGAAGCCAGTGTAGCCTGTGCATACTCCACCGTCTTGACTGGAACTCCTTTTTCTTCTTTATTGAATCACATTTATCCATAATTAATGGAAGTGGACATTATTAAGAATACTTTCTTTATCAAAAGACAAAGTTATACTTGTAACTATCAAGCATAAATAGGGACAATTGCATTTTTTGGGGGGAGTTGGTTTTGGTGAAGGTCTAGTTAAAGTTATTATTTAAAAAGAAGACTCTGTGAGTAAGTAGAACCAACACTTGATAAAGCAAAAGACTCTCAAAAACTTTTTTGGCTTTATTTAACTTCTGTTTGAATTGAAGTCCAGCTACACGGTAATTTGGGTTGTGTGGCTGCCATTTTTGAATTTCTTCTGGTTGTATCACCAAATTGACTTTCCATGTGCTCTTCAGATACCCTCCTTGCTTGCTGTCTCTTGGCAGCTTAGGGCCCATTTTAAGCCTCAAATGTTCAAATGAGAAAACAATGCTCCTGACCTCTTTTATCCAGTGGAAATTTAGCTAATACTCTACTTCTGGTTTCCTCATAGAGTCCATTAGAATTTTTCACTAAATGATAGTGGATAGGAATGAGTTAATCGATAAATTAGTCTCTGCTATACTGTTAATGAGCTGGTGGTTTGTCTCACTGAAAGAAGATAATAAATATCTCAACCAAATTAAAATGTATTAAGATACATGAAAAATGCTTCTTCTAATGGTGGAAATTTAAGACAACTATGGTAGCCTACTGAAGACATTATTAGATCCTTCATTACTTGCTCAATCATACTACATAGCCCCTGTTATAAGACTGGTTCTGTTCAACTACTTGGTATCCTTCTTTGCTAGTCCTATCTTTTAGCCTGTGGATCCACCATAATCTTAGCAGCTGAATTTATGGTCTGCTATATACAAAGTAAGAAGTTCCAGTTTTTTCTTTCTATTGCAAAATAATTATTTTACATGTATAGATGAATCCAGAGAGGGTGTTAAGACATGGTAGGATTGAATCTCAACTGGGTTTTAATTTAATAGCCAACCAAAACATTTGTTTTCTAAAAATATTTGAATATTATGAAAAAAAAAAGTTTTGCTTCTCCTTTTGAGAAAATGTAAAACTTTTGTAAAAACCATTCTTTACAATTTCATGGTGCTTGATAGCATAAAGTACTTTCCTTAGCATTATTTAATTTGAAATTCACAATAGGGCATATGAGTTAGACAAGACAGAAACTCCCATTCCAATGTAAGAGGTAAAACCCCTAAAGTGGTTGTTCAAGTTCATCCAGCCATTTAGTGACAGAACCTATATCCTTGGTCCCATTCAGCGTAATTCAACTTGTAAATGAGAAGCCGATGCAAGATCATTGCAATCTGACAGGTAACACATTTCTTAAGGGAGGAGCCTTGATTTCATTTGCTCTTCTTTTCCTACTCCCAAAGGAAGACAGTTCTTGATAAGCATCATGTCAGACTTTTTGCCATCATATCTATGGCATGAAAATTAAAACAAACAAACAAAACAAACAAACAAACAAAAAAACCCTAGTGATCTGATTGTTCTTTTTTCTTCTGATACTATGTATTCCAAAATTTGAGAATATACAAATTACTGATTTGCCTTTGTCTGAGACCTCCACACAGTTATCTGGAAGTGGAGGCACTTCAAGAATTACTACATGAGGTGTTCCTTTATTCACAAATATTTGTTGAGAATCTTCTGGTAGGAAAAAAAATGAAACAAGGTAATGGTACAGAGAATGGTAGGTGGGAGGGGACAGGATTATGGGTAGGTAAGATGGTTTGGGATAGCCTCTTGGAAGTGGTGATATTTGACCTGAGTCTGAAGGATGTAAAGTGGGGAGATCATTTCGGACAAACAGAGCAGCAAATACAAAGTCTCTGAGGCAGAGATCAGTTTGATGTGTTCATGAAACAAGGGTGGTGTGACTGGGGAATCGTGGACAAGGGGGAGAATGGTAAGATGTAAAGTTGGAAAAGGAGGTGGTGGGAAGATTACAGAGGGATGTGTTTAAGACTCTATTTTAAGTACAATAAGAAATCATCACATGATTTTACAGAAGGGATGGTTTTTGAGGAAAATGTTATATGGAAACTATTTGCCCTCAGCAACCCTTTATCATAAGTAAAAATACCCTTCCAAATCCTTGTGAAATTAATTAGAGCTTAGGTTGCAGAATCTGGTACCACCAGAAATTGGCTTACTTGACCAAAGGAACCTACTTCTCTACCACAATCCATAGTGGTGAACCTAGTGTAGATTTCTCTGTGAGTGGGGTATTTATTTCTGAAGCTTTCTGAAGTGTCTAGGTTTACTTGGGTGAATTATTTTTATTGTTATAATTTTTTTCCTGAAAGCACAGTAAATCCATATAATTGGAGGAAGGAAGGGTATACCCATTGAGGGGTGAGAAAGGTATAGTAGATGCTACTTTATTCTTTTATTCTAGAACTTAAAATTTCAGTAATGCCATATAATTTTGGAGAACACCAGAAATATATCTTTGTGCAATAAATCTGTGAAACCATTTTTTCTAGGCTATCGGATACAACTGCCTACATAATGTAATATCAACTCCAAACCACATCATTCAAAGGGTTCCTATTAAACCTGTACCTTAACTTTGAATTCAACTAATTCAGAAGCTCTTTTGCCAAAAGGATGAAAGTGTCTAAATATCAGTTATAAAGGACAAAATGTTTCTCTGACTATCTTGAGATAAAAAGGTAACCTTCTCTTGCATAAAGGGAACATTTCTCGTTTCACAGTCTTTAAAGATTTGCTTTGTGGAACATTAAACCTTCCCCCTCCAGAATCTAGTGCCTACAATCTACTGAGATTTCAAACACACACAGACACACACACACACACACTCACACTCACACTTCTTTACAGTGTGCTTTCAAATTGCTTTTTTCCTTTTGATTCAGATCATTAGCAATGGCCATGGAAAAGTCTCAGATAGCTAGAGGGAAATGCACTAATTTAAAAAAAAAAAGTTTTCCCTTTGGGTCTAACTCTCTCTACAGTTTGGTAGAATTTTATTTGACATTTTTGTCTATCATAGTACAGGAGTCCTTTTTTTTTCCTTTTCATAGAGTGAAAGAAGAGTTTATTTCTTTTAAGCTGCTGCCCTGTTCTTTGCTGTTCAAAGGAAACAAAGGTTTTCTTTTCATCTTTCTTTTCTCTTAGGCTTTGAGTGGAAGGCTTACAAGGCTGGGGGATTGGTAGCAGTAGGAGATTAAGAAATGTCTTTAATTCACACACAGCTCTGGACTTGCAGTTGTTCAACCCTAGTGATGAACTAGAGTTATGCTTTTCTTACTTGTTATGTGGGTAAAGAAATTGCTCACTGATTTTCCAGTTTCTACTTTGAGGATATTTTAGTTCAAGGGGATAGGATATATTGGCAAGGAGGGAAGAGAAGGCGTACCTCTTACAGAATCAATGACCCTCGTTTCCAGCAGGCTGGAGAGAAACATCTCTGTAGTCAGACCATAGTTATCTATGAAATAAGGAGAAGCGGTTTAATATTTTCTGAGTGCTACTAGATACTCAGACTGTACTAGACATTTTATATATAGTATGTCATTCTCAGAAAAGTTTTGTGAAGTAAATATTACTATCTTCCATTAACTGAGACTTCAATAACTTAGGTGATTTGATCAGCATCATACTGCTGTGTGAGTTTCAGTCCTTGGATTTTAACATGAGGCTACTCATGCTGTTCTCCATTGCATTATACTTTCTTTATAGGCATGATCAAGAACGCAACAACCAGCATGTCTGTCTATCCCCTTATTTCTAATTACCAATGTCTACATTTGGTGCTGCATGTCTCTCTGAGTGCATCATACATGACATCTCTTTGAGAACCTTTATGGTGTATCTTTCCTGATGGATTAGGAAGGATAGGAAGTCTGTGTCACCCTTGGGCACGTTCATCCCTGACCACACATAATAGCAATAATAGTAGCTAACATTTATTGAGCCTTTACCATGTGCCAGGTACTCTGTTATGAATATTTGAAGTATCACTTAATGCTCAAAGCAACCCCAGGATTGGGACATATAATATTGTTATTAGCATGTCATAAAATGGAGATTCAAATAAATTAAGTGGCTTGTTCAAGGTCACAGAGCTGTTAAGTATTTAGCAGAGTCAGAATTTGAATTGAATAAGCTGATTCCATATGCTATAACCTTATCCAGTGCACTATACTGCTTGTTATATACATGATGGGGCATGGAAGAAAGAAGCATCTAAGCATAATTAAATATACCAGGCATCAGTGATTTTCAAATATCTGAGAAGTGTACTAACGTTTTTTTTTTTTACCTTAGTTATTATTTTCAAAAGATGCAGAATAAAGTATTGCAATCAAATATTCCAAATCTCATATCACCAACAATTACCTGCTAAGCCCCTACTATATTCTTGGTATCACTCAAAATTTAGATAGAGTAAAAGTAAAGAAGACCCAGCTCAATCACTACCCTCACAAACTTGCCTGGATTCTGCGTTTAGTGCCAGTATAATAAACCTACAACTCTTGGTGTTCCGATGAGTATGCTTTTTAAAATCCATACTATTGCGCATATTGAAAATAAATGAATGATTCTATCATCTTTGAGGTAGCTTGTGACTTATTGAATCTGAAAACAAATATGGTTACAAATATTGGCAGTGATTAAGCCTGTGATCCACAGTTGCACTGTATTTTCCAGTGAAGCCTATTAAATCTGTGACATATGCAAAGTCTGACAACTAAGTTTAAGAACGTGTTGCAATGAGGTTGCTAACTTTTTTTGATATCAGAGGGATTATTCATTATGAATTTGTACCAACTGGATAAACAGTTAACCAAGTTTACTATTTGGAAGTCCTGAAAAGGCTGTGTCAAAAAGTTAGACCACCTGAAATTTTTGCCAATAATTCATGGCTCTTGCATCACGACAATGCACCAGCTCACACAGCGCTGTCTGTGAGGGAGTTGTTAGCCAGTAAACAAATAACTGTTGGAACACCCTCCCTACTGACCTGATCTGGCCC
Organism: Rhinolophus hipposideros; assembly: GCF_964194185.1. Lineage (NCBI taxonomy): Eukaryota > Metazoa > Chordata > Mammalia > Chiroptera > Rhinolophidae > Rhinolophus > Rhinolophus hipposideros. The sequence goes on along the minus strand of NC_138046.1, from coordinate 63,741,618 downwards.
CCAATGACTTCTTTCTTTACCTGAAGATAAAGGAAATATTGAAAGGAAGATATTTTGATGACATTCAGGATATTAAGGGTAATATGACAACAGCTCTGTTGGCCATTCCAGAAAAAGAGTTCCAAAGTTGCTTTTCAGGGTGTACTAGGCACTGGCATTGGTACATAGCTTCCCAAGGGGAGTACTTTGAAGGTGACCATAGTGATATTCAACAATGAGGTATGTAGCACTTTTTCTAGGATGAGTTCACGAACTTAATTGTCTGACCTTCGTAAGTAGGATATGAATGGTATAATATTTCATTAGGAAGAAGAGAATAAAGTCAACAAAATCACGGTATGTTGAAGTCATGGAATTATCTAATATATCATCTAAACATTACATTTATAGCTAAACCAGCAGTCATTGGTTATGCATGTTCCATTCTTGACTAACATCCATGTAGAATAAAAAACTACTGTATACCACTGGGACATTTTGAATTTCAGACTTAATTCAGTGTAAAGCAGAGATGAAAAACAGCATTTGTCAGCTAGTTATGCAATTATGTAGTAGCAGTGTAGCACAATGGTCAAGTGTGAAGATTGGAGCCAGATTGTCTAGATTTGAATTGTGGTTCTCTGGCTGGGTGACCTTGGTAAGTTACTTTACCTCTCTATGTATCCATTTCCTGATTTGTAAAATAGTATTTACCTTATCGGGTTGCTGTAAAGATCAAATTAATTCATACAGATAAAACAATTAGAACAATGCTTGGTAAATGGTAAACATTTTAACTATTATATTATTTTAATTTAACAAAATATAGTCTTTCTAAGATATGTCTAAGAAACAAAATAATTGACCTGCAGAATTGTGTGACTTTTTTTTTCCCATTTTGAGGGGCTTTGTGTGTTTATGAACAGTGCTTTTTATTCTTCACTTCACATAACATGAACATATTCAGAAGCAGTAAAATACGTTTATATCATTTTGTTGTCATTATCATTACTATGACCTTAGAAAATGCATTTATGTCAACAATTTTAAAAAGTTTTGTATTTTCCTGTTTGCACAATAAGTTGATTTATATTTTTAAAAAAATTGGTATCCTTTGGAAAGAACATGTTGTTCATTTTCTTTTTAAATTTTACTCTGCCTTTAGAAATAAAGAGGCCTGAATGCATAGTATATTTTAGTTATGCTTCGCTGGACACACTGCCTGAATGGCTTCATGAATATTAACATTCATATTCAGTAGGTTATTTTTCTTTTTAAATAGGGAAAGTAGGACTTTGTCACAATTAACTGCGATAGGGTATCATTTGATATTTATCTCAGAGATGAAATCTTTCAATATTGAGAGCAGAAGGGCTAGTGAATTTGATATAAAGGAATAACATCAATAAAACTAGCAAAGAAAGACCACATGAAGAGTCAGATAATTATAATTTAGTAAAGAGGGAACATGTTGCTGCTGAGAAACAGTCTGGTCAATTAAAAGCCTACTAGCCCTTGATTATTTATCTAATATCTTTTGATTAACATCTGTACAAAAATGGACTTTATTACTTTGAGCCCAGCGGAGCAGATTAGCACTGCAGTTAATGTCCTCTTATGCATGTGTGGTTTCCTGCCCCTGAGGGGTGGTAGTCCAACCTGTGAGCCAGCTGTTCCTTGTCATGAGAACTGGAAACACTAGAAGCAATCCACCTAACTGAAATTTTTGGCTTGGCTGCATGAATGAATTTTAAAGTTTTAAGTTTCTACTTCATACACATGGTCAAACCCTAATAAATATTCTCAGAAATACTGCTATAATTAACACTCAATCCAATTTTCCTTGTTTTTGGAGAGGCTGATTACAAAATCTATACCTTTGAAATTTTCGTCTTATCAAATTGATGTGTTTATTTTGCTTAACCACTTAGATACATAACCACTTAGATTCATAACTAATCTACTGCCTCCTTGTTAGTGCAGTCATGCCTATGGGTCATATATGTGTTTTGTTGCAGTCAGTTTTGTTACTGAGCAGTAAGAAGTAAAATGTGTTCTCAATAGTGATTTGCAGAGTGAGCGTCAACTGGTAAAAAGTATTTAGGGAGGACTAAGGGGTCCATTGCTAGCACCAGCAGTGGACACACCAGGCAGGTTAAAATCTAGATGACATTAAAAGAGCAGAGATACTGCACACAGAGATACAAACTCAGATTGAGGCTGACTCCCACAAGTCCTGCTCTGGTTGGTGAGCGTATGTGCTGCATGCATTCACGCTAGCTGGCCCTGGTGAGTAGAGCAGTCAGATACTTTTGTCATATGAAATTGAACATGGCAGAAGAAGAGGACCATATGTTTGATTCCTTCATTATTGTTCAATAAGATGTCAGACCAGGGTTGCCAATGTTAAGGCAAATTCAAGAAGCCCGTCGAAAAGAAGAAAAGCAGCAGGAAGCTAATTTGAAAAATAGGCACAAGATTTTAAAAGAAGACCAAGAAAGACATGATATTGGGTTGAAGAACACACTAGGCTGTAAAAACAAAAGGTTTGCTTTGCTCCAGAAAATGGATATAAAAATGGTCAGACCCTTGGCAAGGGTGGAGATCTGTATTGCTGAACCAATTCTTCTCAACATCAAAACAGAGAAAAGTGACATTGATCATGAGGCATTATTAAAATGGAAAGCAGAGGAAAAATTAGAAAGCTAAAGGGGAAAGATTCACATGAAAATTCAAATTGAAGAAAAATCTGCAGAACAGTTTTGAATGTGACTTAAAAATCAACAAGATGAAATGAAGCTAGAAGATCTTAGAAGAAGCCAGTGAGCCTGTCAACAGTTGGATAGACAGAAGAATATTCAGGTTCCCAGGGAGGGCTGGTATTGGTTGAGGCTTGAAGGAGAGACTGAAGAAGAGGAAGTGGAAGAAAAAGAACAAGATGAAGATGACTACCATTTTCCCCTGAAAATAAGACCTAGACGGACAATCAGCTCTAAGCGTCTTTTGGAGCAAATATTAATATAAGACTCAGTATATGATATGATATGATACGATGTGATATGATATGATATGATATGATATTATAATGTTATGTTATATTATGCCCAGTATTATATTACAATATATTACATTACATTATATTACATTATCGTACATTATATTATATTATAAAGACTGGATCTTATAGTAAAATAAGACTGGGTTTTATATTAATTTTTGCTCCAAAAGATGCACTAGAGGTAATTGTCCGGCTAGGTCTTATTTTCAGGGAAACACGGTATAAGAGTGAAGATTTAAGTGTACTGGACCAATTACAAATATTGACTAGTTATTTAAGAGAAGAACATCTATATTGTATTTGATGTGGAACAGCCTGTAAAGATAAAGAAGACCTGTCTCCAAATTGCCCAGGACCAACTTCTGCAGATCATGACTAAGATTATTCTCAATAAAGTAGAAATTTGGAAAATGCTCTTGTTCCCAAAGATAGACAGTTGAACAGTTAGATTTCCCAGAGTTTTGATGCCAGTAAAGAAAGAGGGCCTTTGTATACATTTTGGTTTTTTTTGTGTGTGGGTGTATACTTTAGAAGTACTTTACACTTTAGAATACAATTGTTCGCTGACTTCAAAATAATAATGGAATGCTATTTCAGAACACAAGTATTATGGACATGGGCCATTACAATTTATGACTCTATTGTGATGCTATGGAATTCAAGGACACCAACAGGTAACTCCCTTCACTTTGGAAGAAATTGAGAAATAAGACAGTCAGAGAGAGATCAAAATAATGGCTTTATTGTCAATGAAGGTGAAATAGAGAGCAAGGCTGACTTGATCTCCACTCAGACTCCCTAATATGAGGTTAGACAATTAAGTTTGTGAACTTGTTCCAACAATGTTGCTAGTGTTTTTTGATATCGGAGGAATTATTCATAATGAATTTGTACCAACTGGACAAACAGCTAACCAAGTTTACTATTTGGAAGTGCTAAAAAGGCTGCATGAAAAAGTTAGACAACCTGAACTTTTCACCAACAATTCATGGCTCTTGCATCACGACAATGCACCAGCTCACTCGGCACTGTCTGTGAGGAAGTCTTTAGCCAGTAAACAAATAACTGTATTGGAACACCCTCCCTACTCACCTGATCTGGCCCCCAGTGACTTCTTTCTTTACCCAAAGACAAAGGAAATATTGAAAGGAAGACATTTTGATGACATTCAGCACATCAAGGGTAACGCGACGACAGCTCTGATGGCCATTCTAGAAAAAGAGATCCAAAATTAATTTGAAGGGTGGACAATGCACTGGCATTGGTGCATAGCTTCCCAAGGGGAGTACTTCGAAGGTGACCGTAGTAATATTCAGCAATGAGGTATGTAGCACCTTTTCTAGGATGAGTTCGTGAACAGAATTATCAGACCTCATGTATCTCCCTGGTTGAAGAGAACTGCACACCTCTGCCCTGCAAGGGTACTCCTGTCTGTGACTCCCTCACAGACAGTGCCATGTGAGCTGGTGCATTGTCATGATGCAAGAACTATGAATTGTTGACGAAAAGTTCAGGTTGCCTAACTTTTTCATGCAGCCTTTTCAGCACTTGCAAATAGTAAACTTGGTTAACTCTTTGTCCAGTTGGTACAAATTCATTATGAATAATCCATCCGATATCAAAAAAGACTAGCAACATTGTTGGAACAGCCCATCTTTGTATTCTGAGACCAGTTAGGTTTCACAGTGAGAATCCACCAGGGGCTGGGCTGTACATGCTAAGTTCCTTCTCCCAACATCACTCATCAGATAAGACAATTCTCTGTTGAGAGGGAATGAATGAGGGTTCACAGGGCTTGTTCTCACACTTCTCAGAGCTTACAGCCTTAAAACAGACCATTCCATTGCTGGGTAGCTCAAAGTGATTTTTAAAGTTATTTTTCTATCTTAAGCTGAAATATGCTTTCTTATAATTTAACAACATACAGCTAAAGACATACCATGGCACACCTCTAGAAAGTTCCATCCAAAGTTGGGCATCAAAATCATGAACTTTTTAAAATTTTACAAGGTCAGATATCTCACTTAGTGGTTTTGATTCAGCGAATCTAAGATAGTTTCTGGATATATGTATTTATTTTAAACTTTTAGTAAGTCTGATAAGCACCTGTGGATGGGAACTAGTGCTGTAGGTTGACTATAGAGCACTACTATTCTTGGAATAGACTTTTGACCTCACTGTACAGTTTTACATCTCACCTTTCAGTAGCATTGAGCAAGAGACCAACCTCTTCTTCCTTTTAGGAGAAACAGCATACATGGGAACATAGCTAAAGCTAACCTATACTGGCATAAATTAAGATAATCAATAGTACAACTTATTTTAGCCTCTGATCTAATATGACCTAATTCACTTGTTCTCGAGTTTAACTTGGGGAGCTTTAAAAATTGATAATGCAAGGGTCCCAACCCCAAAGCTTATGATGTAATTGGTCACTGTGGCCTTGGCATCATTATGCTTGATCGTAAGATGCAGCACAGCTTGAGAACCACTAACCTAGTTAACTCCTGGACCTCAGTTCCTTACCTAGAAAATAAATCATTATTTTTATGAACATAAATACATATGAGATTAGACAATTAAGTTTGTGAACTCATCCTAGAAAAGGTGCTACATACCTCATTGCTGAATATAACTATTGTCACCTTCAAAGTTCTCCCCTTGGGGAGCCATGCACTGATGCCAGCACCTAGTCCACCCTTCAAAGCAATTTTGGAACTCTTTCTGGAATGGCCATCAGACCTGTTGTCGTATTACTCTTGATGTCCTGAATGTCATCAAAATGTCTTCCTTTCAATATTTCCTTTATCTTTGGGTAAAGAAAGAAGTCATTGGAGGCCAGATCAGGTGAGTAGGGAGTGTGTTCCAATACAGTTATTTGTTTACTGGCTAAATTGCCCTCACAGACAGTGCTATGTGAGCTAGTGCATTGTCATGATGCGTGAGCATGAATTGTTGGCAAAAAGTTCAGGTCATCTAACTTTTTTTATGGAGCCTTTTCAGCAATTCCCAATAGTAATCTTGGTTAACTGTTTGTGCAGTTGGTACAAATTCATAATGAATAATCCCTCTGATATCGAAAAAGGTTAGTAACATTGTTGCAACAAGTTCGTGAACTTAATTGTCCAACCTCGTTTATGAAATATTGGCATTTATATAGTTGGATAATGTCATTTAATATTTACTTGTTTCATTGAAATTAATAACATTATAAACAGCAGATATAGTTGGACCTTATCAAACATCTACTCTTCTATCATTGCTCTAGCAATCATACAGATACGTAGTTGAAATTTACAGCTATTTCTAGTTTGCAAAATATTTTGATTTTCTTCTTTTTAACAACTTTATTAAGACATAATTCACACACCATACAACTTAACCTTTGTGTACAATTCAATATTTTCATTATATTCACATTGTTTTGCAACCATTCCCATGGACTACTTCCAGAACATTTCCATCACCTCCAAAACAAAGCCTGAAACCCCCAATTCCACTTTTTGCCATTCCTTGGCAAATGCTAATTTAGTTTCTGTCTCTGTGTGTTTGCCTGGTCTGGACATTTTATATAAATGAAATCATATAATATGTGGCCTTTTGTGCCTGACTTTCACTTAATATAATGTTTTCAAAGTTCATATTTTAGTATATATCAATATTTCATTCCTTTTTATTTTTGAATAATATTCTAGTGTATGAATATGTCAGTTTGTTTATCCATTCATTAGTTGATGGACATTTTTGTTGTTTTCACTTTTTGGCTATTATGAATAATGCTGCTATAAACATCCATGCGTACATTTTTGTGTGGACATGTTTTCATTTCCCTTGCATATATACCTAGGAGTGGAATTGCTGGGTTACGTGATAACTATGTTTAAACTTTACTGGGACTGACAAAAAGTTTTCCAAGTGTTTTCATTTTTTCTAATATGATTGTTAAAACTTGTTTAAAAATATATCCTAATTAGTTATTATCCTCATTTTTAAAAACATGGTACTTAAAATCTGGAGCCATTGGGTTACTATCTCAAGTTAGGAAAGCTAGTAAGTAGGCAAGTTGGGGCTGTGAACCAAGGTTTCTGAACATCCAGTGCAACCTTTAAGATAAGTGCCTACATTCTATGTAGAATCTTATTTTCCTTAATTAAATTTGGATCCGTTACCATCTGGGATAATGAGTATAGAACTTAAGGTTCTAAGGGTCAGTTTTGCCATTAACAAGTCACTTGGAAATTCCTGCTCTGACAATATTCTAGTCTCTGCCTAAACTTGATGCTTTTCTGGGCAGCATGGGGTCCTTAAATGTGCAGATCTGGGTTTAGATTCTAGATTCACTATTTACTAGACAACTTGAGTACACCTGTGTTCTAGTCTCAGCTCTACAAATAAGTAGCCGTGTGATTTTTCCTAAACTCATTTAAACATTCTGAGGCTCAAAACTCAGTCTTTCATATTTAAAATATGCATCATACCTATCTCACAAGGTGAGGATTTAATGAGGCAAAACACGTAATATGTCTGGCATAGTGCTGAACACAAATAGAAAAGCACAAACTCTATATAATGCTCGAGGCGACACATAGATCTATACATTCACACTTCTCATTTCATCCCCTCCTCCAAACATGGAGTCTGTCTATCATGTCAACATATTCTTAAAACAGTTTTGGAAATGAAACAGATATTGGAACTTGTGGATTTGACAATTAGTAATGTTTTTCGTTAAAGATGAAATGTTATTCCCTATTAAAAAAAAACAAGCCAATTTAATTACTTGTTTGCTAACTTACATTTATTTCCATTCTGTAGCAAGTACTTTACTATCTCTTAGTTATATTCTTAGGTCTCCAAAATTTGTAGCTCAGAAATAACTGTTAAATCAAACTTCTTCAGCATCCTTTTTTTTTAAAGTTTATTGGGATGACAATTGTTAGTAAAGTTACATAGATTTCAGGTATACAATTTTGTAATACATCATCTATATATCACATTTGTGTTCACCACCCAGAGTCAGTTTTCTTTCCAACAACATATATTTGACCCCTTTTATATTGAAAGATCTACTTAAATCAAAATCTACATGGGAACATAAGCTGAGGCACTATATCAAACATTTTCCAACCATACTAGATTATTTAGCTTTTCTTCTACTACGTTTTCTGACACTTACTACATTCGAGATATGTTGATAATGATTTAAGAACAAAATTCTCTCAATTTATTATTTGATTTTACCCAAATGTTCCCGAACCATCTTTTTTATTGCAATAAATAAAATTTAAATGCATTTACACATTTGGGAGTATGGGTATCCACCTAGAGACACAGTTGCTCATGTTTACAATATACTTGAGAACAATTAAAATAAAAAGTATTATAATAAACATGAATAATCTGAATAATACTGAGTACCATTTGCTGAGTACCAATATTTTTCAGCATGTGTTCCTGGTGCTATATATATTTTAACATATCTGTTTGAAAAACAATGCATAAATATTTTGAAATAAGTATTTTCTTGTCATATCTTGTATGCAATTTGGAACTTCTGTACATTACTGCAAAAGCTTCACACTGGAATCATGAAATATTCAAAATTTGAGACCAAATTTAGACATTCTGTAGTTCCCCTTTTATCCACCGTTTCACTTTCCAGGATTTCAGTTACCCATGGTCAACTGTGGTCCACAAATACTTAATAGAAAATTCCAGATATAAACAATTCATAAGTTCTAAATTGCATGCCATTCTG